>NC_143133.1:41173571-41788035 GCF_059928025.1 Delphinapterus leucas
GTCAAATTTGTTGGCATAGAGTTGTTCATAACATTCTATTATTGTTTGTTTAATTTCAAGAGAATGTTCATGAAATGTCAATAGGATGTTGACATCCTATTATATTTTTGATATAAATTTTTTTGTCTTTTTTTCTTGATCAGTTTAGCTAGAGGTTTATCATTTATATTGATCTTTTTAAACAAGCAGCCTATGGTTTCCTTGATTTTTCTCTATTTTTTGTTTTTTAGTTTCATTGATTTAAACTTTTTATTACTTCCTTTCTTGTACTTTGTATTTCAGTTCTTATTTTTTATTTATTAGTTAAGATAACTGATCTTGGACATGTAAAAATTTGACAATATAAGCATTTGAAGCTATACACTTTTGTGTAAGCACTGCTTTGTTTGCATCTCACAAATTTTTTTTAAAATAAATATATTTATTTATTTATTTTTGGCTGCATTGGGTCTTTGTTGCTGTGCACAGGCTTTCTCTAGTTGTGGAGAGCAGGGGCTACTCTTTGTTGCGGTGTGTGGGCTTCTCATTGCAGTGGCTTCTCTTGTTGTGGAGCATGGGCTCTCAGCATGTGGGCTTCAGTAGTTGTGGCACACGGTCTCAGTAGCTGTGGCTCATGGGCTCTGGAGTGCAGGCTCAGTAGTTGTGGCTCACGGGCTTAGTTGCTCCGTGGCATGTGGGATCTTCCCAGACCAGGGCTCGAACCTGTGTCCCTTGCATTGGCAGGGGGATTCTTAACCACTGTGCCACCAGGGAAGTCCCCATCTCACAAATTTTGATATAGTATGTTTCATTCATTTTGTAATATTTTCTAATATTCCTTGCTTCAGTTTTTCTTTGAAAAATGGGTTATTTTGAAGTGATTGTTTTCCCAGATATTTGGGATTTTCCTGATATTTTTTCATTTTTTAATTTTAGCTTAATTTTCTTGTAGTCAGAGAAAATAGATTTTATGATTTCCATCCTTTAAAATGTATTGAGACTTTTTAATGGCCCTGCATGTGATATAATCTCAGTGAATTTTCCATGTACACTTGAAAAGTATCTGTAGTCTGTTGTTTGGTTACTTGTGCTATACATGTCAATTAGATCAAGTTGGAGGTAAATGTTGTTTGTCTTCTATTAGAGCTATTCAATTTAATTTATCTATCAACTACTGGAAGAAGAGTGTTGAAATCTCAAAATATAATTGAAGTCTATTCGTTTCTCCTTTGGTTATATCAGGTTTTACTTCATGTATTTTAAAACTGTGTTACTTACGTACCCACACATTTAGGATTGTGAAGTCTTCTTGATAAATTAAACCTTTCATTATATTGAAATGCCCCTCTTTATCACTGTTTTTTGCCCTAAAGCCTACTTTGTCTGATGTTAACATAGACATTCAGTTTTCTTATTATCAGTGTTTCCAGTGTGTATCATTTTGTATCTTTTTAATTTTATAAAGTAAGACACTTGTAACAGTCTACTTCTGTTCTCCCCAGGCACTATACTATTATTATGATACAATTTACTTCTACATGTTATAAATTCTATGCTATGCATTGTTTTTACTTTTTTCTTTAAACAATTTCCTTTTAAAGAATTAAAACCTGAGGGAAATTTTTATTTTATACAAATAGTTATCATTTAAACTGTTCTGAATTCCTTTGAATAGATCCATGTTTCTATATGGTATGATTTTCTTTTTGACCCAAGAAATGTCTTTAACATTACTTGTAGTGGAGATATCCTCAGTAGATTCTTCTAGTTTTAACTTATCTGAAAATATTTAAAATCACTCTTCACTTTTGAAAGGTGTTTCACTGGATTTAGAATGACATTTTTCTCCCTTTCAACACATTAAAAATGTTTTATTGTCCTCTGTCTTTTATTGTTTGTGATGTGAAATCTGTAGTCACTCTTATCTTTGTTTTTCTGAATGTAATGTGTCATTCTTACTTATGGATTCTTTGAAGATTTTTTTCTTTATCACTGGTGCATAGCAATTTGATTATGAGGAGCCTTGGTGTGGATTTCTTTGTTTTTATTTTGCTTGGAGCTTGTTGAACCTTTCAACTGTGTGTGTTTATAGTTTTCATCAAATTTGCATAAAATTCCAGCCACTATATTTGTAATTTTTTTCTTTTTTTCAGATTACAGTTGCATTTATATTAGACTTCTTTATATCACCCCTTATTGTTATTGGGGTTCTGTTAATTTTTTCTGCCTTTTTTTTCTCTTTGTGCTTAAGTTTGAATAGTTCCTATTGCTATGTTTTCAGATCATACTGATTTTTTTCCCCTATTGATGTCTAGTCAGTTGTTAATACCATGAAGTGAGTTTTTCATTGCAGGTATTGTATTTTTCAGGTCTAGAAGGCCCCGTTGGTTCTTTTATATTTCTCCTATTTCTCTTCTCATCATTTTCATGTTTTCTTGTAAATTCTCATATATAAATATAAGTTTAAAATGCCTTCATTATCTATGTCATTTCTGGATCTAATTTTATTGGCAAAGAAATTCTTGTGCATAGAAATATCTCTGCAGTTTGCTGTTTGTATCAGTTAGAAATACATTTAGCTTCAAGTAACTGAAGAATGGACTAAGTGCAACTTAAATAAATAGAGGCTTATTTGTCTCATAAGATATCTGGTACTAATTCACAGCTCAATCATACATGTCATATCACATGACATGTAGGGTCTGGTGGAAAACTCCATTATACACTTGTGAGAGAATGAGAGTGAAAATGTCAAATAATGTTTTAGTATTATTATGAAAATAGTTTTGATCTCACAGACTCCCTTGAAAGTATCTCTGGGAGGGGTCACTGGACAAATATTGAAAACTATTGATCAAAGGGCAATCTAGGGGGGGAAGTGATAAAATAGGAGATTGGGATTAACATATACACACTACTATATATAAAATAGATAACTAACAAGGACCTACTGTAGAGCACAGGGAACTCTACTCAAACTTCTGTAATAATCTATATGGGAAAATAGTCTGAAAAAGAATGGAGAAATATATATAATATATATATATATATACACACACACACACACACATATATATCTAGTTCACTTTGTTGTACACCTGAAACTAACATAACATTGTAAATCAACTATACTCCAATAAAAATTTTTAAAAAAAGGAAAATAGGCTCTTCCTCTCCTGAGTAAACATGGGCAAAGGTATTAACTGAGGCGTTTGTGCCTCAGTTATGTCATCTGTAAAATAGAGTTAACAATACTGCCTATTTCATAGGACTGTTCTGAGGTTATATAAGTTCTCTTAGAATAGCATGTGTAACTTAGCAAGTACTCAATGTCAGTTAATATTACTCCCTAGTGAATATACAGGAAACAGTTTTTCCTTCTGCTTTTTCGTTAGAGTAGAAGGGACCTTTGAAACATTTTGAGGCAAACCCCTAGTTTATTTAGAGGGGCCTAACATTTGGATAGAATGACCCTTTTGAGAAGTAATGATGAAAGCATACCACCCACCCATCATTTCCATGGTGATAGCCTCACATATTTCTTGCAACAAACTGTGATATGGGTGAGGCATAAGTATTATCCCCATTTTTACATACAAGGCAACTGAGACTCTGAGGTTAAATGACTTGCCCAAAGTCGGAAATCTCTAAAGAGAATTCTTGTCTTCCTGCTCTACATCCCGTGCCTTTGAAGTTTCCGCCCTGCCTCCCCGTTCTGAGTTTTGCACATTAATATGCATGTAGTGCACCTGCTCCCCGAGAGGCAGGTTCACCTGCATCAGGGTTTGAAGCTGGTGCCTGAAACTTGTTTTTATTAAGGATGGAAAATTCACTGAATAGGCAGATGGACTTGAAGGCCTTTATATCACTTTGGGATAAAGATGTTGGGTGAGTGTTATTGTCCTTGTGCTCATAATTTGATCAAAAAAGCAAAAACTATGCAGAAATGACCCTAAGAAAATGAAATCTGAAAAGGGGGCAGTCGCCATCAACTCTGGGTCAGAAGGCCTCAGGCTTATTCTAATTTTGATTCAGGAAGTTACTATGGGTTGAGGAGAAAATGTCTGCCTGATACATTAATGAATTCCACAGCTGACCTCAGTGTCATAGGAGGCTGGGAAACTATGTGTGGATTCAGTATCATTAGCAGAGGTGACGATGCACACACAGTGATTCCTGGGAGAATCCTGCAGGCAGGAGACTGGGGGAGAAAGGTAAAACTGCTAATTAAACATTAAAGGCTCTGTAGAAAGTCTGCTGCCTGGCATTATTAATAGTTATAGAAGTGATACTGCTAATAATGGTACTACCTGACATGGATATTAGATATTAGATCAGCTCTGATATTAGAACCCAAACCACTTGATTAACTGCTTCCCTAAGACTTTTTCATCTCAGTGGGAGATAAAAGTATAAGGGTACCAGAAGAAGTGACTTTTTGGACAGTTATTGATTGCTGGAAATATGACCATTTGGTAACTAAAGCAACTCTGAGTTTCCTTAGGCTAAGTTTAATCTTCTGGGTATTTACTCATTAGGGCTCCAAACATGGATGAGTTCTTCTCATTTCTGATACCTGCCATTGCTCCTTATTGCTCCTGGAATAATATTCAAACTCCTTAAATAAAGTTGAAATTCAATATTCTCTCAGGGTAAATTCTGGAAGCCAACAGAGGAAAGGCAGCCCTTGGAGCCTTACCATTGTCCAAGTTCATTAACAAGAACGCACTGTGTGCAAAGCATGTGGATGATTCAGGGCAGATCACACATGGGCCTCCCTCAGGGAGCTCACAGTCTAGGATAGGAGGTAACATATATTCATAAATAGTAAGTTAGAAAGTGGTTGGTGTCCTAATAAAGGGACTAACTTAAGTGTGACAAGTTCAGATGCAAAGGAGAGGCAAAAAACACTGAGAGATGATGTTCTGTGAAGGTCTGGGAGGGCTAGCTGGAGGGGAGAGAGACTGGAAGAGGGGCCAAATCCAGCCCACCATTTGTTTTTGTAAATAAAATGTTACTGTCATGATCTTTGGCTTATGTATTGTCCATGGCTGCTTTCTCACTGTGATGGAAGAATTAAGTAGTTGTGTAACAGGGAAGAGCCAAATCTGCCTACATGTTGGATCTGTTTCTTTTACTTTAACTGTTGCTTTCTGCCACTTTTGTTCACTAAAAGGATACTGTCTATACATAAAGGCCTACCTTGGGGAACACTGCCCCTCTGCCTGAATGCTAAACCAAAGTGCATTTGTTCAGGGACACATCCGGACCCTGTTCCGCCTGTGGATGGCTGCAAGAAAGAAGTAATTAACACATCCCCTCCCCGAGTCTGGCTATTCCAGGGGATAGCCTTTTTACTTTACTTCCTCATCTCCTCCCCGTCTCTGTGCTATAAAAGAAACTGGCATCCAAATCCCGATAAGACGGTTATTTTGAGACTTTAGTCTGCCATCTTCTCGGCTTGCCAGCTTTCCGAATAAAGTCTTATTTCTTGCCTCAACACCTTGTCTCCAATTCACTGGCCTGTCGTGTGGTGAGCAGAGAGAACTTGGACTTGGTTAATAGTTGTCTCCAGGACCATATATGGTCCATGAAACCTAAAATATTTACTACTTGGCCATCTACAAAAAATGTTGTCTAAGTCCTGGACTAGAACTCTGGACCCCAGGACTGTTGAAGCACCAGCATTCCCTTTTAACTAATGAGGAAATGGAAAAATGAGAGGTGACATGACTTAACCAAAGTAAGAAAGTGAGTTATTGGTAGATCTAGCCCTAATACTGTCAATAGATCATGTTGATTGAGTGCTTTCTGTATGCTGGGCACTACAGTAAACACTCTCTTCTGTGTATTGTCTCATTTATTACAACATCTGGTAAGGTAGGTGCCTAGAGTTTTTTTTTTCCATTTTACAAGTGAGGGGACCATAGTGGGCTCTCTAAATTCAGGTCCATCCAGAACTTCAGAATGTGACTTTACTTGAAAATAGGGGTTTTTGTAGATGTATTTAGTTAAGGACCTGGAGATGAAATCATACTTGATTTTGGGTAGACCCTAAATCCAATGACTGGTATCCTTATGAAAAGAAGAGAAGACACAGAGACACACACAGGAAAAAGGCTGTGAGAAAATATGGAAGCAAAGATTATAGCTATGCAGCCAAGGAACACCAGGAGCTACTAGAAGCTGGAAGGGGAAAGTAAGGATTCATTACCAGTCTTGGGAGGGAAGGCAGCTCTCTGACACCTTGATTTCAGACCTCTAGCTTCTAGAACTGTGAGAAAATTATTATTATTTTTGTTTTAAGTCACCCAGTTTATGGGAATTGTAGGAAACTAATACAGGGGCAGAAGCACAGAGAACTTAAAATGCATTGCCTAGACTCAGCTAGATCAGCGCAGAATTTGGCTCCAGAGTCCATGCCCCTCACCATTATACCTCCTTCCGTCCAGGTCTAGGTGGCTCCAGCCATCCAAGCAGTCAGCTGGGGAGCCTGAACAGACAGCACTCTCACTGAGCACAAGCCACCTGGAATTGAGCAGAAGGACCAACCTTCTGGACCAACTTCATGTGCAGGTGTGGGAATCACAGCATTGCATTATTTTACCATGCAGCCAAGTGTCTCTAGTACAGGGAAGTGAATTTACTACCTGACCTACACACTAGAGAGGACACCTGCTGTATTTATTGGTTCAGACAATTCATGGGGCTCAGGGCCTGCTGGGATAGGTGCAGTGCTTCTTGGAAAGCAGTGTTTCCTAGCTTGAGATCTCATCTGAAAGCTGGAGAAGGGCCTTTAAAACTTGAAAAAAATAAAGATCCCGGGTGTCACATCTTACCTGGCTGCCCTCAGGCCCAGGAAAGATTGGGCAGATGGCTGGTTTTGCATTGAATCCGTAATATTTACAGAGCATGCCTTAAATCACTAAGAAAAATCACATGCGTCATTAAATCCCAAGAATAACCCTATGGTGTTTACAGATTAGGAAACTGAGGCTTAGAGAAGTGGTTAAGTACACTTGTCCAAGATCGCAAGGCTACTAAATGGCAGGTCCAGAATTTAGAGTTAAATGTTCTGAACCTAAGGACAGCTCTCTTTCCCCTACAACAGGGCTGCCCTTTATGGTAATTCTCTCCTTCCCTGGGTCTTTGCCCCTGATTTGGGGGACTCCATTCCCAAGACTTCCAAAGGCCCCTTATCATGGTGGCTCCTCTAGACTTGCTTTTCTCCTCCTTTTCCTCCCTCAGCAGAGATCCAGCCAAGGCAAAGCCCCCAGCTGAGGCTCAGGACGGAAAGGTCTGTCTGGTTGTGTGAGCACAGATTTTGCCACACTGCCACTCTGACCCTGAAACATGGATTATCTTTCAAATGGAAGTAGTCTGGATTCTTGCCCCTTTCCTCTATCATTTTAGTCCACAAGCCCCACCCCATCTCCTGGCATCCTGGCTCTCACTTCATCTTGGAACTAGTGTGGATTGAGGTGGGGAACAGTAACAGGTCAGCCCAACCCTCTATGAGGGGGTTGGAAATGTCCCAGGTCATGGTGCCTCTTCGTGACTGGTGAGTGCTTGCATTGCTCTTTTCACAGAAACATTCTTTAGTTTGATTGAAGTGTGTCATGTGGGAATTTTTAGCACCAAATCCAGGTCAATAAAGGAGGTATTTTCAGTTGGGAGAAAAGATGATTTTGGCTCCTTTTGGCTCATACCAAGTATGCACTTAATCTACCAACATAGCTCCTCTTAGAACTTCAGAAAATGAGCTCCGGACAGGAATGAGGTATTGGTTATGATGAAAGCACATTCCATAGGAATCTCTGTCCCAGGGGATCCTCAGAAGATCTCTGTCTGAGGACAGATTTTAGCAACATCTAATGACATTTGTTTACATGACAGAGATTTATTGGAAATCTGTGTGTCAAGTTGAGTGCTCATGGCTCTAATTACAGAAACTCCAACTCAACATGGCTTAAACAACAAAAGATTATATCATTTAGACAGGAAGGTCAGGGTTAGGGTGGGTCTTGGGCATGGAATGTGAGGCATCTGTCTCCTCTCTGTGATTCTCTTAGTTTTTCCCTCCTTGTGTGTGATGGTGTTTTTCATTTATTTCTTTTTTGTTTTTTTCATAGCTGGCTCCCTTTAAGGTCATTACATTCTTCCACGATCATGTCCAGATAGAGACAGAGAGAGAGAAGAAGAACAATCACCATGTGTCACACACTTTGCTAAAGAGGTTATGTAACCTCATATGTTACCTCATTTCCTCCTCACAATAGCCTATACGGTAAATACTATTATTTTACCCATTGTACAGATGAGAAGACTGAGGTTCAGAGAGGTGCCCAACATCACCCAGCTAATAAGTGATGTGGAACTCTAGCCCAAATCTGCTCACCTGTATACATAGTTTCCCAGGATTCTAGTCTCCCAATGCTGGGTTTCCATTTCATGGTTGAAAGATAACACATGCTTTAAACGACCTGATGATCTGGTAACAAAGTTGATATGTGATAATCAAAATTGCGGATCTAAAGCAGGAGTTTTCCAACTTTTTCTATAAAGGGATGGATTGTAAGTATTTTCAGCTTTGCAGGCCATTGAGTCTCTGTTGTAGCTGCTCAACTCTGCCCCTGTAGAGAGATCAGCCACAGATGACACAGAAATGGATTGAATGTGGCTCTGTTAACAAAACTTCATTTACAGAAACAGAAGTTTTCCAGTTCTGAATCTTAACAAAGCAAGCCTCTGAAGATACGGTATTTGAATTTTCTGGCATTCAGGGCTCTGGGGAAAGGGAAACTTGTGGCAAACACTGCATCCCTGAGTCCTTTACTTCCTCCTTTGAGTTCATAACTGTGGTCATCTTCTGTCTGCCTTCCCTCTGGGACATTGTGTGTGAAGTCCCACTCCGTGCCTTTACTTGCATTCTCCCAGTCACCTTCATCAATGCCTATGCTCATTTCTCATACCCCTTGCACGTTTCACTTCCTCCCCAAAGGACCTCTCTGCCTGGTTTTAATCCCCTTGAACTCTACCCACCATACACAGCAAGCTAAGAGGTGTTCCAAAAGCAAATCTGACATGGCTTTCCCTGATTGGCACTCTCCAGCAGCTTCCCATTATCTGTAAGATAAAATCTGAGCTTCTCACCAAACAGAGTAAAGCTTGCAAGCTCTGACTGCCCTCCTTGATTCTCCTCAACTAAGACCTGCTGTCCTAGTAACACCAAAGTGCTTTTGGCACACACCGTACTCATGCCCTGGGTTCTTAATCACCTGGATAACTCTGACTGGGGTGTGATTTCAACTTGCACCACTCAGACGTGCAAGGATGCAACTCTCCTCCTTTTTCTATGTTCTTTATGAACCCCGGTTCCTTATTTCTAGTTTACTCAGAAATTCCCATTTCTGCTCATGGTGGAAAAAATTTTCCTGCCACTTTATAACAACTCAGTCATTTCTGGACTTAAACATGGTTAACTCAGAATGCCAATGTGGTTAATTTAAGACTCTTCCTCCTACCCTGTCCTCCAGGGTGATTGGAGTTGCCAAGGGGATGATGTACCTCCTCGGCATCATAGGAAGGCATTTGCTGGACCCTGTGCCTCATTTCTTTTTGGTGGCTGCTTCCTTCTTTTGAGGCTGCACCTGTTGCTGTCTGTCATCCTGCTCTTGATTCCAGGGTCTACACATGACACACCTTTCTCCTCTCCCCAGCTGGTTGGACTTTTATCTTCTTTGGGGTGAAAAGCTGTTCTGTCATTATTCGTTCTTTCCTACTCTCTGGATTATGGTATAACGTCTACTTTGCATCATTCAGTTACTCTCTAGAAATGAACAGGCAAGTTTTTGAAATTCCCTCGAACACAATCAGCCAGCCAAATCCTCAAAGTTTTCTCCCTGGAAGGGTGACTTTTCAAATCTAAGAATTTGACTCTGTGTTTTCAACTCTGTCCCCCTCCCCATGAGGCTCATGCAATATAGAGGGCTTTTGCTCCTGGCTGACATCTCTCAAAATATTAATGCTCAGCATTTAGTATGTTACCTCTACCATGAAACCTTCGCTTATCTCTCTTCTCTGTACTCTCACAATGCCTTGCCAACAGTCCTATTTGTAGCCCTGTGTTCTATTACAATTGTCCATTTATTTGTCATCTCCCAAACAAAGTATGGTCATCTTAAAGACAAAGGTAATGCTTTTTAATTCTTTATTTTTCCAGGGCTTAATACAGTTACTTGCATACTATAGCTGCTAAAAAATATATTTTTTGTTGATGGAGTAACCCATGCAGTATCCCCTTCAGTTCACTTCAGTTATCTACTTCGTATTGTTAACTAGATTTCAAGGCTGCGTTTTATCTTTTCAGTTAGTCATAAAGTCCTTGAAGTCACCTATAGTGTTAATATAACTATATATATTTTTTTATTTTCCTACAATACCCCATATAGAATTAGGTATACATAAATATTTGTTTTGTTGATCATTAAAATGACCTCCCTTTTTAGGAGAAAATAAGTACATGCAATTTATAGTAACATTCTAATTTTGTTCTTCAGGTAGGTCATGTTGACTTTGCTGTGTCATATATCATCGTTGGCATTTTAGTAATTAGATATTTGTCAGGTCTCCCAGACTATACGCCTGTGTTTATTTTAAGCCCCTCTGTTCAGCAACTCCAGCAGCGGTTTGTGCTGGAGGGAAATTTAATAAGCATTGAATGATGATCAGATATTGGTTGACTTCCACAAAATGAGCTCTCTAACCATTCCCTGGCCTGTCCCTGAGAACTTGTCTAAATTGGAGAGGACGTGCACATGTCCCCTTCACCTCATATTTGGTCAGGGAAATATAGTGTTAAGAAATTATGTTAATTAGCTATGGGACATGGCGCTAGTTACTTCCTTTATTTGGAAACAAGTTTGCTCAACTGTAAAGAAAAGAGGGAAGACAGTATGATCTCTGATTTCTCTCCATGCAGTATAAGACCCTTACTTCAGAT
Organism: Delphinapterus leucas; assembly: GCF_059928025.1. NCBI lineage: Eukaryota > Metazoa > Chordata > Mammalia > Artiodactyla > Monodontidae > Delphinapterus > Delphinapterus leucas. Next base: position 41,184,553 of record NC_143133.1, read on the forward strand.
GTAGGATGTAGGTACTTGGAGAAGGAAGTGGGGAACCGGCAAAGGGTTGACAATGGAATAGCTGCCTTGCTGAGCCAGCTGCTTCACTCTGCAAACCAGTTAGGAGTCCAATGTTGATTGAGCAGCGACATAGGGGTGCTGAGAAGCCAAGGGTTCCAGAAAATAACATCTAGTGCTTACCAGATGCCAATCACCATGCTGGCCACTTTCACATAAGTAATGCTTACAACAAGCCTAAGAGAAGGTTTTAAATTATTTTTGCCATCCTTATTTATAAAACAAAGAAACAGGGATTCATTGAGGTCAAACAATGTGCACAAAACACACAGCTAAAATATGGCAGATCCAGGATTGGAACCCACATCTAACTCTAAATTTATCCACTCTCTTTCCCTTCTGCTGTGTGATTCCCAGCACTGGTAATAGCCCTCTATCTTTATTTAAACAACAGTGTGATTTTAGTGCATGTCATTAGAGGCAACTGGGAGCATCATTAACACTTTGGGCCACAAGAGTACCATTTAGCGCAATGAAGCAGATATCTTTTCATACAAATAATCTATTTGTACCAAAGTTTTCCACTTGAGCACATGAAGTGACTTGGGCTAATGTATTATTTTATATTAATGAGGTGGTTGGAACTCAATGTATTTAAGGTTTATGAACTTTCAGATGAGCTTCCAAACATTTTATTTATTTTCTAGTGGGTTTCAAATAAAATATAACCTATATGATTCTTATTCATTTACACATTTGCTCTCATAAAAGCTGTCTGGATGAATTATTTAATGTCCACTGCTTATGTTCTTCTTTAAAGGCCATTTGAATTGTCTTTTTAAAACAGAATGTGTTGATTTTGATGCCAAGTGTAAATGAATTTGAAGTATAAAGAAGTTTGGAATTTAGGGTGAAGCACTGAACTCGGGAGGCTCTAGTCGGCTTCCAACCTTGGCAAATGCATTCTTTAACCTCTAAAGCAGTTATATCGGAGCAATCCAGAGGGATAACATGGCTCTAATGGAAGTTGTCAACAAAATTGAAAAGAAAAAAAAGAAAGTGTAATTTAAAATCCAGAACTTGAGAGATCCGTAGCTCTAAACAACTGAGGCATAAAACTCAAGAAGGCTTCAAACAGCTTTACTCTGCTGACCAATCTATCTTCTGATAGCATGTAAAACCCAGGCTGAGAAGACTGTGCCTAAGGGTTTCAGGGCAGTAATTCCAAGAATGATTTTGCTAAAGGAGCTGACTGGCATTCAAAGAAGAAAAGTAAGGCAGGAGGGAGAATGAGAGAGAGAGACAGAGACAGAGAGACAGAGACAGAGAGAGACAGAGAGAGAGAGAGAGAGAGAGAGAGAAAGTCAGAAGGATAGAGATTGAGAGAGTTACAGAGATGAAGGAAGGGAGGGAGAGAGAGAAGGAGGGAGAGAGAGGGAGGGAAAAGAGGAGAGGAGAGGGGTAGAGGGGAGTGGGGGCTGTATTTAAAGATTAAAGACTTGGGTTTGAATTCTGGTTCTGCTATTAACATCTTATAAAATGTCTAGCAAATCACTTGGGCCAGTCTGAACCTCAGTTTCCTCATATGTGTAACAGGAATAAGGATTCCAGGCCTCACAGTGTAGGATTAATTAAGGTGGTGAATGTGAACAATTCTGAAGCTGTAAAGGGTGATGCAAATGTGAAGATTGTTAACCCCTACTTCCCTAATGGTGATACACAATCCTTATCTCCTTGTTACTCATCCTCTCCCTTAATTGGCCTGTGTTGCTCCTTTGACCACAGGTAAATCTTTCCACGTTGCTCTAGATCTCATGCCTAGATTCCATCTCCTTCTGTTGGTTTTCACTCTATTGTTTATTTCTGCTCTTCTCTATGCTTTCAATTGGTTGTTCATTTTTAGATCCTTTTCAGGAGACTTTAAATATCCTTTGATCTTCTAGTTGTCTCTGGGCACCATTCCATATTTAGGATGCTTGAAAAATACATATACACAAACTGCCTTCATGTATTCACCTCTATAACTCTTCTCAACCCATTCTAACATGGCTACTACCACTTCCCACTCTTCTACCACCCCCCTAAAAATGGTCTTTCCCAAGTTCGCCAAATGGTCTCCATAGGTCAGAGTCCAATGGACAGTTTTTGGTCTCATCTAATGTGACTTTTTTGCAATCCACACTATAGGTCACCCCTTCCTTCTTGAAATACCCTTTTGTTGGGGCTTCTGTGATTTCAAACTCTCCAGGTGTTTTTGCTAGCTCTCTAGAAGCTCCTTTTTGGATGGCTTATTCTCTTCCTACCGAACTCTGTATGTTGGAATATCTTTGGTAACAGTGCTGGGACTCTTCTCTTCTCTGTCCATACTCCCCTCCAGGCATCAGAAACCTTCTATGTACCAAACGCTTTCCAGTTCATCCCTCTTCCAGCCTCTCTCTCATCCAGGCTCACATTTCCATGCCATCTCAGCAATTCTACTTGAATATCACCCAGACATCTTAAAATGAATATGTTCAAAATGGAACCTGTGGTTTTCTTCCAGATATACTTTTCTCTCAAGCTTCTCCAGCTCCATAAATGACCAGTTGCTCATTTCTGAAACCTGGGAGTTATTCTTGATACCTCCTCTCCTTCAGTGCTCACATTAAATTCAATACCTAGTTCTGTTAATTCATCTTTAAAACACTTTTGAGTTGGCCTACTGATGTCACTCTAGTTCAAGTCACCATCATTTCTCACCTGCACTAGGGTGCTGATTTCCACACAGTTTTCCCCACTTTTTCTGTTGTCCTTGATTCTATTCTTCACACAGCAATGAGTGGAGATATTAAAAAAATGATATTCCAAAAAAGCAAAGTTTTTATGCCATTCTCCAATTAAAATCCTTTAATGGGGTTTCCAATGGTGCTTACTAGAATATCCAACATTTTTATGACAATCTGCAAGGTTCTACATGATCTGACCTTTGCCTGTCTCCCTCTAACCTCGTCTCACTCATCACTAATTGTCTTATTCACTGCCAATCATTTTTGCCTTGGAAGTCTAGAGCATAAAATTTTCCTGTGTTGCCAAGGCCAAAGCAGTATAAAGGATTCAGAGTTGTAATGCCAGAAAGTAAGAAGTGTCTTTTCTTTTAACTTTTGTAGAAAGTATTTTTATATGTGGATCCCAAGAAGATTTGGAGAGAAAGGAGAACATTTAACAAACATTGACAAATGAGATTTTCAAGGGCTTCTTTTCATTTGTGATAAAATAGTAGAGCTGGGAGGGAGCCTAGAGATCATCTAATTCAACATCTTGCTTTGGAAGATGAAGAGACAGAGGTTCAGAGAAGTGAAATGTCTTCATGAGCTCACAGAGCTTGTTAAGTTTCATATAATGTAAATAACTTTTGTATTAGGTATAACTTTGAGTGGACCAAATTTACCTTTCTTATGCTAAAGTTATCTTTTGATCTTCAAATGCTTCACTGCTCTTATCATGGAAAAAACTGTCACTTGTGTGCTCCTCTGAATAAGTATAAGGAAGGGTATTGTAAAAACACCACTTATAGTTTAAATCTCATTCTTCAGTGAAAATAAAAGAAGCTTTCTTTCTTTAAGAAACTTTAGGCATAGTGAAGGAATACACTTTCCAGTTAGAGGAATCCAGAAGCCTTTTCCTCTTGTACCTAAAATCCTATCATTCACAGGATATCCAAGTATCAAGCTGGTGGTGAATGCAAAGAATCAGGATGCTTTTCCCCTAAGCCTCAGTTTCCCCATATGTGGAACAAAGATAATGTTCATCTTATAAGTGTGTTTATGCCACAAAATATGGTGAAAAATAAGTAAGAATATATTTTATGACACCAAAAATCTTTTATTTTGCCCGTTTTGCTATCTTGCTTCCTTGGTCAAATTATATAGCTAATTATATCTCTTCCCTGTAAGTGAGGGCCCTGAGGAATATGCATGTATAGACACACACCTGCACGTACATACACACAAACACACAAACATGTAAACACATGTGTGATCTTAGTCTGTTTGGGCTGCTATAACCAAGTACTAGAGGCTGAGTGGCTTATAAACAATACAAATTTACTGCTCACAGTTCTGAGGCCAGGAAATCCAAGATCAAGACACCATCAGATTCAGTGTCTGGTGAGGACCCACTATCTCATAGATGGGCATCTTCTCACAGTAGCCTCCTATGGCAGAAAGAGTAGGAAGTTCTCTGAAGTCTCTTTTATAAGGGCATTAATTGTATTCATGAGGGCTCCACCTTCTTGTCTTGATCACCTCCCAAAGGCCCCACCTCCTAATACCATCACCTTGGGGGTTAGGGTTTAACATATGAATTTTAGGGGGAAAACAAATATTCAGTCTATAGCATACACATTCCACTGGAGCACTTATCATAATTGTAATTATATAGTAATTTATTTAAATATACGACTAATGCCTGACTTTCTATCTGATCTCTAAGCTTTATGTAAGCAAGAACCATTCTTGCTCTGTTCTCTGTTGTATGTGAGCACCTACAAATATGTGTCTATTCATGCTATATTTATTTTTTGGGTGTTCATTTAAGTGCCAAACACTTTTCTAAGCTCTGAGTATCTGGTCATTTAATAAAGTCTCTGGCTTGTGGTGCTTCATTCCAGTGGGGGAAGACAGATGATCACACAGCCCTGTTCTTCCATTTACTAGCTGTGTGATTTTGGGCAAATTATTTAACCTGTCTGTGCCTCAACTTCCTGATATGCAAGATGAGAGAGAATTCTCCATGCATCTCTCATGTTTTTGTACCTTTTGCTAACAGCCTTTGTTTTTGACCAAGTTTTCAAGTATACCTGTGTAGCAAACAGTCTTGGAAGGAATAGCATCTTCCTTTGTGGAGAGGACAGAGTTCTTTCCTGACCACTATAAGAAAAATAATGTCTCCCTCTGAGGCAAAATTTAGGCAGGTTTGACAGTGCCCTCATTATAAGATTGAGGGTTTCCTAGACTCTGGTTCTATAAATGTCATACAGGGCCCCAGGGTACACAGCATCCACATGGATCCACCTGCCTCACCCCTGTGGGACTTGGGGGAACAAGGGTAACTGACACACACATGAAGCTCATGCCACCTGAAGTGCTTAGGTTCTGAGCCAGGAGTCTCATATCTTTTGACAGCATCTACATGTGACAGGTTGCCTTGTTAGCTGGCAAGCAGGGAAAAACTCAGACTCTTTACAGTTCTCGATAATATTATTAATTCCTACTCCATAATGTCATTACGAGGATTAAATGGAATAACACCTTTGTACTTGCTGTTACTTTGTCTGGAATGCTCCTTCCCCCATCCCTGATTGCCATGTGATATTTGCTCACTCATTCACTCACGATCTTTAGGTTTTTTCTTAGATATTACTTTCATAGTGAGGTCTGAACTCCCCTACTTAAAATGACAACTTCACCTATGTCAATCAGGGCTCAACCAGAGAAACAGAAGCAGTAGGAGATATATATTATAGATATATCACAAGTAATGGGTTTATGTAATTGTGGGCAGGCTAGGCAAGTCTGAAATCCATAAGGCCATCAGGGAGGGCAGGCTGGGGCTCTCAGGCAGAACTGATGTTGCAGTCCTCAGGTAGAACTTCTTCAGAAAACCTCAGCTCTGCTCTTAGGGCCTTTCAACTGTTTGAATCAGGCCCACCCAGACTATCTAGGACAATCTCTCTTAATTAAAAGCAACTGATTATGGACTCTAATCACATCTACAAAATATCTTCCCAGTAACATCTAGATTAGTGCTTGATGCAATGAGATGGGTGTGGCCTAGACAAGCTGACATATCAAAGGACAATCACACCTCAAATACTCCCTATCCTCTTTCTCTCTTTTGTTTTTTTGCCATAGCACGTCAGCATCTAATTCACTATTTTACCAGTTGTCTTCCTCCCCTACCAAAATGTAAACCCCACAAGGAGAGATATTTGACTGTTCGCTGTTGTATTCTCTGCACCTCCAATGCTGCTTGGCCCACAGCAGGAGATGGCCAAAAAATATTTGTTGAATGATTGAATGAATAACGGTGAATGCTTAGAGCTGGGCCTGATGCACGGTAAGTATGCAGTAAATGCTAGCTACTGGTACAATATATATGCACCTATTACCAAGATAAATATTTTGCATTTATGTGTCTCAACATTTTTTTCATACTTTCATTCTTTGATCCCAGACATCCTCTCAAATGTGCTACCTGCCCTCCAGCAAAAGTCTGGCACTTTTTGCATGGCCTACCAGCCCCTGTAGGGTCTACACTTTCTTTCATGTTCTCCAGCCCCACTTCCTCTGGTCTGAATTTCTTTAAGTCCCACAGTGCTCCGTGCTGTTCCTCCTACCTGTCTTCTTTTGCACAAACTGTGAATACATTCCCCACTCTTGTATTCCTCTGGCTTATTTTCATTCCTCTTATAACATTCAATTTGGGTGTTGACTCCTATTCAAGGTCCTTTCTGACCCCCAAGACTGAATCCCCTTTTGTTCCTCCACTGTGTTCTGTGCCCAGCTCTGTTCTAACACTTAGCCAACCTCACCATTCCCTCACTTTATGGTAAAATCCTTGCAGACAAGATCATGTCATTCATCTCTGCATCTCCAGCATAAAGGGATGCCAGATAAATACACTTTGGACCAAATGAGTGATCTTGAATGAGGGTCTCCAAATGGTACATGAACAGCTGCTTTGCTCAACATTACCCGAGGGTGGTGCCCCTCCCCTGCAATCCTCCTCCTGCCTGAGAAGCACCTGGGAGAGTTTCAAGAATACAGTGCCTGGTAGTGTATATATGTCAATGCTACTCTCTCACCTGATCCCAGCTTACCCTTCCTCCCTCCCTGTGTCCTCAGGTCCATTCTCTATGTCTGCATCTTTATTCCTATCCGGCCCCTATTTTCATCAGAACCATTTTATTTTTAGATTCCATATATATATATATATATATATGTGTGTGTGTGTGTGTGTGTGTATGTGTGTTAGCATACGGTACTTTTTTTTCTCTTTCTGACTTTACTCCAATAAAGATGTTAAAAAAAAAGAATGTGTGTGTGTGTATATATATATATATATATATATAAAACTGATTCACTTTGCTGTGCAGCAGACGTTAACACAACATTGTAAATCAACTATACTTCAGCAAAAAAAAAGAAAAGAAAAGAAAAAAAAAAGAATACAGTGCCTGGGCCTCAACTCCAGAAATTCTGATGAAGCTATTCTGCTGTGAGCCCAGAGTGTCAGTATTTTTCTTAAGATCTCTTCAGATAATTTTGCTGTGCTGCTAGGGCTGAGAAACACCACCTTAGGGATAACGTCACAAAGTTTCTAGCTTATTTGCTCCATATCTAGCCAGAGGCGCAGGGCTGTCCTCTTCTCTCTAAATTGAGAGCCGCTCATTCCTTTGGTCAGCTTTGTACATGGAATCCTTGCTCCTGTCCAAGCACTACTTGGAGTTAATGGTGCACCTGGTTTTATGACCTTGAGCAGCCTGGCCAGGAAAGAATTTATATTTTTACTGCATTTTCACCTTTTCTTGAAAAGGATGTATTATGTAATCATGGGCAGATGCTTAGAAGAAAATAAAAATGATCCAGAATTTGTCATTCAAGCTCACATTGTTCTTCGGGAGTGGGAAGGAGGGTGTAGGTGGGTGGTGGGCTGGGAAGTGTTTAAGTGAGATCAGCTTATCGGTGTACCTGAGTTTCTTCCTTTCAAACTACCTTTATCCCCACATGGTAGTTAAGAGAGAAGCCTCTGGAGTCATATACCCAAGTTTAAGCCCCAGTTCAGGCATTTACTGACTTAGTAACCTTGGAACTTATTTGTGACTCAGTTTCCTCAACTGTTACATGGAGCCATAGCCCTGCCACATACAATTTTGAGGATTAAATGATATGATACATAAGCCATAAAAATGAGCGAAATATTGCCATTTGCAGCAACATGGATGGACCTAGAGATTATCATACTAAGTGAAGTAAGTCAGACAGAGAAAGACAAATATCATATGATATCACTTACATGTGGAATCTAAAATATGACACAAATGAACTTATTAATAAAACAGAAACAGACTCACAGACATAGAAGACAAACTTATGGTTACCAAAGAGGAAAGGGGTGGGGAGAGGGATAAATTAGGAGTATGGGATGAACAAATACAAACTACTATACATAAAATAAAGAAGCAACAAGTATTTACCATATAGCACAGGGAACAATGTTCAGTACCTTGTAATAACCTGTAACGAAAAACAATCTGAAAAAAATATATAACTGAATTGCTTTGCTATACACCTGAAACTAACACAATACTGTAAATCAACCATACTTCAATTAAATATATTATTTGAATAAAAGCTACAAAAGTTTTCTGATTTAAAAAAAATTGTATGATGTATATAAATCACCTGGCACAAAGCAGGTGCCCCCAAAACAAAACTGTTATCGCTGTAACCTCCCCTGTGCCTTCCTCTTCACCCCCGCACCCCTGCCTCAGGTGAAGCCCTCCTCATCCCTCACCTGTACTGTTGCAATAGCCTCTTAGCTCGGTTCCTTGCCTCCACCTGCCTCAAATCTATCTGGCACATGGTCTGCCCTGCTGCCTTTCGAGCACACTGCTTTTATCAAGTTGTTTATCTATTCAATCATCTTTAATGTTTCCCTTCGTCTGTTTCATTAGCCCTGACTTCTCTGCCCTCTTTCCCAATCTCCTGAGACTCAAAGTTGCCCAGACCTTAACTAGCTAAGGATACTTATCACTATTCACCCGCAAGCACTCCACCTTGACCACCTCCCCATTTGATTGAACCCTTTCCCCCTTTTATTCCCTGACATATGCTTTCAACTTTCCAGTCTCACCTCATTTGCAGGTGCTGCCCCAGCCTGAGTACAGGCTCTTTGCCTTCTCCTGTGTGATTATGTAAATCCGAACTCTACAATGCTGGTCTTGTCGACTCTAGTTAACTTCATCCTTTGATTTCGGCTGACACCACTGACTTTTCTGTGAACTGCACACTTGTTTAGGGCATGCTTATCTATGAACAAAGCAGTCCCCCTATCTCAGTGGCTTAGCCCTCAGAGGTTCTTATCTCACTGCTGTCACAACCTAATGTAGGTCTCTATCTACATGTGTGGGGTCTCTGTGCCCCAGCAGTTACTTAGGGCTCACCTTCTTCCTTATGAAACCAAGGAGAACTCTGTGGGGCTCCTGGGCATGGAAGCATTCTTGTCTCTCATTTCTTGTAGGCAAGACTCCAGCCTTCATGACCTTCCCTGAGTTCCAAAGGGCAGATTTAAACAGTTGCTAATCAAGGGAAGAGCAACCAAGAAACCACCTGAGGCAAGATTAAAGGGACCAAAGAAACTCATCAAGATTAGGAGACTGGCCAACCTAGACTCTGTGCACACCCTAATCTTATCAGCAACCTTATCCTTGAACTATTGCTATAAAACTCCTCTTCAAAGCATCCCAGGTTGGGAAACATTGTTTTTCAAGGCAGGAGCCTGCTATGTCCCCCTTTGCTTGGCAAAGCAATAAAGCTATCCTTTTCTACTTCACCCAAAACTCTCTGAGATTCGATTCAGCACCGGTGCACAGAGAAGCTGAGCTTTCGGCCTCAGTGCTGCTATGGTCTGAATGTGTCCCTTCAAAATTTATATGTTGAAATCCTAATTCCCCATGTGATGGTATTAGGACTTGGGGCCTTTGGGAGGTTCTTAGAACATGAGGGTGGAGCCCTTGATGCCAAAAACCTGGTCTCTGTGCACTGGTGCCGAATTGAATCTTGGAGACAGAGTTTTGGGTAAAGTAGAAAGGAAGCTCTATTGCTTTGCCAGGCAAAGGTGTACATTGTGAGCTTGTGCCTTTGAAAACTGTGTGTCCCCACCCGGAGGGATATGGTGAGGAGTTTTATAGCAATGGTTCAAGGGTGGGGCTGCTAATAAGGATCAGGATGCGTGCAGGGCCTGCATTCCTTTAATCTAGCCTCAGGTGGTCTCTTTTTTTTTTTTTTTTTTTGCGGTACGCGGGCCTCTCACTGTTGTGGCCTCTCCCGTTGCGGAGCACAGGCTCCAGACGCACAGGCTCAGCGGCCATGGCTCACGGGCCCAGCCGCTCCGCGGCATGTGGGATCTTCCCGGAACGGGCACGAACCCGTGTCCCCTGCAGCGGCAGGCGGACTCTCAAGCACTACGCCACCAGGAAAGCCCTCAGGTGGTCTCTTGATGAGCTGTGGTACTCAATGTTATCAAACTACGACCTTCTCTCTGGAATGAAGAACGTCTCACCAAGTAGTTCATCTTCCATTTGTTGGGGGTTTTAGTTCTTCAGAAGAGTTCAAAGATACTGTTATGTGTATCTCTTGAGGTGGAACCAGGATCCTGTCCCAAGGCTGAACTCTTGTCTCTTGACTGCTCTTCCTTTGTCTCTACATCCTCTCTGTTCCCAGATCAAAAACTGTTTGAACCTGTGCTTTGGAACTCAGGGAAGGTCAAGAAATGGGGAACACAGAAAGCCTTTCATGTTGAGGAGCCCCATAGGGTCCTGTTCGGTTTCATGCTCAAGAATGGGGTAAGTGTTCTTTTTTTTTTTTTTTAAACATCTTTATTGGAGTATAATTGCTTTACAATGGTGTGTTAGTTTCTGGTCTATAACAAAGTGAAACAGCTATACATGCATACATCCTCATATCCCCTCCCTCTTGTGTCTCCCTCTGACCCTCCCTAGCCCACCCCTCTAGTTGGTCACAAAGCAACGAGCTGATCTCCCTGTGCTATGCAGCTGCTTCCCACTAGCTATCTATTTTACATTTGGTAGTGTATATAAATCCAGGCCACTCTCTCACTTCGTCTCAGCTTACCCTTACCCCTACGCATGTCCTCAAGTCCATTCTCTACGGCTGTGTCTTTATTCCTGTTCTGCCCCTAGGTTCTTCATTTTTTTTTTTTTTTTTTAGATTCCATATATATGTGTTAGCATATGGTATTGTTTTTTTCTATTTCTGACTTACTTCACTCTGTATGACAGACTCTAGGTCCATCCACCTCACTACAAATAACTCAATTTTGTTTCTTTTTATGGCTGAATAATATTCCATTGTATATATATATATATATATATATATATATATATATATATATACCAAATCTCCTTTATCCATTCATCTGTTGATGGACACTTAGGTTGCTTCCATGTCCTGGATATTGTAAATAGAGCTGCAATGAACATTGTGGTACATGATTTTTTTTGAATTATGGTTTTCTCAGGGTATATCCCCAATAGTGGGATTGCTGGGTTGTGTGGAAGTTCTATTTGTAGTTTTTTAAGGAACCTCCATACTGTTCTTCACAGTGGATGTATCAATTTACATTCCCACCAAGAGTGCAAGAGGGTCCCCTTTTCTTCACATCCTCTCCAGCAATTAATGTTTGTAGATTTTTTGGTGATGGCCACTCTGACTGGTGTGAGTTGATACCTCATTGTAGTTTTAATTTGCATTTCTCTAATGATTAGTGATGTTGAGCATTCATTGGTGATCTGTATATCTTCTTGAGAGAAATGTCTATTTAACTCTTCTGCCCATTTTTGATTGGGTTGTTTGTTTTCTGATATTGAGTTGCATGAACTGCTTGTAAATTTTGGAGGTTAATCCTTTGTCAGTTGCTTCATTTGCAAATATTTTCTCCCATTCTGAGGGTTGCCTTTTTGTCTTGTTTATGGTTTCCTTTGTCGTCCAAAACTTTTAAGTTTCATTAGGTCCCATTTGTTTATTTTTGTTTTTATTTTCATTTCTCTGGGAGGTGGGTCAAAAAGAATCTTGCTGCGATGTACGTTATAGAGTGTTCTGCCTATGTTTTCCTCTAACAGTTTTATGGTGTCTGGCCTCACATTTAGGACTTTAATCCATTCTGAGCTTATTTTTGTGTATGGTGTTAAGGAGTGTTCTAATTTCATTCTTTCACTGTAGCTGTCCAGTTTTCCCAGCACCACTTATTGAAGAGGGTATCTCTTCTCTATTGTATATTCTTGCCTCCTTTGTCATAGATTAGATGATCATATGTGTGCACATTTAACTGTGGACTTTCTATCCTGTTCCATTGATCTATACTTTTGTTTTTGTGCCAGTACCATACTGTCTTGATTACTGTAGCTTTGTAGTATAGTCCGAAGTCAGGGAGCCTGATCCCTCCAGCTCCATTTTTCATTCTCATGATTCCTTTGGCTATTCGGGGCCTTTTGTGTTTCCATACAAATTGTGAATTTTTTTTTCTAATTCTGTGAAAAATGCCATTGATAGTTTGATAGGGATTGCAATGAATCTGTAGATTGCTTTGAGTAGTATAGTCATTTTCACATTGTTGATTCTTCCAACCCAAGAACATGGTATATCTCTCCATCTGTTTGTATCATCTTAATTTCTTTCATCACTGTCTTATAATTTCTGCATACAAGTCTTTTGTCTCCTTAGGTAGGTTTATTCCTAGATATTTTAATCTTTTTGTTGCAATGGAAAATGGGAGTGTTTCCTTAATTTCTCTTTCAGATTTTTCATAATTAGCATATAGGAAGGCAAGAGATTTCTGTGCCTTAATTTTGTATCCTGCTAATTTACCAAATTCATTTATTAACTCTAGTAGTTTTCTGGTAGCATCTTTAGGATTCTCTATGTATAGTATAATGTCACCTGCAGTGACAGTTTTACCTCTTCTTTTCCAATTTGGATTCCTGTTATTTCTTTTTCTTCTCTGACTGCTGTGGCTTAAACTTCCAAAACAATGTTGAATAATCGCAGTGAGAGTGGGAAACCTTGTCTTCTTCCTGATCTTAGTGGAAATGGTTTCAGTGTTTCACCATTGTGGACGATGTTGGCTATGTGTTTGTCATATATGGCCTTTATTATGTTGAGGTATGTTCCCTCTATGCCTACTTTCTGGAGAGCTTTTATCATAAATGTGTGTTGAATTTTGTCAAAAGATTTTCCTGCATCTATTGAGATGATCATATGGTGTTTATTCTTCAATTTTTTAATACGGGGTATCACATTGATTGATTTGCATATATTGAAGAATCCTTGCATTCCTAGGCTAAACCCAACTTGGTCATTGTGTATGATCCTTTTAATGTGCTGTTGGATTCTCTTTACTAGTATTTTGTAGAGGACTTCAGCATCTATATTCATCAGTGATATTGGCCTGTAGTTTTCTTTCTTTAAGAGGTATTAGGTTTTGATATCAGGGTGATGGTGGCCTCATAGAATGAGTATGGGAGTGTTCCTCCCTCTGCTCTATTTTGGAAGAATTTCAGAAGGATAGGTGTTAGCTCTTCTCTAAATGTTTGATAGAATTCGCCTCTGAAGTCATATGGCCCTGGGCTTTTGTTTGTTGGAAGATTTTATTTTATTTATTTATTTATTTTTACATCTTTATTGGAGTATAATTGCTTTACAATGGTGTGCTAGTTTCTTCTTTATAACAAAGTGAATCAATTATACATATACATATGTTCCCATATATCTTCCCTCTTGCATCTCCCTCCCTCCCAACCTCCCTATCCCACCCCTCTAGCACACAAAACACCGAGCTGAACTCTGTGTGCTATGCAGCTGCTTCCCACTAGCTATCTATTTTACGTTTGGTAGTGTATATATGTCCATGCCACTCTCTCACTTTGTCACAGCTTACCCTTTCCCCTCCCCATGTCCTCAAGTCCATTCTCTAGTAGGTCTGTGTCTTTATTCCTCTCATACCCCTATGTTCTTCATGACATTTTTTTTCTTAAATACCATACATATGTGTTAGCATATGGTATTTGTCTTTCCCTTTCTGACTTACTTCACTCTGTATGACAGACTCTAGGTCCATCCACCTCATCACAAATAGCTCAATTTCATTTCTTTTTATGGCTGAGTAATATTCCATTGTATATATGTGCCACATCTTTATTAATTCATCCGATGCTGGACATTTAGATTGTTTCCATCTCCTGGCTTTTGTAAATAGAGCTGCAATGAACATTTTGGTACATGACTCTTTTTGAATTATGGTTTTCTCAGGGTATATGCCCAGTAGTGGAATTGCTGGGTCATATGGTAGTTCTATTTGTAGTTTTTAAGGACCCTCCATACTGTTCTCCATAGTGACTGTACCAATTCACATTCCCACCAGCAGTGCAAGAGTGTTCCCTTTTCTCCACACCCTCTCCAGCATTTATTGTTTCTAGATTTTTTGATGATGGCCATTCTAACTGGTGTGAGATGATATCTCATTGTAGTTTTAATTTGCATTTCTCTAATGATTAATGATGTTGAGCATTCTTTCATGTGTTTGTTGGCAATCTGTATATCTTCTTTGGAGAAATGTCTATTTAGGTCTTCTGCCCATTTTTGGATTGGTTGTTTGCTTTTTTGTTATTGAGCTGCATGAGCTGCTTGTAAATTTTGGGGATTAATCCTTTGTCAGTTGCTTCATTTGCAAATATTTTCTCCCATTCTGAGGGCTGTCTTTTGGTTTTGTTTATGGTTTCATTTGCTGTGCAAAAGCTTTGAAGTTTCTTTAGATCCCATTTGTTTATTTTTGTTTTTATTTCCATTTCTCTGGGAGGTGGGTCATAAAGGATCTTGCTCTAATTTATGTCATAGAGTGTTCTGCCTATGTTTTCCTCTAAGAGTTTTATAGTGTCTGGCCTTACATTGAGGTCTTTTATCCATTTTGAGTTTATTTTTGTGTATGGTGTTAGGGAGTGTTCTAATTTCATTCTTTAACATGTAGCTGTCCAGTTTTCCCAGCACTACTATTGAAGAGGCTGTCTTTCCTCCATTGTATATTCTTGCCTTCTTTATCAAAGATAAGGTGACCATATGTGTGTGGGTTTATCTCTGGGCTTTCTATCCTGTTCCATTGATCTATATTTCTGTTTTTGTGCCAGTACCGTACTGTATTGATTACTGTAGCTTTGTTTTATAGTCCGAAGACAGGGAGCCTGATTCCTCCAGCTCCGATTTTCATTTTCAGGATTGTTTTGGCTATTTGGGGTCTTTTATATTTCCATACAAATTGTGAAATTTTTTGTTCTAGCTCTGTAAAAAACGTCACTAGTAGTTGATAGGGATTGCATTGAATCTGTAGATTGCTTTGGGTAGTTGAACCATTTTCACAATGTTGATTCTTCCACTCCAAGAATATGGTATATCTCTCCATCTGTTTATGTCGTCTTCAGTTTCTTTCATCAGTGTCTTATATCTTTCTGCATACAGGTCTTTTGTCTCCTTAGGTAGGTTTATTCCTAGATATTTTATTCTTTTTGTTGCGATGGTAAATGGGAGTGTTTTCTTGATTTCACTTTCAGATTTTTCATCATTAGTGTATAGGAATGCCAGAGATTTCTGTACATTAATTTTGTATCCTGCTACTTTACCAAATTCATGATTAGCTCTAGTAGTTTTCTGGTAGCATCTTTAGGATTCTCTATGTATAGTATCATGTCATCTGCAAACAGTGACAGCTTTAATTCTTCTCTTCCAATTTGGATTCCTTTTATTTCTATGTCTTCTCTGATTGCTGTGGCTAAAACTTTCAAAACTATGTTGAATAACAGTGGTGAGAGTGGGCAACATTGTCTTGTTCCTGATCTTAGTGGAAATGCTTTCAGTTTTTCACCATTGAGGACTACGTTGGCTGTGGGTTTGTCATATATGGCCTTTATTATGTTAAGGAAAG
This sequence comes from Delphinapterus leucas, assembly GCF_059928025.1. NCBI lineage: Eukaryota > Metazoa > Chordata > Mammalia > Artiodactyla > Monodontidae > Delphinapterus > Delphinapterus leucas. Next base: position 41,200,300 of record NC_143133.1, read on the forward strand.
TTCCCTCTATGCCTACTTTCTGCAGGGTTTTTATCATAAATGGGTGTTGAATTTTGTCAAAAGCTTTCTCTGCATCTATTGAGATGATCATATGGTTTTTCTCCTTCAATTTGTTAGTATGGTGTATCACGTTGATTGATTTTTGTATATTGAAGAATCCTTGCATTCCTGGAATAAACCCCACTTGATCGTGGTGTATGATCATTTTAATGTACTGTTGGATTCTGTTTGCTAGTATTTTGTAGTGGATTTTTGCATCTATATTCATCAGTGCTATTGGCCTGTAGTTTTCTTTCTTTGTGACATCCTTGTCTGGTTTTGGTATCAGGGTGATGGTGGCCTTGTAGAATGGGCTTGGGAGCATTACTCCCTCTGCTATATTTTGGAAGAGTTTGAGAAAGGTAGGTGTTAGCTCTTCTCTAAATGTTTGATAGAATTCGCATGTGAAGCCATCTGGTCCTGGGTTTTTGTTTGTTGGAAGATTTTTAATCACAGTATCAATTTCAGTGCTTGTGATTGGTCTGTTCATATTTTCTATTTCTTCCTGATTCATTCTTGGCAAGTTGTGCTTTTCTAAGAATTTGTCCATTTCTTCCAGGTTGTACATTTTATTGACATAGAGTTGCTTGTAGTGATCACTCATGATCCTTTGTATTTCTCTAGTGTCTGTTTTTATTTCTCCTTTTTCATTTCTAATTCTACTGATTTGAGTCTTCTCCCTTTTTTTCTTGATGGGTCTTGCTAATGATTTATGAATTTTGTTTATCTTCTCAAAGAACCAGCTTTCAGTTTTATTGCCCTTTGCTATTGTTTCCTTCATTTATTTTTCATTTATTTCTGATCTGGTCTTTATGATTTCTTTCCTTCTGCTAACTTTGAGAGTTATTTTCCCTTCTTTCTCTAATGGTTTAGGTGTAAGGTTAGATTGTTTATTTGAGCTGTTTCTTGTTTCTTGAGGTGGGATTGCATTGGTATAAACTTCCCTCTTAGAACTGCTTTTGCTGCATCCCATAGGTTTTGGGTCGTCATATTTTCATTATCATTTATTTCCAGGTATTTTTTGATTTCCTCTCTGAGTTCTTCAGTGATCTCTTGCTTATTTAGTAGTGTATTGTTTAGTCTCCATGTGTTTGTATTTTTTACAGATTTTTCCCTCTAATTGATATCAAGTCTCATAGCGTTGTGGCCAGAAAATATACTTGATAAGATTTCAACTTTCTTAAATTTACCAAGGCTTGATTTGTGACCCAAGATATGTTGTATCCTGGAGAATGTTCCATGAGCACTTAAGAAGAAAGTGTATTCTGTTGTTTTTGGTGGAATGTCCTATAAATATCAATTAAGTTCATCTTGTTTATTGTATCATTTAAAGGTTTTGTTTCCTTATTTATTTTCATTTTGGGTGATGTGTCCATTTGTGAAATTGAGGTGTTAAAGTCCCCTACTATGAGTGTGTTACTGTCAGTTTCCCCTTTTATGCCTGTTAGCATTTGTCTTATGTATTGTGGTGCTTCTATTTGGGTGCATAAATATTTGCAATAGTTATATCTTCTTCTTGGATTGATCCCTTGATCATTATGTAGTTTCCTCTTTGTCTCTTGTAACAGTCTTTATTTTAAAGTCTATTTTGTCTGATATGAGAATTGTTACTCCAGCTTTCTTTTGATTTCCATTTGCATAGAATATCTTTTTCCATCCCCACACTTTCAGTCTGTTTATGCCCCTAGGTCTGAAGTGTGTCTCTTGTAGATGGCATATATATATAGGTCTTGCTTTTGTATCCATTCAGCCAGTGTGTGTCTTTTGGTTGGAATATTTAGATCATTTACATTTGAGGTAATTATTGATATGTGTGTTCCTATTACCAGTTTCTTAGTTGTTTTGTTTTTTTTTATTGTAGGTCTTTTCCTTCTCCTGTGTTTCCCTCCTAGAGAAGTTCCTTTAGCATTTGTTGTAAAGCTGGTTTTTTGGTGCTGAATTCTCTTAGCTTTTGCTTGTCTGTAAAGGTTTTAATTTCTCCATCAAATCTGAATGATATCCTTGCTGGGTAGAGTAATCTTGGTTGTAGTTTTTTCCCTTTCATCACTTTATATATGTCTTGCCCCTCCCTTCTGGCTTGCAGAATTTCTGCTGAAAGATCAGCTGTTAACCTTATGGGGATTCCCTTCTATGTTATTTGTTGTTTTTCCCTGCTGCTTTTAATATTTTTTCTTTGTATTTAATTTTTGATAGTTTGATAAATATGTGTCTTGACATGTTTCTCCTTGGATCTATCCTGTATGGGATTTTCTACATTTCCTGGACTTGATTGACTATTTCCTTTCCCATATTAGGAAAATTTTGAACTATAGTTTCTTCAAATATTTTCTCAGTCCCTTTCTTTTTCTCTTCTTTTACTGGGATGCCTATAATTTGAATGTTGGTGCATTTAATGTTGTCCCAGAGGTCTCTGAGGCTGTCCTCATTTCTTGTCATTCTTTTTTCTTTAGTCTGCTCTGTGCTAGTTATTTCCACTCTTTTATCTTCCAGGTCACTTTTCTATTCTTCTGCCTCAGTTATTCTGCTATTGATTCTTTCTAGAGAATTTTAAATTTCATTTATTGTGTTGTTCATTATTTTCTTTTGCTCTTTAGTTCTTCTAGGTCCTTGTTAAAAGTTTCTTGTAGTTTCTCCATTGTATTTCCAAGGTTTTGGATCATCTTTACTATCATTACTCTGAATTATTATTCAGGTAGACTGCTTATTTCCTCTTCATTTGTTAGGTTTTGTTGGTTTTTACCTTGCTCTCTCATCTGCTGTGTGTTTCTCTGTCTTGTCATTTTGCTTAACTTACTGTGCTTAGGTTCTCCTTTTCATAGGCTGCAGGTTCATAGTTCCCACTGTTTTTGGTGTCTGCCCCCAGTGGCTAAGGTTGGTTTAGTGGGTTGTGCAGGCTTCTTGGTGGAGGGAACTGGTTCCTGTGTTCTGGTGGATGAGGCTGGATCTTGTCTTTCTGGTGGCAGGACCACGTCTGATGGTGTGTTTTGGAGTGTCTGTGACCTTATTATGATTTTAGGAAGCTTCTCTCCTAATGGGTGGGGTTGTGTTCCGGTTTTGCTTTTTGTTTGGCATAGAGTGTCCAGCACTGTAGCTTGCTGGTCGTTGAGTGGAGCTGGGTCTTAGCATTAAGATGGATATCTCTGCAAGATCATTTGCTGTTTGTTATTACATGCAGCTGGATGGTCTCTGGTGGACCAATGCCCTGAACTTGGGTCTTCCATCTCAGAGGCACAGTCCTGACACCCGGTCAGAGCACCAAGACCCTGTCAGCCCCACGGCTCAGAAGAAAAGGGGGGGAAAAAAAAGAAAGGAAGAAAGAAAAAATAAAATAAAGTTATTAAAATAAAAAATAAAACATAATTATTAAATTGAAAAAATTAAAAAGTATAAAAAAAAAGTGAAAGAAAGAAAGAAGAGAGCTACCAAATCAAAAAACAAATCTACCAATGATAGCAAGCATTAAAAACTACTAAAAAAATAAACAAAACAAAAAATAAACAAAAAGACCAGTCAGAACCCTAGGTCAAATGGTAAAAGCAAATGTATACAGACAAAATCACAAAAGGAACCATACATATACACACTCACAAAAAGAGGAAAAGGAAAATAAATATATATCTATATATAAAAAAAAGGAACGAGGAAGAGAACTAACATATCAGTTAACAAATCTACCCGTGATAATAAACTCTAAATACTAAACTAAGATAAACATAAAGCCAGCAACAAATTAGATGCAGAAAGCAATCTCCAAATCAACAGTTGCTCTCAAAGTCCACCGCCTCAATTTTGGGATGATTCATTGTCTATCAGGTGTTCCACAGATGCAGGGTACATCAAGTTGATTGTGGAGACATTACTGCTGGGAGTAATTTCCCTTTCTCTTCTTTGTTCGTACAGCTCCTGGGGTTCAGCTTTGGATTTGACCCCGTCTCTGTGTGTAGGTCACCTGAGGGCGTCTGTTCTTCACTCAGACAGGATGGGGTTAAAGTAGCAGCTGATTAGGGGGCTCTGGCTCACTCAGGCTGGGGGAGGGAGGGGTACGGAATGCAGGGTGGCCCCACGGGGCCAGAGGCTGGCATGATGTTGCAACAGCCTGAGGTGCGCCAAACTTGTCCCTGGATCACGGGACCCTGGCAGTGGCAGGCTGCACAGGCTCCCAGGAGGGGAGGTATGGATAGTGACTTGTGCTTGCACACAGGCCTCTTGGTGGCTGTAGCAGCAGCCTTAGTGTTTCATGCCTGTCTCTGGGGTCCATGGTGATAGCCGTGGCTCGTGCCCATCTCTGGAGCTCATTTAGGCAGTGCTCTGAATCTGCTCTCCTTCTGCACCCCGAAAAAATGGTCTCTTGCCTCTTAGGCAGTTCCAGACTTTTTCCTGGATTCCCTCCCAGCTAACTGTGGCACACTAGCCCTCTTCAGGCTGTGTTCACGCAGCCAACCCCAGTCCTCTCCCTGCGATCTGACCTCTGAAGCCCAAGCCTCAGCTTGTAGCCCCCACCTGCCCCAGCGGGTGAGCAGACAAGCTTTTCAGGGTGGTGAGTGCTGGTTGGCACTGATCGTCTGTGTAGGAATCTCTCCACTTTGCCCCCTGCACCCCTGTTGCTGCGCTCTCCTCTGTGGCTCCAAAGCTTCCCCCTGCCACCCTCTGTCTCTGCCAGTGAAGGAGCTTCCTAGTGTGTGGAAACTTTTCCTCCTTCACAGCTCCCTCCCAGAGGTTCAGGTCCCATCCCTATTCTTTTATCTCTGCTTTTTCTTTTCTGTTTTGCCCTACCCAGGTACGTGGGTAGGTTCTTGCCTTTTGGGAAGTCTGAGGTCTTCTGCCAGCATTCAGTAGGTGTTCTGTAAGAGTTGTTCCACATGTAGATGTAGTTCTGATGTATCTGTGGGGAGGAACGTGATCTCCATATCTTATTCCTCTGCCATGGGTAAGTGTTCTTTTAAAAGAGACCCCACAGAGCTTCCTTGACCCTTCCCCTTCCATGTGAGGACATAACCAGATGTTAGCAGTCTGCAACCTGGAAGACGCTGAATGTGCTAGCACCTTGATACTGGACTTAGTCACCAGAACCGTAAGAAATGAATTTCTCTTATTTTTAAACCATCCAGTGTCTGGTATTTTGTTAAAGCACCTGACAGACTAAGACATATACTTTCCCAATACACAAAATTCACTGATACTCTCTCAGGGCAGCATTGGCAAGAAGTGAGATGTGATCAGGTTTTCTTTGCCTTGGATTCTGAAGTGACCTGGATTGGCATTCTTTGAGGACACAGAGGTGCTGTCTAGTCATGACGAAAATTACATCTGCCATAAGAAAGGATTTTGAGAGGGAAGTAAGGATATAGATAGAGTGAATAAAGAACTTTACATGTTTTCAATATACAAGTGTTGGGATCTTTTCAAAATACCTCCCCCACAAAATATCACAGGTCATTTCTGGATGCGTCTTTCTCTTCCGGCTATGTGGAGAATACATCATGGGGAGTACTGTGGGTTAAATTATGCCTCCCCAAACATCTAGTATCTGTGAATGTGATCTTATTTGGAAATAAGGTCTTTGTAGATGTAATTAAGATGAGGCCATATTGGAGTAGGGTGGGCTGTACATAACCCAATGACTGGTGTCCTTATAAGAAGAGAGAAATTTGGATACAGACATTCAGAGAGGAGAATACAATGTGAAGACAGAGACACAGACACAGCCGGAAGACAACCATGTGAAGATGGGACCAGAGATCAGAGTAATGCAACCTGAAGCCCAGAAACACCAAGGTTTGCCAGCAACACCAGAAGGTGGAAGAAGCAAGAAGGTTTCTTCCCCAGAGACTTCAGAGAAGCATGTCCCTCATACACCTTGATTTCAAGATGTCTAGCCTTCAGAATGGAGATAATAAATTTCTGTTTTTTAAAGTCTCCCAGTTTGTGGTGCAGTTTAATGGCAACCCCAGGAAGCTAACACAGAAAGGCTGTGTCCATTTCACTATGTTTATCCCCCAAAGCCTTGCACAGTGGCTGACTCATGGTCCTCTAGAGATGTTGACTAAACAGTTAAGGGACATTCCTTAGGGGCAGGGATTTATCTTTCTCACTCGCAGATCCCTTTTTCAAAGCACAGTGGAGCACTTGGTTCAGTGAGCTGGTTCAATCATGAGTTCTCCTTGACTAGTGATTGAGGTGAGCTGGGAATTAGGAGTGATGGGTCCCCCAATACCTAGGGATGCCAAGCAATTAGCCTCCTCCCTCCGGGTGCCCATAGGTATGAAACCAGCCCTTCTAGGATACCTGGGACAGTGTGGGGGGTGTAATAATCATGTCTTTTCATTCTATATTTTTTCCAACTTTGTTGAGACGTAATTAACAAATGCAATTTTATATATTTGTTCTATATGTTTGATGTTTTGACATCCTGTGGCTCTGCTGACTCTTGAGGGACTGCGCCTCCCAGAGATAGCTAATTCCTGGAGATAACTGGCCTGTGAGTGAGTCTTTCCTATGCAAACCAGCCAATCCACAGGCTAGACCACCAACCATCCCCTTTATCGGGATCTCACACTCCAGGCCACTTTCCCTGTCCTAATCACCCCAGATCAGGTACCAGATTACTACGGAGAGCTCCCATGCCCCAGAACCCACTGGAATTATTCAAACTAGCCAGTCCTAAACCTACTCACTCTGCCTCACTTGTTCTTTCCTGTGGAAAGCACAATAGAGGCACTTGCCCACAATCCCTCTCTCCCCTCTGCCTCCTGATTCGCTGTGGTGCTTCCCTGCATGGTTCTCTGTGGGTGCATGAGAATGGTGAGTAAACTTCCTCCCTCATGACAGTCATTTCTGTGTTGGTGTGTTTTGCCATATCTGGAAAAAAAAAATCCTGGGCACCCATTAGAAAAGAGGGGTTGGGGAATGCCTGGAATTCAGAAAGGATGGGGTCTGAGGGGAGAGCAGATTTGGTGAGAGGGGAGGCTGCAGGGATGATCAGGGATCAGATCCCTGATATGACAGGGATGAGAGAAGATAGCCAGAGACCACTGGGCCACTGGGAAGCTCTATAGACAGAACCTGGCACGATGAACCAGACACCTAGGCTGTGAGTCAGCCCTGTATAGAGTCATGACTGCTGTGGACATCTGTGTTTCTCGATAGGAGGCACATAGGGCCCTTGTGCACATCTTTTGTGACAGCAATAAGGGGTGGGCGGGTTGTGGCTGAGAATCCAGGGTCCCTCTCCACAGGCAGGTTTTTAGGGCAATAACTCAGAGAGAAAGAGGAGGCTGACAGTACGACTTTGGAGAGGAAACCAGGCCAAGTCCTTGGAGAGTAACAGGAAGCCAGTTCGGGCCCCCTAAGCAGTTCTGGCAGCCTTATCTGTCAAAAGAAGGCATCTCTGTGCTGCTAGAGTGGCAACCTGCCCTCCTAAGAGCTCTAAGCACCGCCTCCCCCCTGCCCCAAGAAAGGACTGGCCTGACACCTTCAGTCAATTCCCCTATTCCCCTTTACCTCTTCTCTTCCTTAGGGAGGAAAATCATCTGTTTTGCAGTCTCTCCCCATCCAGCTGCAACATCCATTGATTTCTGTAGTTGTTTATGCAAGTTGATATAGACACTGAAGGAGAATGACCCGCAAGTCAGAAGTCCTGAACTTGAGAGAGGAGTTCAGACTCCTGAGAATGACAACTTTGGTTGTCGGTTTTTAAAGGGCTAGGTCCTATAGGATACAGTGCACAGGTACAGTTTGAGGGATGCATAGTTATTTTGATTTAATTCTTGTATGCCTTTTGTATCATCCCCCAAACAAAGTCTCTTCCTGATTATTTATTCATCAGACTACATGGTGGCACAATGTTCCGTCATATATTGTAGCTTATTTACAGGCTATTAAGAGAGGAAATGTACATACATAACAGCAACTAAAGGTCAAATCATAGCATCTCAGGTTTGGAATAACCATTACATTATATAGGTCTTTGTGAGTTATAAAACACTTTCTCCTTTATTATCTAGTTCAATTTTTATATGGAATCAGAATTTTATATATTAGGAATTTGAGCCTCAGTGAGAACATCATTCAGCAAATATCTACTAAGCAACCCCTTTGGGCCCAGTACTACTCTAGCTGCCGGGGATCCAGTGTGACTGAAAGAGATGAGCTCCCAGCCTTCGCTGGCACTTATACACAGCTGAAAATGGACTTGAATCCAAATCTGCAACAGGATGGGTTTCCAAGGCTGTGTGCAGTAGACCTCTGCAACTTGCTAGCTGTGTGATTCTGAGAAAATTACTGAACTTCCTTGAGGCTCCATGTATTCATTTGTAAAATAAAGATAATTGCACCTGCGTCAGAGGTTGCTGAGTAGTTTAGAGATTATAGAGGTTAAATGCCTGGCCCATCGTAAAGGCTCCATACAGGACAGTTGTCATGAATGTGCACCAACAGCTATGGAGGTCTGGAACTGGCAGCATTCACTCATTTCCCACTTGGGGATGGGAGTAGAGAGAGCTTCTTAGAAGGGATTGCCTTGGTCTGAGCATTGAAAGACAAGTTCTTATTCTTGAAAAGCTATCTTTCCCATCAGCTGGAAGGTACTTGATTGATTTCAGTCTGACAAATATTATATAATGAGCTTAATTCCTCACTAGAATATTTTCCAAAACTTGTGAGTTTAAGTCTCAGCTCAGGGGCTGACCATAGGCTAGTCCACTGCCCATTTTAAGTTTCCATTTTCTCCTCTGTAACACAAATATTGGCAGCAATCCTGGGTTCTTGGACTTTTCCTGTAGACCAGAGGTGGTCCTGGAAGATGCTTCAGGTATTTTCAATACTCCAGGAAGCCTGCTGGATATCTTATAGGTAATGAAATAGAAGTGCACAGCCTAGGAAAAATGATACTTTTCTTACCATGTCACTCCTTGCTTTAAAGTCCTCCGAGGCTCTCCATTCCTTGGAGTGAAGGCATTGTCTTTCCAATGTCCAATGCAGCTCTCCACCATGTCTTTTTCAGCTATCTCTTTGCATCATCTACAACTCTCTCCTTGGATTCTGCCCAGCTGTACCAGGGACGGCTGTGCCCCTGACACTAAGCATGCTTTGATGTTCCTGGCTTTGCTTAGAATACTCACCCCCCTGATATACATATGGCTCACTCTTACTTCCTTTAACCAGCACTTTCTCCATGAATTCTGGGCTGACCAGTCTATTTTAAGTTACCCTCTAACCACCCCCACCAATGTTCATCATGTCACCCCATACATATTCATGGATATTGCACTGACCTTGCTTTCCTTTTTCTAATAGCACTTATGACCTTATAGTACACAATATAATTTACTTATTATTTTCCTGTAAATTTGTCTTGACTTTACTTTTCCACTAGAATTTGTGCTAATCAAGGACCTGGAATTTTTAAAAACATTTTGTTCACTGTCTTATTCCAAATATCCCAAACAATACCTGACACATAGTAGGCACTCACTCTATTCATGATCTTTGAATGAATACATACATTTTGGCTGGGATTCTATTGATCAATTTCAAGTCAATCACTTGAAAGAAACACTTTTTGGAAAATTTAAATACAAAATGGGGGAAACAAACTAATTATTACTTTATATATATGGTTTGCTTAATAGACACAACATTTCAAAAGAACATAGGTGAATATTAGTGAAATCATAGACTCTTGGTGGTGAATTTTGTAAATGGATGCTGAAATGGTGAAAAAACACCATTTGAGATCTAAAATGTCATAGAAGTGTGTGGAAGTGTGTTGTGAGAAATGTCCAGGGGCGTCAGAAGTGATGCTTTCTGGGGGAGCTCGTCATATTGAGATCCTATCATATTGAAGTCCCAACACTGAATTCAGTGTCATTGGAGTTTGCTAAGTAAATCTGTGGTTTTGTTTCAAATCAAGCATAAGATTAAAATATTGTCTTAAAATTTTTTTAAAAACAGAACTAAGTAGTTAAGGGGAAATATTTTTATTATTTAATTAGTTAAGAGAAGCCAGGAAGGCACAGTATTTATGCCCTGATTATCTCTCCCCACCAACTTGCTGCTTATCTCCATGGGAAAACTAGAGGCAATGATTAGAGAATTAAACCTCCCTTACTCACTCATGCAGTGCATACACTAACTTTCCATTTGGTATTTATTTTCCAGATGGAGGAATTTAATTTATTTTTCTTTCTTCCCCTGGGACCCCAATTACCTGACTTAGAGCAGCCTCCAGATTTGGCTGAAAGAAGCCTCCTTTTTCATTCTCCTATGGGTTTTGCTCACCTTTGGACAGGTAAAGAAATGTACCAGAACTTTTAATAAAATTTAATCCTCATCCACCTTGGACAACAATGGATGTGGAAGCTCCCCATAGTAGGGGAGGGTTCTTTCTCATCCCAGAGACACACTTATCCCTTTGGCCTCTTATTATTGTTGCTGCTGACAAAGCTATTTTCAGAGACTTACTTTGACATGCATCCAAGGTAGATCTAAATCCATTCCTTCATTTTCCATGGTACAACAGAATCAGGCAAGAATGACCAGCAGGGCTCTGAGGTCACAGAGGAGACTTAACCCCAGAGAGCAGTGCACCACCTGATATTTTGGTTTATAGGATACTTGCTATCTAACAGCAGCCTTGGGCTCTTCACAGGCTGTCTCCCAGCTTTGCCCCCATTCACACACTTTTCTGAGGCTATTGCCAACTTCTCCCACCTTTCTTCACATATGTTTAGATACATAAAAATCTTAGCTAAAGAGAGTGGGTTCAGAGGAAGATGAGCATCCTTTTTCTTGCCCATCTACACCTTACAAGGCTTGGTTTTCTGTACCAGAAACTGTCTCTTCCTTGATGTCTAAAACTGGGAAATATTGGACACTTTAGTAGTGATAATGTATTTATTTCCTCAGGTATATGAACTTATTATCTACCCGCAAAGAGCAAGCTCTCCTAAACATAGTATAACAAGCCCTATCTTCATACACAGGATACTTTTCTGTGCCTCAATTTATCATAAGAAAAAATTAAAATACTTTGAAAAGTGCCAAGCATATAGTTCATGCTATTTAAATTTTACCTGTTACTATAGCTTTAAGATCAAGTAACCCAAATGTAAGCCAGGGCTTTATATGACCCAGTCTTTGTGGAGAGTTGCTTTCAAAGTAGCACAGACTGCTAACTTAAAAATAACTTAAGATCATTCAGTTCTTTAATTCTGATCTTTAGAAGTGTCCAGAGAATGGAAATAGGTTACCATTAAAAGGATGGAGCCTGTGGTTGTCAAACACATTCTGGGACTGCCCACTGGGTATTGTGTATTCAGACAGCAAGTCCCAGAGCCAAGCTGAGGATGTGTGGTACTGGTAGAGAAAATAGAAGGTAAGTACAGAGACAGAGTAAACCATACCTCTTGGAGTAAAGCAAAAACATAGTAATAGCCAACATTTATTCAATGCTTACTAAGTGCTAGATACTTATGCTAAGATCTTTACATGCGCTATCTCATTTAATATTCACAGCATCACAAAGAGGTAGGTATATTGATAATATACTAGTAATGTGCTTGTTTTACAAATAAGAATGCTGAAGTTCAGAGAAATTAACTTACTAAACTGAGGTCACACAGCTTCCAAGTGACAGGACTGGAAACTCACTCTGAAAATATGTGTGTCAATTCAAGAATTCAATTACCCAATTAAGAGTCAGGTCATTATAACATCAACCATATGCCAAACTCAAAGGGCTGAAGCCGACATGGGGTCAGAAATGGCAAGTATTCGTTCATATGGATCAAGGTGCAGAAAGATTCTTGAAGATGTCTAGTAAATTGTGTTTGCTTCTTTCATACTCATTTTGACATGCTCTTCTGATATTACTGTTGATCCTTAAAGCAGCAATACTCTATGCAATGGCTGGGAAAATATCTTGTAAGTCACAGTATTTGTCTTGTTTGTTTCATTCATTTGTTCTACAAACATTTATCCATATACCATCTATTGTTTATTATGACTACAGATTTCAGCATGTTCCCTGTCACCAAGAATCTTGCAGTCCACTGTAGGAGACCAACATTTCCAAAATGTAGTTTTTCATGAGAAGGGAAATTTGGTCTGCCTGAGTGTGTGAAGGAAAGCTTCTTGGAGGAAGTGATCCTTGAGATGATTCTTGAAAAAGGAGCAGGAGTTTTTCAAGTGCATAAGGGGGAGAGAAGAATTCCAGGTACAGAAAACTGCACTTCCAACATTCTTTCCCCAAACCCACATTGTTATATCCCATCATCTCAAAATGCTTGGTTATTTACTAAATATGCTTCTTGCCAGAGGCAATGATGATTTGCAAAGGACAGGATTGATTGGCTGGGTCTCAGATTCTCAGCAATCAGGAAGAGTGTGGCATCAATAATATTTCCCTAGACTTCCAAAACACATGCTAACAATGTGCTCCCTCTTCCTGGCTCCCACTCCTGCACAGGGGTAGTCTGACTCTCATATTTCCCTGCCTTGCTTTTGCTTTGGGAATCTAGGATTCAGTAGTTGCTTTTGCTTCTCAGACACAATCTTCCTTGGAGCTGCTGCTCCTCTCCATGCCAGCTGATGCCCTTGTCAACTTTGGCAGCTGTCCAAGCTTCATTCTCCCTGCATGGAAAGGTCGAGCGTTGCTCTGCAAATTATGCACCATCCCCATGATGTTTGGGGAGCTTGTGGACCCATTTTGCTGTGCGGAGGTCAATTATTTAGTGAAGGCAGTGTAAATGATTCACAGGTGATGGTGTGATGGTGTTCCTGGCTTTGGAACAGCCTGTCTTGGGAAGTGTGATTGACTCTGGCATATGGTGGACCCAACTCCCAGGCAGAGCTGGGCACATTTCACCTGTTCCTTCAGTCCTGTGGATTCCATGTCCTGGTTCATCTTCAGACAGCATCCCACATTCATAGTCATTATAGTTGAAAATATATCACCTCATTTGGTACTCAGCTTATTTCTGCATGGGGTGGGGGTTGAAATAATGTGGTCTAGTGAAATAAGCTGGATCTGGACAGATTTGGGTGTGAATTTTGCTTTTTAAACTTTTCTGGACATCAGTTTTCTTTTATAAATTAGGGGTAATTAAAAGAACTTTCAATAGTTAATATCTCCATTTGAATATTTAATGGAAGGTACCTGGCCAAGACAGACTCCTTGATGTCCTACTCCACCCCACCCACTGGAGTGGTGTTCCCCATCGTGGGAAATGAGAACCCCTTTTCTCAGTTACTCAGGACTAAGTCCTAGAAGTCATATATGATTCCCATCTCTCCTGCAGCCCCATTGTTACTCTATTTACTAGCCCTTTCTGTTCAACCTCCAAAATGCATCCCCTATTGGATCATCCTCACCAGCAACTCTATTATTCCCCAGCTGAAGCCTCCATCAGTTCAGTTGAGTTATTGAAAAGCCTCCTCATTCTTTTCCCTGCTGCTGCCTTCACCCCTCCAGCTCTATATCATCCCCACCCAGCAGTCAGGAAGGTCTTTTAAAACTAAAAGGAAATCCTGCCGTTTGTGACAACATGGATGAATCTGGAGGACATTATGCTATGAGAAATAAGCCAGTCACAGAAGGAAAAACACTGCATGATTTCATTTACATGAGGTATTTAAAATAAGAAATTCATAGAAATGAAGAATAGAAAGGTGGCTGCCAGGATCTGGGGAAGGGGAGAAGTGGGGTGTTGCTAATTAACAGGTGTAAAGTTTCTGTTGTGAAAGATGAATCAGTGCTACAGATCTGCTGTACATTGCGCGCTTTAGGTAACAACACTGTATTGTGCACTTAAAAATCTATTAAAAGGGCAGATCTTATGTTAAATGTTCTTACCACAATTTAAAAAACTAAATAAAAATAAATAAATTGGATCTTGCCACTCCCCTGATAATAACCCTCTAATGGCTGCCCCTTACTCTTAAAATAAAGTCCATTGCCTTTCTTTCACCTACAGACTCTATGTGACTTGACTTGGGTCTACCTTTTCCTCCTTGATACTGACCACACTGGCCTTGGAATTTCAGGACACTCCAAACATGTTCCCACCTGAGGGCTTTTGCTTTTGCTCTTGCTGCCTCCTCTGCCTGGACTTGGCCTCTCTGGCTTGGTTGGCTCCATGTCAACATCCAGATATCTGGAAAAGCAGCCTCTCCTGTCACCATAGCTGGTTTATTTTCTTCATGTTGCTCATCCCTACCTTCAGTGATGATGCTCAGCTCCCCACTGGTTTACTAGCTGTCCCCTCCACTAGGAAGGGAGCTCTTTGAAAACCAAATCTTTTAGTCTTACTTACCATGGTAGCCTAAGGGAAGACTGTCAGATAAAATATAGGACAAGTTGAATTTAAGTTTGAATTTCAGTTAAACAACAAATACACTTTTAGTATAAAACAATTGCAAAGGGCAGGCTTATACTGAAAAAGTTATTTGTTGTCTTTTTATTTGCTAAATATGGTAGCCCTAGTCCCAGGGCTTGTCCCAGGGCTGGCACCTCTGTTGATACTTAATAAGTTTTTGTTGAAAGAAAGAAGGAATGAAAGAAAGGAAGAAAGAGAGAAATAAAGAAATGAAAAATGGTCATAAAACAAAACCTGCAGACTGAATTCCTTGTATCTTTGCTGTCATATTCTTAGCATCTTGTAATGCTTGACCTATGACAGGTGCTGAGTAAAAGTGTGCTGAGTAAAAGTGTGCTAAGTGAATAAGGAAGAGAGGGGTATCCAGTGTGTTTTTTCCCTCCATATCACATTGTTAGTCTCAATTTGCAGCTGGAGAAACAGAGTTAGACAGCAAGAGCCTTTTCCAAAGTCAAGCAGCTAGGGATAACTTTACTTGAATGCAGCAGAAAGCGGATCCTGGAAGGTGGCTTAAGTTTTTTTTTTTTTAATTAAATAATTTTTATTTATTTATTTATTTATTGGCTGCATTGGGTCTTTGTTGCTGCGCACGGGCTTTCTCTAGCTGCACTGAGCGGGGGCTACTCTTCGTTGTGGTGTGCAGGCTTCTTATTGTGGCAGCTTCTCTTTGTTGTGGACCACAGGCTCTAGGTGCATGGGCTTCAGTAGTTGTGGCTTGCGGGCTCTAGAGCGCAGGCTCAGTAGTTGTGGCGCATGAGTTCAGTTGCTCCATGGCACGTGTGCTCTTCCTGGACCAGGGCTTAAACCCATGTCCCCTGCATTGACAGGTGGATTCTTAACCACTGCGCCACCAGGGAAGTCCCAGGCTGGCTTAAGTTAATGGAGGCTTATTTGCTACTTCTATAAAAGAAGCCAGTGTTGAGGTAATCTAGGTCTGGAATGATGGCCTTGAGACCAGGCTTCAGTCTTTCTCCTCCATAATCCTCTACAGCCCACTTCTACCTTCAGGTTTACTGCATGGTCCCAAGATGGTTGCAGGAAAAGCCAGTGGATAGAAGGCCAATCACCACATTCACATTCCAGGAAAGCAGCAAGCATCAGCAGGTAAGGACAAAAGATCACTCCTCCCAACCCACCCCTTTAAGAAACCTTCCTCAGAGTCCTTTATGGCACAATCTCTTGCATCTCATTGGTCAGAACTTTGTCTCATGACCACTGTCAGCTGTAAAGGAGCTGGAAATGTTTTGATTCCAGATGGTCATATGTGCTTTGCTAAAAATGGAGTTTTGTTCTTTAGAGAAGAAGGGAATGATGTTGTAGAGCAAAGAACAACTTCTGCTACAGCTGGAGAGTAGCAGAAAGACTCCTGGTGTATCCTCAGTCTGCTGTACCATATGCTGCTCACCACCCTGTGATAGACTTCTAAGTGTGGAGAGAAAGGTAGACCTTAGCCTCCTGGCCACAGGTTTTGGAGACTTCCCATATCCTTTTGCTACTTGATCTTCTGTGGCATGGGCCAGTGCTTGAGGGGAGTGGGTCAGAGCCTGGGATGTGGACTTTTGTGTTAATCTGAGACTTCTTCTGTATTGAAGAGTTTGCAGCATATACAGTCTAGAGGGCATTGCAGAGCAGTTTATGCCTCTTTAGTTTAGAACTAAAATACAGAGACAAAAGTAGGGACAGGATGGTGCTAGGGAGTTAGACCAAAGCAGAGGAATGAGAGGTATCAAGTGTCTGATCCATTGTACCAGTTTCCCAATAGATCTCAACAGGTTGAAACAGCAGTCTGAGGATAATAAGACAGAAATGAACAATAATCAAATAGCCTACATTTGAATCCCAAAGAAAACCAACAAGATAGACTGATGTGACTTAATACCAGCAGAATCATTGAGGTGTTTCATTGGCAGCAACTTGAGTCATGATGGAGTTGGGAGATATTTTGTTCTTCACCGTGGTCAGTAGGAGCACAGAACTGGTGAGGGAGGTGAGGGTCATGCTCTGTTATACACAGATTAGACCGCACCTGTAACCTTGATTTCGGTTCTGGGCTCTGTACTTCAAGGGAAAAAGATAGACCAGTCTTAAAAGAAGAGCAACCAGGGTATGATTGAACAGCCCTTCTGCCTGTCTGTTTAACATTTTTATCAATCACTTGGGTCATGCCTGCTTGTCAAATTTGTGGATTACTCTAGTCTGACAGAGTCAGCAGATACTGTGACTGACAGAATCAGTCAAGAAGAACAATGGACAAAAATCATCCTATGAAACTGAAAATAGATTAAGGTAAGGTCCTGAATTTTGGTCAAGCAGTCAACTAGTCAAGAAGGGGATGAGGGAAAGAGGGTCCGCTGCGGTACTATTGTGTCTTAGTGTGTCCAGGAGCAAATGAGTGGTGACTGCCAAGGGGCCTCTGGCCAGTATTGATGTTCGTGACTTTTCCTCAGCTTTGGGGATTCACATACTCCAAGTGTTCCAGAGCCTACTGGACTTGGGGAATGTGGACCCATGCTAACAATGCTTACAGAAGACTGAGGAATAATAATAAGTGATGCCAAATACATTGATTTTCAACATGAAATATTTTTGTTAGGTACTCTATATCTGATATATATATATATATATATATATAATTTTTCCCCCTTTGCAGGAAAACAATTAAGGAGACAAATAATACTCCTAAGGTTTTTTGAGGGGGATGGAATTGAGAAGAGGGATGTGAGTAGTGTGATTTGAATGCTTGCTGACATCGTTTTAAAAGAGCCTGATGAATGCTTCTTTCTAATGTGGATGTTTCCACGCTGGAAACATCGAGAGCCTCTAGATATGTCAGGTTGCAGGCAACTTTTATAGGCCTTGGAAATCATTTTGTCCTTTAAGATAACTTGGCAGAGTTCTGTTTTGTCCTTTTATTGTTGATATATACTATAGGTCTTAGGAAACAACCATATTTCTTTTTTTCTCTAGACCTTGAGGTGCATCAGCTTGCCCTTTCTTTTGCTCTGAGGTCCCAGGGTGACCTGGGAAGAAGGACTGACCTTGAAGGTTTAAGCTCATTAAGCCTTCATTGCTGTCTACCCCTGGGCATTTCTCTGGAGAAAAAAAAAATTCCCTGCGCTCCAAATCTGCTATCCTTTAGGGGCAGACTCCCAGATACACTCAATCATTGCCCTGCACTATTCCAGCCTCCTGGGCACAAATGCAAACAATCCCAAGGCATTGATTTTGACTCTTCCCCATGCTCTTAGTTCCCTGTGTGTGGCCATATGCATTCATTTACCTGTCCAAAGGGATTCCTCCTCCCATCTTCTGTTTATTGATATTCTTGTCACGTCTCCCTTAGGACGTCCCAGTGAGAAGCAGATGGCACACTCACATTAGGGTAATCTGGGAGGAATTTAATAAAGGACTATTTACAAAGCTGAGGCAGGGTTTAGAGAAACCACAAAGAATAGCCCAGTACTACAGGGCTATGAAATCTATTGGCCATCATATGTGCGAAGCAGTGGAGAGAGGAAAAAGAGAATCGGGAGACAGAGAGGCCTGTATGAAATGGACCTTTCGACAAGATCCTTGACCTTGGGCAAAACCAGCCCACGGCAACCCCACAGCAATGGTAATAAATGCCACACTCTTAACTGCTTCTCTCTCTTCCTTCTCATGTTGGTGTGCAACACTGGCCAAACTCTGTTGCAAGTCAGTGGGCAAAGGAGCTCAATGGTGTACTCTGAGGAATTCAGCCTCCCAGAGTATAGCAGAGTGGATAAAAGTGGAGAGTGGATTTAGAGGGGCAAATGAAATAATCCAACAAACCACTGAAAGCCAGGCTTTGTTATGAACATCCTTATTTTCTTGGTATCCCATCCTGCATATAGTAGTTTTGCTATAGTTTATTTGACTATGACTTTCTCTAGGGTGAGAGTCTGATCTTTGACTCCTATATTCCAGGGCTCAACCAGTGCCCAAAAGATGCTCCATAAGTGTTTGTGGGATGACTAGTGAGTGAGTCAATGAGTGAATGAATGAGATCAGTGAGCTCAGTGGGGACTTGCACTTATTTTTAGCTCACTGCTGCAGTCTCTGGAGGCAACCTCTCCCCTGTCTCACTTACAGGCCCCTAGGACCAGTTTCTGCTGTTGAATTTCTGTATCACCCTCCTGTACCTGGGGCTGCCTCTCTAGTATGGTTTTGGGATTTTTGTTTCATCACTGGAGCGCTGAAAAGCAGCTCTTGCCTCAGGCATAGCCTCTGCTCTCTCTCTTTTCAGCAGGCAGGCTTTCTGTGACAGATGCTTAGCTACTGTCTTCCTACCAGGAAGGTTCCTTGAGGAAACCTTTTCTGCTCACTCTAGGCAGATGAAATTGCTTTCTCCCTGACATACTCCCATTTATATGAACTGTTAAACAAACATCGATTTCCTCGTCTGTCATGTTCTAGGCACTGTCTGGGTGGATATGACATAGTTGGACATAAGGACAAAGAGTTGCAGTCCAGAGGGAGAGAAGACAAGCAATAGATCATTATTACACAGTGTGATAGGGGATGTTGCAGGAAAACAGAGCAGTGTGGGAGCACAGATGAAAAACATCTCATCCAACCTGGAGATTCCAGGAAGTCTTCTGGAGGGGTTGGCACCTGACCTTGTATGATGGCAATGAGCTAGGCAATGGAAAGTGAGAAATGTGTTCCAAGCCAAGTGAAGACTATGATCAAAATGACAGATGCCTGACACAGCATGATGTGTGCAGGAAATATGAACAAATCTGTACTATTAGTGATAAAGCTGAGGTATGATGGGCTGAGATGCAGGTGGTTGGAAGGGCAGGTAGGAGTGAGGATTTGGAAGACTTAGTATGCTAAGCTTAGGTGTTATCAGGACTGTGACTAGGGTGAGGTGAGTGAGGCATGTGCTTCAAATGTCACATTTAAAGAGGTTCCAAAAACTTAGCAACCAAGATAAAATATCAAAATTTTAAATAAGGATGGATCAGTATCACTGATTTTTTTATTTTGCCTCAGGATTCAATAGGGTTCAGCATGACACTGTTACTGATCTTGTCTTTATTGCATTAAAGTGTATTTGTCTCTTCAACAGGTGTTGCCCAAATAACTGTATATCCACATGCAAAAGAATGAAGTTGGACCCATGCCTCATATCATACACAAAGATTAGCTGAAAGTACATCATAGCCCTAAATGTAACAGGTAAAACTCCCAGAAGGAAACACGGGGAATAAATCTTCATGATCATGAGTTAATTAATAATTTCTTAGGTATGACAACAAAACCACAAGTGATAAAATAAAAGATTGATAAGTTGGACTTCATCACGCTTAAAAACTTCTGCTCCTAAGGATACCATCAAGAAATTGAAAAGACAGCTCAAGGACAGGGACAAAATATGTGCAAATCATATATTTGTTAAGGGACTTGTATCGAGAATATATAAGAATATATATAATAAAATATATAAATATTAAATCATATTTTATATGATTATAAAATAAATTATAAATAAATATATAAATCAATAATAAAAGAACAAATACCCAATTAAAAACTGAGCAAAGGATTTGAGTAGACATTTCTTAAAAGAAGATATATGAATGGCTATAATAAGCATATGAAAAGTTGCTCAACATCCTTAGTCATTAGCAAAATGGAAATCAAAGCCACAATGAGATAATATTTCACATTCAGTAGAATGGCTATAATAAAAAAGACAGAGTATGATAAATACTGATAGGGATATGGAAAAATTGGAACTCTCCTACATGGCTCATGGTAATGTAAACTAATGTGCAGCAGCTTTGGAAAACAGCTTGGCAGTCCCTCAAAGAGTCAGAGACATGGCATGTGACCTAGCAATTCCATTCTTAGGTATTCTCCCAAGAGAAATGAAAACATCTGTCCACACAAAACTTGTACATGCATGTTGATAGCAGCATTATTCATAGTAACCAAAAGATAGAGACAGCCCAAATATCCTCCCATTTTGTTGAATGGATCAACAAAGGAGGCATATCCATACAAGGGAATAATATTTGGCCATGAAAAAAGAACAACATACTGATACATGTTAAACATAGATGACCCCTGAAAGCATAAGCTAAGTGAAAGAAACCAGTCACAAAAGATTACATATTATATGATCCCATTTCTATGAAATGTCCAGAATAAGGAAATATAGAGAGAATGTAGTTTAGGTGATTGCTTAGGGCTAGAGGGAGTGGCAAGAGTGCTGAAGAGTGACTATTAATAGGTACAGGGTTACTTTTGGGGTGATAAAAATGTTATAAAATTAGTTGTAAATCAACTATACTCCAGTAAAAATTTTTAAAAACTGCTATAAAATTAGAATATGGTAATGACTGCACAATTTTGTAAATATACCAAACCATTGAATTGCACACTTCAAACAGATGAACTTTTTGGTATGTAAATTAAATCACAATAAAGTTAATATATTATTCATTTTGATTACTGAGTGTTTTGGCACCTCCTTAAATCTTGTCCCGGGGGAAAGTACCTCACTTGTCTCACCCTAGTGCAGGCCCTGGGAGATGGAATTCATCTTGATTTCTATAGGAAACCTTTGAAGTGTTTAAAGCAGGGGATGGTCAGGTTTGCCTACTGGACATGTGGCTTTGCTGCAGTGTGGAGGATGGTTAGCAACGACGGGCAATGCCAGAGGCAGGGACCCATCTGGGAGGTAGTTGTGAGAGCTTCTCTCTTGACGCATGAATGTAGCACAGGGTATGTGTATGGAGAGCTGGTTAGGGGGGGAAATGAATGAGCCTGGGTTGGGAAGGAGAGGTAGGTCTAGGATGCCTCTCAGGCCTCTGTGTTGGGTGACTTGGTCAATCTCAGTACTACTGACCAGCCTTGAACTTGGTTCAGTCTGGACTGCTTGTGAAGTACCCAGGAGATTATAACCACAAAATCATTGGTATATTGTATTATCTCCTTGCTGAAACCTTGACAGCAGTCTACTGCTCTTAGAGTAAACCTCAGTCTCCCTGCCATGACCCTGCAAGCCCTGAATGGGACCTCTGCCCACCTGTCCAGCTCTATCCCATTCACACTCCCTCTCACTCCCTCAGCTCAGCCCCTCAGTCCTCCGTTCTGCTCCTGGAATATGCCAAGGTGAGTCCTCCCTCTGGGACTCAATACTCAATTCTTCCCTCTGGAATCTTCCCCCAGCTGTTTTTATGGCTGATTTTTATTTTTTTATGTTTCCCTGGACTGTCGTAACTTCATTAGGCCCCTCAAAGTGCCTTCTCTACTTACCTTTTATATTGTCACTCAGTGTATTAATTTCCAATGGCTGCTGTAACAAATCTCTACAAACTTGCTGAAAATAATACAAATTTATTATCTTACAGTAGACCCATGGAAGTTCAACATTGGTCTCATTGGGCTACAATCAAGGTATCGGTGGGTCTGTGTTCCTTTTTCTAAGGAAGAATCCATTTCCTTGCCCTTTCCAGCTTATAGAACCCACTCATGACTCCTTTCTTCCATCTTCAAAGCCAGCAACATTGCATCTCTGGCCATTCTTGTGTAGTCACATTTTTCTCAGACTCTCCTCTTCTGCCTCCTTCCTCCACTTTTAAGGACCCTTGTGATTATGCTGGGACTACCTTAGATAGCCCAGGTGAATCTATCTTAAGGTCAACTGATTAGCAGCCCTAATTCCATCTTCAGCCTTATTTCTCATTAGCCATGTAACCTAACATATTCACAGGTTTTGAGGTTAGTATGTGGATGTAAGCTCATGGGAACCTTTAGCATGTCGACATAGGTAAAATCTCAAGAGTGGTTGAGAGTGCGGAAAAGAATGGTTCTCAAGCACATCTGTCCGTCAGAAGTTGTTCATCTGTTCACATATTTAACAATGAGCATCTCCTTAGTATGAGACACTGTTCCTTTGGGTTATAGCCATTCCTTTGGGATATATTAGACAGACTAAAGATGTTACCCTCCCAGACCTTACATCTTTTGTAGAGCTTTAAATAATATAGATGCCTGGACCCCATCAGCCACTCTGACAGCTTAGCCACTTTGATGAAGATGACAAATCATTAAATGGCAAGTTAGAATTATTTGAATCTAATTTTTCCTACATTTTGACCATCAGTCCAGAGGAAGAGTTTTTTTTGGAACAGTGTTTCTAAAACCATCTGTGGTAAAAGACAAATTGGTTTTTAATTTCCAGTCCATTTGTGATACTTTTGGAAAATACAAAAAGTAAAACTAAATCACTAGCAAAATGAGAGGTTGCTTGGTTGTCATGGTGGTGTCAAATGCCTGTAAAAGTTCCTAAACACTCTCAATTTCTTTTTCTTTGTTTTTTTTTTTTGTTTGTTTGTTTTTTGTTTTTTGCGGTACGCGGGCCTCTCACTGCTGTGGCCTCTCCTGTTGCGGAGCACAGGCTCCGGACGTGCAGGCTCAGCGGCCATGGTTCACGGGCCCAGCCGCTCCGCGGCATGTGGGATCTTCCCAGACTGGGGCATGAACCTGTGTCCCCTGCATCGGCAGGTGGACTCTCAACCACTGCGCCACCAGGGAAGCCCAACACTCTCAATTTCTATACTAATATTGTCATAAGCAAATGACAAATATTTCTCAGAGCAGCCACAGTCCTGTGTCTCTGACTTAGTCTCAGTTTTTCATCTGTAAAATGGGAAATACATATGGGAGAGTCATTATGAGGACACAAGCGCATAATGTAAATTACTAAAGTCATTGTCTGGCTTCATAAGTGATAGTTATTAATGCCCATAGATATTATGTTTTAATATTTCTTAATAATCCTGTAATATTCAATTTTTGGTGACATAAAAATCAAATTAGGCATCTTTGCTTCTCCAGCAGAAAGCTGCATCTTGCTACCTCATCATAAAAGCAATGTAGAATTGGAGCATGTGCTTGGGATTTGTTTTTGCCTACAAACAACAATACAGGCAAAACATGCTGTTGAATACTGTTGATGAATAATAATCATTGAGAAACCCCATTTGATTTTTAAACACTAGCCAGATGTTACCCTTCCCCTTTGCAAACCGTGCCCACCCTCGGGCCCATTAGACAAAATGCTGGCTGTCACCAGCTGACAAGGTCTGGGGATTGACTTTTTTTAAATAGCCATAAGGTCAAGGGGATTAAACGTTCTCCAGGGAGTCACAGGAAAAGTAGAATGTCAGCATCGCCTTTTTCCCTTGAAGATGGCTCACTGACATTTTCAAAAAGCAAGGGCCATGGCTACCTGTCAGCCCTGAATGGGAAACACAAGGTTATACGCAAAGTGAGAAGGTCACCCACCACCTGGAGATGCAGCTGTAATTTCATTCGGAGAAGCGTGGGGAATTCTTTTGAGGGCTGGAAAACGAGACAAAGCCTGAAAATGACAGGTGACTTGGCAGAAGAGAGACAGCAAGAAGTTTGGCAGGAGAGGGTCCTGAGTTTGAATCTCAGCCCCAGTGTCTGCTGATTCTGTGACTTCAGGCTCATTACATAGCCTCAGACAATGGAACCTCCTCTACAGTATCGTCATGGGTATTAGTGATATTGTGTATGACTGTCTGGAACATAGTGAGTGATCTGTGGAGTCTAACTATTGCTGATCTTGTCTTGGTCACCCAAACAATAAGGTCCACTAAAAATTCATTTAGCCTCCTTTTTCTGTTTGTCACATCTTTTAAAATCTTTGTACATGGATGACTCTAGTTAATGCTTGTTACAGGTGCCAGCTGTTTCCTCAATCACACATGCTGACTGTTTTGTCCCTATCTCTATCTAGATCCAAAACTTATGGACTTAACAAGAAATTCAAGTATGCCAAGCATCGTGTGTGTGTGTGTGTGTGTGTGTGTGTGTGTTCTGCATTTGGTTGTTCTTTATTTTTTTTTTTATCATTCTCGTTCTATTTTTTTTTTTTATTTTTTTTTTTAAACATCTTTATTGGGGTATAATTGCTTTACAGTGGTGTGTTAGTTTCTGCTTTATAACTAAGTGAATCAGTTATACATATACATATGTTCCCATATGTCTTCCCTCTTGTGTCTCCCTCCCTCCCACTCTCCCTATCCCACCCCTCCAGGCTGTCACAAAGCACTGAGCTAATATCCCTGTGCCTTGCGGCTACTTCCCCCTAGCTATCTACCTTACTACGTTTGTTAGTGTGTATATGTCCATGACTCTCTCTCGCCCTGTCAAAGCTCACCCTTCCCCCTCCCCATATCCTCAAGTCCGTTCTCCAGTAGGTCTGCGTCTTTATTCCTGTCTTACCCCTAGGTTCTTCATGACATTTTTTTTTCCCCTTAAATTCCATATATATGTGTTAGCATACGGTATTTGTCTTTTTCTTTCTGACTTACTTCACTCTGTATGACAGACTCTAGGTCTATCCATCTCATTACAAATAGCTCAATTTCATTTCTTTTTAAGGCTGAGTAATATTCCATTGTATATATGTGCCACATCTTCTTTATCCATTCATCCGATGATGGGCGCTTAGGTTGCTTCCATCTCCAGGCTATTGTAAATAGAGCTGCAATGAACATTTTGGTACATAACTCTTTTAGAATTTTGGTTTTCTCAGGGTATATGCCCAGTAGTGGGATTGCTGGGTCATATGGTAATTCTATTTGCAGTTTTTTAAGGAACCTCCATACTGTTCTCCATAGTGGCTGAACCAATTCACATTCCCACCAGCAGTGCAAGAGTGTTCCCTTTTCTCCACACCCTCTCCAGCATTTATTGTTTCTAGATTTTTTTGATGATGGCCATTCTGACTGGTGTGAGATGATATCTCATTGTAGTTTTGATTTGCATTTCTCTAATGATTAATGATGTTGAGCATTCTTTCATGTGTTTGTTGGCATTCTGTATATCTTCTTTGGAGAAATGTCTATTTAGGTCTTCTGCCCATTTTTGGATTGGGTTGTTTGTTTTTTTGTTATTGAGCTGCATGAGCTGCTTGTAAATTTTGGAGATTAATCCTTTGTCATTTGCTTCATTTGCAAATATTTTCTCCCATTCTGAGGGTTGTCTTTTGGTCTTGATTATGGTTTCCTTTGCTGTGCAAAAGCTTTGAAGTTTCATTAGGTCCCATTTGTTTATTTTTGTTTTTATTTCCATTACTCTAGGAGGTGGGTCAGAAAGGATCTTGCTGTGACTTATGTCATAGAGTGTTCTGCCTATGTTTTCCTCTAAGAGTTTGATAGTTTCTGGCCTTACATTTAGGTCTTTAATCCATTTTGAGCTTATTTTTGTGTATGGTGTTAGGGAGTGATCTAATCTCATACTTTTACATGTACCTGTCCAGTTTTCCCAGCACCATTTATTGAAGAGGCTGTCCTTTCTCCACTGTACATTCCTGCCACCTTTATCAAAGATAAGGTGTCCATATGTGCGTGGGTTTATCTCTGGGCTTTCTATCCTGTTCCATTGATCAATCTTTCTGTTTTTGTGCCAGTACCATACTGTCTTGATTATTGTAGATTTGTAGTATAGTCTGAAGTCAGGGAGCCTGAATCCTCCAGCTCCTTTTTTCGTTCTCAAGATTGCTTTGGCTATTCGGGGTCTTTTGTGTTTCCATACAAATTGCGAAATTTTTTGTTCTAGTTCTGTGAAAAATGCCAGTGGTAGTTTGATAGGGATTGCATTGAATCTGTAGATTGCTTTGGGTAGTATATTCATTTTGACAATGTTGATTCTTCCCATCCAAGAACATGGTATATCTCTCCATCTATTTGTATCATCTTTAATTTCTTTCATCAGTGTCTTATAATTTTCTACATACAGGTCTTTCGTCTCCTTAGGTAGGTTTATTCCTAGATATTTTATTCTTTTTGTTGCAATGGTAAATGGGAGTGTTTTCTTGATTTCACTTTCAGATTTTTCATCATTAGTATATAGGAATGCCAGAGATTTCTGTGCATTAATTTTGTATCCTGCTACTTTACCAAATTCATTGATTAGCTCTAGCAGTTTTCTGGTAGCATCTTTAGGATTCTCTATGTATAGTATCATGTCATCTGCAAACAGTGACAGCTTTACTTCTTCTTTTCTGATTTGGATTCCTTTTATTTCCTTTTCTTCTCTGATTGCTGTGGCTAAAACTTCCAAAACTATGTTGAATAAGAGTGGTGAGAGTGGGCAACCTTGTCTTGTTCCTGATCTTAGTGGAAATGCTTTCAGTTTTTCACCATTAAGGATGATGTTTGCTGTGGGCTTGTCATATATGGCCTTTATTATGTTGAGGAAAGTTCCCTCTATGCCTACTTTCTCCAGGGTTTTTATCATAAATCGGTGTTGAATTTTGTCGAAAGCTTTCTCTGCATCTATTGAGATGATCATATGGTTTTTCTCCTTCAATTTGTTAATATGGTTTATCACATTGATAGATTTGCATATATTGAAGAATCCTTGCATTCCTGGAATAAACCCCACTTGATCATGGTGTATGATCCTTTTAATGTGCTGTTGGATTCTGTTTGCTAGTATTTTGTTGAGGATTTTTGCATCTATGTTCATCAGTGATATTGGCCTGTAGTTTTCTTTCTTTGTGACCTCCTTGTCTGGTTTTGGTATCAAGGTGATGGTGGCCTCGTAGAAGGAATTTGGGAGTGTTCCTCCCTCTGCTATATTTTGGAAGAGTTTGAGAAGGATAGGTGTTAGCTCTTCTCTAAACGTTTGATAGAATTCACCTGTGAAGCCATCTGGTCCTGGGCTTTTGTTTGTTGGAAGATTTTGAATCACAGTTTCAATTTCAGTGCTTGTGATTGGTCTGTTCATATTTTCTGTTTCTTCCTGATTCAGTCTTGGCAGGTTGTGCATTTCTAAGAATTTGTCCATTTCTTCCAGATTGTCCATTTTATTGGCATAGAGTTGCTTGTAGTAATCTCTCATGATTTTTTTTATTTCTGCAGTGTCAGTTGTTACTTCTCCTTTTTCATTTCTAATTCTATTGATTTGAGTCTTCTCCCTTTTTTTCTTGATGAGTCTGGCTAGTGGTTTATCAATTTTGTTTATCTTCTCAAAGAACCAGCTTTTAGTTTTATTAATCTTTGCTATCGTTTCCTTCATTTCTTTTTCATTTATTTCTGATCTGATTTTTATGATTTCTTTCCTTCTGCTAGCTTTGGGGTTTTTTTGTTCTTCTTTCTCTAATTGCTTGAGGTGCAAGGTTAGGTTGTTTATTCGAGATGTTTCCTGCTTCTTAAGGTGGGCTTGTATTGCTATAAACTTCCCCCTTAGAACTGCTTTTGCTGCATCCCATAGGTTTTGGGTCATTGTGTCTCCATTGTCATTTGTTTCTAGGTATTTTTTTATTTCCTCTTTGATTTCTTCAGTGATCACTTCATTATTAAGTAGTGTATTGTTTAGCCTCCATGTGTTTGTATTTTTTACAGATCTTTTCCTGTAATTGATATCTAGTCTCATGGTGTTGTGGTCAGAAAAGATACTTGATACAATTTCAACTTTCTTAAATTTACCAAGGCTTGATTTGTGACCCAAGATATGATCTATCCTGGAGAATGTTCCATGAGCACTTGAGAAAAATGTGTATTCTGTTGTTTTTGGATGGAGTGTCCTATAAATATCAATTAAGTCCATCTTGTTTAATGTATCATTTAAAGCTTGTGTTTCCTTATTTATTTTCATTTTGGATGATCTGTCCATGGGTGAAAGTGGGGTGTTAAAGTCCCCTACTATGAATGTGTTACTGTCGATCTCCCCTTTTATGGCTGTTAGTATTTGCCTTATGTATTGAGGTGCTCCTATGTTGGGTGCATAAATATTTAAAATTGTTATATCTTCTTGGATCGATCTTTTTCCATCCCCTTACTTTCAGTCTGTATGTGTCTCTAGGTCTGAAGTGGGTCTCTTGTAGACAGCATATATAAGGGTCTTGTTTTTGTATCCATTCAGCCAATCTGTGTCTTTTGGTGGGAGCATTTAGTCCAGTTACATTTAAGGTAATTATCGATATGTATGTTCCTATTCCCATTTTCTATATTGTTTTGGATTCGTTATTATAGGTCTTTTCCTTCTCTTGTGTTTCTTGTCTAGAGAAGTTCCTTTAGCATTTGTTGTAAAGCTGGTTTGGTGGTGCTGAACTCTCTCAGCTTTTGCTTGTCTGTAAAGGTTTTAATTTCTGCATCAAATCTGAATGAGATCCTTGCTGGGTAGAGTAGTCTTGGTTGCAGGTTTTTCTTCTTTATCACTTTCAGTATGTCCTGCCACTCCCTTCTGGCTTGTAGGGTTTCTGCTGAGAGATCAGCTGTTAACCTTATGGGGATTCCCTTGTGTGTTATTTGTTGTTTTTCCCTTGCTGCTTTTAATATGCTTTCTTTGTATTTAATTTTTGACAGTTTGATTAATATGTGTCTTGGCGTATTTCTCCTTGTATTTATCCTGTATGGGACTCTCTGTGCTTCCTGGGCTTGATTAACTATTTCCTTTCCCATATTAGGGAAGTTTTCAACTATAATCTCTTCAAATATTTTCTCAGTCCCTTTCTTTTTCTCTTCTTCTTCTGGAACCCCTATAATTCGAATGTTGGTGCGTTTAATGTTGTCCCAGAGGTCTCTGAGACTGTCCTCAGTTCTTTTCATTCTTTTTTCTTTATTCTGCTGTGCAGTAGTTATTTCCACTATTTTATCTTCCAGGTCACTTATCCGTTCTTCTGCCTCAGTTATTCTTCTATTGATCCCATCTAGAGTACTTTTAATTTCATTTATTGCGTTGTTCATCGTTGCTTGTTTCATCTTTATTTCTTCTAGGTCCTTGTTAACTGTTTCTTGCATTTTGTCCATTCTACTTCCAAGATTTCGGATCATCCTTACTATCATTATTCTGAATTCTTTTTCAGGTAGACTGCCTATTTCCTCTTCATTTGTTAGGTCTGGTGCATTTTTATCTTGCTGCTTCATCTGCTGTGTGTTTTTCTGTCTTCTCATTTTGCTTATCTTACTGTGTTTGGGGTCTCCTTTTTGCAGGCTGCACGTTCGTAGTTCCCGTTGTTTTTGATGTCTGTCTCCAGTGGCTAAGGTTGTTTCAGTGGGTTGTGTAGGCTTCCTGGTGGAGGGGACTAGTGCCTGTGTTGTGGTGGATGAGGCTGGATCTTGTCTCTCTAGTGGGCAGGTTCATGTCTGGTGGTGTGTTTTGGGGTGTCTGTGGCCTTATTATGATTTTAGGCAGCCTCTCTGCTAATGGGTGGGGTTGTGTTCCTGTTTTGCTAGTTGTTTGGCATAGGTTGTCCAGCACTGTGGCTTGCTGGTCGTTGAGTGAAGCTGGGTGCTGGTGTTAAGATGGAGGTCTCTGGGAGATTGCCGCCGTTTAATATTATGTGGAGCTGGGAGGTCTCTTGTTGACCAGTGTCCTGAAGTTGGCTCTCCTACCTCAGAGGCAGAGCCCTGACTCTTGGCTGGAGCACCAAGAGCCTTTCATCCACACGGCTCAGAATAAAAGGGAGAAAAAGTAAAGAGAATTAGTAGAAGTATGAGGAAAGAAAGAAGGAAAGGAGGAAAGGAAGGAAGGAAGAAAGAAGCAAAGAAGGAAAGAAAGGAGGGAGGGAGGGAGGAAGGAAGGAAGGAAGGAGGGAAAGAAGGAAAAAAGACAGAAAGAAAGAAGATACAGTAAAAATAAAATAAAGTATAATATAGTTATTGAATTAAAAAATATTTAGGAAAAAAAAAAAAGGGACGGATAGAACCTTAGGACAAATGTTGGAAGCAAAGCTATACAGAGAAAATCTTACACAGAAGCATACACATACACCTTCACAAAAAGAGGTAAAGGGGGAAAAATCATAAATCTTGCTCTCAGAGACCACCTCCTCAATTTGGGGTGATTCGTTGTCTAAAGGAGGGGAGGACGGAAGGAAAGAAAGAAAGAAAGAACGAAGGTAAAGTATAATAAAGTTATTATAATTAAAAATTAATTATTGAGAAAAAAATTTTTTTTTAAAAAACCATGGACGGATAGAGCCCTAGGACAAATGGTGGAAGCAAGAGTATACAGACAAGATCTCACACAGAAGCATACACGTACACATTCACAAAAAGAGGAAAAGGGAAAGAAATCATAGATCTCGCTCCTAAATTCCACCTCTTCAATTTGGGATCATTCCTTGTCTATTCAGGTATTCCACAGATGCAGGGTATATCAAGTTGATTGTGGAGATTTAATCCGCTGCTCCTGAGGCTGCTGGGAGAGATTTCCCTTTCTCTTCTTTGTTCTCACAGCTCACAGGAGCTCAGCTTTGGATTTGGCCCTGCCTCTGAGTGTAGATCGCTGGAGGGCGTCTGTTTTTTGCTCAGACAGGACAGGGTTAAAGGGGCCGCTGATTCGGGGGCTCTGGCTCACTCAGGCCGGGGGTGAGGGGGGGGAAGGAGGGGCACTGTGTGCGGGGCGGGCCTGCGGCGTCAGAGGCGTTGTGACGTTGCGGCAGAGGCCGGCGTAACGTTGCACCAGCCTGAGGCCCGCCGTGCGTTCTCCCGGGGAAGTTGTCCCTGGTTCCCGGGAACCTGGCAGTGGCGGGCTGCACAGGCTCCGCGGAAGAGGGGTGTGGAGAGTGACCTGTGCTCGCACACAGGCCCCTTGGTGGCGGCAGCAGCAGCCTTAGCGTCTCCCGCCCGTCTCTGGTGTTCGCGCTTTTAGCCACGGCTCGCGCCCGTCTCTGGGGTTCGCGCTTTTAGCCGCGGCTCGCGCCCGTCTCTGGGGTTCGCGCTTTTAGCCGCGGGTCGCGCCCGTCTCTGGAGTTCCTTTAAGCAGCGCTCTTAAACCCCTCTCCTCGCGCACCAGGAAACAAAGAGGGAAGAAAAAGTCTCTTGACTTTTCGGCAGGTGCAGGCTTTTCCCCGAACTCCCTCCCGGCTAGTCGTGGTGCACTAACCCCTTCAGGCTATTTTCAAGCCGCCAACCCCAGTCCTCTCCCTGCGCTCCGTCCAAAACCGAAACCCGAGCCTCAGCTCGCAGCCCCGCCCGCCCCGGCGGGTGAGCAGACAAGCCTCTCGGGCTGGTGAGTGCCGGTCGGCACCGATCCTCTGTGCGGGAATCTCCCCGCTTTGCCCTCCGCACCCGTCGCTGTGCGCTACTCCGGGTGCCGAAGCTCCCCCCTCCGCCTCCCGCAGTCCCCGCCCGCGGAGGGGCTTCCTAGTGTGTGGAAACTTTTCCTCCTTCACAGCTCCCTTCCGCTGGTGCAGGTTCCGTCTTTATTCTTTTGTCTCTGTTTTTTCTTTTTTTCTTTTGCCCTACCCAGGTACGTGGGGAGTTTCTTGCCTTTTGGGAGGTCTGAGGTCTTCTGCCAGCCTTCAGTAGGTGTTCTGTAGGAGTTGTTCCACGTGTAGATGTATTTCTGGTGTATCCGTGAGGAGGAAGGCGATCTCCGCGTCTTACTCTTCCGCCATCTTCAAGGTCCCCCCGGTTGTTCTTATTAAAGATCTGTAGCTTCATTGAGGAAGAGTCTCATTGTGCTGTGCTCATCCTTCTGTTAAAGACATTTTATTGGGCTTTTGGTCTCCAGAGTCTCATTGGGCTAAGATAGATTTAGAAAGCTCGGGTCTCTTCTTTGAGAAGAAAAATGTGGAATAAGAATCAGGTAAGTTTCTTTCACCGAATGGGAATGGCCAATGAGTCTTGCAGAGAGAGGACATAGCCTAATTGGACTTAATCGTTTATGGAGGTGCAGTGCTCTGAATTGCCCTTCACTGTCTTGATAAGAAAGCAGAAAGATTCAAAATACTTAGGATGCAGTGAGTTAATCAAAGCATGTTGTTAGCTGGCTAATCAGCTTGGGGCAAAGGTGTCAGGTGAAATTAAATTTGCCTCTGCTCTGTGCTCTGTCTCATGTTAGAGCTCAGATAAGAACCATCTGAACTCTGAGAGATGTCAATTGAATAAAAAAAATAAAAAGAACTTGTTTTTGTGGGCATGGAATCTAACCCTGCAACCCTAAGGACTGAGTTAATACCAGTATTTGTGAAACATGGTTTGGAGAGTTGAAGTTATTGACACATCTATTGAAGCCACCGCCATATTTCAAAAAAATCTGAAATGTCACTGATTGTAAGATCCACCATTCTTCTCCTTACCTCTAAGAAAGAAAGAAAGAAAAAGAAAAATATTGCCAAGTAATATTAACACATCATCAACTGTAAGATGAAACCTGACTGCAGAGAGATTAAAGTATGAAAAAATATGTGCATCTTAGAATGGGTAAGCTATAGTTTATGGACCCACAACTTAATCCACATAAATTGTTGTTGATTACTTAAGCTGTGAAAAGACCTCACTAAACTTATTTTAATTTGTCTCCACTATGTATCTTGTACATTTTACCTTAGTCCCATAGGTCTACTTTTTTCATCCTGCTTCAAGCTGCAGGCAGATAGAAGCTGTGACTTCCCTAGTTGATATCTAAATACTAGAGAAATTTTTATCCACTGAAGTCCCATCACTTCTGGGATTTCCTCCTCTCTCTTCTCCATCCAAGGTGAAGGCTTCATCCCTTCAAAGGTTACTTTTGGGGAACTCCAAATACTTTATCTATTTATATTAAGCAGAGCAAGTTCTTCCTTCCCAGGTCACGTTCCTAGATTTATAGAGCAAAGACAACTAGGAGTTTAACAAAACAAAGTTCCCTCAGCCAGAAAAATCTATCTTCTTTAGAAAGCAGCAAAGTAAGCATCTATTTTTGGTTGGGCATGTTCCTTGGGGCCTCATCCCTTAGCTGAAATGTCTTGTCTACTATTTATTCTCAAACAAAAATTCAGGGTCTTTCACAAGGGAGATTCCTGTAATAGCAGCTAAGATAATCTTTCTCCAATGTCGGTGTCTCTGTGTATAATGCTATATGTATATTCGTATAAGACTATGATCAACAAAAGGCAGTCTATCATCCACTTGGGGCTGGTGAAGTAGGGCTACTTTCCTGCGTGTAGTGGGGACAGTTCTGGGGAGTAACATGGTTGCTTGTTTCAACCTCCTCTCCTAAACCGAATAAGTGAGGCTTGTTTGAAAGACAGGAACCACACTATAGTGCGAGGTCCTTTGGTCAGGCAGTAGACTTGAATATGGGTAATTTTTGGCTTGACATACTATTGTAATTAATATCACTAGCAGTAAATAGGACTTGAGCACTTTGTGTGTGTGAAACCCTGGATTATGGAGGAAGAAGCTACTTTAACTCACGTTACACACCAGAAAATAAGGCTCAAGGATATAAGTCACCTGCTCAAGGTCACAAAGCATTTTGGAGAAAAATAATGATGATGATGATGAAGGTGATAATTTTGGTCTTTGAAGACAGTTCTCTCATCCTAGAGTTTGAGTAACTAAGAAGGCCTGGGATTCCTGGCAAGTGGTTGGGGAACAAATTTTCAACCAATACTGGAATCACAAACTGCTCCAGGAAACTTGGTCCACAAACTGAAGTCAGGTCACAGTGGCTGCAGAATGAAATGGCAGCCCAGGCTTTCTTCTTTGTTGACAATCTCTTCTCTGGAAAGCTGGGGACTCTGAGTGAGGAAGACTAACATTGGCTTTCTGAAGAACTCTTTCAACACTTAAGTTTCACTTTCAACTACACAGCCTAGCATAGAACATGCATAAATCCTTCCTTTTCTTTCACAACTATATAGCACATCTCATAATTTAGCAACTGTAAAATTGAGTAAGGACAATTAAAAATGTAGTGCGAGACAGTGAGCTTATAACTAGTTATAAGTCAATTGAATCTTGTTATTAAGGAATATAATGACCCTAATTAATATCCTGGTTTTCTGGTCTCTCCATAAATCAGGAGGCCATCTCCAGCTCCTTTGCATTCCCAGTTTTAGTGTCGGTGCTGATTCAGGGGTAGATGGAGCCTACTTTGTTCTTTCTTTCTTTTTTTTTTTTTAACATCTTTATTGGAGTACAATTTCTTTACAATGTTGTGTTCTTTACTGCCTTATAACAAAGTGAATCAGCTAAATGTATACATATATCCCCATACCCCTTCATCTTGCACCTCCCTCCCACCCTCCCTATCCCACACCTCTAGGTGGTCACAAAGCACCGAGCTGATCTCTCTGTGCTATGCGGCTGCTTCCCACTAGCTATCTATTTTATATTTGGTAGTGTATATATGTCAGTGCTACTCTTTCACTTCATCCCAGCTTACCCTTCCCCCTCCCCGTGTCCTCAAGTCCATTCTCTATGTCTGTGTCTTTATTCCTGTCCTGCCCCTAGGTTCATCAGAATCAATTATTTTTTTTTAGATTCCATATATATGTGTTAGCATACGGTATTTGTTTTTCCCTTTCTGACTTACTTCACTCTGTATGACAGACTTGAGGTCCATCCACCTCACTACAAATAAGTCAATTTCATTTCTTTTGATGGCTGAGTAATATTCCATTGTATATATGCGCCACATCTTCTCTATCCGTTCATCTGTCGATGGACACTTAGGTTGCTTCCATGTCCTGGCTATTGTAAATAGTGCTGCAATGAGCATTGTGGTACATGACCCTTTTTGAATTATGGTTTTCTCTGGGTATATGCCCAGTAGTGGGATTGCTGAGTCATATGGTTGTTCTATTTTTAGCTTTTTTAAGGAACCTCCATACTGTTCTCTATAGTGGCTGTCTTCATGCTGAGGTTAGTCAAGGGATTACCGTGTGTGGTAGATAAAGAGCAATGGGGTGTGAGTCAGGACCCCTCCATCCTGGCTGAGTCCCATGTGGGCTTGGGGACAGCTTGGGAACTGAAAGGACCTGAAGACCAGGTGGAATTTGGGAGTAAGAACAAGGGGGAATGGAAATTGACTCTGACCTGGGAAAGTGGGTTTCAATGGGCTTTTTGGAGAGGAAACAGGGGGAGGAACAGATTTGGAGACCAAAAATCATGGTTTGGGGGCGTTCAGAACCTGAGATATATCCTTTTTTGTGATATTTCTGTGCTATGGGCAATCAGCACTGTACCCTGGGAGAGAGATTTGGTAGGGATCTTGAAGCAGATGAGGGAGAAAAGATGAATGGAAGGCAAGTAGAAAACTTCACGGAGACTTCTGCTTAAGGCTCCTTAGGGTCTCACACTGAAGCCAAATACATCATTGAAAAGGCTGAACAGTGTCACCTCCTACATATACCTTTGTCTGCCAAAAATAATGAAATACACATTCACGATAATAGCCCAAGTCTTGTCTCCAAAGACCTACATTTTATATTATCTCCTTTTCTCCGGGCACGAAAGACAGCTCATTTGCTTAATAAGGAAACCATTCTCTCATTTGCCTAAAGACATTAAGCTTCAGGTAAGATGTAGGTTTTCCCATTACTTTCTCAATATGCCCAGCTGTTGGAACTTGTGTGCCCATTTGGAAAATATGTGAGCTAAGATGCGTGAGTGTCATAAAAGGGTAGCTTAAAGTCCAAAATTAGTAAAATAAAGGTGGGGTGGTTGATTTAGAATTTGTCTGAGTTGAGTGTTAGGGGAGTTAATAAGAGCTTCAGATGGTTTAAAGGTGAAAGTGTTTTAAAAGAAAAGGGCAAGGTCAGCCTTCTCTCCTCCAGTGCTTCTGGTCTCACAATTGTCTCTGAGTGCCTTCCCTTCAGTAGGTAGAGACTTTATCATCATCATTAATGTTAATAACTCCTTATATTTGTAAAGCACTTTATGTGATTTCTGTGATTACATATCCCATGATAATCCTGGGAAGGAGACCTAGCAGGTAATCATTAATCTCCTTTTAAAGGGGGGAAACAGACCCAGAGAGGTTAACTTCTTTGCCCAAGGACGTGCATGGATAAGTGGCAAAGCTCTGATTACAGTTGTCATACCCCCTCCTTTCCACATCTAGTGCTATTGTTCTCATTCAAGCCTCGTTATTTCTAATTTGGAACATTATAATAGCTAGTAAATTGATGTCCCCACTTCTAGTCATTTGCCTCTTTGATTTATGCTGCAGTAGAGTCATCTTCCCATAACAAGGCTCAAATCATGTTTGTTTTCTTTTTCTGTCTTTTTAAAATTAACTTTTATTGGAGTATAGTTGCCTTACAATGTTGTGTTAGTTTCTACTGTACAGCAAAGTGAATCAGCTCTATGTATACAGATATCCCCTCTTTTTTGGATTTCCTTCTCATTTAGGTCACCACAGAGCACTGAATAGAGTTCCCTGTGCTATACAGTATGTTCTCATTAGTTATCTATTTTATACATAGTATCAATAGTATATATATGTCAGTCCCAACCTCCCAATTCAACCCACCCCCGCCTTTTCCCCCTTGGTAACCATACATTTGTTCTCTATGTCTGTGTCTCTATTTCTGCTTTGCAGATAAGATCATCTATACAGTTTTTCTAGATTCCACATATATGTGTTAATATATATTTGTTTTTCTCTTTCTGACTTACTTCACTCTGTATGACAGTCTCTAGGTCCATCCACATCTCTACAAATGACCCAATTTCATTCCTTTTTATGGCTGAGTAATATTCCAGTGTATATATATACCACATCTTCCCTATACATTCCTCTGTTTATGGACATTTAGGTTGCTTCCATGTCCTGGCTATTGTAAATAATGCTGCAATGAACATTGGGGTGCATGTGTCTTTTTGAATTATGGTTTTCTCTGGGTATATACCTAGTAGTGGAATTGCTGGGTCATATGGTAGTTCTATTTTTAGTTTTTTAAGGATTTATTTATTTATTTATTTATAAACATCTTAATTGGAGTATAATTGCTTTACAATGGTATGTTAATTTCTGCCTTATACCAAAGTGAATCAGCTATATATATACATATATCCCCATATCTCCTCCCTCATGCATCTCCCTCCCACCCTCCCTATGTCACCCCTCTAGGTGGTCACAAAGCACTGAGCTGATCTCCCTGTGCTATGCAGCTGCTTCCCACGAGCTATCTATTTTACATTTGGTAGTGTATACATGTCAGTGCTACTATCTCACTTCGTCCCAGCTTACCCTTCCCCCTCCCTGTGTCCTTAAGCCTATTCTCTACATCCTCGTCTTTATTCCTGTCCTGGCCCTACATTCTTCATAACCATTTTTTTTTTTTTAATTCCATATATATGTGTTAGCATACGGTATTTGTTTTTCTCTTTATGACTTACTTCATTCTGTATGACAGACTCTGTGTCCATCCACCTCACTACAAATAACTCAATTTCATTTATTTTTACGGCTGCATAATATTCCATTGCATATATGTGCCACATCTTCTTTATCCATTCATCTGTTGATGGACACTTAGGTTGCTTCCATGTCCTGGCTATTGTAAATAGAGCTGAAATGAACATTATGGTACATGACTCTTTGAATTATGGTTTTCTCAGGGTATATGCCTAGTAGTGGGATTGCTGGGTCGATGGTAGTTCTATTTTTAGTTTTTAAAGGAACCTCCATACTGTTCTCCATAGTAGCTGTATCAATTTACATTCCCACCAACAGTGCAAGAGGGTTCCCTTTTCTCCACACCCTCTCCAGCATTTATTGTTTGTAGATTTTTTGATGATGCTCATTCTGACTGGTATGAGGTGATACCTTACTGTAGTTTTGATTTGCATTTCTCTAATAAATAATGATGTTGAGCATCTTTTCATGTGTTTGTTGGCCATCTGTATGTCCTCTTTGGAGAAATGTCTATTTAGGTCTTCCACCTGTTTTTTGATTGGGTTGTTTGTTTTTTTTGATATTGAGCTGCATGAGCTGTTTGTATATTTTGGAGATTAATCCCTTGTCAGTTGCTCCGTTTGCAAATATTTTCTCCCATTCTGAGGTTGTCTTTTCATTTTGTTTATGTCTTCCTTTGCTGTGCAAAATTTTAAAGTTAGATAGGTCCCATTTGTTTATTTTTGTTTTTATTTCCATTTCTCTAAGATGTGGGTCAAAAAGGATCTTGCTGTGATTTATGTCATAGAGTGTTCTGCCTGTGTTTTCCTCTAAGAGTTCTATAGTGTCTGGCCTTACATTTAGGTCTTTAATCATTTTGAGTTTATTTTTGTGTATAGTGTCAGGGAGTGTTCTAATTTCATTCTTTTACATGTAGCTGTCCAAATTTCCTAGCACCACTTATTGAAGAGGATGTTTTTTCTCCATTGTATATTCTTGCCTCGTTTGTCATAGATTAGGTGACCATAGGTACGTGGGTTTATCTCTGGGCTTTCTATCATGTTCCATTGATCTATATTTCTGTTTTTGTGCCAGTACTATACTGTCTTGATTACTGTACTTTTGTCATATAGTCTGAAGTCAGGGAGCCTGATTCCTCCAGCTCCATTTTTCTTTCTCAAGATTGCTTTGGCTCTTTGGGGTCTTTTGTGTTTCCATACAAGTTGTGGAATTTTTTGTTCTAATTCTGTGAAAAATGCCATTGGTAGTTTGATAGGGATTGCATTGAATCTGTAGATTGCTTTGTGTAGTATATTCATTTTCACAATATTAATTCTTCCAATCCAAGAACATGGTATATCTCTCCATTGCTTTGTGTCATTGTTGATGTCTTTCATCGATATCATATAGTTTTCTGAGTACAGGTCTTCTACGTCCTTAGGTAGGTTTATTATTAGGTATTTTATTCTTTTTGTTGCAATGATAAATGGGATTGTTTCCTTAATTCTCTTTCTGATCTTTTGTTGTTAGTGTATGGGAATGTAAGAGATTTCTGTGTATTAATTTTGTATCCTGAAATTTTACTGAATTCATTGATTAGCTGTAGAAGTTTTCTGGTGGCATCTTTAGGATTATCTATGTATAGTATCATGTCATTTGCAAATGGCGACTGTTTTACTTCTTCTTTTCCTTCTCTGATTGCCATGGCTAGGACTTCCAAAATGATATTGAATAATAGTGGTGAGAGTGGACACTCTTGTCTTATTCCTCATCTTCGAAGAAATTCTTTCAGTTTTTCACCATTGAGAATAGTGTTTGCTGTGGGTTTGTCATATATGGACTTTATTATGTTGAAGTAAGTTCCCTTTATCCCCACTTTCTGGAGATTTTTTATCATAGATTGGTATAGAATTGTGTTGAAAGATTTTTCTACATTTTTTGAGATGATCATATGGTTTTTATTCTTCAATTTGTTAATATGGTGTATCACATTCGTTGATTTGAGTGCACTGAAGAATCCTTGCATCCCTGAGATAAATCTCACTTGAACATAGTGTATGATCCTTTTAATTTGTTATTGGATTCTTGTGTCTATGTTCATCGTGATATTGGCCTGTAATTTTCTCTTTTTTTTGGTGATATCTTTGGTTTTGCTATCAGGGTGATGGTGGCCTCATAGAATGAGCTTGGGAGTGTTCCTCCCTCTGCACATTTTTGGAAGAGTTTCAGAAGTGTAGGTGTTAACTCTTCTCTGCGTGTTTGATAGAATTCATCTGTGAAGCCATCTGGTCCTGGACTTTGTTGGAAGATTTTTAATCACAGTTTCAGTTTCATTACTTGTGATTGGCCCATCCATATTTTCTATTTCTTCCTGGTTCAGTCTTGGAAGGTTGCACTTTTCTAAGAATTTGTCCATTTCTTCCAGGTTGTCCATTTTATTGGCATATAGTTGCTTGTAGTAGTCTCTTATGATCCTTTGTATTTTGGTGGTGTCAGTTGTAATTTCTCCTTCTTGTTTTTTTTTTTTTTTTTCATCTTTAAAAACATTTAATGTCTCCCCACAGCTTACCAACAAAGGTTCACTATCCTTTCAAGGTACTCAAGTCCTTTGTTAATGTGGCCCCAGGTGACATACCCTAGATATTCTAGCAATATTGAACTATTCATTATTAGCCAAATATGCCTTCTACCTTCTTACCTTTCCAAGCATTTGCTTGTACTATTCCTTCAGCACAAAACACTTTTCTTTCTTTTGTCTGTAACTTAAATCTTGCTGTTTGTTTAAGGTTCAGTTCAAATGCCACCTCTTTTAAGGAATACTCTCTGATCACCCTGGTCAAGATCCATATCCCCTTTCTTCTCTGTTGTTGTACTTCCTTACAGCACTTGTTTTACTTTACTTTGTGTTAGGTTCATAGTGCCCAGACCTGAACTTCTCTGCACTTTGAATTCTTTGAGGGAGGTCAGGAATTGCCTCATTCTTAACTCATGCCATAGTAGATACTCAGTAAACACTAATGAATACATTTGTTAAAAGGACATGCCAATATCCCAGGAAAGTCAATAAGCAAGGAGAGATATTTAGTATTGGACTTGTAGAAAAATGGTCTATTTAGGGCTCTACAAAAGAGTGGTTCCACAAATTGCTTGTGTCCTATACTTATCTTCCTGTCTGGCTGCATAAAAATGATCTGGATTGCTTGTTGAAAATACTGCTTCCTGGGCTCTTATTCCAGAGCTTTCCATTTGGGAATATGTGCTTTACCAGATTGTTCAGTTGACTGTATGCTAAACCATTCTTGGGAATTACTGATGTAGAATGTCATGAATCTTTAGGAATGCCTTGATCCATAAAATGAGTCAAGTTAGCTGAAGATACGCTAAATATGTTCATGAGACTGGGACTAATATTTTTGAATACTTTCCTTAGTCACGAATCCTTGAGGCTTACAAATGGATTCTGGAGTGTTCTGTGTCCCAGCAGGAAGAATATAAATGGCTTCTTGACAGGGGCAGAAGAATGCTTTGATTTCAGTCTTATTGCAAATTTGACTTAATTTCTTTCTTTCTTTTTTTTAAATAAATTTATTTATTGGCTGCGTTTGGTCTTTGTTGCTGTGCACGGGCTTTCTGTAGTTGCGGTGAGCAGGGGCTACTCTTCGTTGTGGTGCACGGGCTTCTCGTTGCGGTGGCTTCTCTTGTTGTGGAGCATGGGCTCTAGGTGTGCAGGCTTCAATAGCTGTGGCACGCGGGCTCAGTAGTTGTGGCTCATGGGCTCTAGAGTGCAGGTTCAGTAGTTGTGGTGCATAGGCTTAGTTGCTCCATGACATGTGAGACCTTCCTGGACCAGGGATTGAACCCATGTCCCCTGCATTGGCAGGTGGATTCTTAACCACTGCACCACCAGGGAAGTCCCTAAGTTTATTTTCTGATACCTCATCCTTTTGATTTCCTGTGTCTTGTTGATTTTTCACTGCCTGTCATGTTTGTACATTTCTTTATCACCCTCAAAATGCCACCGAGCAGCTAGTCTGATGAACATATCTCCTTCCTTTTCTACAAGAAACCCCCTTTTTATTTTCCACTCTGGTGCATATTTCTGTCTTCTCTTTTTGATCCATT
Organism: Delphinapterus leucas; assembly: GCF_059928025.1. Lineage (NCBI taxonomy): Eukaryota > Metazoa > Chordata > Mammalia > Artiodactyla > Monodontidae > Delphinapterus > Delphinapterus leucas. The sequence continues at coordinate 41,241,969 of NC_143133.1, forward strand.
GTTATTCAGGTCCTGGCACTTTTCCTGACATCCAAATATAGAGTAGGTGACTCTATGCAACCTCAACTGAATGTATTCAGAGTAAGATCTGCTGAGAGTGTTGCTTCATAATACTAGATATTTTATCTCCGAGGTAGGTTAAGTAATTCATCAGAGTAGGTATATATGAGTGCTTTGCATGCTCATCAAGATACCAGAATTATAAATTGGGTTTTCTTGCTATTGAAGAAAGAATATATCCTTTGCTTTTATGTACATAGTATGATTGACCATGAAGGATCATTTGCACTGTAAAAAGCCCAATAATAATTTTAACATTCATATTTTTTTATTATTAGTATTGGCATCAGTGTTAGTATTTATATTACCACTCCTAATATTCTAGTGTTCCTATCACCACCAAAATTTATTGATTGATTACAATGTTGGGAATACTCACAAAGCACTACGAGGCAGGTATTACTACACAATGTTTATATTTGTGGAAACCATAACTCAAGGACTTTGAGCATCTTGTGTAGTGTCATACAAATGATAAGCAGTGGAGCTAAGACTCAAACTTGGTCTGTCTAACTCCAGAATCCATATACTGCTCCCTTTCCTTCCTATTCTCCATATAAATATAGAATTTTGTTTCTAAGTTTTTTTTTTATTATTATTATAAAGTTGTATCAGCCAGAATCTGTGTAAGATACAGAATTCAACTTGGATGATTCAGTTGAAGATACTTTAATGAAAGAATAACTTACAGAAGTGTGGGCAAGACTAAGAAAACAACATGGAGTGTGGAGGCACTTGGGGGTCTTATTACTATTTTCAGGACTGCAGGAACAAAAATATATAACATTCAAATCAGTAGATTTTTTAAATGCTATATTCTTGGGTACAGATACATTCATGACTTTTATAGCTTTTTGATTTATTGTTTATTTTAGTAGCATACAACATTTTTCTTTGTCCCTCCTGATTTTCTTTTTTTTTTTTTTGCCTTCTACTCTATTTTGTGTGGTATTACATTATTATTCTCACTTTCTCTTGGTTCATATTTTCCTGACATATTTATTTTCAACACTTTTAGTGTCCTTTATGTGGGCCTGTTGTATACAACTAATTATTGGATCTTGTTTTGATACAACCCATGAGTCTCTGCCTTTTGAGATATGAGTTTAATCTCTTAATATTTAATGTAGTCATTATATGTTTTTAAACATCTTTGGCCATGTTTCCTGTTTTTTTGTTTTGTTTTTAAATTTACTGTAGTCATATCTTATAAAATTTTATTTTATTTTCCTTTAGAAATACTTCTCCAATTACATTTTAAAGAGAGTTTTGTCTGGTTGTCCAAGTGAAATCTTGTGTACCTAAAAAGACTTTTGTATCCAAATAATAGTTTTGATGGATATAAAATTTTAGTTTCAAAGTTTTTTGCATGTTATTTTTGCTGCTGAGAAATCAGATATCAACTGGACCTTATTTCATTGTAAGTGACTTTCTTCTTTGGATTTTTTAAAGAATTTTTTAAGTGTTTATTGATGTTATTTTTCTCTTTGTTTTTAATGTTAATAAATTTCTCTAAAGTGAGTTAAAATATGGGTGGTTTCTTATATGTTTGTATTCTATAATCCTTTCCAATATTTTTCTAATTTGAGAAATTAGTCATTTACTTGTATAGGTATTTTTCTCTATTTTTTCTCTGAGTCTTACTATGCATATATTGGTGCTTATAATTCTATCTTCTAGATTTTCTTTTTTCATACTTTTCATCAGTTATCCCTTTTTAATTCCATTCATAGCATTTCCAATCTAATCTTTCAGGTCATTGATTTGTTTTGCAGCTATGTTCATTTTCAATCCATTTATTGGATTCTATAAGTACCATGTTTTTCATAACATAGTGTCTTTATTTTGTTCTTCATGTTCCTTCTTTATGTTTCTGATATTCTCCTTATTTCTTTGGGGATATTTAATAATTTGATCTTTAACTTATGTTTTATCTGATCAATTAATTTTCTTTATCTGGTGCAGATAATTCAGTTTGTCATATTTTTGCCAGAAGGGCAGTAAAGTGTACTGGTAAAAGCATAAGCTTTGGAGTGTTAAAAAAGAGACAACAGACCCACATTAGAGTCACCTGTTCTAAGCCCATTCACCAAACCAAGACTTAATACTTAATTATAGTTTTAACCTCTCTGAGGAGTAGAATCTTCAATCAGTCAATGTGGAATTACCTGGTCATCACTGATACCCAGCAGGACCCTGTGGGGCACCTGGGCACAAAAGCCTTTCTGTGTCCTCCTTTTCTTGATTACAGGAAATAGGCTTATTCAGCCTCCATGACTTTCCCTGAGTTCCAAGGACAGGTTCAAACAGTTGCTAATTAGGGAAAGGAGGGGATGTGGAATCAAGGGAGGAACAGTCAGAGAAACAATAGTGCAGCCTTGGGGCAGGGAGCTGGTTCCCCCTCAAGGCATATACATGACAAAATCTTTGAGCTGTTTTGTAGATACTGAAACCCCCACCAGGTGGGAGAAGTTAACTGTGTACTTCCCACAAGCACATAGACCCCAGACCGGTTGGAACCAGAAGGTTGATGATGCTGACTCCCAATTACCTCACCACTAACCAATCAGAAGAATGTCCACAAGCTGATCACACCCTCTTTGAACCATTACTATAAAACTCCTCACTACCCTCTCCAGGTCGGGACAAACAGTTTTGAAGGCATTAGCTTACTGTGGCCCCCTTTGCCTGGCAAAGCAATAAAGCTGTTTGTTTCTACTTCACTCAAAACTCTGTCTCCGAGATTTAATTCAGTGTTGGTGTGCAGAGGCCAGATTCAGCTTCAGCACTAGTGAGGTAATCTGCCTGATAGACCTCTGTCATCTCCTAGAGGAAGGAGACCTTGCCACAAACAGTCCACTTGCTAATAACTTCCTTGTCCCAACCCCTTCTGCCTATAAAAGTCTTCCATTTTGTATAGATCTTTGGAGCTCCTTTCTGTCTGCTAGATGGGACACTGCCTGATTCATGAATTGTTGAATAAAGCCAATTAGATCTTCAGATTTACTCAGTTGAATTTTGTTCTTCAGTGGGAGACAGGCTGCCTACATTCAAAACCCAGCTCTGCCAATACCCAGCTGTGTAATCATGGGCAAATAACTTAACCTCTCTGTGCTTCCTTTTTGATACTTAAAATTGGGTTAACAGAGCAGTTGTGAGGATTGAATAGACTGATATTTGTAGCATATAGTACCATGTCTCACACACACTTTGTGTTGGTAAGCTTTTGCTAGTATTACTAGAGTCATTTAACTGATCAAATATTGTGTTGTTTCCACTTTGGAGCAGATATTTTCCTGGTTCTGTTAGCACTGAAGGCTAAGTTGCAGGTCTTGGCTGCTGCTTCTCTTGGTGAGTATAGGGAGGAAAGGAAGGAGTATTACATCTCAAGACAGAGAAATTTTGCAGTTACAACCCTACCACTTCCCTGACATTGAAGCTCTTTAAGATTTTCTTCTCCTTCTGTTGAAAATGCCTGGCTTTTGGGTACAAATGTGTGGGAGGAGGAAGATTTTAGTTGGCCTGCATACGTTGTTAGCTGCTTCCACTTCAGCTGCCCGATATGCCAACCTGATGTTAGGTACCCTGTTGCCATTGCCTTGCAGTGGTCTACCCTGGACGTCTTCTCCTCTGGGTTGTTGTCTTTCCTACACCCTCCACCACCACCCCTCCCAAGGGATCCAACCACCTTCTCTTGGATTCACACAGTTCTTATGCTAGTTTAATCTGTCAACTTCTCTTTCTCTGTTTTGGGAGTTTCCAGCGTTAGATTATGTGAAGGGAGACAGCAATCTTTTCTACTTTTCTATCTTGTCAAGATATAAAAATCATGATTTGCCCTCTGGTTTTATAAAGGAAGAAATGGAAGCTCACCGTGGGAGTGGAGCTGATGCTTATTGCATTCCTGTAGCATGTGAGGTGTAGGGTCTAGCATCACAATGAAGAAGATGATGACGATCTTCCTTTCCCTTCCCCCTACCTGGCATGAAACATGGTATATTCTTGATTCGAAATCCTCATAGCAGTTCCTTCAAGAAAGGTAACATTATCTTTTGCTCCCAAGAGGATGATGAAACTCTGAGGGGTTAGGTAACTGGCTCAAGGACACAGAGCAGATAAGTGGCAGAAGCTAAAAGTTATCCTCTGCTGTAAAAAACAGGTCATGCTCTTTTCCCCTTCTCTGCTTGGAGCCCTTTCGGTGTGAAATGCTATGCCCAAAGCACAGAGTGAGCTGGTGGCAGCCCTGCACCAGATCCGAGTCCAATGACTCCTGACCCTCTGAGTTCTCTGCCACACGCTCCACTCCGATCCCTCTTCTCTTCCTTTTCTATGTCCAAAGATGTGAACCAGTCCCTGGAATATGGTCTTCCAGCTACTGAGTGGAAAAATACCATCAGAGAACCAGGGAAGGAAAAAAAAAAAGTGAAGAGGAGAGGCAAATACCTTATTTATCACTCTTGACTTCATTACAAAAGATCCGCAAAGCTCACAAAAAAGTCAACTTGCAAATCATGTTATGGTTAATAAAACAGTAATTTAAGCCCCCCTGGTTCTACCTGCAGTGTCCTGAGGTACTCACAATGCCCTTTCTGTGCTTTATTTTAGGGCTCAGTACAAAAGGTTTTCACCTTAACATAATTAACTTTTTATCATTAAGATTCAGAAAAATTGAATTGTATTGGACACAGGTCACTGTAATGAGAATTTAATGGCTATGTATTACAATGCAAGCTAAGCTTTGAATACGTGCTAGAGGCGAGGCGTCACATTGCTACTGACCTATGCAAATTTCCATCTCAGTGGCCCTTATTCTTCCCACTGTGGCATCAGACCCCCACTCCGCTTTCCTCTCATCTCCTTAAACAATGATTCCCTCATTTTCATATTAATTGCATCACTTAACTGAGATAATGCTCCCTCTGAAATGAGCAAAGGGATGAATCACCGAAACGCGTCATTATTCTTTTTGCTTAACCAATTTCACAGGCCCCGCACAAAGCACTGCCTTCATTTGGCTTCCTATAATTGCTTATCATTAGGCCCAGCCGCCCCACGAAGTACCTTTTTATTTATTTAAGTCTCATCTCTGACGGATGGAAAATGAATCACTTGCATATCTGAGGAGCCCAGACAGTTCCAGGCAAGGGGGGTAGTGGGATATCCGGGAGAACTCTAAAGGCAGAAATCAAGAAGCATCCTGGGTGAATGGCCCCGCCCCTTCCCCTTTCCCACAGAGATTCCAGGGGCAGCCACAGCTATCAGGTGACCTAGGGGCATTTAGCAGCAGCCCCACTGGCTCCTGATAACCTAACCAGATAACCCAGAGGAAGGAGGGATTGACCACGTGATGATGGCAGCTCGGTACCCACAAGGGAGTGTATGAGTTTGACCAGGTGCCCACTTCACCAGGGAAGGCAGTCTCACCTCCATGACTTGGGCAGGTGTGAGGCTGTACCCTGGCCTTGACTTTCTTATTCTGGACCCATCAGCATGAGATGACTTAAGGAACACTGTGAAAAATTGCTATTCATTCATTCTCTCTCTCTCTCTCTCTCTCTCTCTCTCTCCTTTAGGAACAGAATGGTGAAAGAGAGAGGGCGAGAAGGAAAGGGCATTTTCTGAGGGAAATTAGTTTGTTATCAGCCACAGACATACTCAGAAAGGCATCAAGAAAGAATGGCTTCCTTGCCATGAAAAGGAAAAACTCCTATTAGTCAGTCAGGAGATCTGGGCTAAAGCAGTCCCTGGAGGTTTACCCAGAGCACGCCATGTACTTTTGTTCTGGTGGATAAGAGGGCCTGTCTCAGAGCTAGCTGTCAATGGCCTTTGGATCCGTTTCATCATAATGTTGTTTCTCAGATATCGCTGCCATGACTTCCGTCGCCTGTCTGTTTGGTGGCTGCTGTAATTTGACCTGTAAGTCTCATCCACCTTTGTGCTCATCCCTCACAAGGGCTTCTCAGCCTGGCACCCCTACCCTCACATTAACCCATCAGGAGCTTGGGACAGGGGACAAATAGCTTCTCTGAGAAAGAAAGGACAGTTTCCTCACATTCCTTTTGTTTCTTTGTTTGTGGTGTTCCTGGGATGGCTGATAGGGGTGGAAATCCAGCCCACACTGTTGTCCTTCTTGACACTTAAGGGAGATGACCTTGTGAGTATACCTGAGGCACTTGGTTTAGGGCAGGGGTAAGCAGAGGATGGTCGTTCTCAAAATGTGGTCCTCCAATCATCAGCAACATCAACTGGAAGCTTGTTAGAAATATGAATTCTCGGGCCCCACCCCAGACAACCGAGTGGGGAAATCTGAGGGTGGGCTCAGTTAATAAATGATTGCATCACTATTATTTGGAATTAAAATAAGAGGGGTATAAAGACTGATATATATCTCAGCTCAACTGTTCAAAATGATGAGATCAGCAGACCTTTGCTGAGCTCCTCCTACATGTTCTGGTTTGAACCCTGGGGTCCTCTTACAGGTATGGGACAGGGTGATGAGCAAAATTTGTAAAAACTGAGAGGGCTGGGACTGGGAGAGGAACATTTTCTGAGGTGACTGGGGTGGCAGAGCTGGAGGGGGGACTCAACTGTATTCAGGCAGAGGCATTAACCTTGAGTTAGGAACATAGAACCCAGAAGGGTAAGACCATCATTTGGATGATAACAGAATCAGGCAGGTGGGGACGTAGTCTGTAAAGGAGAATCCTGTAAGTCATTCAGGGCCAGATCAGAGAGTCATGTGTGGTAATGGAGCCCCATTTATATGTGGGGCATGTGGATGGCTTGATGGTTTCAAGAGCTTAGGAGGACTCTCTGCTGTGCTAGATGCCACAGCAGATTAAATCTTACCATTGTATTTTTGAAATGATATTGAGAACTATTGCAAGTGAACTCTTTTCCTGTCTCCTGCAATCACAGGGGAGTAGGAACATAGGAACATTTGCAGCCTCCCCTCACCCTTTCCTAGGTGAGAATGTGTGGTCCCTGATTGGAGGTACTTCCTGTGGGCCATGCCTGGGGGCTCACTCCATGGAAAGATCTTTGTCTGTCTGGTGGGAAATAAGGTTGAGGGCAAAGTAGGGCCAGATTCTGCAAGGGAGTTTTGAAAGCCAGGGTAAAATACAATTAAGGAGTCATTATAAGTTTTTGAGTTTGGGAACAAAAGAATAAAGTAATGCCTTACAAAGCCTAATTGAAAGTGATATTTGGATGGATCAAGTAGGAGAGACTAGAAACCCTTACCAGCGATGCTCTGTAAATGGCAGACAGGCTAAAAGAGAAGGGCCTCCCTGGTGCTCCTAAATCATGCCGTATTACTTAGCTCTCTGGGTTTGTTTCCTTGGTTGTAAATGAGAATTACCTATTTCATAAACTGCCTCTTTCACAGGGTGTGACTAGCTTGTTTCTTGCATCAGATCATTCCAAGCTTGGATAACTCGTGTTAAGAACCACTGAATTTTCTTGACTTAGAATTGCCATGATAAATTCTACAGTTTAATAGAAATTGTAGAATGGCAACACAGAGATATTTTCATTATGGTGAACATATTATTAAAATGAGCAGGTTGGCATATGTCATAAAAATTAAACTGGTAGAGAGCTGAGCTTAGAATAATAATACTAAAGAAAAAGAATCCTTTCCAGTTGCAGAGTACATTATTATTGGTATTAGTTTCTGTGGGCTAAATTGCTGCAAGAAAGAAGCTAAAAATGTAGCAGCTCAAACATGATGAAGGCTTGATTTCTTCTCTCCTAAGAGTTGAGCAGGGATATCCCAGGTCAGCAGAGGTGGTTGGTGTGGGGGAGACAATTTCTGCTCCATGCAGTCTTTCAGGGACTCAGGTTGGTAGTGGCTCTGCCATCTTCAACACATGGCTTCCACTGCTATCCCAATGACCTTCTTGGTCTCTGGCCACACAAAGGAGAAGAACACGGAAGAGTCTGGAAGTTTTTGTGGCCGAGATCTTGACAAGGCACACATCACTTCTACTCACATCCCATTGGCTCAGACCCCATCACATGACTAAATTGCATGACCCCATCATGTGACTAAATGGAAAATGCAATTTAGTTCTGTACTAAGGAAGAAAAGATTTAGTGGACAGTTGGAATTCTTTTTGTAGCAAGTCTTACAGGTACTCTATAATTTCTATTTTACTGAAGAAGTCAGTGAAACTCTTGTTAAGTGTATTCTTTGAGAAAATTTTGGCTACCAATGCATGGATCTGGGATAATTTCAAGATCATTTTATCACCTCTCTATTTATATTCCAGCCCAAAAGTTAATTATTCATAAAACCAAGGATTTATAGAATATCTACAATGTGCCTGGTTCACTATCTCTATATACTTGGAATCCAGTGGTGGTCATAGTTCTACTAGCTTTCTGACTGAAGAGTGATTTCTTCATATATGAATGAACAATAAAATTACCTTTACTTTTGATATCTGAATACTATTTGAAACCATAGTTACATATCTTATTTTCAAGATGGGTCACATTTTCTAGATAACATACATCACATATTAAATAGCCCTACATGTTCTTAATGCTGTAAGTTTCTCAAGAGGAGAGGAAGTAAAATTTCTTGCTGTTTTATAAAATCTTTGTAACATCTAGCATAGAGTTTTAGAATTGGACAGGAAGAGGTTTTAGTCTCAGTTCTGTGTGGTTAGCCAGTTCATTTAACCTTTTAAGTCATGCTTTCCTTTCCATAAAGAAAAGGAAAATATCTACCCTGTACATCTTGCAAGATTGTTGGGAGAAGTAAGTGATAATGAATGTGAAAGGAATATGATATTACAAAATTTGGTGGAGACATAGAATCATTATTATGATATTCCATCAGTACTCTGAATTTTTTCAGATTACTGAACACAGATTTGCTATCATAAAACATTTACAATGTTGTATGTGAGGTAGGGTTTATTGTTGTCGCCATTTTGCAAAAAAGAGAATTGAGATTCAGAGAGGTTAGTGGCTACTTCTTTGTCCACAGTTGGTAAGAATAAGGCATTACGTGTAACATTAAGGGAAGAGCATTGGCTCTGAAGTTCAAAGACTTGTATTTGAGGATACCATCTCTGGTAAATATTAGCTGTGTAAGTTTGGAAAAATCACTTTCCTCTGTGAGTCTACTTCCTAATCAGAGAGAAGAGTATCTTTTACTCCTTATAACCTTACAAGGTTCTTACCAAGATCATAGAAATAATGTATCAAAATTCTCTCAAGATTTTTTTAATGGCTTTGTTAAAAGTCAGTCATTCTTGGCTTTGTCTCTCAAGTCACTCAGGAGCCATGTAAGTTGAACTTTATGCTGTTGCAGGTTTCCTTATTATTTAACTGAGGTCTGAGGTGAGATTGAGTGCATGAGACTCAAGCTTTCAAAGGTGGATCATTATATTATGGAATGTTAACATTGGAGGACTTTAAAGTTTAATCTAGTACAAGCTGTCATCAAACATAGAACCCCACTAGATGGTATATTTGAAATATTCTTTCAGCTTCAGTTGTAGTAATTCTACAAATGAGAACCAACTTATAATAAGGCACATTCTATTTGGGTATTTGGTTTAACCAATATTTATTGAGGCAGTCACTATGCTAGTGGGCTAACACAGAGGACTGGATTGTCAAATCTGACTTACATATTCAAAGATCTTACCCCATACCAAGATTTACTAGTAATTTCAGGGATAAAAGCAATCAAGTGGCATAGGCGAAACAAGGAGAGGTCTTGGACATTCTGTATGGTTCCCCAGGTCTTTTCTTCCTGCATCACATATGAAATCTCTGGCCAACCATGATAGGTAAAGTCTCTACTTATCATGAGGCTTTGCAGGTTACTGTACACAGAGGAGAGTGTCTGGGTTATCTCTATTTTATACTCCAGATAATTGTACAACTTAGGTTAGGTGCCCTGGGAAATCATTAAATCCATAGATTCTAGGTTTGTTTGCCACAAGCGATTCTATACAATGGACATCCTGCTAAGGACATTTCATAAATAATTACGCTCTTCTGGGAAATACAACTTTATTTGTCAGGAAGGACTGGGACTTTATCCTGTTGACACGGAGTAAGGTTGAGATACAGTCACTCCAGTGCCAGTCAGCTATGACTGCTAGAAGTTTTTTCTCTCTCTTTTTTTAATCGAAGTATAGTTAATTTACAATGTTGTATTAGTTTCAAGTATACAGAAAAGTGATTCAATTATAGGTTATTACAAGATATTGAGTATAGTTCCCTGTGCTATACAGTAGGTCCTTGTTGTTTACCATTTTTTTTTTTTTTTCGGTACGCGGTCCTCTCACTGCTGTGGCCTCTCCCGCTGCGGAGCACAGCCTCCGGACGCACAAGCCCAGTGGCCATGGCTCACGGGCCCAGCCCCTCCGCGGTATGCAGGGTCCTCCCGGACCGGGACACGAACCCGTGTTCCCTGCATCGGCAGGCGGACTCTCAACCACTGCGCCACCAGTGAAGCCCTGTTTACCTATTTTATATAAGGTAGTTGTATATATATATTTTTTTCTTCTCTTTTTGAGATTAAATCTGCCCACTTACTCTGTCAAATTGATTTTACTCCTGCCCTTAGAGCTAGTGAGGAAACATGTAATTTCTCTTTAAACCGATGGCCCTCAGGCATTTGAAGACAGATCTCATGTTCCTCCCACCCCTGCCCCTGAGCTTCTCTAAGACTGGTGTCTTCATGTTATGTGGCCTCCAGACTCCACACCATTCTGGTGTCCCCTTGATTTCAGCCTCTCCCAAGTACTAGAGTTCGGTGAATGGCTGAGGGATACTACTTTCAGGGTTGGGGGAAGGGAAGCAATTCAGTCTTGGATGCCAGGAAACTGGATGCTTCATTCAGCTAAGCCTCTATTAAATTCCCATTTTCCATATGAAATTCAGTTCCTTGCTCCTTTCATATTCAGATATAATTTGCTTGGCACTTCACTGATTCCAAGGAAATGTTCAAAATCCTCCATAAAGTTTCTACATACTTTTTCATGATTCTCCTGTTTCCTGTTTCTGCAGTTATGTGGGTTGCCTTTGAATGGCTATGTCAGATTAGTGCCTAGCACAATGCTTGGCACTTGATAGGTGCTCACTAAATATTTGTTGAATGAATGAATAGACCCACATTCAGGCAAAACTCAGCATCTGTCTTGGTTGCTCCCTTTCTTCAAGCACTTTTTAAGTTGAGAAGAATTTACTGAAGATTGATGGTCACAACACAGCAAGGCTGCAACTTTCTGCTTTGTTCCTTTTCTCTATCCATGTACTGAAGTAACTTTTCTCTAGGAGCTGCAGATTCTTTTCTCTCCATTATGCGTAATAATTCAGATCTGCTTGGCTCATGCATTTAGTCACATCCCCTAAGAACATTGGTATACTGGTGAATGTTTAACAACTGGATCTCCAAAAATTCCCACCATGGCTGATTTCAAAGTTCCAAGGTGAAGTCATTGAAGGTAGAGTTGGAAAAAGATGCACATGTCCAGCTCCTGGAGGTATAAGCTGACCCTTCCAGTCACGGTAGTGGCTCACAAAACAAAGGCTCCACCCTCCTTAGAGGATGGTTGAGATCATAAACAGTTACTTTTTTTCTCTTACTACATTCAAATGAACTGTTTAGCATAAATTAGACTTTCAAAACTAGACTTCCTAGACTTTAAAAACTAGTGCTCAACATTTTAAACCAATGGTACCAAACTGCGAGAAGTGCTGCCCCCCAGAGGGCATTTGGAAATTCATGGGGCTATTTTTGGCTGTAACAGTAATGGTATGCTATAGGTACTTAATGGACAAAGGTCAGGAATGCTGAATGTTCTGCCGTGGGAAAGACAGTCCTGCACAATAAATAATTTTCCTGCCTCCAAACTCCATAGCACAATCCTTGGAAAAGGCAGTTTTACACTGTGCCTCCCACAAGTTGGCTTTCTGCCAGATGGTAGTCCTTTATATTCTGCTAAACTTTTGTGAGCAGAGTAATCATACCCTGCTGCTTACAGGAAAAGGAAGTCCTATGCTTAGTGACAGATGCTTATTTTATTCCTAAATGAGTGAAATAAAATGCATTGGATTGAAACTTTTTTTCCCCTATTAACCTTTAGCAGCATTTATAATGACCATGTTAAATCAAACCTCGTTACAATGTAATGGGGCCTGACTGAAATACTGCAGGTATGATGCTGAGTAATTTCATAAATTATTAAACGGTAATTGAAAGTAATATGGCAGAATACATTCTATCCCTGAGGGGGAAAATACGGAGGACTTTGGAGGGAAATGAAGTTGGTGAAAATATAGCATATAGAAAAGGGTTGGAAGAAAGGTGGAGAAGGGCGATAGAAGACCTGAATATACCCTTTAATTTTTGGCATTGGGTTAAAATATGTAATTTTGATACTGGTGTTATGGTCCCTGCTTAAAATATTGCAGACATGTAGACTCCTTTCTCACTTCATGTGTTCAGGCATGCTTCAGGGCAAAAGAATCAAATTCAAATTATTTTTTAATATTAAAAGTCTCTTGATGCCATGTGTTTATTTCAGTTCACTTCCAGCCATCACTTGCCTAATAGCTTTTCAGAAGCTTAAAAAAATCCCAATCAGCAAAGTAATTGTGTTTGTTGTGAAAAAACTAAAAGAATATAGATTTGGAGGGAAGTCTCATTATCACACATAGCCTTCACTGTAGGTAGTGTATTCTTTCAGATCTGCACACATTATGCTTTATAAGTTTACTTTTCCAACGTAGGCTCATACAATAAGGATGGTCCTACAACTTGCTGTTTTCATCTAATATTATAGCTTGGGCATCTTTCTATGTCTATACATGCAGATCTAAACTTAAACATTTATTAATTTAATTTAATTACTTTAAATTGTAGTTGATTTACAATATTATATTAGTTTCAGGTGTGAAACATATTGATTCAATATTTTTGTAGATTATACTCCATTTCAATTTACTATAAAATAATGAATATATTTTCCTCTGCTGTACAATATATCCTGGTAGCTTATTTATTGTATACATGGTAGTTTGTACTTCTGAATCCCCTACCCCTATCTTGCCCTCCCTCCCTCCCTTCTCCCCCCTGGTAACCACTAGTTTGTTCTCTGTATCTGTGAGCTGATTTCTGTTTTGTTGTATTTATTCATCTGTTTCATTTTTTAGATTCCACATATAAGTGATGACATACAGTATTTGTCTTTCTCTGACTGACTTATTAAGCATAATACACTCTAGGTCCATCCATGCTGTTGCGAATGGCAGAATTTCATTCTGTTTTATGGTTAAGTAATATTCCATTGTGTATACATAAACATATATTGTATAATCTATCTATCTATCTATCTATCTATATATATCACATCTTCTTTATTCATTCATCTTTGATGGACACTTAGGTTACTTCCATATCTTGGCTATTCTAAATAGTGCTGCTATGAACACTGGGGAGCATGTATCTTTTCAAATTAGTGTTTTCATTTTCTTTGGATATATACCCAGGAGTGGCATTGCTTGATTATATGGCAGTTCTATTTGTTAGTTTTTTGAGGAGGCTCCATACTGTTTTCCATAGTGGCTGCACCAATTTACATTCCCTCCAACACTGTACTAGGGCTCCTTTTTCTCTACATTCTCACCAACATTTGTTATTTGTAGACTTTTTGATGATAGCCATTCTGACAGGTGTGAGGTGATGCCTCATTGTGGTTTTGTAAACTTTTTAAAAATTAAGGTATACTGTAAAATGCACAGAATTTTAGTGTAGGTCTTTATGATTTTCCTAAATAAATGTATCCATATAGTCACCACTTAAATTAAGATATAGAATATAACCACTATCCCTGAATTATCTTTCTTATCCCTCCCAGTCACTTTATTCAACATTACTGAATGTAATCACTCTTCTGAATTCTATCACCATAGATTAGTTTTCCTTTTTCTTAAGATTAATGTAAATTGAATCATTTAGCATTAACTTTTTTGAGTCTGGATTCCTTTGCTTGTGTGGTTGTGAAATTTTTCCACTAATGCATGGAGTAGTAGTTAGTTCATTTTTATTGCTGCAGAGTATTGTATCGTATGACTGTAATATAATCTATTTGTTGTGCTTTGATTGACTTTTAGATTGTGTTGTTTTAGGGCTACTGTGAATACCTTTATGCCTATCTTTATACCTATACATGTCTTTTGATGAATATATATACATTTTTCCTGGGCACATACCTAGAAGTGAAATTGCTATGACATAAGTCATGTGCATATTTAGCATTAGTTGCTACTGCCAACAGTTTTTCCAAAGTGACTATAAGAATTTTTATTTCCATAGGCATTGTATTAGGATTCTAGTTGCTCTACATCTTTGCCAACACTTTGGTCATTTTTAAAAAAAAAAATTTAGCTTTCAGCCAATTTTGTGGCTTTCTAGTGGTAATTTATTGTATCTATTTCACATTTCCCTTATGACTAAAGGTTGAAAACCTTATGACTAAGAGTTGAACACCTTATGAATCAGTTGGTCAATTTCTTTTGATAAGTGGCTGGATAAGTCTTTTGCCTTTATTTTATTGGGTTGTTTTCCTCTTTCTTACTGATTTATGGGAGTTTTTTATAAATTCTGAATGTAATTTGGATGCATGTGTTGCAAATATCTTCTCCCACTCTGTGTTTTGCTTTTTTGCTCTTTAAGTCATCTTTTAATGAAGTTGATTTATTTGTATTTTCTTGTATTATTTTTAGTGTTTCCTGTTTTCTATTTAGGAATGTTTTGCCTACCCCAAATGAAGCTGTTATCTTATCTCCTGTGTTACTGTTTCATCTATCACAATTAGATCTATGATGCATCTAAATTTTTTTTTTAATTTATGGTGTGAGGAAAGGGGTAAAGTTATTTGATTTAGCATAAATTATTGAAAAGACCATGCTTCTTTCACTGCATTTCATGGTCAAACTTTGTGATAAATCAGAAGTCTGTATATGATTGGAGCTGTTTCTGGAGTCTCTTCTATTTCTTTTTTTTATTGTATATCCTATCACCACTACCACACTTAGAATTGTAGTTTTATAAGATTTGGTATCTTGTTATGTAAGTCATTAAGCTTTAGTCTTCTTTAGAATCATATTCACTATTCTTAACCCTTTTCATTTTTATATTCATTTTATAATCATCTAATCAAGTTCCATGAAATTTTTGTTGGAAGCAAACTATACATTAATTTGAGAAGAACTGATACCTTTAGAATATTGAGTCTTGTAATCCATGAACATGGTGTAAGCCTCCATTTATTTAATTCTTTAATTTTCTTTTAGTAATATTTGTGTTTTTCTGTGTAGCAATCTTGCCCATTTTAAAAATTAGATTTATTCCTAGGTATTGAGGTATTTTAAGGGTAGGTATACTAAAATCTGTAAATTTCCTTTCTAATTGTTTCTAGAATGTAGAAATACACTCATTTTTTATATTGACTTTGTAATTAGAAATCTTGTAAAATTTACTTATTTTCAAAATTTATTTGTAGATTTTTTTGCATTTTATATTTATATTGTCATGTTCTATGACTAATACTACTTATTTCTTCCTTTAATTTTTAACTTTATTTACTTTCTTTTTGTATCTTATTGCACTCATTAGACCCTCTATAGCAATAATGAATAGAAGAGGTGATAGCAGTGTTAATGAAAATAATTATTCATGACTTTTGTTGAAATAGTAAAGGATAATCATGATAGATGTAGGGACTGTCATAGGATTTTACAATATGGGATAGAGATTCAGCTTGACTAAGAATACAACAAGGAAAAGTCAAGATTTATAGCCAAGGATCAAGGGGAGGTGGTGTTGATGAATGAAAAATTACTCTAAGGGTAGGGTAATTCTTTGCTAAATTGACCTAATAGGATTCTTGCTGAAGGCAGGCAGGGTGATCAGATATTACCTGGGAGATGGTGGGAGATGAGGACTTTGATCAAACATCAGGGTAATAAGATTTTGAGGGTGGGGATTCTGACTAAACTGATAGCAGGATTCTTGCTAAACCTAGACTCTACAAGGATAGACATGGAAGGTCACAGTTTGGGCTAGTTGAGCAGAAGGCTCAGAGGATATTGACTAAAAGTTTGGTGGCAGAGAAAATCTCAGTCTGCAGATATTCTTGTTTCATTCCCAATCGTAGGGGAATAGTTTCTAATATTCCATCACAAATATTATGCTTACTGTAGGTTTCTCTTTTTTGTTTTAAACCAGATAGTCTTTATCAGATTAGAAAATTTCCTTCTATTTTTTTTTCTTTTCTAGAGTACATTTTTTAGAATCATGAATGCATGATGAATTTTATCAAATGCTTCCTCTGTACTAATTTAGATGTTCATGTGGAGTTCTTATTCATTCTGTTGATGTGGTGAACAACACTGATTAACTTTTAAAAATATTAAACCAACTTGGCACTGCTGGAATAAACCCTACATTGTTACAAGGCATTGTCCTTTAAGGTATCACTGCTTTTGATTTGCTATTACTTTGTTTCAGACACTTGTGTGTATGTGTGTGTTCATTAGGATTGATCTGTAATATTTTGTTTTGTAATTTCATTGACAGATTTTGGGGTTGAGGTTGTGCCAATATCATAACAAGAGATACCACACTTTTTTTTTTTTTTTTTTCATTCCTGGGAAGAATTGATGTAAGTTTGGCATGATTTCTTATTTCTATATTCAAAAGAATTCCCTGGTTAAGCTATCTTGGACTGAAGTTTTCTCTGTGGTAGGACTTTTACTTATGGATTAAATTCCTAAGAGATGCAGGAATATTCAGATCTCTTATTTATTCTATGTCAGTTTTGGTAAACTGTGCTTTTAAGGAATTTGTCTATTTATTCTAAGCTTTCAAGCTTATTGGCAGAAGTTGTTAATATTATCTTTCTATTATCTTTTTAATCACTGTGCAAGCAGTGATAATGTTCTTTTATTCTTTTTGATATATGTTATTTGTGCCCTTTCATTTTTTTACCGTAGAATTACGAGGTTTATAAATTTTAGTAGTCTTTAAAAATAACCAAATTTTTACTTTACTGATTTTTTACAGTTTTTATTTTACTGATTTTTCTTTTATATTTATGATTTTCCTTTTTCTACTTCCTTGAGTTTTATTTACTGTTCTTTTTCATGCTACTTCAGATAAATGTTTGAATCATAAATCTTTAGCCTTTATTATTTATTTATTTATTTATTTCTGCAGTACACAGGCCTCTCCCGTTGCAGAGCACAGGCTCCGGACGTGCAGGCTCAGCGGCCATGGCTCACAGGCCTAGCTGTTCCGCGGCATGTGGGATCCTCCCGGACCGGGGCACGAACTCGTGTCCCCTGCATCGGCAGGCGGACTCTCAACCACTGCACCACCAGGGAAGCCCTATGCAGTTGTGGTAACTGAAGGAAAGAGGATGTTCACATTAGGAAGGCAGACAGGTATACAAAGACCACATCATGAAGGGTGTAGAGAGGCTTATAAAGTAACATAAACTTGAGAATTTAGCTAGGTTAATGAAAAGCTGATGGGTTTTATGCTCTAGAGAGTGGTTTGTAAGTGGGGGCAGGTAGCAAACTAAGATAAAGTGTGACTACTTGGAAGATGATTAAGGAATCCAGATAAGAGGCAAATTAGCTGGACTGAGTGTTGTCAGTGAGGTTAGAAAAATTGAATTTGCAAGGAATTTAATAATTAGAAATTTGCAGGGGTGCTGAATTAGGCGTGGAAGGAGTTTGCCTTCCATTCTACCAGACATATTTTATCATACATTTTCCACCTGTCTCATGTCCCCAAATACGTCCCATGCTGACTCAGTCCTGGGTTTTTAGGAATAATATTCACTCTATCTAGAGTACCCTTTCTCTCCCTATCTACCTGAATAACTAATGATTCCCCCTCATACCAATTCAGAAGTCATTACAACCACGAAGATTTCCTTGAATCCCTGACTGGGTTAGCACCTCTGCTACATGCTCTTATGACAGGCTGAAATTCTATCCTCACATGGCAATTAACACACTCGATTATTTACTGTTTCAAATTTACACTAATAAATGTTGAGGTTAATGAGATCAGGGGAAACAATATAAACATTTAAAGCTATACATTTTTCTTTTTTTTTTTGAGAAAGTCATTTATATAAAAATTCTTAGAATGTTAGAAATAGGGATCTTTTAACTTAATAAAGTATATCTATATGAAACTTGCAGCAAAATATCACAGTGAAAGGTGAGGAATAAGATAAGGGTCTAAACACTGATTTATCCATCTGTCACAAACTTTGGAATAATGTAGTTTTATTATAATTCAGTTCAAAATGTTAAAAAATTTTTTCATTGTGCTTTTTTTTCTTTTTACCCTGGTGTTGCTTACAAGGGCATTGCTTGATTTCTTAAATCCCAAACACTTGTGGATCTTTCTACTTTTGTTTTTGTTATTGATTTCTAGCTTAACACCATTGATGTCACAGAACATATTTTGTCATAATTATTCTTTGAAATTTGCTGATATGCTTTATAGATCAGCATAAGATCATTTGGTAAATATTCCATGTATATTTGAAAAACATGTTATTCTGCAGTTGTTGGATGCCATACTGTATACAGGATCATTTAGTTAAATTGGTTAATCCTGATATTCAAATCTGTGACATCCTTACTGATTTTTGGGGGGCTGTTTGTTGTACCAGTCACTGAGAAAACTGTGTTAAAACCTCTAACTACACTTATAGATTTTTCTTTTTGTCAAATTTTGGCATAAATATGTTGATACTACATTTTTCAATGTATGGAAATTTAGAATTTTTATATATTTTTTTGATTTACTCCTTTATCATTATAAAAACTATTTTTAGTAATACTTCTTACCTTAAAGTTATATATAAGGTCAATATAGATCTATTCATTTTCATTTATTTATTTATTTATATTTTTGGCTGCAGTTGGGTCTTTGTTGCTGCATGCGGGCTTTCTCTAGCTTTGGCACGCAGGGTCTACTCTTTGGTGTGGTGCACGGGCTTCTCAACATGGTGGCTTCTCTTGTTATAGAGCACAGGCTCTAGGTGCACAGGCTTCAGTAGTTGTGGCATGCAGTCTTCAGTAGTTGTGGTGTGCAGCTCTAGAGTGCAGCCTCAGTAGTTGTGGCACACGGGCTTAGTTGTTCTGTGGCATGTGGGATCTTCCCGGACCAGGGATTGAACATGTGTCCCCTGCATTGGCAGGCGGATTCTTAAGCACTGCACCACCAGGGAAACCCCATATTAGTTTTCTTTCAATAATTTTTTGCCTGGTATATTTCTCTGTTCTTTGATTTTTCAAACATTTTTGTACCTATATTTAAGATATGTTTCCTGACTATCCCAGTGTGACAATCTTTGTTCTTAATGGAAAGATTTAGTCTATTTACATTTAACATAAGTTGTTTGTTTATTTAAATGAATTTTGCCTTCTTATTACTTGCTTAGTCTATTTGTCTTATTCACTTCTATTATTTTCTTTCCTGTAGGATTAAGCATATTTCACAAATTATATTTTCCTCTATTAGTTTATTTCATATATATGTATATATATACACACACACACATGCATATAATACACAATAAAATGTTATTATTATTTTTGTGATTACCCTAGAGATTGCAATATGCATCCTTGACTTATTAAAGTCTAATGCAAGTTAGTATGTTTACCATTTTATGGATAATACAAGGGCCTAAGAATATTTTAATTCATTTTAGCTCTCTACCAACTCATGTACTATTGCTATTGTGTATTTTGATTCTCTCTATATTTTAAACACCAAAATGTTTTATTATTTTGTTTTATGTAGTAAATATTCATTTATCATTCTACATATTTTCCTTTACTATTGTATTTCATTTCTTTTTATGTTAATATGCTTCTATCTGGGATTACTTTTCTGCCTAAAGAATTTCATTTAGTATTTCCTTTCTTATAGATCTGCTGATCACAAATTCCATTTTTATTTTTCTGAAAATGTACTTGGCCTTCATTTAAAAAGATATATTTATTTTATTAGAGAAAACATTCTAGCTTGGTAAGTTTTTTTTCTTTGTTTGTTAGTTTGTTTTGTTTGTTTTTGGCAGCAGTTTAAAATTCATTATATTGTCTTTGGTTTCCATAATTCTTGCTAAGAATGATGAGTTGTTTTTCTTTCTTTTTTTTTTTTTCTCTTTCTTCTTTTAAGATTTTGACTTTGTTTCTGTTTTTCAACATTTTTTTTATGATGTTTCTTTTCTGATTTATTTCCTTATATTCATGTTGTTTGGGTTCCAAGATATTCTTGAATCTTTAGTTTGTTTCACCAGTTTTAGAAAATCTCAGCCATTCTGTCTTTAAATACTTTTCTGATCAATTTTCTTTTCTCTTCTCTGCTCTTTCCTCTTCTTACACACATATTAGACATTTCCTCCATGTTACATAAAACTTCACTTTTTTCTCTATACTTATCTTTCTACTCTGTGCATCAATATGGACATTATTTTTACTGATCTGTTTCAGTTCATTAATTCTCACTTTTGTTTTCTTTAATCTGACTTTTTACTCTAATTTCAATTATTATAATTTTCAATTTTAGAATTTGTATTTGGCTATTTTTATAGATACAGTTTACAAATGGTAAAACTCTCTACCTTATCCTATATTTTATTGAATTAATTAATCATAATTTCTTTAAAGTTGGTCTGAAAATTCAATTGTGAGATCACCTTTGGGAAAGTTTCTATTGTCTATTCTTTTTTCTTTTGATTCTTGTCATTTGTTATTTTGTCCTGGCATGATTTTAATTTCTTATTAAATACCCAACATTGTGTATGGAAAATTTTAGAGTCTCTGGATGACATTGATTTCCTGGAGAGAGGATTTACTTTTCTTTTGGCAGCTATGTAAAGTATGGGAATTGATCCAATTAAGCCTGAGTTTCTGGTTTTATTAGGGCTTATCTTTTTTATGTGTTCCCTTACTTTTTGAACGTAGTTTGTAATGCTCTCAGCTGAAAGCTTAGGTTTCTACAGGGCCTTCTTCCATGATGGACTCTGGACTCCAATTTATTGCTCCCCATCACCATAAGACTGCTTGAATCCTTGCTTATATTTTAACCTCTTAGCAGTTTATTTCTGCTATCAATTTCATTATCTAGCTCCATAAATGTACAGTTTAGGATCAGGGAGTAATTTGGGGGACATTACATGAGTAATTTTGAGCTCAGTTTTCTGTGCGGCTCTTTACTATGTGATCTGGACCCCTCTAGTCCTGGCTACCTTAATCACCCTTATTTCTAATTTTTGTCTTCCTCTTTCAATGAAACTACTGCAAACACTCTGCCACTACTTTCTGTTTATCCTTTGTACCCCTTGCTGCAGATTGGCAAAGCCCCAAAGGAAAAAATCAACAATGGAGTAAATCTCATCTTAGTACTTTACTTTCTCTTTGCTGTTCTAACTCCTTGATTCTCATCTGCATTGGTTGCTCTCTGATGCCTTCAAAAAGTGTCTTTTTAAAATGTATTTAATCCAGCTTTTAGCTTGTTCTCAACAGGAGGATTAGTATGTCACAAGCTACTCATAATAATTGAGACTATTTTATTCATTTTGGAGGCTGTATACAGTTCCAAGTTTTGGATATGCCAATTAATTATTTAGTAGTATCCTGTTGGATTTCTGGTTTCTTTCTAAGTTTTCACTATTATGAATAATGCTGCATGAACATATTTGTAATATAATTTCATGCAACTGTACAAGAATTTCTTAAGGATAAATTGCTGATAGTGAATGACTAGACATGGCTTATATCACTTTGCCCATCTTTTTTTGGCCAGAACTCAGCTTCATGTCTTCAGCCAAATTGCAGGGTAAACTGGGAACTTCAGATTTTTTTTTTTTTTTTATGTACAGGAAGAGGAAATGTTGTGGCAGACACAGAATTGTCTTTACTACTACTTCCTAACTTGTCTTTCTAAGTCTAGACTCTTCTATAATCCATATACTACATTATCACTTGACTTGATAGCCTTAAATACCAGTGAGCAAGACTCAGCAATAAATTAAAATTTTTTAGGGTCTACCTTTTGCTTAGAGGATTAATTTGTGACTTCTTACAAATGTATTAATAGAAATTCAATAGAGGACAGTTTTGCTTTGAATTTCTGAATCTAGTTCTCTTATCACCTTACTGTGATACTTTTTTTTTCTTTCTATAGATGATGGAAAGGGTTCAAAGGGGCTCTGGTTCACAGTTACACAGAGATGATCACACTTACTGAGGCAAACTTGAAATCGAGGGCAGTCATCAGTTAGATTCCTTAAATTACAACTTGCTTAATAAATAATACCCTCTAACTTGCTTTTGCCAGTCAAGCTAACCTTAAATGTTCCTGCAAATTGCATACATTCCAAGCTTCATGTAGCTTAGACAATATATTACAAGACTCCTTTAACTGTCCCCTATGGATAACACCTCTGATGTATGGGTCACTATAATAAAGGTTGCTTAAGTTGTTTCTCAGGATCATGGAGCTAGTCTTGTCCAGTTCAAACTGGTAGAGGCCACTGACCACTCAACTGGGCCTGCATGAGTGTCTGATGGATGATTTTTGACATCAGAGGGCCAAAATCTCCAACCTCAGATCATGCTAATGCCATCATTTTCTGAACATGGTTTCTATGTAGAAGCATGTAACTCAGATACACCTGCACATAACACTGATTACTTTACTTTTTTCTTACCTCCAACCACCTTTCCCCATGCCTCAGATCACCCTGCTTCTTTATCCCGTAAATATCCCAAGGCCCTCATCTTCAGGGAGGTGGATTTGAGATTTGTTTTTCCATCTCCTTGCTTGGCTGCTTTGTGAATAAACCCTTTCTCTGCTGTAAACCTCAGCATCTCAGCATTTGGCTTGCTGTGCGTGGGGCAAAAGAACCTGGTTTGGTAACAAGCTCTTCCCAAACACTACTGTAGTAGCTACAAGGGCAGAGACAAGGGAGACAGGAAAATATGGGATGGGCATTGCTTCTTCTACATCCAGCAACATGACCTTGGGTGAGCTAGTCAATCTTTTTGTGCTTTTCTGTTCCTAGTTCTGATGATGGGATGAAACTGAAACCCTGTTATTGTGATCCACCAGTCTCCATTTTAAAATCATCAGCAGAAAGGACAAGGTTTGCCTTTGGGAAAGACAGGAGTCTGAGCAATAAGGCGGCCGTAGGTGATTGTGTGTATGTGTTGCTTGCATCCAACGTCTCAAGCCTGGAAGCTGAGGACACCTTCACCTCCAGCTCATTGTTATTTATTTGGAACCACTTAGATCAATCATCCTAAAAGCAGCAAACACGTCAGGGACACGACTTTAAGTGTTAAGTGCCTTCTCAGCTTCCTTGCCAGAAAATCTAGTTTAAGCCTCCATAAGTGGGTCTCTTGAGAGTTATTTGTTTTTAATCTGCAGTGAGAGGAACAGCCTGGGTCAGAGGAGAGGTCTATTAAGAGTCTTCTGTACATTATCTGGTTCTGTTCCAGTCATTAGGTTGTCCTTTCACAGGCAGGGGGTAAATGAGCCCAGTGGTAGGACCCTAGTGTGGGCATAATCCCTGAGTACATTCTCTTAAATAACACATCAACCACAATAAAAAAAAAAAAATCACTGCTGTTGTAGGCAATCAGACCATTCTTGATTTGAAAATAGATATCAAGAAGCAAATTGCCCAGCTAGGATTCCATTTCTGCTATTTATTAACTCTGTGACCTGAGGAACATTGCTTAAACTATCCCTGTCTCATTTTCTTTGTATATAAACTTAGAAGAGTAACAGTACTATGTCTAAAGGTCCCTGTGAGGATTAAATGAGATAATTTATGAAAAGTAGTTTGAATAGTGGCTGGCACATAGTAAACCCTATATAAATATAAATGTTAGGTAGACTTATTATACATAATTATTAATTATCCCATTATTTAATTTAATATAACACCCCTTAAGGTAGATATTTTAATTTATTCCCCTTTTACAGGTGAGGAAAGTAAGAAAAAATTGTCAGGTAAATCATCCAACCTACCCACATTTAATAAGCTGTAAAATTGGAATTCAAAACCAGGCAGTCTGGATAAAAAGGACCAAATAATGAGGGGAATGTTGTATCCTGCCCCATGGAGAGTTATACTACAACACAGCCCTTGGGCACTCCAACATCATGTGATTGTGGTTTCTGCCTACCTTCTTAGCCTTATCAAAGTATTGGGGATTGATAAGGGCTCCATAATTTGGGGGTAATAATTTAGGATCTTGAGTCAGACAGTTTTGGATTGAAACTCAAATTTTGCCTCTCAATAGCTGTGGGATTTTCAGCAAGTTATTTATGTTGTGTAAACTCACAAAATCCTAATAACACTGTTGTATATTAATGTATTAATATATATTAATGTATGTAAACTACTTAGCACACATCCTAGTATATGTTTTTTTTTTTAATAGGCCTTTATGGGAGTATAATGTTACTTTCTGTGGCACAACAAAGCAAATCAGCCGTATGCATACACATGTCCTCATATCCCCTCCTTCTTGAGCCTCCCTCCCATCTTCCCTATCCCACCCCTCTATGTCTACCTCAAGTTTTTTTTTTTTTTGCGGTACACGGACCTCTCACTGTTGTGGCCTCTCCCGTTGCGGAGCACAGGCTCCGTACGCACAGGCTCAGCGGCCATGGCTCACGGGCCCAGCCGCTCTGTGGCATGTGGGATCTTCCCGGATCCCACGGGGATACTCCTGGACACGGGGCACAAACCCATGTCCCCTGCATCAGCAGGCAGACTCTCAACCACTGTGCCACCAGGGAAGCCCCTGAAGTTTTTTTTTTTTTTTAAGTCAACAATACTTTTTAGAGATCTAATATTTATAGTTACTTCATTGAAACAAAACAAGGCAAAACACTTCTGCTTACACATTCCCCTATTGATGGACATTAGATTGCTTCCTAACTTTAGTTATTGTTTCAGATGATGATATAATAAGCATCCTTGTGTATAGTGCATGACTCTTTGGACCCCTGTGGGAGTGTTTCTCTAGGGAGGATATCCTTCAACAGATCTGTGTGTCTCTGAAAATTCCCATGTCCCTTTACATATTTGATTTGACTCTCCTAGAAATAGTTAATTTAGTGATGGTTTGTTAATTTAGGACTAATGTCCAAAAGCTATAGCAATTATGCACTAGGTGATGATGAGGAAGAATTTACTGGTAAATAGGCTGGCTGTCAAATGACCACCATTTATTTCTGTCTAGAGGAAAACATTCTATTTTTCTTTATAAGTTATAAGATAATTCAGAAAGTAAGATTTTTAGGGAGAATGAATACAGTTAATGTTGTGATTTTGCAACTTATGGTCAAGTTGTTTGTGTGTTTTAAATATGAGCATGTGTGTTTGTGTATTTGTGTGCATGTGTGTGCATACACATGTATGTGTCTGCATGAAGGTGTGCTTACACACATAGAATAATTTTTATTTAAATATGAGGTATCATATTCCCCAACCCTGACAAGTTTCTTTCCCAACTCTGGCAAGTACTAATCATAGAATAAGTATGTATTAGTCAGCTCAGGCTGCTCTAACAAAATACCATAGACAGGGAGGCTTCAATAACAGACATTTACTTCTCAAAGTTTGGAAGGCTGGGAAGTCTAAGATTAAGGTGCTGGCTGATTCAGTTCCTGGTGAGCATATTCCTGGCTTGAGAGGGGCCACTTCTCACTGTGTTCTCACATGGTAGAGAGAGAACTCTGGTAGATATTTCTTATAAGGACACTTAAAATGTTTTCTTCTTATTAGGGAACTAATTCTATCATGAGGGCCTCACCCTCATGACCTCATTTAAATCTAATTATTTCCCAAAGACTCTATCTCCAAGTACCACCATATTGGGAATTAGGACTTCAAAATATGAATTTTGGGGAGACACAAATATTCAGCCCATAAAAAGTGGTTACCTCATCTTCATCCCAAGCTCTTAGGAGAATGGTACTTCCTTTCATAACATGTGCACAAAGATTTTCTTTGTGGGTCACAAACTTGTAGTTGATGATTTCTTGCTGCAGTTATTCTTTTATACATTCTCTTCTCTCACCCAAGATAGCTATGGAGCAGTGTTCTATAGCCATCTTGGGATTTCCTTCTTAAGATGCCAAAATGATGTTATTGCCAGTTGGTTCATAAATTCTGACTGGATCTCAGGGCTTTGACATTTCTATGTCTAAACAGTTACAGGTAAGAATCACAGACACCAGGGCAAATTTGCTTACCTAATCATAGGCTTTTCACAGATCATCATTATTCTTTACACAGGGCTTATTCTCAGGAGAGGAAGCCCAGAGCAATCCTGACCCTTTATTCTTTATCTTGCTCAGTTTCTTACCTTCAGGTGATTTTTTCTGCAGGTAGTTCTCCAACCTCATATATATGGAAAAAAAATGATCAGGTTAAGTACAGGGAAGATGTATGTGATTAGCAGTATTTCTTGCATGAGGGAAAGGAAGCCAGATCAGCTGCCATATGTTAGCTTCCCTACACAGTTATCTTCTTCCTTTTCTTCTTGCCTCTCTGGCCACATAGTCTCTCTTCCATTGGTATATTCATCACAGTTCTGTCTCTCCTTTCTTTCTTCTTAAGTCAATTTCACAGTATCACTACTCAGGAGTCATGGTAACATCAATGACAATCACTTATGCTGATAATATTTGCCAAGTGACTCCTTAGTTACAGGACCTGCACGTTTACATTTAATTCTCACACCAATCCTAAGAGATTGGCCCTAAAATTATCCCTATTTTATAATTGAGAAAACTGAGACTCAGAAAGGCTGTGTAAGTTTCCCAATGTCTTACATCTGGGAAATGACAATGCCAGGATTTGTACCCAGGCAGTCCAACTTTATTCTTTTAATTACTACTCTGTTCTGCATGAACTGGGAATTTCACTTTACATCCAATATTATATAATTTTCATAACAATACTTTAAAGTTGGGATGATAAAACCCATTTTTCAGATGAAATCACCAGCCTGAGCAAAGTCAGTTGCCCCAAGGTCATCAACAAGTGGAGGAACTAGCAGAAACCTTTCCTCTTCAAACTGTCTCAATTTAATTCATCCTCGTTGCATTGAGTTGAATCAAAGTCTTAAGGTTTTCTGTCCCAAGCCAGAAAATGAACTGTGAAACTCAAAATATTTCTGTTTCATTGACTTTTTCTTGTTCTTTTCTTATTTTCATGACCTTGCAGGTCCTGTTACCATCTCCCCTTCATAGAATGTGGTTTAACATTGCCCTCTGGTCTCCCTGTCCTCTGCTTCTGCCATGAAGCTACAGAAAGACCAATCTACAACTTAAAGTTGTCTCAAGTTATATTCAAATCTCCAGAGTCCTTGCAGCTTTAAGGAGCCCTAAATCTAATTTTAAAATGATTTATCATTGCAATTTGTGCTAATATCATTATAAATCATCAATTTACATAGACTGAAGATCTGATTAATTCAAATATATTCATTTATTTTAGATTAATATGCACCCACCAACTAACCTCTGTATTCATTTATACACAAGATTAAAAACAGATTATTACATCCAAATAAGTACCTACACCAAGCAGTTTGAGTAGAATTGTCTATTTCCAGTACTGTCAGCGTAGCTCACATCTCGCGTGTCATCATAGCAACAGACCTTCAACTTCGACTCTTATATTGTCACTGTTGCCTGCACTGCCTTTGGGGACTTTGACACTTTGTCAGCCCTGACTTTCCTATCTATAGAGACATAATGAATATTCAAAGAATGCTTACTATATGCTCAATCATGACATAGGGTTTTTTGATGCTAAATCATTTAATCTTTACAACAGTCCTATGGAATAGGTACTAATATTGTCCCACTTTGCAGAGGGGGAAACTGAGGCTTAGAAGAGATTTGGTAACTTGGCTCTGGGTCCATGCTCTTAGCCACTTTGTCATGTGGCTTTAGGATCAAACAGAATCATGCAAAAATGGAACAGATCCTTAGAGAATTCTTCCAAACATTTCTAATGTTAATTGTTGCTACAGACACTCTGAGGGGCTGAAATCATGTCAAACAGTTCACATGAAATCCCAAGTCAGTCTAGTTTTAGACAAAAGGCGTTTGCTCAATAGATATGTTTCAATTAGCTATTGATTACTTCCCCTCCATAATAGAATTATAACTTTAGGGTGAAAGTATTTGATTAATGCTCTAGAATTTTGGAGTTGTAAGATGTGAGTTTGGTTTTCATTTCCATCAGCTCCTAGTTCAGTCACTGTGCACACAGCCCATGGGGAACCTTGGTCTCCTGCTCTGTAAACTGGTTGTCTTGTTTCCTCGACCGACTTCTTCAATCGGATCCATGAGCTCCCGTGATACCTCAGCCTATTCCACAGTTCAGTTTCATTGGCAGTCCAGGCCCTCATTAGCCTGGACCTGAGTTGCTAACCAATGCAGTTTTTCCCAAGTGCTTCCCTCATGAAGGAGAGTCCAGGAAACCAGTCACCTGCTTCCAATCTGTTAGAAGTTTACAGGCAAAGGGATCGTGTTGACTTGAAGCACAAAATACGATTAATGATTTGAAGTATTAATGGAATGTTGGCCCTGCAAAAATGTCTCATATATATTTCTAAAAAGGCCTTTTTATCGAAGACCTTGAATTTTAAATTATATTCCTAAGTTCACGTTTTATAGCCTAAACATGTCTGTCAGCCACCTATTGTGTGAAAAACATTTTGCCTGGTGGGAGAGGTATGATGCTAACAATAATAAATACATCATAAACTTGTAGAGCAGATTTTTTTTTCAAAGTACTTTCATGTACTGCATTGTATCATTGACAGAACAGTGAAACGAAAGACCAAGATTTGAATCCAGGCTTTGTCATGATGAAGTCACCTTAGATAAATCACTGTTCTTTCTTGGGTATTGATTTCCTATCTGATTTGGGATCTGGATTAGCTGACCTGAACTCTGCTTCTCTATGATGTTTGATTCTTTGTTTATTTAAAGTGGAAGGTGTAGACCCTCACACATTGAAAGGCACATACTTGGAGCTCAATAAAGACTTGACGGACCGAAGTAAAAATATACTAATTGCTTTAAATCACAGGATCTGGCATAAGGTGGCTGGTGTTCAAATTCTGACTTAACTATTAGTTGGCAAGTTGCTTGATCTGCTTCCATATCCCCATTTGGGATGATGATAGCACTCACCTCACAGGGTCAGGCAAGGAGTAAATTTAAGTTAGTAAATGCAAAGTGCTAGAGCAATGCCTGGCTCGTAGTAGATGCTCAGTAGATGCCAGCTGATTCCAGCTGGTTAAGAAGTTTGGAACATACTTACACACAGAATGTAGAAATCTGATCTGTACCCGTGGTTTCAATTAATCCAAATCAGACACTGAAGTCTGAATTAGAACTGAGCTGAGGACAGAACCAGATTCTGGGGTCAAAAAGGAGGTCTCTGGAACACTAGAAGAGGTTGCAGCTTTACTTGGGAGATGAGCATAGTTAAAGGGCAGAGGGAAAGCTAACAAGTGAAAACTGGCTCAAAATGTTGGAGCTTGGGAACCAGGTTTCAAGGAAGAATGGTCTCCACACTACTCATTCTGATGATCCCAATGGTCGAATTTATTTTCATGAAAATGTCCTTTTAAAAAAGTTAGAGACAATTTTTTAGAGCACTTTTAAGTTTACAACAAAATTGAGAAGAAGGTACAGAGATTTCCCATAAACCCCCTGCCCTCACACATGCATAGCCTCCCCTGTTGTCAACATCACTCACCAGAATGGTACTTTTTTACAAAGGATGAACCTACATTGACACATTGTAATCACCCAAAGTCCATAGTCTACCTTAAGGTTCACTCTTGCTGCCATATAGTCTATGGGTTTGGACAAAAGTATAATGACATATATCCATCATTATAAAATCATGCAGATTGTTTTCACTCCCTAAAAGTTCTCTGTGCTCTACCTATTCCCTTTCCTCCTTCCCTCTCACTGATCTTTTTATTTTCTCAACGGTTTTGCCTTTTCCAGAATATAATATAGTTGCAATCATTCATATGTAGCCTTTTCAGTAATATACATTTAAGTTTCACTTAGTAATATGTGCTTAAGATTCCATGTCTTTTCATGGCTTGATAGTGCATTTCTTTTTAGCATTGAATTCATACCATTGTATGAATGTATCACAGTTTACTTATCCATTCACCTACTAAAGGATATCTTGGTTGCTTCCAAGTTTTGGCAATAATGAATTAAGCTGCTATGAAGCTCTGTGTGCAGGTTTTTGTGTGAACTTAAGTTTTTAACTTCTTGGGTAAATGCCAAAGAGGATGATTGTTGGATCGCATGTTAAGAATGTGTTTAGTTTTGTATCCTTTCTTTTTAAAATCATTTTTCTTGTCCAATGGCCAGCTTTTCCAGCATGTTGCAGATTCGCAGGGACTTTATTGTTACTCCTAGTGGACACTGGCCTTGCTATCCATCTACCATTCCCACCCTAAGAGAAAGGTTTCACCATCTCTAACCAATCAAGCCACAAGTTCTGTGGATCTTATGTTCCAAAAGCATTTCCATCCGTCTGATTCTCTCTTTCTCCACTTTCAGGTCAAGATCACTTTGTCTTTGAAACTGTTACTGTGTAATAATCTCTTGCCAGTCTCTTTACCTTTGAGATGGGAGCCCCTCCTGGATGGCTTCAGAGCTTGTACTCTTAACATGTCTACTATGCGATGGGAAAGAGTGGAGAGCTTTTAATGAGTCTGGTTTGTCCAGATTAATTTCCAGTGTCAACTATATATTCTTGGGGAAGTTAGTTAACTTGCCTTGCTTCATTTTCTTATCTGTAGATTGTTATGAAGATTAAGTGCAATTATCTATGCTAAGTCCTTCTCATAGTACCTGACAAATAGCCGTCCTCAAAAATCAATATTATCACTATTACTTGTCATATGATCACCACCATCACCATTACCATAATTATCATCACCATCAAGGAAGTGAGGCTGGAGTGATGGACAAGTTCTAGATGTCACTCATGCTGCAGTTCCTTGTGTCAGCCAGACACCAGCACATCAATCCATGCCTGTTGAATTATTAAGACCATGAAGCACTTGAAACTCTAGCACAGAAGAGACATCAGAGGAAATTAGGTAGCTGAGCCTGGTGAAGGGAGATGGCACATATCCAGATATTTTCAAGTTTGTGGAAGAGGAATTCGGAATATTAATAAAAATAATGCTATAACAATTGTTGTGCATCTACTTCTGTTACTACTGCTATTACACCTGTGAAGACAGGCACTGTGAAAATTTAACAGTCTTCAGCTTACTTCTACAGCCAAAGAAGAAAGCCAGTGAAAGGAAATGGAATGGAACACACCACCTTGCAAGTCTATCTAGCTTAGCCTTCCCAGCAACACTACACTACTGTTTTCTTATCTCCCTTTTACGTCTGAAGATTCTGAGGCTTACAGAGTTGAAAATGGCAGAGCTCAAAACTCTTCTAAGGCACAGTGTTCCTTCTCTGGGTTTTTGTTCACCACAGGAAGCTCTTGCTAAAAATATCATATGTCCAACAAGGCAGTGATTGCCTTAGGACACAGGGAGACCCCTATCACAGGAGTCATTTAAACTGAAGGTAATGTGTTGGGAGGATTTAAGCATTCTAGGGGGGCTGGGATGAGATGATCCTTAAGGTTCTTCTGAGGCTGAAAGTCTAAGCCTTTGTGAAATGCTGCCCATGGCTGACAACCTTGGAACATTATAGGTTTGTTTTTATTCAGGATTGTATAAAAAGCTCTCCTTTGCCCATTAGAAACCCAGTGCTACACCTTCAATAGAACCTCCAGTTTGTGAGTGTGTTTAAAAATACACTTGTGTAGTTAGTTAGTAACCTTTATCTATAAATCCCTTCAATGAAATTCCAGAGCATTAATCGGCCATGAAACTCCACAGAGGGGCATTTTCTTTAGCTAAAGTCAGCATTTTCTAACGTCCTGTAAATATTCACACACATGAGGCAGTTAATAGATTTCCTCATGCAGAACATTCTTGGCCACCAATGGAAAAGTTTGCTAAAAGATAGATTGCTTTCCTTTGCCCTTATGAAAACTGCTGGTCAGAATCTTTATGCTGCCTGACACCCCCAGTTAACATCAAGCCTGGAAGTACTGATTCCAGGGCCAAATGAAGACAGATCCATGAGGGGTCCCACTTTATCGTCTTATCAAGCCTTGCCTCCATGCTGGGCACAAGCCTTGGGGTTTTCCATGCATTACAAAATTCAATCCTCAAAGCAACCTTGCTTAGAATGTACTTTATAGCTGCCATTTTACAGATGCAGGAGCTGTGGCTCAAGCAGGCTGGATCTAAGCTGTGGCAATTTAGATTTACATTTATAAAAATTAAAATTCAATACACATAAAAATTCAGTTCCTCATTGCCCTAGCCACATTTCAAGAGCTCGTTAACCACATATGGCTAGTGGCTGCTATATTGGACAGTGCATATTAGAATTTCCCCATCATTTCGGGAAGTCCTTTTGGATAGTGCTGGCCTGGAAGGTCATTTGAATGGTAGAACTGGGATTGGAAAACCAGACCTTTGATGTTCTTTGTGCAGTGTTGCACTTCAGAGAAAGTCACGTGAGATCTACAGCAGATGCTCTCAAACTGCTTAAGTAGGATGAGTGAGATTAGCAGGAGTACCAGGGTGGAAATGTGAGTGTTGTGGGATGGTGAAGGGTGAGCACTTAAAGTAGGCTTCTGGATGTCACCAGATAGTACCCAAGTTCACACCATTAAACAGTGTCAGGGCTTAGACCTGGGTACAACTCCATAGCCCTTCTCTTCAAAAACCTGCTCTGCTTCTCTAGCTGACTTAAAAACCCAGTGTATTTCAAAATCGTTCTGCCCAATCATTACAGGTAACTTGCCCATTGACTGCTGGATTGTAAGTTACATTCTTGATGTTGTAAACTGATCAGTGATCATGTGAATGACCCAGGGACATTTCCTGGGGGTGGTTCTCAGAGCCTCTTTTCTATCCTGGTTCTCAGAGCCTCTTTTCTACTCGTCTCCTCCCACAGCAGCAGCACCTGGTTCTGCTGGAATCCTCCTGTAACACTTCCGAAGTTCAGAGCTGTCTCCAAACTGCATAAGAAAAGCAGACAGAATATTTAGTGCAGTTGCTGGGGCCATAAAAGAAGAAAACTTAACCAAGCTTATTAGGCTCCCTGTTTCTTCTCTCCCATAAAGGGAGCAATTGACAATAAGTGCCATTCTGCTTTTTAACAGATGAATGGCCCAGTTGTGATAAATCCACTAGCATTTTCAATGGGAAATATATTTTACTTCTGACAGTTTTAGTGGGGGGACCATAGTTTTTAAAGGAGTGGTGAGGGCGCTTTAGCGAGGGTTAAACTTTTCAAACCAATGTGAAGTCTGGGCCATGAGTGATCCACCACCCTTGGGGTTGGATTCCAAAATCAGGGAGTGGTCCACGTGTTCCTGGTTCTTTCCCTTTCTCGGCAGCTTGTGGGCAGAATCTTCATTTCTCAACACCTCTATGCTTTTACTTGATTTACATTTCTTCCTGGAATTAGGGAGTATACATATATTTCCTTTGTTCTTTAGATAAGGGAAGTGAGGTTCAGAGAGAATAACAGGTTTTCTTGAGGTTCTTTGCAAAGTGAGTCAGGAATCTAGGATTTGGACCCTAGGACTTACCTTTCCTATTCATTTAATTCAATTTAGTTCTTGTCTGGCAGAAGAGGAAGAAAGTGCCTGAGACTTAGGAAGTCTGGGTTCTAGCCATGGTTTTGCAACCTACCGGTATTCCAGCCAACTGGGCAAATCATCTCCCTTGTCTGTTATTTCTTTTTCCTTACATAGTGGGTTTTAACTTGCCTGGGTCTGAGGAGTTTTCCATGATGTGGGACTTTCAGCCCAGAAAATTTCAAGCACTCTGCGGTGAGCTGGCTACCCCAGTTCTGGAACTGATCCATTTTTATTCTCTATAATCTCTCCTTGGAAAGTCTCATGTATTCATTCCACTGACTTCCAATTCTTCACCCATTCTGTGTGTTCTTTCCAACAGCTCCCCTTAACTTCAGTCCATCTGCTGACGGACATACTCACTGAGACATACACAGTTATCTCTACCTCAGCGTGTCCCAGACTGCTCTCATCCCCTCCCTCTGCCATCCATCCCCCTTCCCACTTCCCCAACTGCATTCCCTATGCTGTCAGTGGCACTGCCATCAGCCTTATTACCCAAAGAGCAACTAGGGGGTGGTCCTAGTATTCTGTACTCCCTCACTCTCACCTCAGAAGTCTGCAGGTATTATCAATATCCTTCCACTATTTCTGTCTACTCACTCTACCTCTATAACGCCGGCCCTAGTTCAGACCTTCATCATTTTTGCTTGGACTTTCACACCAGACCCTTGGGTTTCTGGTAGTATTCCCTTCTCCATTAATTCCACCCTGCACCATATTTGATCAAATAACTCCAGGTTTCCTTAAGGGTCTATTTTTTGGGTGTAGTTTTTGGGATGTGTAGCTCCAAGCCTGGTTCTCCAGTGCTCCTTAAGATTCTGTTAGTTGTCAATATCGTTTCCTACATCCCTTTTCTGTCTAAAGTGACCAGTTGTCTCTTTCTGTTACTGGCATCTAAGAACTCTGATGAATACATTATGCAGTAATGAGCGGTAAGGTCAGCTCAAAGACAAATCTGAGGAGGATAAAACTTGATGTGGCAGACTAAAGTGGGAGTTTGTCATCTGAATGAGCATATCAAAACCAGGATGAGATATTTACTTGGGACTGCAGTTTCTCCAAAATGCTAACAACACTTTGCCATGTTGGGAAGTGTCCCTTAGGCGCTTTTAGGCACACACAGCTAGAGTGGTGCTGGGTCATTAGGCCTGGGTTCTGATCTAGGTGAGCCACCTGCCTGAGCTTTGCTCTAGGTAGGCGGATACTGTGTGTTTGTTCAACTGAACATCTCTGGAAAATCAACCAACCTCTCCAGCTTTAGTGTCCCCATCTGTACACGAGAAACTGATATGTATTAAGAACTTACTCTT
This sequence comes from Delphinapterus leucas, assembly GCF_059928025.1. Lineage (NCBI taxonomy): Eukaryota > Metazoa > Chordata > Mammalia > Artiodactyla > Monodontidae > Delphinapterus > Delphinapterus leucas. The sequence continues at coordinate 41,277,217 of NC_143133.1, forward strand.
TGTAGTGTGAGGGAAGAATTTCTATATAAAATCAGGCTGCAGTCATTTCTACATTCTGGGTATATAGGGGTCAATGGCAGAATTCATGATTTTTATTATTATTTAATGAGTCTTTAGGCTATAAAAGATAAGTCCCCTGAGCCTACTTTAGAATGGAGAGATAGATCAAAGGGATCCAAAATTGTCCTATATAATACAATAATAGGATTTTTAAGGTTCTTCCTGGAGATTATAGAGACTTGGAGGGTGGGAGACAGTGAATTAGATGAGGATGATGGTTGTCACCTGGTTATTGAGTTGGGAGCAGGTGATGGGAGAGATGATCTGTTGTGAGAATGCAGGTCCCAGTGACTGGGTAGGAGGTATATACCCAGGAGAGAAATGGCCTGGGAGGGACTGATTGATAAACTTTAGAAACAGTGATGACTGAAAGCAAATTTCTTTCCTATCTCATGCTGCAAATCCTGAAGCTTTCAGGAAAATCTGTCTCACAGAGCAGCATTGTGTGTGTGGGCTTTGGGGAATCAAAGAGAAACAGCTTCATCCATGATTGGGGTGAAGAAATACATAGAGAGAATACTAGTCAACCAGCAGAAGCTAAACTGAGATGACTACAAGGCTGGAGGCATTTGGAATGGGAAGTGAGAGGCCACACACATCAGAAATTCCTTCTCCCCAGTCCAGTCCACAGACACGTTCAGGAGAGGCCTGCCTGTCCTGCAGAAATATGCAGGATGGGGACATGGGTCACTCTATTTAAATATTAGAGGAAACTGTGAGTCCAGGAGGAGAAATAGAAGTTACAATTTGTGCTAGGTAGTTTACTGATTTACAAAAGATATATTGAATGCCCACTATTTCAGATTTTTACATATGCTATTTCATGGGATCTTAGCCTAGCAAGTGAGGATTCGTATTACAATTACCACCTGAAAGATGAGGAAACTGAGCTTTGTGAGATGGGGTGACAGTCCTGGTTCTGCCTCCTCATGGATTAATGGGCAGCTTGCATTTGATGATGTATGAGAAGGTGCTAGGTCACCTCCATCTCATCCCTTCTACGTATTATAGGCTGAATTGTGTTTCCCCCTCCTCCCCCAATATGTTGAAGCCCTAACCTCCAATATCTGTGAATATGACCTTATTTGGAAACAGGGTCTTTGCAGATGTAATCAGGTTAAGATAAGGTCATAGGGTGGGTCCTAACCCAATGTGTCATTATAAGAGGAAGAGACAGAGACACACAAGGAGAAGGCATGTGGGGACAGAGGCAGAGATTGGAGTGATGCAGCTACAAGCCAAGCAATGCCAAGGACTGCCAGCCACCACCAGAAGCTAGAAAAGGCAAGAAAACATTCTACTCAGAGTCTCGGAGGAAGCATGGCCTTGCTGACACCTTGATTTTGAACTTCTTTCCTCCAGAGCTATGAGACAATACATTTCTGTTGCTTTAAGCCACTCAATTTGTAGTACTTCGTTACAGTAGCTGCAGGAAACTAATACATTACCCTAAGTCACCTCAGGCTGGCAGAGGTCAGCTCCTGAGTGTCTCATCAATGCTCTGCAACCATCATTGATTCCCATTCATTCATTCATGTGCATGGCTGTGGTAGGTATTTTTTAAGAAATACAAACCCAAGTCATGTTCTCAAGTTAACTTCAATTTGGGGAAATAAGAAATTGACATCAAATGATGGATTAAATGACATGAGATGGTGAAGAAACTGTGTCTCTGGGCCAGTCCTTAGCACCTGGTAGGCACTCAGGGTCAGAAGGTGTTATCATGAATAATTAACACCAAGAGAAGTAGTGAAAGCTCATGGACCCAAAGCAGATTGGTGGAGTTAGGATCATGGCTTCTCCAGTCTCCACTCACTGTCTGTCTAGAGCAGCCTTTCTCCTGTCTCACCCCACGGCTAGATCACATTTTCCTATTTATGTTTTCAAGGCCCTCAGCAGTTCCCAAAATGGTATTGTGTATTTATGAGTAATTTGAGGGTTAACCTTCTCAACCTTGGCATTCATATTTTGGGCCCAATCATTCTTTGTTATGAGACTGTCCTGTGAGGTATATGATGCTTAGTAGAATCCCTGGACTCTACTCACTTAAATGCCAGTAGCATCCTCCCAGGCACAACAATAAAGTATGTTTCCAGACACTGCCAAATGTTCCCTGGGGGAAAATTGCCCTCAGTTGAGAAGCTCTGTCTCTTGAAAGTATTGCTCCTGAAGCAGGCACATAATCTGCCTTGTTTTCTATCATTTCTCCAGCCCCTAGAGCAGTGTGGTTACATAGTGAGCACTTTGTAAATGTGGATTAACAAGCTGGCTGGAGAGGGTCTGCAGAGTGAGGTCTGCTGTTTTGTAGGAACTCAGAGGAAAAGTACCCCATCTCTGACTGGAAAACACACCCAGGGAGGCAGCTCCGAGGAGGTGGCATGTGAGTGGAAACTTGTAGCATCAGCAAGCTTTATCTTGACCAGTTGTAAAGGGTGGGCATCCCCGGAACAGTGAGTGGCCCTGGAAAAGAGGAGGTGGGATGGGAAATGGGATGTTGGTGTAACACTGGGGGTGAGGCTGGGGTGTGGGATGAGCAATGAAGAGAGGTTGCAGGGGTATAGGGTCGAAATAGTAAGGGCCTGGACTAAGGCAGTGTCCAAGGGATCAAGTTCCACTTTAAGATGTCTGATTAGTAAGAGAAAGTTACTCTGAAATTATTAGTATACATGATTATTCCCTGGATTTTTGCTTCTTGCTAATAGATTTGTGCTTCATGAAATACTGTTACCCTTATAGCTCATATTTCTCTATTTTTATTTTTACTTAGCAACCATCACTTCTGATCATTTTTACATTAATTGTATATAACACTACTTTGCTTTAAACATATTTTAAAACATTTTGTTTTACAGTTCTCTTCACAGCTTGAAATTCTGTAGACAGTGGTCATAAATCTCTCTTGAAAGAAAATGGAAGTTGTCTGTTTTAATTTCGTCTCAATTCCTGACTCCCTGGGAAGAGGGATGGGAGACACACATACAAAAGCCTTTTTTCAGCACTTGCAATTGTCCATGTTCTACTGGTGGGTTGCAGTTTTTAAGTGGAATAGATTACTTTCAAAATGTATGTGTTTGGGGTTAGCAGTTGAAGACATGTTGTGGGATAAGGTGCAAGATTTTGGTTAGAAATTGCCATTTAATTTTGGGGTGTGACCAAAAAGATAGAAGCAATGAGACTGAAGAAATAGCACAGGTTCTGGACTGGAGATTTTGCTTGAATTCTGGCTCCTGTACTTCCCAGCTCTGTAATCCTGGGCAAGTTATATTAATCTCTGTCAGTCTTCATCGGTTCACCTATACATTGGTGGGGAGAGTGTAACATATCCCCCCCCCCCAAATTTAGTGCCATAAAAGATCAACAACAATCAGTTATTTTGCTCAATCAGTTATTTTTTTTCTTTTAGTCAGGGCTCAGTGGGGACGGCTTCTTTCTGCTTCTCATGGCTGCAGCTGCAGTGAACAGACTGGAGTTGGAGGATGCTTTTCCAAGGTGGTCCACTCACCTGGCTGGTAATTTGGCACTGACAGTTGGCTAGGAGCTCTGACAACTAAGTTTGACAACTAGAGTGCCTCTATGTGGCTTCCCAGTGTGGTGGTCTCAGAAGAACTGGACTGTTCACATGGTCAGACTTCCCCCAGAATGAATGTCCCAATATAACTAGTCAGAGCTGTGTGGCTTTTTATGACTTAACCTCAGAAAACAAATAGCGTCACTTCTGACATATTCTACTGTTTGAAGCATTTGCAAACCTGCCCAAATTTAAGGTGGGGACATAGACACCACTTCTTTTTCTTTACTTTTATTTTGTTTATTGAAGAATAGTTGATTTACAGTGATTCAGGTGTACAGCAAAGAGATTCATATATATATGTATATATGCACATATTTATATACTTTTTAAGATTCTTTTCCATTATAGAGTATTACAAGATATTGAACATAGTTCCCTGTGCTATACAGTAGGTCCTTGCTGCCTCTCTATTTTATATATTGTAGTACACATCTGTTAACCCAAATTCTTAATTTATCCCTCTCCTCCCCACCCCTTTCCCCTTTGGTAACCGTAAGTTTGTTTTCTATATCTGTGAGCCTGTTTCTGTTTTGTAAATAAGCTCATGGGTATCATTTTTTAAAAGATTCCACATATAAGTGATATCATACGATATTTGTCTTTCTCTGACTTACTTCACTTAGTATGATAATCTCTGGGTCCATCCATGTGGCTGCAAATGACATTATTTCATTCTTTTTTATGACTAATATTCCACTGTATGTGTGTGTATATATATATATATATATATATATATATATATATATATATATATATACACATATACCACATCTTCTTTATACATTCATCTGTTTTTCTAAATTAATTTTTATTGGAGTATAGTTGCTTTACAATGTTGTGTTAGTTTATGCTACACAGCAAAGTGAATCAGTTATATGTATACATATATCCACTATTTTTTAGATTTCCTTCCCAGTTAGGTTACCACAGATCACTGAGTAGAGTTCCGTATGCTATATAGTAGGTTATCGTCAGTTATCTATTTTATACATAGTGGTGTCTATATGTCAATTCCACTCTCACAATTTGTCCCATCCCTCCTTACCCCCCTTGGTAACCATAAGTTTGTTCTCTACATCTATGACTCTTTTTCTGCTTTGTAAATAAGTTCATCTGTATCATTCTTCCAGATTCCACATATAAGTGATATTATATGATATTTGTTTTTCTCTTTCTGACTTACTTCACTCTGTATGACAGTCTCTAGGTCCATCCACGTCTCTGCAAATGGCACTATTTCGTTCTATTTTACGGTTGAGTAATATTCCATTGTATATATGTACCACATCTTATTTATCCATTCCTCTGTTGATGGACATTCAGGTTGCTTCCATGTCCTGGTTATTGTAAATAGAGCTGCAATGAATATCGGGTCTTATTTCAAATTATGGTTTTCTTCGATATATGCCTAGGAGTGGGATGGCTGAGTTATATGGTAGCTCTATTTTTAGTTTCTTAAGGAACCTCCACACTGTTCTCCATAGTGGCTGTACCAATTTACATTCCCACCAACAGTGTTGGAGGGTGCCCTTTACTCCACACCCTCTTCAACATAGATTTTTTGATGATGGCCATTCTGACTGGTGTGAGGTGATACCTCAGTATAGTTTTGATTTGTGTTTCTCTAATAATTAGTGATGTTGAGCATCTCTTCATGTTTTGGTTTTTTTTGTGTGTGTGTGTTACGCGGGCCTTTCACTGTTGTGGCCTCTCCCGCTGTGGAGCACAGGCTCCAGATGTGCAGGCCCAGTGGCCATGGCTCACGGGCCCAACTGCTCCGCGGCGTGTGGGATCCTCCTGGACTGGGGCACGAACCTGTGTCCCCTGCATCAGCAGGCAGACTCTCAACCACTGTGCCACCAGGGAAGCCTTCTTTTCATGTGTTTGTTGGCCATCTGTATGTCTTCTTTGGAGAAATGTCTATTTAGGCCTTCTGCCCACTTTTGATTGTGTTGTTTGTTTTTTTGATACTGAGCTGCATGAGCTGTTTATATATTTTGATTAGTCCCTTGTCAGTTGCTTCATCTGCAAACATTTTCTTCCATTCTGAGGGTTGTATTTTCATCTTGTTTGTGGTTTCCTTTGCTGTGCAAAAGCTTTTAAGTTTAATTAGGTCTCATTTGTTTATTTTTGTTTTTATTTTCATTACTCTAGGAGGTGGGTCAATAAAGATCTTGCTGTGATTTATGTCATAGAGTGTTCTGCCTGTGTTTTCCTCTAAGAATCTTATAGTGTCTGGTCTTACATTCAGGTCTTTAATCCATTTTGAGTTTCTTTTTGTGTATGGCATTAAGGAGTGTACTAATTTCATTCTTTTGCATGTAGCTGTCCAGTTTTCCCAGCACCACTTATTGAAGAGACTGTCTTTTCTCCATTGTATATTCTTGACTCCTTTGTCATAGATTAGTTGAACATATGTGCATGGGCTTATCTCTGGGCTTTCTATCCTGTTCCATTGATCTATATTTCTGTTTTTGTGCCAGTACTATGCTATCTTGATTACTGTAGCTTTGTAGCATAGTCTGAAGTCAGGGAGCCTGATTCTTCCAGCTCCGTTTTTCTTTCTCAAGATTGCTTGGGCTATTTGGGGTCTTTTGTGTTTCCGTACAAATTGTGAAATTTTTAGTTCTAATTCTGTGAAAAATGTCATTGGTAATTTGATAGGGATTGCATTGAATCTGTGGATTGCTTTGGGTAGTATGGTCATTTTCACAATATTCATTCTTCGAATCCAAGAACATGGTGTATCTCTCCATCTGTTTGTGTTGTCTTTGATGTCTTTCATCAGTATCTTACAGTTTTCTGAGTACAGGTCTTTTGTTTCCTTAGGTAGGTTTATTCCTAGGTATTTTATTATTTTTGATACAACGGTACATGGAATGGTTTCCTTAATGTCTCTTTCTGATATTTCATTATTAGCCTATAGGAATGCAAGTAATTTCTGTGTATTAATTTTGTATCCTGCAACTTTACCAAATTTATTGATGAGCTCTAGTACATTTCTGGTAGCATATTTAGGATTTTCTATGTATAGTATCATGTCATCTGCAAATAGTAACAATTTTACTTCTTCTTTTCCAATTTGGATTCCGTTTATTTCTTTCTCCTCTCTGATAGCCTTGGTTACAACTTCCTAAACTATGTTGAGTAAAAGTGGCCAGAGTGGATATCCTTGTCTTGTTCCTGATCTTAGAGGAAATTCTTTCAGCTTTTCACCATTGAGTATGGTATTAGCTGTAGGTTTATCATATATGGGTTTTATTATGGTAAGGTAGGGTCCCTCTAGCCCCACTTTCTGGAGAGCTTTTAAATCATAAATCATTTTCTCTCTTTGTCAAAACCTGTTTTTGCATCTATTGAGATGATCACATGGTTTTTATTCTTCAATTTGTTAATGTGGTGAATCACATTGATTGATTTCCGTATATTGAAGATTCCTTACATTCCTGGGATAAATCCCACTTGATCATGGTGTATGATCCTTTTAATGTGTTGTTGGATTCTATTTGCTAGTATTTTGTTGAGGATTTTTGCATCTATGTTCATCAGTGATATTGGCCTGTAATTTTCTTTTTTTTAGGTGATATCTTTATCTGGTTTTGGCAGTAGGGTGATCGTGGCCTCGTAGAATGAGCTTGGGAGTGTTCCTTCTGCAATTTTTTGGAAGAGTTTCAGAGGCTAGGTGTTAACTCTTCTCTCAATGTTTGATAGAATTCAACTGTGAAGCCATCTTGCCCTCAGCTTTTGTTTGTTGGAAGATTTTAAATCACAGTTTCAATTTCAGTACTTGTGATTGGTCTGTTCATACTTGTTATATCTTCCTGGTTCAGTCTTGGAAGGTTGTATCTTTCTGAGAATTTGTCCATTTCTTCGAGGTTGTCCATTTTATTGGTGTATAGTTGCTTGTAGTAATCTCTTATGATCCTTTTTATTTCTGTGGTGTCCTTTGCAACTTCTCCTTTTTCATTTCTAATTTTATTGATTTGAATCTTCTCCCCTTTTTTTCTTGATGAGTCTAGCTAAAGTTTTGTCAATTTTGTTTATCTTCTCAAAGAATCACCTTTTAGTTTCCTTGATCTGTGCTTTGATTTCTTTGTTTCTATTTCATTTATTTCTGCTCTGATCTTTATGATTTCTTTCCTTCTACTAACTTTGGGTTTTGCTTGGTCTTCTTTCTCTAGTTGCTTTAGGTGTAAGGACAGGTAGTTTATTTGAGATGTTTCTTGTTTCTTGAGGTAGGATTGTATTGCTATAAACTTCCCTCTTAGAACTGCTTTTGCTGTTTCCCATAGGTTTTGGATTGTCATGTTTTCATTATTATTTGTCTCTAGGAATTCTCTGATTTCCCCTTTGATTTCATCAGTGATCTATTGATTATTTAGTGACATTTTGTTTACCCTCCACGTGTTTGTGTTTTTTATAGTTTTTTCCCTCTAATTGATTTCTAATTTCACAGCATTGTGGTTGGAAAAGATGCTTGATATGATTTCAATTTTCTTAAATTTATTGAAGCTTGATTTGTGGACCAATATGTGGTCTATCCTGGAGAATGTTCCATGTGCACTTGAGAAGAAAGTGTATTCTGATGCTTTTGGATGGAACATCCTATAAATATCAATTAAATCTATGTGGTCTAATGTGTCATTTAAGGCTTGTGTTTCCTTATTAATTTTCTGTCTGCATGACCTAACCATTGGTGCAATTGGGGTGTTAAAGTCCCCCAATATTATTGTGTTACTGTTGACTTCCCCTTTTATGGCTGTCAGCATCTGCCTTATATATTGAGATGCATCTATGTTGAGTGCATATATATTTACAATTGTATGTCTTCTTCTTCAGTTGATCCCTTGATCATTATGTAGTGTCCTTCCTTTCTCATAGCAGTCTTTATTTTAGTCTATTTTGTCTGAGTATTGTTATTCCTGGTTTCTTTTGATTTCCATTTGCATGGAATTTCTTTTCCTACCCCCCATTTTCAGTCTGAATGTGTTCCTAGGTCTGAAGGGGGTCTCTTGTAGAAAGCATATATATGGGTCTTGTTTTTGTATCCATTCAACTAGTCTGTGTCTTTTGGTTGGAGCATTTTATCTATTTACATTTAAGGTAACTGTTGATACGCATGTTCCTATTGCCATTTTCTTAATTGTTTTGGGTTACTTTTTGTGGGTATTTTTCTTCTCTTGTGTTTTCTGCCTAGAGAAGTTCCTTTAGCACTTGTTGTAAAGCTGGTTTGGTGGTGCTGAATTCTCTTAGCTTTTGCTTCTCTGTAAGGCTTTTGATTTCTCTGCTGAATCTGAATGAAATCCGTGTTAAGTAGAGTAATCTTGTTTGTAGGTTTTTTCCTTTCATTACTTTAAATATATCATGTGACTCCCTTCTGGCCTGCAGAGTTTCTTCTGAAAAATCAGCTGATAATCTTACGGGGAGCCCCTTGTATGTTATTTGTTGCTTTTCCCTTGCTGCTTTTAATATTTTTCTCTGTATTTAATTTTTCTTAGTTTGATTAATATGTGTCTTGGTGTGTTTCTCCTTGAGTTTATCCCTTATGGGACTCTGTGTGCTTCCTGTATTTGATTGACTCTTTCCTTTCCCATGTTAGGGAAGTTTTCAACTATAATCTCTTCAAATATTTTCTCAGACCCTTTCTCTTTCTCCTTTTCTTTTGGGACCCCTATAATTCAAATGTTGGTGCATTTAATGTTGTCCCAGTGGTCTCTGAGACTGTCCTCATTTCTTTTCATTCTTTTGTCTTTATTCTGTTCTGCAGCAGTTATTTCCACAATTCTAAATTCCAGCTCACTTATCCATTCTTCTGCCTCAGTTATTCTGCTATTGATTCCTTGTAGTGTATTTTTCATTTCAGTTATTGTATATTCATAACTGTTTTTTGTTCTTAATTCTTCAAGGTTCTTGTTAAACATTTCTTGCGTCATTTCGATCCATGCCTCCATTCTTTTTCTGAGATCCTGGATCATCTTTACAATCATTACTCTGAATTCTTTTTGAGGTAGATTGCCTATTTCCTCTTAATTTATATGATCTTGTGGGTTTTTACCTTTCTCCTTCATCTGTAACATATTTCTCTGTCATCTCATTTTCTCTAACTTACTGTGTTTGTGGTCTCCTTTCTGCAGGCTGCAGGGTCATAGTTTCTCCCACTGAGCACCTGCTGAACATTAGCCGAGGACCTCAGACACCTAAAAGGGCAAGAAAAGATCCCAGTGTAACCAAATAGGATGAAAGAGAGAAAGGGAAGAAAATAGGAAATGGGATGGGATCCATACCCCTGGGGGTAGCTGAAGGAAGGAGAGGTTACCACAGCTGGAGACACCCCCTCACTGGCAGTGAGATATGCTCAAAAGGAGGGTGGGCTTTGGGGGCTAGCAGAAGAAAGTACAGAGGCCGGTCCACGGCAAGCAGGACAGAGTGAGACTTGCATAGACTGTCTGTGCCACAGCCCTGCATGCCCCAGCATGAGACTGGTGTCTGCTGATGCGGGCTGGTTCTGGGTGCTAAAGCATGGTGTTAAGAGAACAAACCTAGGGAGAGGGCTGCTGTAGGCTGCATGGAGACAGCCTGAAGGGACAGGAGTGTGGAGCTCAGCTGTGAATTTTTCCACTTGTAGATGTATTCTTGATGTACTTGTGGGATAGGTGAACACAGGTCATCCTATTCCACCATCTTGACCTTGACTCCCTTCCGATTCATCTGTTGATGGACATTTAAGTTGCTTCCATACCTTGGCTATTGTATATAGTGCTGCTATGGACATTGGGGTACATGTATCTTTTCAAATTAGAGTTTTCATTTCTTCTGGATATATGTCCAGGAGTGAGATTGCTGGATCATATGTAACTTTATTTTTAGTTTTTTCAGGAACCTCCATACTGTTTTCCATAGTGGCTTCACCACTTTGCATTCCCACTAATAGTTGACACAATTTCTTGATGGGAGAGGTGGCGAGGTGGCATTGTAAAAGAGTATGAGATGTTGTGAAGCTCTGGGGAAAATAAAGTCTGCAGCAATGGTGAATATAAACTGCAGTGCATTGCATAGATTCTGTCACATAATAAAAACTTAGTAAATGCTAACTATTACTCTTCTATTAATTATAATTGAATGCTATCTAAATCAAGCTTAAGTTAGGTATGAGTTCTATCCTTGCTTACAGTTCAAGATCTTTCTCCTGAAAACTGGTTTTCTTTCAGTGTCTTTGAGTATAAAGGCTCATTGTTCATCCTGTAACATCCAGACACTTAGAAATCATCCCTGACACCTCCCTCTTCTTCCACAACATATATTTGACTTAACACCAAGTTCCATTGATATGGCTATTTTTAATTTTTATTTATTTATTTTTGGCTGCGTTGGGTCTTTGTTGCTGCGTGCAGACTTTCTCTTGCTTCAGTGAGTGGGGGCTACTCTTCATTGTGGTGTGCAGGCTTCTCATTGTAGTGGCTTCTCTTGTTGAGGAGTACATGCTCTAGGCATGTGGGCTTCAGTAGTTGTGGCACGCAGGCTCAGTAGTTGTGACTCAAGGGCTTAGTTGCTCCACGGCATGTTGGATCTTCCCAGACCAGGGCTGGAACCCATGTCCCCTGCATTGGCAGATGGATTCTTAACCACTGAGCCACCAAGAAAGCCCTGATATTGCTTTTTAAAACCTCACATATCTATTCTCCATCTCCACAACCACAGCCTTAGTCTAAGTTACCATCATCTTTTGCCTAAAATGCTCATTTCTCTGCCTCCATTTTGACTTCCCTCCAATCAGCTCTCTGCATTGTAGTATCTACTGGAAATCAAATCTGATCATGCCCTCATGATGTTATAAAACATTCCAATGGCTTCTGACATTAAGACTAAAACCTAAGTCTTAGTAGGACCTACATATAGGATTGGCTCCTCCTATCTCTCAACCTTATCTTGTAACATAGGTCACTTTTCCCCTTCCTGAGCTTCTGCTGGACGGGATTTCTTTCACTTCCTGGATGGGAACTCTATTCCCTTTGCCACAGACCTTTGCTGTTGCCTCAGCCTGGATGCTACTTGTCAGGAATGCTACAACTAGGACAGTTACTCCTATTAATTGCTTCTTTGGTATTATTACTTCAGATAGGATGACTTGGGCTGAACTATCAGAAAGACACTTTAAAATGCCTTATATTATAAGGATATGCATTATCTCATATAACAATAAGTCTAGAGGTAGAAAAGCCTACAGAGTTGGTTGCTTTTGGTAGCTCAGCAATAGCAATGACCTCTCTGTGACCACGTTCTTTGAGTTTTTCCATGATTTGTTCCCTGCATTGCTTTCAGTTTAAAACATGAGGTTCTCCTCATGTTCACAAAATGGCTGCCAGCAGCAATGGAGCCAGCCTTCTCCTTGTTTCCATTTCTTCCAACCATGGAATATAAAAGCTTTAGTTCAATGTGACTGACCCAAAATATTTCATGTACCAAAGCACTCCTCAGACCAATAATAGTTGTCAGAGTGGTATCATGATGTGATTGTCTTGGACTAATCAGGATCCACGGATAAAGGTAGAAAAGATATTAGTATCTCCTGAGTCACCTGGCTATGTGGGGGAGAAATGGACCCCTAAACAAATATGGGTTATATTATGAAGGAAAGAGTGGGGAATAGATACTGAGCGGCAGCTAACTGTGTCCACTTAAACTGTATAACTCTCCTTGTTAGTATTTACCCTAGTTTGTAATTTAAAACATGTTTTTCTAATTGTGGCAAAATACACATAACATAAAATTTACATCTTACTTTTTTTTATCTTAACTATTTTTAAGTGCACATGTGGGTGGCATTGGGTACATTCACATTGTTGTGCTACCATCACCACCAACATCCATCCACAGAACTCTTTGCATCTTACAAAATTGAAACTCTGTGTATGTTAAACAGTAAGTCCCCATTTCCCCCTTCTCCAGCACCTCACAATCACTGTACTACTTTCTGTCTTTATGAACTTGACTATTCTAGATTCTTAATATAAGTGGACTCATACAGTAGTTGTCCTTTTGTGACTGGTTTCTTTCCCTTAGCATAATATCCAAAAGGTTCAACCATGTTGTAGCATGTGCCAGAATGTTCTTGTTCTTCCTTTTTAAGGTTGAGTAATATTCCATTGTATGTATTTATCACATTTTGTTTATACATTCTCCTATCAGACACTTGGGTTGCTTCCACTTTTCAGCATCTGAGAATAATTCTGCTATGAACTTCATTTTTCATTTACAGGTATTCGTGGATGTGTTTGGTGTGTGCTCTGTCTCCTCAGGTCTCCCCATGCTGTGAGCTGCACCAGGTAAAATCCCACCTTTTGTTTTCCCTTGACACTCTCTCTTAGAACCCAGGACAATGCCCAGTGGAGAAGAGACACTTAATAATTGTTGATTAAGTGAACGGACAAATTTAATTTGGGATATCTTAAAGATTATCTTATTTCTCTGTGGTCACATTTTATTTTCCTTAAAATCTCTAATTATGTGAAAATATATGTGAATGTGTAACTTGAAACATACCTGGAAAGAGGAAAAGAAAAGAATCTTTGCTAGGTCAAAATACTCTACCAAGGGGCTATTTACCTGCTTTTGATCATTTGGGACAGTGATACATTGATTTTTGTGGTAACGTGGGATCATATTATGTAACTATTTATAGTAAAATCTGAAGAGATCTTTTTAACTCAGAACTTTGTGAAGATGATACAAGGAAAATGCTTTCATGGAAATCATACACTCTGTTAGACTGTTACTTTCTGCATAAGGACCCTCTGGTTCTGATATCAACTTCAGGCTCATCTCACTAGGGCACTGGGGAGAACTCTGCCTGTTCCATGAGGGAAATGATTGACTCAGAATGGTTTCTTCTTCACTTTGGGTGAAGTCCAATGGTATTTTTATCTAATGCTATTCATTCTGAGGTTGGTTAGTATTTTAAAATTATTATAGAAAATTTCAAACACATGAAAGAGTAGAGAGCATAGTGTAATAAATTAACCCCATGTACCCATAATGCAACTTAGCAATTATCAACTCATGGCCAATATTATTTTGTCTGTCCCTCCATCTACTTCCCCCTTCCCTCTGAATTATTTTGGAGTGAATCCCAGACATTATATAATTTAAAATACACATATTTTAGCATGTATTCAATAAGTAAGTACTCTTTAAAGAAACATGATGCCAATACTATTTTTACTCTGAGTAATTAAAAACAATTACTTCGAGTAATGAAATATTGACTCAGTGTTCAAATGTTTTTAATTATTTTCTATTATTTTTATAGTTTTTCTATCAGTAGTCAAATCAGTTTCATACATTGCAATTGTTAGATATGCCTTGAGTCTTTTTAAATCTCTTTTCCCTCCCTGTAGTCTTTTTTCCCCCTTGTAATTTATTTGTTGAAAAGCTACCTGTTTGATCTGTAACCTTTCTTGTTTTCTGGATTTTGCTGATTGAATCCCTGTAACATCATTTCACATGTTCCTCTGCCCCTCTATTTCCTGTAAATTGGTAGTTAGATCTTGAAGCTTGATAGATTCAGATTGGAGTTTTTGGCAAGAACACTACTATCTTTAGATGATGGTATATTTTTCCATCGTGTCTAATGGACTCTCTCTTTGCGATGTTAGCAGCCATTCATGATCACTTTCTAGATCCATTATTTCTTTAGGGTTCACAATATGCGAGCTTCTAATTTTACTATTTTTCATTTTTATTTTAAGCTGGAATACTGCTTTAAAGAGAATCCTCTCATTAAGACTTTGAATACTCTCAGATATGTTTGTACAGAAAAGCCGTGGTTACTTTTACTTCTACTTACCAAATTTTCCAAACAAGTGATCAATGAGATTTTCCCCTTTATTCTTATTTTTTTTAATCTTTATTGGAGTTTAATTGCTTTACAATGGTGTGTTAGTTTCTGCTTTATAACAAAGTGAATCAGCTATACATATACATACATCCCCATATCTCCTCCCTCTTGCTTCTCCCTCCCACCCTCCCCACTCCATATCCCACCCCTCTAGGTGGTCATAAAGCACCAAGCTGATCTCCTTGTGCTATGTGGCTGCTTCCCACTAGCTATCTATTTTACATTTGGTAGTATATATAAGTCCATGTCACTCTCTCACTTCGTCCCAGCTTACCCTTCCCCCTCCGCATGTCCTCAAGTCCATTCTCTACGTCTGTGTCTTTATTCCTGTCCTGCCCCTAGGTTCTTCATAAACATTTTTTTTTTTTTTAGATTCCATATACATGTGTTAGTGTATGGTATTTGTTTTTCTCTTTCTGACTTACTTCACTCTGTATGACAAACTCTAGGTCCATTCACCTCACTACAAATAACTCAATTTTGTTTCTTTATATGGTTGAGTAATATTTCATTGTATATATGTGTCACATCTTCTTTATCCACTCATCTGTCGATGAACACTTAGGTTGCTTCCATGTCCTGGCTACTGTAAATAGAGCTGCACTGAACATTGTGGTACATGACTCTTTTTGAATTATGGTTTTCTCAGGGTACATGCCCAGGAGTGGGATTGCTGTGTCGTATGGTAGTTTTATTTTTAGTTTTTTAATCCCATTCATTCTTTTATTCCTTCTTCACCCTCCTTTTCCTTCCTCCCTTCTTGCCCATTATTAACTCTTTTAAACATATTTTTCACTATTTTATAACTAAAACACCTTAACTAACTTTAACACATTTGATAGGTTTCAATGGGATTTGTTACTTTTTAGAGCCTTTATTTCTATTTGAAGGAAATCACTATATTTATGTATTGTCTTTAAATGTCAATTCTTTGTCATTTGGTTATTATCTCCACTCCTCCTGCAGTACACCAATGAAGATACATAAGCAGAAATCCACTAAATGAGGCTTCCAAATAAGCTAATATTTTCCTGATAAAATAGACAGATTTAGTTAGTGCATAATTTCTGCCTTTCTCCTTTCCCTCTTCTGACCTGGGATGTGGATGCAATGACTGGAGGGGTAGCAGTGATCATGCCACAGAGAGGATGAACATTTACATACATACTCAGGTAGAAGCAAAAAACGAATTGGTACCCGGTTCCTTGATGATTTTCTCACAGAATTGCTCCATTCTGAGATTATTGTTTCTGACTCCTTTTTTATTTATTTATTTATTTTTTGGCGATACGTGGGCCTCTAACTGTTGTGGGCTCTCCCGTTGTGGAGCACAGGCTCTGGACGCACAGGCTCAGCATTCACGGCTTATGGGCCCAGCTGCTTTGTGGCATGTGGGATCTTCCCAGACTGGGGCACGAACCCGTGTCCCCTGCATCGGCAGACGGACTCTCAACCACTGTGCCACCAGGGAAGCCCCTGACTCATTTTTAAATGAGGAAAACAATCCCCAGTTTTTTTTCTTTTTTAACATCTTTATTGGAGTATAATTGCTTTACAATGGTGTGTTACTTTCTGCTTTATAACAAAGTGAATCAGTTATACATATATATATATGTTCCCATATCTCTTCCCCCTTGCATCTCCCTCCCTCCCACCCTCCCTATCCCGCCCCTCTAGGTGATCACAAACCACCGAGCTAATCTCCCTGTGCTATGCAGCTGCTTCCCATGAACTATCTGTTTTACATTTGGTAGTGTATATATGTCCATGCCACTCTCTCACTTTGTCACAGCTTACCCTTTCCCCTCCCCATGTCCTCAAGTCCATTCTCTAGTAGGTCTGTGTCTTTATTCCTGTCTTACCCCTAGGTTCTTCATGACCTTTTTTTTTTTTATTTTTTAGATTCCATATATATGTGTTAGCATACAGTATTTGTTTTTCTCTTTCTGACTTACTTCACTCTGTATGACAGACTCTAGGTCCATCCACCTCACTACAAATAACTCAATTTTGTTTCTTTTTATGGCTGAGTAATATTCCATTGTATATATGTGCCACATCTTCTTTATCCATTCATCTGTCAGTGGACACTTAGGTTGCTTCCATGTCCTGGCTATTGTAAATAGAGCTGCAATGAACATTTTGGTACATGACCCTTTTTGAATTATGGTTTTCTCAGGGTATATGCCCAGTAGTGGGATTGCTGGGTTATATGGTAATTCTATTTGTAGTTTTTTAAGGAACCTCCATACTGTTCTCCATAGTGACTGTATCAATTTGCATCCCCACCAACAGTGAAAGAGTGTTCCCTTTTCTCCACACCCTCTCCAGTGTTTATTGTTTCTAGATTTTTTGATGATGGTCATTCTGACTGGTGTGAGATGATATCTCATTGTACTTTTGATTTGCATTTCTCTAATGATTAATAATGTTGAGCATTCTTTCATGTGTTTGTTGGCAATCTGTATATCTTCTTTGGAGAAATGTCCTTTTAGGTCTTCTGCCCATTTTTGCATTGGGTTGTTTTTTTTTTTTGTTATTGAGCTGCATGAGCTACTTATAAATTTTGGAGATTAATCCTTTGTCAGTTGCTTCATTTGCAAATATTTTTCTCCCATTCTGAGGGTAATCCCCAGTTTTTTAGCCAGTACTTATTGGCATTTTCTGTATTTGCAGCTGCATGTCTTCCATGATGCATTTGTATAAAGTCATGTACATAATAAGTGGGAGAGCTGGGTTTCAAATCCAGATTTGTTAATATCTAGATGCTTGTGGTCTCTTATGAAGTGATGTGTACAACCATGAGCAAGGAATACAGCTGAATACTTCTATGAAGAGGACACCCTCATTAATTCTTTGATTACCCTCAGATATGCTTTGTACAGAAAAGGCAGGGTATATGCTTGATTTGTAAACCATTCTCCTCCTGTCTGAATCCATGCAGTTCTCTGAAGAAGAGCCCAGGATTTAACACACATTTTCAGCATCTCCTCACGCAGGGAATGAGATGCTCTGGCTCCATGTAATGAGCTGATGAAATATACAACTTTTTCTTGCTTCTTATCAAATGATTTTCAAACTTTCTATACCAAAGAGGTCTCTTTTATTAACTCCCTGCAAAGTATAACATGTTTAGAAAGATTTTGTGAAGCAAACTGCACTTAATAATAAATATTTAATTCACTTCCCCATTTAAATTTAATCCAATGCACATATAACCTCTAATCATAGTTTCTGATCTACATGCCTCGTATTAGCACACTGAGTTGGTGCTAATCTCAGTGAAAAACAAGGATACTTTGATTAACCTGTACAGCTTTAAATTCTATTAAGATTCTAAGGATAATAGAAATGCCCTGTGAATCCCCTGGTCACTTTGAAGACTCCTGTGGGTCAGGGGACTCTGCTGGGGACCCAGGTTGGGAGTTCCTGCTCTAGAGTCTGGTGGTCCATATTCCAGCTGGTTCGTTCCCACTACAACAAAAAGCATAGAAGAGGCTTCAGTCAGAAGGTGGATTTGCTTCTGTTTTGTGTTCCTCTTGGTGCCACATACTGCTTCTGAGCTAGGGTGACTCTGAGTTAGCCCTGATGGTCCTGAGTCCATTCAGCTTCTGATGCTGACCACTTCCCACCTGTAGTCTCAACCAGGATGAAAACCAAGTTCTGGAATACTTTAGGAGTCCCATACACAAGGGTAAGTAGTATCTAGAACTGGACTTGCTTAGGTATCTAGTCTGTCTGCTTGGTGCTCTGTAGATTGTCCTGTAGCTTTCCTCTTAAGCCCTTATCATGCTTATTATGTTCATCATAGATGAGTTCTGTCTCAAAAACATGTATTGAGCACCTGCCATGAGCTAGCATGGTATTTGATGCCAGATTATACAGATAAATAAGATCCTGTGCTTATGATTGGGCTTCTGCATTGATTTCAGCTTTTATCCTCATTTGAAAATTTAACCTGAACAGTGTTTGTGAGACTCTCTGTAGCTAATGCTAATCTCCTCCAACTTCTACTGGAGTTGGACTCCTCTGATGGGGTCCACTGATGCATTCCTTCTAGAGCCCAGGTGAGTTATCCTCCGTGTCAACACCGTAAGTCCTGCCCTTCCATGGAG
Source organism: Delphinapterus leucas (assembly GCF_059928025.1). Taxonomy (NCBI): domain Eukaryota; kingdom Metazoa; phylum Chordata; class Mammalia; order Artiodactyla; family Monodontidae; genus Delphinapterus; species Delphinapterus leucas. Next base: position 41,295,857 of record NC_143133.1, read on the forward strand.
AGGGGCCCTGTTGCTGCATCCCTCCTACCAGATTGAGTTCCTATGTGTCCTTCTCCTATGTGATTCTCTCCTCATAAGCTCCTTGAAGGCAGGGACTGTATTCATTTCAGTATCCTCAACACTATGCCCAGCGCACAGTAAATGGTAGATGCTGTTTATTGTTTGTGGAATGATGAATGGAAGTGAGTGCTGCATGGAGAGGGGAGGAGAGACTTTGAGATGAGGGAGCCATGGACCTGAGAAGTCTGGTGATCATATAGACTGATCATTGTGAATGTGGAAGTGTCCTGGGATGATGTGGGATGAAGGGGAGTCTATAGGCTGGATACCTCCATCACCATCAGAACATAATTTAGAGCACTGGCGAATGAGTAATGTCTAACTGGTGGTTAGGGACAGCACGGTGGGTGCAGAGGCTGAGGTAGCTGGAAGACCTGAGCTTCAAGAGGAGGGGGGACTTTGGCATAAGTGCATATGCAGCTGGTGGTAGCACTGGGAGCCAGCATGCTGACCACAACTCTGAGGAATGTGTAGGGGCATGTTAAGAATGGGCAGGTTCCATCTGAGATGACTGCAAGGAAATCATGTTACCTGGGGAAAGCTGGTTCTCAATTAAGGCAAGGAAGTGATGGGGGTGCTTAGGGAAGAGGTTGTAGGTGTGTAGAGGTTGGTTAACTGCATTGCAAAGACTGCACAGGGCAACACCTTTTCTGGATCAGTCCCCAGGGTGGCTGCCTGTCTCATCTCATCCACTCTCTTCCCTCCACCACCAAGGTCTTGCATGCCTCATGGGAGTGCTGACAGCTTTGGCTTTGCTGCAACTTCCTGCCTCTCCTCATGTTGTCTTCTGGCCAGCCTTAGCCATGAGTTTTGTCCTTGACAATTGCCTCTCTCTCTGGTCTCAGTCTCCTTCCTGTCCTCTCTCCCCTGAGAAACTAGATCTGAAAAAGCAGCTCCTGCAGCTCGTCACCTCCAGTTATCTCTCCAGCCAGAACTTTTGCTTAATTTGCTTACTGACATTTCAAACCGATAAATGGGGAATTGTCAGTCGAGTTCCAAGTGTTTGCATGACTCACATGTTTTTGAAGAATATGTGGAGGAGGGAGGAAAAGAAAAATTAAACCAGGGAAAATGAGAGGGAGAGGATTTTAGCCATGTAAGTCAAGAAAGAACCTATGAGGCTTGCTTTGGTTGTGTTTGTTTTAGAAAATGACTGGAGGCAATAAAGTTTGAACTTTTCCATTGTCAAGTCTGCTGAGAATTCAAGCAGGGCCAACCCCTGGAGACTTCTCTTTCTTCAGTTTCCAAGATGGAAAAAATGAAAATCTGAACCTTATTAAGCAGATCCACAGGACCTGGATTGAAAGAAATATGAAAGCACAATTTTGCGTTCAAGCCTGTGAAGAAAAAATAACTTCAGAGTGAGCTGGACATACTCCGTGACTCCTTGAGTGACTACTCAGCATGCGTGTGTGTGTTGTGTGTTTGTGTGTGTGTGTGTGTGTGTGTGTGTGTGTGTATGGTGTGGGAGCGGTCATCTGGCTGACAAACTGGCTCCAAAATTTTCACAAGGAGGCAGTATCTTTGCTACCAAATTGGCAGGAAAAATGTATCAAATGATGTTTTCAGAAGGAAGTTACTTTTTATGAAATGGGTCACTGTGACACTTTTGCTCACATGGGGCCTCTGCCAGGAAAGCCTTCTCTACCCCCAGCTTCCCAATCATACATATTTCAGTGTGCAACCAGTCTGTCTTCCTTGATCCTTCTATCATGCAGCATTCTCTCCCTTTTCAGGACCCTCAAAACCCTTATTGTCTGTGCCTTTAATCAAACACAAACTGCCCTGCCTTCCTGGGATTGTGAGTATTTTCAGGTTGCCTCTGGTTTACGCAAGTCTGCCTTTCCTTGAAGCTGAGACTCCCTCAATATTGCTTTTCTGTAAACACAAGCTAGGTCTGTCCTTTCATTCTCTAGAGTGCAAGTTATAGAACATTAACTGAAAGCTTGTGAAATAAGAAAGAAATTACAATACAGGTGAATATTATGAGGTACGGCTTAAGCCCAGGTTTCTCTGTAGAGGAGCCCTGCACTGCTGTGCTCTCCTGAGCCTTGAGAGGGAGAGCCCTGAATAGGTGGATTTCTCCTAACCTGAGCCCCACCCTCAACCATCTGGAGGCCTTGAGGGAGAATCACCAAGCATCCTTCTAAAACTTTGGCCCCAAAACATGTTTCACAGATGTAACTGTTTTCTCATTTTTATTTCGGAAGAGGATCTTACTTTACCTTTGTCTGATTAAAATGCCCTGTATTTTTCCCTAAACAAAGGCATTACTTCCCTCATGGAGAATTTGAGCCTCCATCTCCAAAGAAGCAGAATTACTGGCAGTTTTCAAATGTCAGAGACATGTTTCTAACTGTCAAGATTTCACAACATGTTTGCATGCAGTTTCAGCTAGAACATCCCAGCATACATGAAGTACCTTCTCCCTCTCCTGGCTCTATTCAGTTTCCCCTAGAGTTATCTTGCATTAGCATGGTGCATTTGTTAAAATTAAGGAATCAATATTGATAATTTATTATTAACTCAAGTCCAGAGTTTACATTAGGATTTATTCTTGATGTTGTACATTCTATGGGTTTTAATAAATACTTATTGTCATGTATCCACTATTTTAGTGTCATATATAGTTTCACTGCTCTAAAATTTCTTATTGAAGAAGAACAAAGGTGGCTATTCTGAATCTTCTACCTTTCCATATAAACTTTAGAATCAGTTTGTTGATACCTATAAAATAACTTGTTGAGATTTTGATTGGATTTTGTTGAATCTGTAGATCAAGTTGGGAAGAACTGACATATTGACAATATTGAGTCCTCCTATCCATGAATATGAAATATCTCTCCATCTATTTAGAGTCTCATGATTTCTTTTATCAGAGTTTTGTGGTTTTCCTCATATAGGTCTTATACATACTTTGTTGGATGTGTACTTAAGAATTCAATATATTTTTGGTGTTAATGTAAATGGTGTTGTGCTTTCAGTTTCAAATTCCAACTGTTCATTGCTTGTATATAGATTTATTTACTTTTATCAGAAAAAAATCTCCAGGCAGGCTCAGAACAAGTCTCCAAATCATCTCAGTACAAATGACATCTCACAGAAGATTGAATACAATTTTTTAACCAAAGTCTGATTCCTATAGTCCCATCAGGAGTTTATTTATCCTATGCTTAAATATTGTCTGTGATAGGCAGATCACTATCTCACAAAGCAACTCATTGTCTTTTAGACAACTTTGCTTTTAGACAGTTTTTCCTTGTACTGGATTCCTTGTGTATGAGTTACAGCTTAATTCTAAAATAGCAAAAGTATTTGTGATCTAAGTTAGTGATTTTATGTGCACTGTTTTATCTCCTCAGGATAAATGTTGAGTCAGGGTTTTCCCAGCATTGGTGAGGCAGGGGTGTCCTGTGTGCAGTGAGATTCTGTGTGCTGAGGAGTCATACTCTAGGGTACTAACTGGTAGCTAAACACATGACTGCAGGTCTGGATTTGTTACTTATTAGCTGAGTAACTTTTGGCAAGCCCTATTGTTTTCCAATTTATTGATTTTTAAAAATGGGAAAATCAGTACCTTCACAGGACTATCATAAGAAAGAAACAAGATAGTGAACATGAAAGCAATTTTAAACCAAGCTGTTCAGTGGAAACATAATTTTAACTTATTACCCTCCACATCATTGCCACCATACAGATCCATGAATCAACAAATAGACCTAGGAAGAAAGGCAGAGGGAGAAGCAGATTTGAAATGTTCACAGTAAACCTAGGGAGATATGATTTCCAAGCTTTGAATGTCATGGCTAAAGAGAATTTAAACATAATCTAGTTTAACCTCTTCATTTTGTAGAATGAGGGAACTGAGTCCTGAAGAAGAAAGTGACTTTCCCAAAGTCACGAGTCAGGCTAATTAGCTGCTGAACTATGAAATGATCCAGCCTGTCTAAGACCAGTGCCCATTCTCTCAACTTCCTTGACAAAAGAATCATCTGAAGCATTCCTTTCAGGTTTTGCCCTCTATGCTTTCCTGCCTCGTCCCTGATCATGGAATATATGGCTTTCCAGTTACAGCACTCATCATAAGGAATTTGGGAGATGAATTACACAGTGGCCATTCCTTCCCCAAGAAAAACAACTGACTGTGCATCTATGAGGCAGGGAACATTTTTAAAGGCTCAAACAAATCAGGAGGAGCAAAGGACCTCAACTCAAACATTAATTTCCACTGATCAAAAGAACAACGTTCCATTTAGGTGTGCAAATAAGAGTTTCTTAGGTATCATGGTGGACCAGATGAATGAGAAATGAATGCTTTGCAGAAATTAAAATTCAAATATCCTCTTGAAAATTAACAAAGGATTTTCTGGGAGGGAACGGCCAGATCTTCATGCAACAAACATTTACCAAATATTTTTTTTCTATATCAGGCATGGTACTGGGTGAGGGGTTTACAAAAATGAGTTAAGTGTGGTTTGGGGCTTTGAATTTCTCATGGACTGCTGCATTTCATAAACATCTACTACAAAGGGCTGTGCATCCTTGGGCTTGATGACTCAGTTTATCATCTCTAAAATAGGGATAATGATGGTATATACCTCATTGGATAATGATATGGGTTAAAAGGAGAAGATATCTATAAACCCCACAGCACAGAGCCTTGCAGAATGTAAGGAATGGTGCTATAGCAGGTGTTCAAATGGAGATTTGAAAGCTCATAGACTTTAGGTTCTGGGATCAGATATTCATGTGGAGCCATGGGCAAGTATAGCAGACACTGCTGGTTGTTTTTCCTAGAGACATCAACTTCATCAATTTTCACTTGTTTCTTCCTCAGTGATGTTCAGGTATTTACTCTTCTCTTCTAGCCACATGCTGCCTTGGGGGAGATTGGTCCCTTTCCCATGCTCTGGGGTAGGTCCTGATGGGTCTAAGCTGATCATGGTGGTGCCTACTCCCTTTGGTAGTGATTGGCTTAGCCTTGGGCATATGAAGCAATTCTGAGCAATGAAATATAAGAAGTTGACAAATGGGCTTTCAGGAAAGTTTTTCTAGCTCTTAAAATAAGACGCTGCTGTGGGTTGGATTTTGTCCTACTAGCCCCCATACCTGAGAATGTGACCTTATTTGGAAATAGGGATTTTGCAGATGTAATCAAGTTAAGAAGAGGTCATACTGAGTGGGATGGGCCCTAAATCCAACATGACTAGCATCCTCATAAGAAGGGGAAAAGAGACAGAGGAACACACACACAGGGAAAACGGTCTCTCAGAGGCAAAGATTAGAGTAATGTGTCTACAAGCCAGTGAGAACCAAGCATTGCTGGCAACCACCAGAAGTCAGGAAGAGGCAAGAAAATATCCTTTTCTAGAGCCTTCTGAGAAAGCATGGCCCTGCTAACACCTTGATTTCAGACTCTTGGCTTCCAGAACAGTGAGAGAATACATTTCTGTTGTTTTAAGTTACCTGGTATGTGGTACTTAGTTATAGCAGCTCCAGGAAACTAACAGAAGCTAAGAAAAGATGTGCTCTCAGTATCATCACTGGATTATTGTGTCTGGATGAATCATTGAAACTTTGCTGCAGCTCTGAGGAGACCCTACCTGACGACTAAGGGGCTGGCACAGTGAAAGGTTACAAATAACCCAGGTATGATGTTACAGAATTCACCAGTCTTGGAGTTGCTTCATTCTGTTTTTCCTGTTGTGTTAGACAATATGGTTCCCTCATTGTTTAAAACACACCGAGTTGATTTTTCTGTTACTTTCAGATAAACTTATTCTAAACTGATTTAGCAAGTTATTCACTCTCTCTGTTCCTTGTTTCCTCATTTCTAAAGTAGCAAGGCTACTAGTCCCTACCCCACAGGATTTTTGTGAGAATTAAATGACATGGAGAATAATAGCGATTGTGTGTTCTTTTTACCTATTTTTTGTTACAGGGCATAATAAATTCAATACATGTCAGCTGTTATTATTATTCTGTGTCTCTTCAGCCCTAACACATAGTAAACATTCAATAAATATTTACTTTCAAAGGAATGAATGAATGAATGAGGTCAGTCTAATGCAAGAGGGAACAAGGGAATGATAATAAAGGACAAAGCAAATTGCTATAGAGATGGAGAGATTCAGTCTGGACCTTGGCTCCAAATCAAGATCTTGGAGCCACATATGGCCTGGGCCAGGTTGGCAAGGACTCGCATCCTGGAAGTCTGTTGTTTTTATGCAGAGAGCTTTGAATTAAATAACACTTATAGGGGTTTTCAGATAAGCTGGGGTGCAGGAGCCGCAAGAGGAAGTGAAGCTCAGGGCTTGCCTTCAAAAGTTCCCGAAGGTGCAGCCTTACGCCGGGTGCACAAGGGCTAAGGCAGGAGTTGGGAGCTTTGTTAGGTCTCAGAGTTAAGGAAAAGCTCTTTCATTTTGCCTGAGGGAGAACAACTGACTGTTTTTCCCAAAGACCTTGTTTGAAATTAAGGTCTTGGAACACTGGATTCAATTAACTACCAGTTTAGGAACCTTGGGGAATCTAACTTGCCGTGTGCTTCGTTTTCCTTTACAAATCACCTCTTGTTTTCTTGCCATCATATTTCTCCCACCTACAGAGAATTCTTTTCTTGGGACTGGGTCAAAACCGCTTCTTTTTTCCTGGGTTAAAAGAGGGAAATACTGGTCAGGCTTTGCCGTCAAAGTCAATTTGCTGTCAACTTGGCCTAGAATCAAGATTGTGTGTGTGTGTGTGTGTGTGTGTGTGTGTGTGTATACACATATATGTATGTATATATACATGTATATATTTGTGCATGTATGTATGTATACATCTATGTAAATAGCAGTTGGCAGAGAGTTAATTGTTCAATTTAATATAAGAAACATTTTTTTAAAACAAACCCTATTTTATTCTCTATTTTAGGACTATGCAGAATCATAGCTGAATTAGACAAAATCTTTGTCCTAGGATTTCACAGTCTAGCTGAGGCAGACAGACCAATAAATTGATAAATGCCTCAATATTGGTAAGTGCTATAAATAACTGTGGTACTGAAACCTACATGAAATTGGGAGAACAAATGGAGACTGGAGGGTGGTTAAGGATGGGTAGAGTCAGGCCAGGCTTCACAGAGAGGCAATGCTTCATTCAGCTAAATCTTGTAGTGTGCAGGAGTTTGCTAGCACGGATCTGGATAAAGATACAGGGCAACTAAGCAGGGCCCTACTCTATGTAGAATAAATTGGAATATGGTGCCGATTGACTTATATTTCTACATGTGGTTCCTGCTGTGTTTGGAGGAAAGTAACTTGTTCTCCCTCTTTATAATAAAACCCTTATTTTGAATTTAATATATTATAAAAAATTTAGAGTTCCTCTTTGCTACTTATAAACGTAATTTTCATCATTGTTGTAGAAGGGGGTATGTGATTTGGGGAGCTGTTATATTGGGAATGGGGACGGGGAAGAGCTGGGAGAAGACCCAGTCCTACTGTGTCTAAGAAAAGATGCCTCTAAGCCAAGACTTGTAGCATGGTGCTGTTTCCCATAACATGCTATGTTCTGTGCTATATAAATGCCCTCCTCCATCTTCTCTATGAAATATTGAGTAGATTCACCTTGGTCACTCACTCATATACTTACAAGAGTGGCATTTTATTTTAAAGGAGTTTAAAGAAGAAGGTGAAATGGTAAATGATACATTATTAACTGACCTAAAGAAGAATGTACTTTACATCTTAATTGATAGAAAAGTATTTTCTCTCCACCGATGCCAATAAATTTTGAAAAATGTTTAAGAATATAAGCTTGGGGCTTCCCTGGTGGTGCAGTAGTTAAGAATCTGCCTGCCAATGCAGGGGACATGGGTTCAGACCCTGGTCGGGGAAGATCCCACATGCTGCGGAGCAGCTAAGCCCCTGTGCAACAACTACCGAGCCCGCATGCCACAACTACTGAAGCCCATGCGCCTAGAGCCTGTGCTCTGTAACAAGAGAAGCCACCACAATGAGAAGCCCACGCACTGCAACAAAGAGTAGTCCCTGCTCACCACAACTAGAGAAAGCCTGCGCAGCAACGAAGACCCAACACAGCCAAAAATAAATAAATAAAATAAATTAATTAAAAAAAAATAAAACTTCACCTGAAAATATTTAAAGGAAAAAAAAAAGGAATATCAGCTTGTAGGAAGGCCAACTGCCTAGTTTTATCCAAGTGGAAGGAGTAAGATGTCTGAAGCCTGAGAGGTGTGGCCCTGCATTTAGAGACCAGTGAGTGATCTGGGGGAGCTGGAAGAGAAGACAAGTGTCTAGAATGGGTGGAAGGTGAGTGAGGAGAGATGGGCAGGAGCTGGATCATGAAGGTGTTTGAATGCCTTGTAGAGAGGATTCTGTTTATCCCAGTAGGGTCTTGCAGATATGGAGAGCTACTCAAGTCTTCTCTATTTATCCAGTAGGGTATGTTTATAGATCATGGAGAACTACTAGGAAGGTAGGTCTCTATTCGAGACCATATTATAGATTATGAAGAGCTACTGCAAGAAACGATGTAATGGGCTCATGTGTACTACTCTGGTTATTGGAAGGGGAATCTGAGATCTAGAGAGCAGACATATTCCTGCCCAAAGGCATTCAGTTAAGTGTGACAGAGTTACTTATGTTGATCTAAAATTTGCCTCTCTGTAGTTCCTTCCTGTTTATTCCCTATTGTAATTTACAGAAAAGAGCCTTAAGGCATGTTATAGTGAGGGCACAACCTGGGGAGCTGGAGGACAGAGTTAGGCTGATATGGGTTTGAGTTCCAACTCCATCACCTGCTATCTGTGGGACCTCAAGTGAGCTTCTCAATCTTTCTGAGACTCCTGAATAATGTGAAGTTTTAGTTGAAAAAAATGAGAATATTAATACCCATAATAGTGTAGAGTTTTTGTAATAATTAGATAAGATTGCATATATAATTATTTATCAATGCCTAGTACATAAACATCCAAATTTCAGTCCACCTATTATCTGAAGTTCTGTCTCTTAGAGTCACATAGACTCCTTCTTTACATATGATCATATTTTAAACATTTGAAGATACCTCTTGCCCCCTCCCCTCTTTAGTCTTCTCTTATACAGAGTGAACATAATTATTGATCATATAACTGGATGTGCATTCTTTCCCCATATAAAGTCTGCTTCCCTTCCTTTAAGTTGGAGCAAAGATTGGATAGAATGGTGCCAGGAGGGGACTGACCCATGTTGAACAAACTCAAAGGACAATTCTCTCATGTGTACTGATAAATAAAACACTGATTCTCTGAGCATGTTTCCCCTCTCCAACACAGATGCTCCAGGAGGGTCAAATTGGTCTCTGGACGTTGCTTGATGAGCACAAAGCAAGAGGCAGTAGACTGGATATTAGGTGTGGACAGCACAATTTTCCTTCTCTGTTCTGGGAAGGAACCCAACAGTTACTTCCACTAGGTCAGACCCTGTAGGCAAATTTTTCAGTGAAAGAGGAGCATTTCTTCAAATTTCTTGTCCAGACTTGCAGAACTGTTATCATATTAACAGGTTCCCAGGATGGACAGAAGGACTTAGAAACTCTAGCATAACTGTCTTGCTTGAGTCTGTTAGCTAACTTTTAAAATGGAAAACTTTCTCATGGGATTTTTAGAGTAATACCTTATTAGTCATCTTAAAGAAGCAAATACCGTCAGTAAGGGTCAATAACTGCTTGCAGAATATATTTTAGCAGAACGAATGTTATCTGGGAAGATACCCAGAAAAGGCAAATTTCACATACACACTTGCCTTAACCTCCTGTTCTTTCCCCACATATCGCTCTTCACAGGCACTGATGCTCCAAGCAAACTGAGCAACGAGCCCTCTTCCACATCTCCTGTTTTCCTTCCTTTGTAATTTGCTGATGATGTTCCCTTAGCTTAGAGTACCTTTTCCCAGTGTTGCTTATTCAAATTCTACTTGTCCATTAAGAGTAACCTCAAATTCCACGATTTCTAAGGAGACTTCTCTCTTTCTCCAGTAAAGAAGTAGTTTCTTCTTTCTCCACATGTTCTTGGTAGTTGTTCCTGAGTCTCTCTTAAAGCACTTATGGGACTCAGCTTTCCAAAAATCTAAGCTTCTTGAGGTCAAGACTTGCATCTTAACATCTGGATATCTAACATCTTTGGAAGGCAATATAGCATATGGTCAGGGGGTATGGGTTGTAGGTCAGGATCCTAGATACAAACTGAGAGTTTCTACTGACCAGCTGTGTGATCTTAGCTCTTCCTGGCATATTGTAATCACTCAACAAATGTTCCCATTTATTATTTATATTCTTCATAGCACACAGGACAATATATGGTATCCATTCTGTGCTCAGTGAATGTTTATTGAATGAATAAATGAAAAAAACAAGCGAAAAGTAGTTTGCTGTTGAGTGTTTGCTAAATGAATGTATAATTTAATAGATTTGGAAGAAAATTTGTCAAGCATCCTGCTTTTCACTGAACCAAAAGATATTCTGCAAATGCTATGCTCAACCTTCTCCTGGGTCTCTCCTTGAAACATTATTCCATTAAGCACCCTTCCCTTAGAACCATCTAACAATAAGATGATACAGCAGGTATAATATTTTATTTTGTTTGTCTGAGTGACTACTTTATGCTAAAGAGTTGCATCTAGTTTTGCAGATTGAAAGAAAAGGATTTCTTTGTTTGCCTGTGGATCAGGCTGGTTTCTCTATAAAAGCTGAGCCAAAGAATCTTTGCTATCATTAGAATCATGGATTTTCTGAGTAAACAAGATCCAGATGAAATTCAGGAAGGTTCCTAGGCATCGTGGCTCTCCTTTTAAAATGAACTTTGAGGCTGCTAACCCTGCATGATGTAGGATACAGGGACATTCTGCTCCCTCCTCTGTTGTCAGCAAACAAGAGAAGTTACACAACTTGAGGGGCAGCTGGATCACAGTTTATGCTGCCCCCAGGATATATCTTTCATCGTAATTGTGCTTATTCAGCTGTGGAGATGCACTGGTATCTAGCTGATTCTTGAAAAACTGCAAAAGCCTATTTAAAAACACAGCCAAATCCTCCTTTTGAGATAGGGGAGGGAGAGGATGAGGAAAATGTCCATATTATTTTCTGCTATTCTTTGCTCTGTATGGGAAGATTTCCAGTGTTGCCTGCAGGTGGTTTTCCAAAGCCTCTTTCTGATCAAAGTTGATAAAGCTCTTCTCCTATGTAGGAAGAATGTTTTCTTTTTTTGACTACCTTCTTAATTTGTGTTTTCTTATGGAGACAAGTTATCTAAAATCATATAGCAACAGGTTCTTATCTGCCAGAGTCTGCTATCATCACAAATAGTACCTGTTTTAATCCAATAACCAAGTGATTTCTATGTGCCAGGCACTGAGCTAGCTGGCACAATTAGACGCTTTAGGTCACTCATGAAGGCATGATGTTTGGGCTGAGCTCTTTGATATTAGCTGCCAGAGAGAGAGATGGCGTAAAGGAGGCAAGGCACATTGGGAAGAGGAATTGGTACAACCAAAATGGAGACAGAAAGGCCAGGTCAGGTTCTGCAAAGACTTCTGTGTCATTGTCCATAACAAGAGAGAAGTTTGGATTGGTAGGTAGACTTGATAAGATGAAGTGAGGCTTGGAATACCAAGCTATGCCAACAGGGTTCATTCTTAAACACTTGCATTATTGCTGTCACCAACTGTAATATGGATTAATTATAGGTAGAACTGAGTTAATAAGAATAATCAATCAAATAATACATCAGTGTTTTTTTATTGTTTTTCTCCATTGTAAGAGCACTATGTGCTCTTTATAAACATTTTGGAAAATGCCCAAAAATAGAAAGAAAAAGAGTTGACCTTTGAGTCACTTTCCAAAGCAACTACTGTGCACATTGGGTCTATTTCCTTTCAGTCTTTTTTTCCTTCCCTTCAAAAGATGGGGTTATTCAGTAACTTTTTTTTTTCTTTTTTACATTTTATAAGGCCTTTAAAAACATACCCTTTAAAGGCTATAATCCACTGATTGGACATAGCACACTTTACCTAAACAAGACCTTGGAGTTTCATATGCAGATGTTGGAGTTTCATATGCAGGTTTTGATGTTGATAAGTAACATTTTGATGAGTATCTATGTGCTTAAGGTTTTTCAAGCAGTTTAAATGATATCTATAGGATGAATTTCCAGGAGTGGTGCTACCAGATTAAAGGCTATATGTGCTTTTCTGTCTCCCATCAACTCCAGTGCTTTTTTGGGTATCCTTACCCATTTATATGCCTGTTGTATTTTCTTTTCCTATCTCTTTCACATATGTAGGATCTCTCATAAATCTCAAGTAAACATAGCTGAGATTGAAATCACTGTGCCCTAAGGGAGACTTAAAACTGATTGTAGTATCTGTCTTGCTGGAAAGGAACTTCGTTGAAAACAGGGAAGGAAATCCTGTGCATTCTGCTGAGCAACTTCTCACAATGTTATTGACCAAAATGTTTTCATCTTTTAATAAGAAGAATGCACAGCTTCTGCAGAGTGTGTCTGCAGCCACCCCCTGCCCCAGGGGAATCTGAGAAGTTGGTGCTTGTTTAAGGATTCTATAGGTGGCTTGAGACTCTACTTAGAGGATTAGGAATATGTGATCTAGAATACTTATTGAATGACTAAGCCACCAGCATCACAAAGCTCACAGATGACTAATAATTTTTCTCCTTCTGTAGTGTGTGGTTTGTGAAACATGTAAGCAACGCCTCTGCCCTTTTGCTCTGTGATTCACTCCTGTGAGATACTCAGTGGGAAGCCTGAGAGAGCATCAGGACACCAGTCAGTTCTCCTTGCTCTTCCTCCCTGCTTACTTTATCCATTCACCCTTCCCACAATGCTCCAGCCCCACTGGGGCTGCACCTCCATGTTAAAGGCTTCAGGAAAGCTGTGATGTGCACTGGGGAAACTCAGACTTTGGATTTAATACAGCAACTTCACATCCAGGCTCCAAAATGCCCCAGATGTGTGACAACCTTGGGCAAACAACTTGGCCTCTCTCAGCTCCAGTGATTCTCATAACTTAGGTTGAGATAGAGAAATAAGTTATAGAGTTGTTATGGGAACCGGTGGATATAAAGTGCTTGGTGCAATGCCTTGGTACAGAGTGAGAGCTCAAGAAAGGGTAATTATTATTAAGACGAGCTACAGGATTTCCCCAGGCCATCTCCCAAGAATGAAATAGCTGTATGATTTGGGGACTTTTCTCTGATCATTTGTTTTTTCATCTTAGAAACCAATTATAATAATTTCTACCTTGCAGTTGTAGGGGAAATAGACCAAGATATGACAAAGTGTCTGGCACAGTGTAGCTGCTCAACACATATTTTTTTCCTTTCTCTATCCATGGTTGACTGAAGAGTCCCTTGGTGTGTCCAACCTCCTGAAGCTTCTCTCAGAGATCCTTCAAGTGGAAAGCTATTGTTCTTAAGCACTAGCCCCAGAAGGATGATTCTAAACACTGGCTTATACACTGGCACTAGGTATTTCTCTGACTTGGAGAAGAAAAGGATTTTGGGGCTTCTGGAAATGGCAGAGGCTTGGAAATGGCCCCTAGGGAGGTCAGCACAGTTTAGGGATGACACAGACAGAGTGAAGACTAGAGGGCCCATCCCCAAATGTTCTAGATCAAGAAGTATGATAAGGCACATGTACAGCATTAGAGAAGAGGAGGGCTCCCCAATAATAACTGCTGTTGAGCTTCCTGCCACTCTGTCCATTGGGGGCTCCCAGGTAGGCTTCACTTGATTTAGACAAACAAAATGATATGGCATTTCTTGTATGCTAGTGTGATATAAATTAACATTGCACACATCTATAAGCACCAAGGATGATAAGACGTAATCAGCAGGATTTAATGAATGATAGCCAATACTGTTTTTACTCTTGTCTGCCAGCGAGATGGGGTTTGAGGCATAAAATGCAGATAAGAGTGTGGATTCTGGAGTCAGGGCAAGAGCAGGATCCATCATTTACCATCTGGGGACTCTTGGGAAAGTCATTAAACTATCCTGATCCTGTTTCTTCATCTGTGGGGTGCAGATATTAAAAGTACCTCTCACAGAATGCTGTTGGTAGTAAGAGTTAAATGGTAAAACCATGTCTAGCTTGAATAATTGATCAATCATTGATAGCTGTTATTGTTAACATTAATCATGATTGTGTGGTAACTGTTGAAGGAGGTTTGTGCTTCCCCACTATCATTCCTAAAGATCAGTGTAGAAAGGTACACACTCGAGGCCATCAATTCTACTTACATTATGCTTATTAATATTTATTCCGGAGGGTTCTGGGATGCTTTATGGCCAATTATACGTAGGTTTAAAAAATCCTTTGAGAATAGCTATGTGTTTTCATGTAGACACCCTTCAACCTGAAGAATTCAGCATGTTTGGAGAAAACCAAAGACAAAGATAGGGACATAGAACATTTGGAGAAAATTTTCCATGGAGCTGTGAATGCTTCTTATTCAGGACTTAGACAAGCTGAAGGAAGAAATTCAGGGATCTAGAGGAGCTGCAGGTCCTGGTTCTGCTTCACACCAAGAAGGTGAGCAGCAGTGACAATGTGTGCAAGCTCCCATAGTCCCTGTGCCCAAACTTCACGGTGCAAAATTGGTCGATGCTTCACTGTAGCCTTTTATTGGGTTGGCCAAAAAGTTTTTTTGGGTTTTCCTTATGATGTTATGGAAAAACCTGAATGAACTTTTGGCCAAACCAATATATCTCACGTACATTTCTCTTATAGCTCTCCAACCTCACACAAATTTTGGAAATTGGCTTTCCACTTTGCTAAGTTGACAAATAAAGCCACCAACCCTCTAATCTCTTTATAGGGTCCTAAAGAGCAGTTAGAAAGTGAGGGAGAATGAGATCAAGGTAGCCAGTCAGAGTGAAGAAACTGACCTTGTAACCACTATGTCCTTCCTCATCCAGGTTTTCCAGCCGGAGGCAGGTGTGAGCTACAGGGTGGAGAGAAACTTTAAATTACATGAGACATTGTATGAGGCTAGACTGGATTTTGTTATATGTGAAAGTGAGTAGAGAAATGATGAAAACTGCGTGAGATTTCACAGGTGTTGGGAAGGGAGGGTCACAAGATCAGGGAAAAATGGTAGGGGGTGTTGAAAAAATTAAGTTGCTTTTTGTTATATTTTGCTTTGTCCAGATTATGTATGTGTGTGTGTATATATATATATATATATATATATATATATATATAAAATATATATTTTATATATCCATTATATATATTATATATATATTTCATATATATAATATATACTATATATATATACAGATATACATGTGTGTGTGCCTGTGTTTTAGGTTTACGGAAGCATACCAACTTGCTGCGTTACAAACATCAAAGGATTTTCCCTGTAGCCACTGTGCCCCCAGTTATGCTTCCCAATGATGTGTGTCAAATCTCTCTTATCCAATGGGTAGCAGATTCCATAATTTCCTATTCCCTTTTGTTATAATGAGTTTTTCTAGTTTAAAAAGCATCCTCATCTTCTCTTCTTCCTTCAGTGCTATCCAGGTTTGAGACTTGGGGCAGTGTGAGTGGAAGGACCTAGCCTGCTCTTTTTTAAAATTAATTAATTTAAGAGAGAGAGTTGTATAGTTGACTTACAATGTTATATTAGTTTCAGGTGTACAATATCATGATTCAATAGTTTTATAGATTATGCTGTATTTAAAGTTATTATAAAATATTGACTCTGTCCCCTGTCAATATCCCTGTAGTGTATCCTTATTTTATTTATTTTATTCATAGTAGTTTGTACCTCTTAATCCTCTACCCATATCTTGCCCCTCCCCTTTTCCCTTTCCTCACTGATAACCACTAGTTTGTTCTTTGTATCCGTGAGTCTGTTTCTGTTTTGTTATATTTATTTGTTTGTTTAAATTTTTAGATTCAACATGTAAGTGATAACATATAGTATTTGTCTTTCTCGGTCTGACTTATTTTACTTAGCATAATGCCCTCAAGTTCCATGCATGTTTTTATAAATGGCAAAATTTCCTTGTTTTTTTAATGGCTGAGTAGTATTCGTTGTATACATATACCACATCTTCTTTATCCATTCAGCCATCGACACTTAGGTTGTTTCCATATCTTGGCTATTGTAAATAATGCTGCAGTGAACATAAGAGTGCATATATCTTTTCAAATTAGTGTTTTTGTTTTCCTCAGGTAAGTACCCAGAGTTGAAATTGCTGGGTCATATGGTACTTCTATTTTTAATTTTTTGAGGAGCCTCTGTACTGTTTTCCATAGTGGCTGCATCAATTTACAATCCCGTCAACAGTGTATGAGAGTTCCCTTTCCTCCACATCTTCACCAACACTTGTTATTTCTTATCTTTTCAATGATAGCCATTCTGACAGATGTGAGGTGATATTTCATTGTAGTTTTGATTTGCATTTCCCTGATGATTAACAAAGTTAAGCATTTTTCATGTGCCTGTTGACTATCTATATTTCCTCTTTGGAAAAAAATGGCTATTCAGTTCTTTTTAATAAGGTTGCTTTTACTTCATTTTTGATGCTGAGTTGTATAAGTTATTTATGTATGTATGATATGTATGTATATTAACCCCTATTGGTCATATCACTTGCAAATATCTTCTCCCATGCAGTAGGTTGTCTTTTCATTTTGTTGATGGTTTCCTTTGCTGTGAGAAAGTTTTTAAGCTTAATTATATCTCATTTGTTTATTTTTACTTTTGTTTCCTTTGCTTTAGGAGATGGATCAAAAATTGCTGCAATTTATGTCAAAAGTATATAAGTTTTTTATATATTTTGGGTGTTAATGCCTTATTGGACATGTCAATTGCAAATATATTCTCTCATTCATTAGACTGCCTTTTCATTTTGTTGATGGTTTCCTTCACTGTGCAAAAGCTTTTTAGTTTGATGTAGTCCCATTTGTTTATTTTTGCTTTTGTTGCCCTTGCCAGAGGAGACAGATCCAAAAAATATCGCTAAGATCAACATCAAAAAACATACTGCCTATATTTCCTTCCAGAAATTTATGGTTTCACGTCTTACATTTAAGACTTTATCCATTCTGAGTTTATTTTTTGTATATGGTATGAGAAACTGGTCTAGTTCATTCTTTTGCATGTAGCTGTCCTGTTTTCCCAACACCATTTATTAAAGAGGCTGTTTTTTCCCCCATTGTATATTCTTGCTTCCTTTGCTATAGATTAATTGACTATATAAATATGGGTTTATTTCTAGACTTTCTACTTTGTTCCATTTATATATGTGTCTCTTTTAGTGCCAGAACCATACTCTTTTGGTAACTGTAGCTTTGTAATATAGTTTGAAATCAGGACGCATGTTACCACCAGATTTCTTTTTCTTTCTCAAGATTGCTTTAGCTATTTGGACTCTTTTGTGGTTCCATAGAAATTTTAGGATTATCTGTTCTGTGAAAAATGCCATTGGTATTTTCATAGAAATGGTGTTGAATCTGTAGATTGCCTTGGATAGTATGGACATTTTAGCAATATTAATTATTTCGATCCACAAGGACAATATATCTTTCAATCTGTGTAATCTTCAATTTGTTTCATCAATTTCTTATAGTTTTCAGAGTACAGGTCTTTCACTTCTTGGTTAGGTTTATTCCTGTGTATTTTTTTTCTTTCTTTCTTTTTGATGTAATTGTAAAGGGGACTGGTTTTCAAAGTTTTCTTTCTGATAGTTATTAGTGTATAGAAATTCAACACATTAATTTTGTATCCTGCAACTTTATTGAATTCATTTATTAGTTCTAATAGTTTTTTGGTGGAGTCTTTAGGTTTTCTATATACAGTATCATGTCATATGCAATCAGTGATAGTTTTCCTTCTTCCTTTCCAGTTTGGATCCTTTTTCTTTTTCTTGTCTGATTTCTCTTTACTATTCCTCCTTCATTTCTCTGAGAAGAGTTCTCTTTGCTCCTTCAGATAGGGAACAGGTCAGCTGGTATGGGGGGAGTGGTGGAAAAAGAGGGCAAGGACAAACACTGAGTACTGAGCTGTCTGTTATTGCAGTTCACTCTGTTGGTTATCATGGTTTCCTTGGTTCACACTAAAGGGACCTAAGGGCCCTCTCCATGGCAGAGTCCCCTCTTAATGGCTCACTACTGGTGGGTGCATTGTCAATGTTCTCAGGTTCCTATGAGAACCTAATGCCAGTTGACAACTTCCAACTCTCTCTTAGATGTCCCCCTTGGAGGTCCACCCTCAGCCTCCTGCTTCTCAGGTCCTCTTTCTTGGCAACCCATTCTTTTGGGTGGAGGGCTAGAAAGTTGAGTCAAAGCTATATTTTATAGTGTCCATTTGACCTTCAGAAAGTTGATGCATCTTTGCTGTGACAACTGGAGGAATGGGCTGCTCCACAGATGTCCTCTCTCTGCCCTGCTCTCTCACTATTCTGTTTTTCTACTTAGACAGGAACAGAACAAATCAACAAAGCTGCTGTCTCATGAGTTGGCCAACCAAGGAATGTGGTGTTAGTAGACACTTCTTGCAAGTGTTCTGAGTTGTTTCCTTAGAAAGTCCCTTCTATATCTCACAGACTCCCTATTTAGCTCTTGAATATGCTAGAGCCCAACATTTCCACTCAGCAGTCATATTGCCCCTTTCTCTTCAGGCTTCCTTTATTGATGGGAAGGGAGGTGCTGATGGTGTTAGGTGATGGCTAATGGGAGCAATGCCAATTTAGCCACTTCTTGGTAAGTCTTGAGAGAGGTGTTTGGCTCTATTTAGACTATGTGGCACTTACTATTTCTCTGTTCACATTTTTATTTGCTAATTCTGGAGTAATAAGAAAAGTCCCACTTACTTTTTATATATTTACAACACACATACAGACATACATGGATACCTGTACCCCACAGGTGAGAGATCAAGAGAGAGTGAGCAAGAGAGCAGTAAGTTCTCCACCAAAATGTTAACAGCAGCTCCCACTGGGTGGTGGTCAGATTAGAGATAATTATATTGTTTTTCCCCTCTGTGCTTTACTGCCATGCTCCCCATTTTCTCCAATGAAGTTATATCACTCTTGAAATAAGAAGATGAAATACAGTAAACAGGATTTTAAAAATATTTCTGAGCTGCAGAACTGTTCAACTGATGAAGCAGATGTGAGGGGCAGGGGCCTGGGCTTTCTGACCTCCCGGGGCTCCCTGCAGGCTCGTGATTTGATAAAACATCAGCTGCTCTGAATTCCTACAGCACCTGCCACAACAAAAGGAGGCCATTTCCCGAGCATACTAATGCAGTTGTACATGCCTTTATAGAACAAAGAAACCAAAATGAAGATGTCATTAAGCCTCCCTTGGACACTGTCCATCCTACCCTAGCCTGAGCCCTCTGGGGGAGGTAGTAGTCTGCCTGCAAGGGAAGGCGGTCATGTCCAGAGTGAGTTCCCACCACCTTCCTTTTGTCCTCTCTGGTGGTCTCCTCCCTCCTTTTTATGGTCCCCTGCCTCCCACTTGGCTCACACCTCAGCTCCTGACTCGTTCTAAGAACCATTTAGCATCTGCTCCTCTGATAATACCTCTGTATTCTCTCATGGACCCAACTCTGATCCTCTGATAATGCCTCTGTGTTCTCTCATGGACCCAACTCTGATTCACACACCACAGCTGTGCCTAAGAGACAGGTCGACTTCCCAGGAGGCAAAGGCCACAGTGAACTGGCTGTCCCTCAATCTTTCTAGCTTCTCTCTGACCATGTTCTCACATTCCCTGCTGTTTTCTTGACCAGTCCTCAAAGTTAGCCTCCCTCTACTCGGCCACAGAGAGAAGTATGCTGATGTCCATTTCTTTATACTTTTTCAAAGGTTAAGTGACTTCTGTCCATTTTCTCATGTGAGGAACACTAAGAAGGGGGAATATGCCTCTCTCCCTAATCCTTTCCCTAATCCTCTCCCTAATCCCTCACTCAATTTATCCCACAGGGAGAGGAATGGCCAGTGTGGCTGGTCTAAGCATGTTTACTAGTGGATGAGGTCACTGTGCCTTAAAGACAGGGTTTCAATCTCCACTCTTCCTTGTGCTGGGGCATAATATGCCTTCGTCCACATTTTTCTCTAATGTAGTAAGCAACCCCTATTAAGGATTATCTTTCCTCCCCAATGCAAGCTGTGCTCACTGAATTCTCTTCTTTGAGCAGTGGAGTGAGGCAGGCCTGTTTTTCTCACCTACACAGTCGGCTGGCTAAATGCATCAAGTCTTTTTGTTGACCAGTTGTATATATTCCTTTCTTCTCTAGCATCCCTGAGCATGCTCCTCTCAGGGCTTCCAGTCTAAGCCATGATCTTGAATCCAGCTTTCACTTGAGTTCTGCATTAGAACAGTCACAAGCCTGGAGACCTATGGATCCAGAGGTAGGTTTCCATTTGTCCATTGCCCTTTGTGTATAAATATCAAATGGAGGTGAGAAGGGAGGCTGCCGGACACACCCTAAAGAAGGTAGGTATTGGACAGAGAGTCTATTTAGGGGAACTCAGTGTCTTTCCACAGCTCGACTTTGGAATGAGTTGCCATTCACGCCCCTGGTCACACACACCCATTGATCCACATCAAGGTACTTCTTTAGGAACTCAATACTTTTGCAGTAATATAGATGGGATTCTCATACCTTCTCTGTGGTTCACAACCAGCCTTTTTTTCTGACCAGCTATAGGGAATTACACAAAGACTTATTGGTGCCAGTGTGAGCGAGCAAATTACACCATGCATTACATGGAATCCAACTGGCCCAAAGAATGAAATCTATGGTCTCATTTAGAGTCACTCTAACAAAGCCTGGGATATTCCAATGGGGGCTGTTGGAAATTATACAGGATGGAAAGTTCAACAACCTGTCCCCACATCCCTAAACCCCTTGCCCCCAGAGGAAAATAACCCAAGAAGCTATATGAACTTGGATCCTTCCTTTCCAGTGTCTGATGAGAAGATGCAGGGCAGAAGATAATGTTTTTTTGCTTTAAGAAAGTAGTTATTATTTGCCAGGGTATCATGGTTTAGTGATGGAGACCCTCTGGGTTTAAGGAACGGGGTGCATACTAGTGGTTAGAAACATGGGCTCTGATTCAGACAAACTAGATTTGAAATCTTACTTGATTATTTACTAGCTGTAAAACCTTGGACAATGACTTTATCTCTCTTAGTATTTTTCTTATTTTTAATGGTAAAACGAGGGATAATTATAACTAATTCGTAGAGTCTTTGTAAGGATTAAATGAGCTAATATGTGCGAAGTTCTTACCTGGGACTTGGTAAGCCCTCAATATATTGTAGCTAAAATTCTGTCTCATTATTTTACTATAAGCACATCCTATCTCCTCAGGTGATGGGTTAAGAAGGGTGCAAGAGGAATAAGTGGGGTTAAGGAGAGGGCATCAGAGGCTGGTGCCAAACCTAGGTGGGACCCAGGTGAAGAGAACAGTGACAAAGGTGGGGGGATACTCAGGACACATTGGACTGTTTTCCGATGCATACATACTTTCTTCCTAAACTTACCAGGGAGCCTGGTTCAGGGCCTGGGTCAGAATGTATCTGGGCACTACTGGAAAGGACAGTAGACTTTTCTTAGGAGGTTGGTTTCAGGCATAGCTTTTGCTAATTTGTTGGGTGCCTATGGCAGACTGAAATGATGATTTCAATTCTTCACCCCTTTAGCCTTGTCCTTTACTATGTCATTTTGCAGATCCTCTCACTAGAGATGGAATTGTTTACACCTTGAATTTGTGCTGGCCTTATGACTTGTTTTGCCAATAAAATCCGTTAGAAGTAATGGTTCCCCAGGTTCAAGCCTAGACTTCAAGAGGCCTGTGAGTTTCTACTTACTCTCTGTTTTTCCTGACATGCCCATAAGGACATCCTGTAGATTACTGGATGAAGAGAGACCATGGAGCAGAGCTGAATCACCCCATTTGTCCCAGAAGAGGCTGACCTGGTTAGTGGATAGCAAGCCATCTCCAAACTCTTTAAGTGAGCCAAGCAAATATGAACAGAGCCATCCAGCCTAACATCCTAGAGACATGAGCAATAAATACTTATGATTGTATGAGGTTTTGTGTAGCTTTTCTTATGTAGCATTACTGTGAAGAGAGGTAACTGAAAAGTGACCTTGCAACATGAATTCATTTTATTCCTCACCTTGGATTCACTCATTCATTCAATAGATATGGGGTATCTACCATCTGTCAACACTGTGCTAAACATTGTTTGGGGAGACAAAGGTGGTGGTAACATCATTTCACCAGGAGCATGTTGGCAGGAACAAGAATATGTTATATAAGGGCAGGGATTCTGTTTAGTTAATTCACCAATATGTCCCCATCACCAAGAAGAGTAAGCTGGCACTTAGTAGATGTTCCATAAACATTTTCTGTCTTATGCAGGCATGTGTGTGAGTGTGTGTATGTTTATGAGATAACTAACTGAATGTTTTATACAGGTATATAGGTGCATTTCTCTTGCCCTCCTTAGACTGGCAGACTGTTCCCAATTCTTTCCTCTACTGTCTTTTTCCCCCACCCTCTTCCTATGATGTCAACAGCAGAAACCGCTGTGTGCTACAAAAACTTACCTCCATAATAGAATGTAGGTGCATCAAAACAGCTTCTAACGGGTTGTCTGCAGTAATAAATGCTATGGAGGCAGCCCGACTGGTAGTGTAAGGGAGATTATACAAACCACTGCCTGGAGAAAACACAACGTCATGAATAAACTCAGCCTTGAATTGTTTACATATTTTAGGTGTGATTTTCCCTCTCCTATTCTGCAAGGCCTGCAAATGATTTTCATGGAGGGCTGAGAGTGCCTGGATTTGGCTATAAGAGGAAAACAGTTGCAGTATGTCCTAGGACAAGTTTTAGGGTGACGACTGCCTTATGTTCCACGGGGCTGCAGTGCGGCCAGCAGTGCTGTGTGGTGGGAAGATACCATGTAGAATTCAGAGCAGTATGCTTCGAATGCCAGCAAGTTGTGTCCCTAGGTGCTTGCTGGCTTTGTGAACCACCTCAGAGCCAAGTGGCTGGAGGGAGAGCCTCAGGGCCCACCTTCCCCAGCTCTACCGGGGCACGCTGCTTCATTCTCTTTTATGCATTAGGTTTCAACTTAAGGGGTTATAGTGAAAAAAAATATTTTTACTGTAAAATGAAGTTGAAAGTTTGGAAATCACTGGCCTGGATGATCTTTGAGACTGAAGCGGCCTCAACTCAAGCCACCTAGGAGAATCCCTGGGAGCTTTTAAAAACTGTTCATGTCAGGACCTCAATCTTGATCAATTAAATCAGAATTTCAGGAGCTGGGGCTGGAGGTCATGAATTTAAAGCTATCCAGGTGACTCTGGTGGGAAATAGGGTTGAGAACCACTGCTTCAAACCCTTCATTCATCCAGTAGGATGTGTACCAGTCACCTGTTGTAAGCCAGGTACTCAGCAAAGAACTGGGAATAGGGTGATGAAGGAGACAGGCCCAGTCCTTGCCTTCATGGAGTTCTCCATTTAGTGGGAGATCTCAACAAGTAAATACACAAGAAATTCACAAGTATATACACACTGTGAATAATTTGGTGGGATGTGTATTGATGTGGGGGGTATAAAACACTATAAAAGTTTTAATAGCAAAAATAATAGTGATACTATTTATTGCTGGGATAACATTGTTTTCACCTTTTCTAAAATTCAGGCACTGTACTAAATGATTTACATGAAGTATCTTATTGAATTCTCATCCTACTCCTGTAGACTACATACAATTACCATCTTTGTTTTACAAATGAAGAAACTGAGGCCCAGAGAGGGTAGGTAACTTAACCAAGTTTACACAGTCCATACTGGTGGAGTATGGTGGAAGAGATGCATTTCCTTGGGCAATCAGGATGATATCTCCATACTTCACATCCCTTTGCATGAACTGCAGAGCTGCAGAGATTGGTGAGTTGAATGAGGGTCAGAGTATATGCCGTGGAAGGAAAATTAGTCTTTTCCAGGTTGTCGCACTGACATTCGCAGGACCTTGTATACACACACACACACACACACACACACAAAGGCCCTCTATGGTTTATCTTATTTCTTGTTGCCTTTGCTGAGGAATCTGACTACAAAAGTTTTCTGGAGAAAATTTTCTGTAAAGAAATAAGCAAGTTTGTGTTCTAAAAGTGTTTTGAGTTATCCCATCATGTCTACTTGAATCCATTTCCCTCCCAATCCACTATGGGCTTATTTTTGAACTAGTAAAGACCCTAAGCCTAAATGTTTTCTTAATAACTTCTGCATCTTCATGGCCTTCCCTCCACATGACATTCTCCCAACCCCTGCCTAATACACATCCTCCAGTGAGAGAACATGCCCATTCCTAGAGCTCCCAGCATTGGTCTCTCCTTAGCCATGTACAGGTTGCTGGAAACTAAATGGAGACCCACACTTTTCCCCCAATGCAAGTCCTTGAACTTCAAATATACATTCTCTTCTGGTTGGTCAGAGAATGTACAGCTGCAAGTAGACTTGGATAAGGTCAGAGGAATAATCAATCAGCACATGTTCAATGAATACATGAGCACCTGAATGAAGGCTTATAGAGTTGCTCTTCATTTGGCTGGAGCCTGCCCTTGTAAACTCAAAAGTGAAGACAACACACTAAGAATTTCATGAAAACGTGTTGCTGTTGGGAAAGAGTAAAACAAAATCTAGGGTGTAGCACGAGTTAGGCCCTGCCTCTCCCATAAACATTATAACACATACCCACATGCACACACGAAATGCCACAAGTGGAGGAGACTAAGAGATGCCACTTTTATCTCAGGGGAGCAAAGAGGCACAGTGATGGTCCACACAGGCCCATGCTTTGCCACACCTGGTATGATAATTCATTTCTCCTGATTCTCCATTGATGGCTCTTCACCTGATTCCACTCTAACTGAGCTTTCTCTGTGTGCTTTTCTTGCTGACAGTCCCATGATTCAAGGAAAATTCTACTGATGTCACCAAATACAGTTTCATCTGAAACTGTATAACGAGGTTATCTGATTGTGAGGTGTTTCACTCTGTAAGCACCTTGGTTAACCCAGACCACACCTCAAATTTGTAATGCTCCGTCTCCCCCCGTAAGCAAGCTTTATGCCTTCAGCCAGTGAGGAGGAATTTGTCATGAGAATTTTATAAGCTTCTCTACTTGTTTGGAATTAGTACTTTTCAAAGCTTCCTAACAAGCATTGTCTTATGTAATCCTGCCAAGTGCCTCTCAGTAGACAGAAAGCTGTCATTATCAACTCGTTTTGGAATTGAATTGCATTAGGTCCAGAAACAGCCTCCTCCTGGATCCTCCTGGGACCTCGATGTCATCGTCATGGTAATAGGATGATTGATGTACGCTGTTGATGAATTCTGGTGACCCTCTCACTTGCCCTCACAAACTGTCTTCACCAATTCCATCTTCGATTGCTCCACTGTGCTCCTACCAGTAACCTCAGGTCTGCCTCCTTTCCAGGTTGTTAGGCTGACTCCTATCTTCTAGAACCCAGAGATCCAAAGAACCTGGACGCTTAAGCTAGGGAATGTGTGTGTGCATGTGTGTGTGTGCATTTACGTGTGCATGTAGATCTTTATTCACGCTCCATGAGAGCACTTCAGGATACTTGGACCTTCTACCACCTACCCCTCTCCCCACTGTAATAAGAAATCCATCTCCCCAGCAGATAGAAAATGCAGTTCTTCACTCTTTCCACAGGCTGATTTGCAAAAGCAGTTATTCCTACATTCCCACCTGTTTTCCCTCTTTTTTCTTTTTCTTTTTTCATTCTGATCATCTTCTTCTAGCCATCGCCAAGTTTATCCAAGATCATATAAAACATTTCTCTTGTAGTCTGGCCCAGTTAGGTCTCCTAAAGGCTCATATTCCTTTGAAAACCTAAACGATGCAATGAAAAGAGAACATTGCTGGAGAGTTACCTGAGCGTCACTGCTTGTTTGGCTGGCCAAAGACTCCATCCAAGGAGGACCTTTGGAGAAGCCACAAGTTAGGGAGAGCTGTTCTCCTGGGACTCCTTCCCTCCTGAGTCAAAGTAGAGACTTCAGTTTCCGGAATCAGGGTGGGGAGTGGGGTAGCCATCCCACTCAGCAGATGTTATACTCAGAAGGATGAGGGCTGAGAGAGCTGATCAGAGGGAATTTGGAACTTGGACCAAATGGGGGCTTTCCAGGAGCCCTGTTGGGAAGAAAACATATCAGGCAGTAGAGAGTCAGCAGATGCAGAGACCCAAGGCCAGTGCTGACAGAAGAGATGGCTAGGAGTCAGCTGATGAGCAGTGTCTTTCCTGGACCTGGGTAGATTTAACAATGCTGTGTTCACCTTACCTTGTGCCCTTAAGCAGAAAGAATTCTTCAAACGTGGTCTTGGGCTGTACAGCTGGCTTGATTGAAGCCCAGTCATTGTATTAATGGGGTTTTATAGAGGACTTAACCCTGAATTAATGCTGACTGATAAAGAAAATTCAGATGAAAGGTTCTCTTTACAGACTTTGGTAAGAAGGGCATGGAACAGGAGACTTTTCAGGGTTCAGATCCTGCCAACTGAGAGGACCCTTTCCATCTCCATCCCTCCCATCCCCAGACTTTCTCAGAGAACCTGCAAGATGCTGGCCTGGTGCTGGATATCATGGATTTAAAGACAAAAACAGACTGTTCCTCTCTCTTGACACTCCAGGGTCCTTTGTAGGGAAGCCCCTGAGAATAATCCCTTTGGGGGGTGTGTTGAGACCCTCTGTCACTTCCATGGGATGACTTTCCCTTCTCCTGGGAAGCAGATGAGATTAATCTTGATGATTTTTATTGTCCTCAAGCACGGGATAAGCTATTTCTGCAACTAGGTAAGAGAGCATGTAATGTCTAAAGTGACCTATACAGGTGTCATGGTGTCATGGTGTTGGAAAATATGCCTGCTTTTTCAAAATACACTTTTACAAAAAGATTAGAGAGAAAACTGCTGCTCAGTGTCCTACATGAAGCAATTGAGGTGTGCCCATAATGTCTGCTTTCTTCCCTCTCACCTACTGCTTAGAACAGAAACCCTGTGGGGCCTGCAGAGCTTAGCTGAAGTTACCAGCAGCCCCTCCATGGTGTGTCCTTGAATTCTGAGTTCCAGAACCATTACATGCTTGAAAAGTTTTATCTTCGGGCAGAGGACTGGAAGCTGTGAAATAACTGGGTGTCATTTGGCTTTTAGGGAAAAAAAATGGGTAAAAATTCCTCTCTCTTAGTGCCCTGAAATTTTTATTTCACCGTGCTAAAAAAAGAATGAAGTGTTGTATTAGTTTGCTAGGGGTGCCATATCAAATTGTAAGCTGGATGATTTAAATGAACAGGAATTTATTCTCTCACAGTAACGGAAGCTAGAAGTCTGCATCTAAGGTGTCTGCAGTGCCATGTCCCTCCAAAGACTCTAGGGAAGGATCCTTTCTTGCCTTTCTCCCCTCTTCTGATGGTTGCCAGAAATTCTTGGTGTGCCTAGGCTTTTAGACACATCACTCCAATCTTTGCTTCTGTAGTCACAAATGGGTGTTCTCCCATGTGTCTCTGTGTATTTGTGTCTAAATTTTCCTTTTCTTAGAAGGATACCTGTCTTTGGATTAATGTCCACCTTAATCCAGTATGACCTCCTCTTAACTTGGTTATATCTACAAAGACCCTATTTCCAAATGAGGTCACATTCATAGGTACTAGGAGTTAAGAATGGAATATATCTCTCTTGGGGTATATGTTTCTAACAACAACAAATGCTAGATAGAGAGAGCAGCCCCTAGTTAGGCAGATCCTAGACAGATGTTAGGTGTGTATTCATTCAGCATTATTCCAAAATGAATTTACCAAGCACCAAATATTTTCCATGCATGGACTGAGCATGGGGGCAGGAAATGCAGCCAGTGATTCTCAAGATACCAGCTTGCTTTATTCTGTAGCTGTTTTTTTTTGTTGTTGTTTGTTTGTTTTTTTTAATCTCAGGCAGACAGCCTCAGTCCACCTCCAGGGCTTGGCACTGGGCAGGCTGTTACCTTAGGTACATCTCACTAGTCAGCCTTTGGTGCCAGGAGGAAGGAGCTCTCTCTCCTTTCCTGTCTCTGGAGGCCAGGTAGGGCCTCAGAGCTCAGACCTGGGGCCTGGCTAGCCCATCTATTGCTTCCCATTTTTTTTTTCTGCTGTGATGCAGGAGGCTCCAGGGGCTGAAGTCATCTGTCTTCTCATTGGAGAGGGCAATTGTCTCTGTATCTGCTCACTTGGAGGGGATTGTTGGGTTTTCTACTTTGGCCCCAGTTCACTTTTCCAGGGGAGGGTATGCCGGTTTGAATACACTTCTTTTGAGCTCTTGGCACACACAGATGAACGTGACATTGCCCCTGGCCATTTCTCTTGCAGAGTCCTGTATGTTGGTTGCATTGAAACCTCTAGAGGGAGCTCAAAACCTGTTTCCATCTCCCACAACGTTTGCCCAAGGAAGAAGATGCTCTGATGGAGCAAGGATTAAATGATGAAAACAAAAAGCCACAGTGCTAGGTGGATGGAAATATTTAGTGGGAAGAAAAAAGGAGGACTTAGGTTTTGTTGAGGGGGTAAAGGCTAGTGGTTCACTCTTTATCTGTGAGTCCAGTGGGGACAAGACAGGACCTAGGGATCTTTCCTACTTGGCAGACAGTTTTGTCCTTGGAAACCTATGGGTAGGATGCTGTACATGGGAAAAGGGGTGAGAAGGGGACAGCTGAGTTCTCTTCTAGGTTGGTGGTGATGTTGTGGGGGGATTTTCAGTTCTGTTCTTTTTCCTCTATTGGAGTAGGAAGATCTGAGGAACAGTGCTCTTGTGCTAAAGTGATTAAAGGGGCTATTGAAGCTCATATGTGGGTCCAGAGTAAGAGAAATTAGGGGTTAAAACCTAAATTAGTGGTATTAATGAGAATTTACTGGGCAAGCCTGCCCCTTTGTCACAAAGCCGTCTGGAAGTTGTGGGATATGGATGGGATTTGAGGTTCTGACCACATCTTACCCTCTTTAGGATAGAAAACAGAGGCATGGGACAATGGAAAAAGGGACAAATTATTTTGCTAAAAACACCACCTCAATAGTTGTGTGATATTGGATAAGTTAATTAGCCTCCAAAAAATTTAGCTTCTCTAACTAAAAAATGAGGATAATATCTGCTTAAAGAGCTGTTATGAGATTTATAAGTAAAAAAATCAATATAAAAACAACTAGCATAGTATATAGCACCCAGTAAGCATTCAACATTGGTAGCTATCATGACCGATGGACTTCTGGCTACTTAATGATAGTGGTTACCATTAATGATCACTAAGGAACCGAATAAACACTTTGTGTTATCTCATTCAACCACACCAGCACCTCCACTGGTAAGTTATTATCACCCCTATTTTCCACATAATAAAACCAAAGCTTAGCAAGGCTGCAAGTAACTGTCAGAGACGGATTTGAAAGCAGATTGTTCTGACTATGCAATACCAATTGTTTTGTCTCTCAAAAGATGATCTTTAGTTAATCACTGGTAAATTCTAAGCCCTTGAGATTTGTGTGAGCAGATCTGAATGGGCTGCGGCCAGCCTCAGCTGCTCCCGAGGATTCTTGTCTCTGAAGGAGGCTCTAGCTGTGAAATAACTCTCTCCTCATTGAATTTGAGGAAGTTGATGTTTCCGAGTGCCACTTTTTAATCAAGAAGATGATCCTTCTCCCGTTGTCATTTGATCTTTTTTGAAACAACAGCTACAAATCTCCAGGCAACACAGACATGACACAGATAAAATAAAAATGGAGGAAGTTGCATCTTTCTCTCATTAATGGGAGAGGAGAAAGAGTTTCTGCCTTGAGTGTTTTGGGGATATGTTATTTTTAGAAAAGAACATTTTGTGATTTTAGTTGTTTGATTTCTGAGAAGGCTCTCTTTAAAAATTTTTTTCAGTAAGTTGCTGAAATCAAAAACACACAGTAGATTGAACAATAACAATCAATTAGCAAAATAATATTGAGTTCTTCTATCTGCAAGGCTTAGAGGTAGAGACAAAGAGACTAAAGCTTTGGCCCTGCTCTTTAGATACTCAGAATCTACTAAAAAAGATCGTATGGCTATGCATGTACAAAGCTCAGAAAATAGGTCAATCTGATCGATTGTAGTTCATGGGAGACAGAATAACTGGAGAGGCGACAGTTGTAGAACCCTGAAGAATGCATGGAGTCTTTCATTGTTCATTCAATAAGTATGTATTGAACACCTTCTTTATATGTAGCAGGCACTGGGGAAAGAAAGCTGAATAAGACCTTGTCAGTACCCTTGAAAAGTTTGTAGTCAAGTGCAGACACAGATTTTGAATTATAACCCAAGAAATTCCAGGAGATAAGTAATAGAAATTTGTATGAATAACATGAGGCAATGGTTGAAGAAGTGGTCAAACCTACCTAGAGGACAGAGTGATCTGAAAGACATCATGGAAGAGAGAATACTCAAGATGGGCATTGGAGGATGGAGGCTAATTGACCAGAAGGAAGATGAGGAAAGGTAGACCAGGCAAAGGAAGCAATATATGCAAAGATTTGTGAGCTAGTGCTGCATGGGTGAGGCTCTGTTATTAACTGGGAATGGTGAGAGCTTTGGGGAGTGAAAAGAGGTGAGGCTAGAGAGGTAGCTGGTCATGCTCACACCTGGAGGCTATGAGGAAATCTTTCAAGAATTTGATGAAACGGGATGACTTGGTCAAATATTTGTTTTAGAAACAAGGTTCACATGGTTTCATTGGGGCACAGATAATTAAACAAGCCCATGTAATAAGTACTCTTATGAACTGAATCTTTGTGTCCTCTTCCAAATTACTATGTTGAAATCCTAACCCCAATGTGATAGTGTTAGGAAGTGGAGCCTTTGGGAAGTATCATTAATTAGGTCATGAGGGTAGAGCTCTCATGAATAGGTGAGATTAGTGTCCTTATAAAATTAGGACCCCAGAGGACCTTCTTTCTCTCTCTCTGCCACATGAGGGCACAGCAAGAAGACACCATTTATGAAGCAGGAAGAGGACCCTCACCAGACATCCAGTCTGCCTGCATCTTGATCTTGGACTTTATGATCTCTAGATCTGTGAGAAGTAAATATTTGTTGTTATAGACATCCAGTTTATGGTATTTTTGTTATAGCAGCCCAATTTGACTAAGACAAGTACTGTGACGGAGTAGTAGTTGGGTTCCTATAGGAATTTAAAGGAAAACTGCTTTATCCAGACTGAACCTGTCTACTGAAGACTTCCTAGAAAAAGTGACATGAGCAAAATTAGCATAATGAAGGTGGGGATGCATTAGAGGAAGACAGCTCTCCAAGAAGGAGGGAGACAGGCTTGGGGCATAGCAAAGTGCTCTGTGTGACTGGGGGACTGGGTGAGACATGTGTAGGGTTAGGGTAAAGGCGAGGCAGGGATGGGTGAACTGTACAGCAGGCCCCGAGAGGCCTCTTCAACATAATGGTACAACTTGAAGGACTCTAAGCAGGGTGTGGCCTGGTCAAATTTACCTTTTAGGAAGAACATTTTTTCATGGTGGATAAGGGTTGTATAGTAAGGATGCAAATGTGGAGGAAGAGGAGCCTAATAAGGCAGTGTTTTTATTGGTCAAGGGAAGAGATGATGGACCCAGGTGGTTGCAGTAGAAATGGAGGGAAGGTCATTAAATGAGAAATTACTTAGGAGGTAAAAAGGTGGGACTTAGTAATTGTTTGGATAACCTGAGATGCTGGGGAGAGGTCGAAGGCCAGCGATGCAGAAGAATTCATGGAAACCTGACATAACAGTGGGGGCATTCAAAGAGATATAGGACAGAGTAGGAGGAACTGCTTGGGGTAAAGTGGACTGCATTATGCAAGACAGATAGGGATTCAGAGTGTGTTGCCTGGGGTGTGTGAGGAGCATTAGGTAGGAGGGAGTGAGTGAGGAAGGAGGAAATGTTGAATCAATTCAAAAATGTTGAGCTGCTACTGTGCCTTAGACTCTGGGCTATCTGCTGGGAACAAACCCCCAGCATAGAATAGTTTCAAGAAATTCTACAATCTAGTGAGCGATGAAGGTGGGCACATAGATAATTTCAATATAAGTGCCAATGTGTTGATAGACCTATGTACAAAACTGGACAAATTGTGAACATCACCTATTCTCTGCCAGCGTGGTGTTAGTACTGCAGATATGGTAGTGAGTGAGGCCATTGAGAGCCTTTCCTTCAAGGAGATAGCGTTTTATTGGAGAAACTCAATAAGGAAAGAAAGAAAGAGAGAGAGAGGAGAGGAGAGGAGAGGAGAGGAGAGGAGGGGAGGGGAGAGGAGAGGAGAGGAGAGGAAGAAAGAAAGAAAGAAAGAAAGAAAGAAAGAAAGAAAGAAAGAAAGAAAGAAAGAAAGAAAGAAAGAAAGAAAGAAAGAAAGAAAGAAAGAAGAAAGAAAGGGGAAAAAAAGAAAGGAAGGAAGGAAGGAAGCAAGAAAAAGGAAGGAAATAAGGAAGAAAATTTGGTCAGGTAGGGAAAGCCTCAGACTGCCATGGAGTCTAAGAAAGTTTCAGCAAACCAATGGGAGTCCCCAAACCAAAGTCACTGGTCAGAGGAGTCCCATGTCTCCCAGAAACAGACTGTCTTAGTGGCCCTGTCCTGCTCAGCTGTTGGCTGAGAGCAGCCCATGGGAAGTGTGGTATCAGAGAATGTGTATGGGTGGATTTCAGAAAGCAACAGTGGAGGCCCTTGGACAATTGTACTCCAGCATTTGGAGGTCTGCAAGGCGATTATTATAGCTGTCACAACAATGAAGTAAGCCATCCAGATGCTGAGAGAAAATAACCTGGGAGAGTGAGCATTTAGATGATCAGAGATGGATGGTCTCTCTGGGGAGATGATATTTAACCTAAGACCAGAAGAATAAGAAAGATCCAGCTATGTGAAAAGTCTGGGGAAAGCATTTAAATAGAGAAACAGTTGTGCAAAGTCCCTATGGTGGTATCCAAGGGTCCTCGAAGGCCAGTGTGACTGGAATGTTATCAGAAAGAGAAGAGTGGCTGAAGTTGTAGACAGGATGTTAATCCAGGATTTTTCCAATCATTTTAAAGAGTTGTTTAGATTTTATTCTAACTTCAAAGGAAAGCCAGTGAAGAATTAAGTTGGGCAGTGATATGATCTGAGCTCATATTTTAAGAAGACTGCTTTGGCTGCTTCATGGAGCATGGTGTATAGGTTTTCAAGAGTGGAAGTGAATTAGATGGTGACATATGATGGTGATTTATGCAGTCTAGGTGCACTGAGCCTATTGTGGGTTGCAAGGTGGTGCTGGTGTGGTGAGAAAAGGCTTTGTGGGGTAGAAGTCATCTGAGCTGAGTATTAAAGGGGTGGGTTTTTGGGTCAAGTTGCAGAAAGAAGGTGGCATTTAAGGTGAACTTCACTGGCTTTCTGAAGGGAGGAGCAGTGTTATAGCACTTTCCAAAAATCACTTCACTAAAACATAGAGCCAAAGCAGTCTTTAATTTAGTGCCTTTTATAGGACAGAATACAGTTCAGAAGTAACCAAGGACATTCACAGGTGAAAAGTACTTAAATCAGAGAGAGCTGTTAGGGAAAGGAGACCAACCATGTATTTTTTTATGGCAGAGAACATTAACTGAATACCTCAGAGGCTGAAGCAAAGAAACAGAGAGAACACTTGTCTTCCTTCTCAACTTGGCTCTGAATCCAAACTGGAACCGCTGTGCACCATTTTGAACTTGGAGAGCTCAGGGGAAGTCAGTTTTGGGTAGTATTGGAGGCTTGTTTTACAGAACCCATTCTTTGCTACTCCCTTCTGTGTTAACAGTAACAACAAAAAAGTAAAACCTGTATCTGCAATCACAGTAATGACACCAAGAACTAAAATCACAGAGTCCAAACAACTGGTCAGATTGCTTCATCTATCACCTAGTAGCTTTCTTCTGGATTCTGTATTCTGACAGTCAGCCATTCCCTTTCTTTTCATTCCACACTGGACCTGCCTTAGGTTTATACTTTTGAAATAGATTTCAAACCACTCTCCCATACGGTACACAGGTCAAGTGACAAAATGATGACTTGCTGGATAAAGGCAGCTCACTGATGCATTTTATTTTTCTCTTTTGTCCGAAACACTTTTTGGAATAAGAGGTCAAAATTGAAAAAGCAGATGATTTTATATAAACATCCACATTTCCAGTGTCTCTTGAAGATTCACATGATCTTACCTCACTGGTCCACATGGAGCAGCAGCTGGGTGAAGCTGAATAGTGGCTGTTCCTTTTAGCTTGAGCATCATATTTCTCTCCAGTTTGTCATAATCTTTCTGCCTTACTATTATTTTATACTCTACTCTTTTGTTACCTGCCTGAACCTGGGGTGGTGGGGGGGAGTATTTGAATTTTAAGGTATTACTTTACAGATGTACTTTTCTAAAACACAATTCTGATCACGTCACACTCTTGCTTTCAAAACCTTCACCAGCCTGTCTATCTGGCATATTAAGTTCAAACTCTTCACACTAGCATTGAAAGGTCTTCATAACCTGATCTCAATCTTTCTGGGGATCTCTTTCCTAAAACATGCCCTTCCCAGAAGCCATCTAAAAGGATGTACCGTGTTGTACACCCATGTCTCTCACCCACTGTAATTCTCTCATTCCAATTGGAATGGATTTCTTCTCTTATCCACTTGGTGAACATCTACTCTTTGTTCACCGAGTGGATAAGAGAAGAAATATAAATCCCCTTACCTATAGACTAGAATGGTAATACTTACTGTTCTTATATCAGAGGATTTTGGTGGGAATCAAATGACACAATGTCCTTTGTAAAAGCATTTGGAAACTGCAAAGTAATATATGAATGAATGGAATTAGTATAGAAAATGATATATTCTTAGATTGCTTTAAATGATTTAACTGTACTATTTCTGTAGAGAACAGTAACCTGGATGGCAGGAGGCCTGGACTATGGTTCCAGTTTCATTGCCAATTAGCTGGGTGACTTAGGGCAAGTCTTTTTACCACTCTAGACCTCAGTTTATAGAGCTGAGCTATAGAACAGGTAAGGTACTTGTTCTTTTTTTTTAATGTTTTTTTTTTCCTTTAGTCTTCCTAAGAATAAGACATTTTTCTTGTTCTTAAAGACTTTCATTTTTCCACATTTGCTATGGTATATTAACCAAAATAAAATAATGAATATACAGTACTTAGTTTTTTCATTAAATATACAAATTAGTGAAAATAGCTATTGTGCAGAGCTGATTACTAACATTTTCCTAACCTGGAATTGTTTTCATTATTTAATCAACATTAGCAAATGAAAGCTTCAGAGCTCAGAATTTAAAGATCTTAGAAGTTGTGTCACAATGTCTCACTCAGTCTCATCTAGTCTTTTACTGTATACTCAGATGGCAATTAATGTATCTCTCTTCCTATATTACTTGAAAGTCACCCATGTGATTGATGCATTTGGGGAGAAGAATTAGGAGGTGCGAGAGTGTGGAGAAAATGAAGACTGTACTTGGAAGGGAAAAATGCTTCATCCTTTTCTTATTTTCTAAATTGCAGCTTATAAAGTTGATTCACAGACTGCTGGTTTAAAACGGTATCTGCCAACAGCTCCTGGCAGAGCTTCTCTGTAATGTGCAATAAGGTTTAGAAGAAAATGTAAACTCAAAACACAGCCATAAACTTGGACTGAAAATTAACTAAAAGTTGGATCCAGGAGGATTTTTTTTTGCCACCTTTAAGGTCAATGGAACTGGAGAGAAGAGCACAGTCCATGGCTTGGGTATGCTTTTGGGTGGTTACTCTATAGAAAAAAGGGTGGATAGGATGATTATCCTTCTCTGTTGTGTATCCCCCATTTTATATATCCCTGAATGGATTCCCAGGTGAAAATTCATGTCTACCTATAATCTTAGAATGTGACCTTATTTGGACATAGGGTCTCTGCAGATATAATTAAGATAAGGATCCAGATAAGATCATCTGGATTCAGGTAGGTTCTAAATCCAATTAAAGTGCTCTTATGGGTACAGAAAAGGACACACAGAGCCATACAGAGAGAAGTTGACTATGTGAAGACTAAGGCAGAGATTGGGGTGATACGGTGACAAGCCAAGAATGCCAGAAGCCATCATAAGCTGGAGGAAGCAAGAAAGCTTTCTCCTCTGGAGCCCCTAGAGGCAGCTTGGCCCTGCTGACATCTTGATGTGGACTTCTGACCTCCACAACTGTGAGAGAATAAATTTCTATTATTTTAAGCCTTCAAATTTGTGGTAATCTGTTAAGGCAGTCCTGGGAAACTAATACATACTGGAAAACTCACTTTATATCAGTAGCTGAAAATTCAAACACCTAAGGTAGCAAAAATGAGTGGGTTGACCAGGGTAAAGACTGTGGCAAACTGGAGAAGATGTGCTTTATGTAAAGACAACCAACTGTTGTCTTGCAAGAACACAGAAACAAATTTGCCACATCTTCCCATAGTTCAAGAGAAGCTGGAAATCTAGATTTTATTTGTATGCTCTTATTTATTTATTTTTCGTATTGCACCAATATTTACTTTAAAAATGGTGCTAACCATTTTTAACGTGTCTGAGTGTCAGATTCCTCCCATGGGCGGCTGGTTTGCTGCCTCCTGTCTGTTCTTGGTAACCATCCTTTTCCTGTGTGGCTCTTCCATTTTTTTTGAAGCAAGTTCTGATGTCTCTCCTCTCCAATTATTCATTTTACTACTTCACAGATGGCCAATCTCCAAAGATAGAAGAAAAGGAGAGCTTGAATGGCAGTGACACAGAGCCACCTGAGGTGGAAAAATATAATTCCTGCCCCTTTGGTGGGGAGGAGAACTAGGAAGACCCTAATAGCAGTACATGTGGCGGGGGAGCTGATGATTATTTTCATATTCAATAACTGTTGGATTCACCAGGAATCCAGAAGGAATGTGAACAGAATTCCATTTCAGCCTCATGGAGCCACAGTTAATAAAGCCTGCTGGAAGGTGGAATTTATCTTGGAAGTGACCATTCAACTAGTGGGTAGCTGTACTTTGGAAAAGAGGAATTGACCAGAAGGAAGTGAGGTCAGGAAGCATTCATCCTTGAGGTCTTCTGGTAAATAGTGGGCTTTGATATATCTTCTTTTATTTAAAGATGAAAAAACCACAAAACACAAAGAATATGAACCCCAACAATGATGACAATCATAGTGCAGGAACTTTGAACAATGATTATCAAAGAGTATCATGAAAACACAAAGGAAAAATAACCTTTGACAAAGATCTACTGCAGGAAATGGAATCTCTTTTTTTTGGAGATTTTTTGGCAACATTAGATGAGATGCAAGAAATGATCACCTCATAAAAATAGGGCAGATATCATAAAGAAAACAATGAAATTACATAGAAAAGGAGCTGGATGAGATGAGGAAGAAATTCTAGGAAACTAAAAGTCAACTGTAGAGGTACAGTGAGCATTAAGAAGCAGTTAAAAACATAACTGAGGTTACAGAAAATTATATTGTGTTATGAGAGACAAAATTTAGAAATTCTGGAGTATTGAATATCAAGGTGTCTTATTTTTTTGGATGGAATGCCCTATAAATACCAGTTAAGTCCATCTTTTTTTTTTTTTAACATCTTTATTGGAGTACAGTTGCTTTACAATTGTGTGTTAATTTCT
The DNA here is from genome assembly GCF_059928025.1 of Delphinapterus leucas. Classification (NCBI taxonomy): domain Eukaryota; kingdom Metazoa; phylum Chordata; class Mammalia; order Artiodactyla; family Monodontidae; genus Delphinapterus; species Delphinapterus leucas. The sequence continues at coordinate 41,333,690 of NC_143133.1, forward strand.
GCTGTATAACAAAGTGAATCAGCTATATGTATATATATACTCCCATATCTACTCCCTCTTACGTCTCCCTCCCACCCTCCCGATTCCACCACTCTAGGTGGACATAAAGCACCGAGCTGATCTCCCTGTGCTATGCAGCTGCTTCCCACTACCTATTTATTTTACATTTGGTAGTGTATATATGTCCATCGACTCTCTCACTTTGTCCCAGCTTAATCTCCCCCCTCTCCGTGTCCTCAAGTCTCTTCTCTGCATCAGCATCTTTATTCCCGTCCTGCCCCTAGGTTCTTCAGAACCATTTTTTTTTTTTTTTAGATTCCATATATATGTGTTAGCATATGGTATTTGTTTTTCTCTTTCTAACTTACTTCCTTCTGTGTGACAGACTCTAGGTCTATCCACCTCACTACAAATAATTCAATTGTGTTTCTTTTATGGCTGAGTAATATTCCATTGTATATATGTGCCACATCTTCTCTATCCATTCATCTGTCGATGGACACTTAGGTTGCTTCCATGTCTTGGCTATTGTAAATAGAGCTGCAAAGAACATTGTGGCACATGACTGCATTTGAATTATGGTTTTTCTCAGGGTATATGCCTGGTAGTGGGATTGCTGAGTCATATGGTAGTTCTAGTTTTAGTTTTTTAAGGAACCTCCATACTGTTCTCCATAGTGGCTGTATCAATTTACATTCCCACCAACAGTGCAAGAGTGTTCCCTTTTCTCCACACCCTCCCCAGCATTTATTGTTTGTAGATTTTTTGATGATGGCCATGATGGTGTGAGTTGATACCTCATTGTAGTTGTGATTTGCATTTCTCTAATGATTAGTGATGTTGAGCATCCTTCCATGTGTCTGTTGGCAATCTGTATATATTCTTTGGAGAAATGTCCATTTAGATCTTCAGCCCAGTTTTGGAATGGGTTGTTTGATTTTCTGATATTGAGCTGCATGAGCTGCTTGTATATTTTGGAGATTAATTCTTTGTCAGTTGCTTCATTTGCAATTATTTCTCCCATTCTGAGTGTTGTCTTTTCATCTTGTTTATGGTTTCCTTTGCTGTGCAAAAGCTTTTAAGTTTCATTAGGTCCCATTTGATTATTTTTGTTTTTATTTCCATTTTTCTAGGAGTTGGGTCAAAAAGGATCTTGCTGTGATTTATGTCATAGAGTGTTCTGCCTGTTTTCCTCTAAGAGTTTTATACTGTCTGGCCTTACATTTAGGTCTTTAATCCATTATGAGTTTATTTTTGTGTATGGTGTTAGGGAGTGTTCTATTTTCATTCTTTTACATGTAGCTGTCCAGTTTTACCAGCACCGCTTTTTGAAGAGGCTGTCTTTTCTCCTGTATATCCTTGCCTAGTTTGTCATAGATTTGGTGACCATATGTTTGTGGGTTTATCTCTGGGATTTCTATCCTGTTCCATTGATCTATATTTCTGTTTTTGTGCAAGTACCATACTGTCTTGATTACTGTAGCTTTGTTGTATAGTCTGAAGTCCGGGAGCCTGATTCCTCTAGCCCCGTTTTTCGTTCTCAAGATTGCTTTGGCTATTCGGGTTCTTTTGTGTTTCCATACAATTGTGAAATTTTTTGTTCTAGTTCTGTGAAAAGTGTCATTGGTAGTTTGATACAGATTGAACTGAATCTGTAGATTGCTTTGGGTAGTATAGTCATTTTCACAATGCTGATTCTTCCAATCCAAGAACATGGTATATCACTACATCTGTTTGTATCATCTTTAATTTTTTTCATCAGTGTCATTGTTTTCTGCATACAGGCCTTTTGTCTCTTTAGGTAGATTTATACCTAGGTATTTTATTCTTTTTGTTGCAATGGTAAATGGCAGTGTTTCCTTAATTTCTCTTTCAGATTTTTCATTATTATTGTATAGGTATAGAAGCAATTTCTGTGCATTAATTTTGTACTTTACCAAATTCATTGATTAGCTCTAGTAGTTTTCTGGAAGCATCTTTAGTATTCTCTATGTATAATATGTCATCTGCAAACAGTGATAGCTTTACTTTTTCTTTTTCAATTTGGATTCCTTTTATTTATTTTTCTTCTCTGATTGCTGTGGCTAAAACTTCTAAAACTATGTTGAATAATAATGGTGAGAGCGGGCAACCTTTTCTTGTTCCTGATCGTAGGGGAAGTGGTTTCAATTTTGCAGCATTGAGAATGATACTGGCTGTGGGTTTGTCATATGAGGCCTTTATTATGTTGAGGTAGATGCCCTATTCCCACTTTCTGGAGAGTTTTTTGGTATCACAAATGGATGTTGAATTTTGTTGAAAGCTTTTTCTGCAACCATTGAGATTATCATATGATTTTAACAATTCCGTTTGTTAATATGGTTTATCACATTGATTGATTTGCATATATTGAAGAATCCTTGCATTCCTGGGATAAACCCAACTTGATCATGGTGTATGATCCTTTTAATGTGCTGTTGGATTCTGTTTACTAGTATTTTGCTGAGGATTTTTGAATGTCTGTTCATCAGTGATATTGGTCTGTAGTTTTCTTTTTTTGTGACATCTTTGTCTGGTTTTGGTATCAAGATCATGGTGGCCTCATTGAATAAATTTGGGAGTGTTCCTCTCTCTGCCATATTTTGGAAGAGTTTGAGAAGGATAGATGTTAGCTCTTTTCTAAATATTTGATAGAATTCACTAGTGAAACCATCTGGTCCTGGGCTTTTGTTTGTTGGAAAATTTTAAGTCACTGTTTCTATTTCAGTGCTTGTGATTGGTCTGTTTATATTTTCTATTTCTTCCTGGTTCGATCTCAGAGGGCTGTGCTTTTCTAAGGATTTGTCCATTTCTTCCAGGTTGTCCATTTTATTGGCGTATAGTTGCTTGTAGTAATGTCTCATAATCCTTTGTATTTCTGCAGTTGTTACTACTCCTTTTTCATCTCTAATTTTATTGATTTGAATCTTTTCCCTTTTTTTCTTGATGAGTCTGTCTAATGGTTTAACAATTTTGTTTATCTTCTCAAAGAACCATCTTTTAGTTTTATTGATCTTTGTTATTGTTTCCTTCATTTCTTTTTCATTTATTACTGATCTGATCTTTATGATATCTTTCATCTACTAACTGTGAGGATTTTTTGTTCTTCTTTCTCTAATTCGTTTAGGTGTAAGTTTGAGTTATTTCTTGTTTCTTGAGATAGGATTGCATTGCTATAAACTTCCCTCTTAGAACTGCTTTTGCTGCTTTCCATAGGTTTTGGGTCATCGTGTTTCCATTGTCATTTGTTTCTAGGTATTTTTTGATTTCCTTTTTGATTTCTTCAGTGATGTCTTGGTTACTTTGTAGTGTATTGTTTAGCCTCCATGTGTTTGTATTTTTCAAAGTTTTTTTTTTTTTCTGTAATTGATATGTAGTCTCATAGCGTTGTGGTCAGAAAATGTGCTTGATATGATTTCAATTTACTTAAATTTACCAAGGCTTGATTTGTGACCCAAGATATGATCTATCCTGGAGAATGTTCCATGAGCACTTCAGAAGAAAATGTATTCTGCTGTTTTTGGATAGAATGTCTTATAAATATCAATTAAGTACATCTTGTTTAATATGTCATTTAAAGCTTGTGTTTCCTTATTTATTTTCATTTTGGATGATATGTCTGTTGGTGAAAGTGAGGTGTTAAAGTCCCCTACTATGATTGTGTTGCTATCAATTTCCCCTTTTATCGCTGTTAGAATTTGCCTTCTGTATTGAGATGCTCCTATGTTGGGTGCATATATATTTACAGTTTTTATATCTTCTTCTTGGATTGATCCCTTGTTCATTGTGTAGTGTCTTGCTTTGTCTCTTGTAATAGTCTTTTTTTTAAAGTCTATTTTGTCCAATATGAAAATTGTTACTGCAGCTTTCTTTTGATTTCCATTTGCATGGAATATCTTTTTCATTCCCCTCACTTTCAGTCCGTAAGTGTCCCTAGGCCTGAAGTGGGTCTCTTGTAGACAGCATATATACAGGTCTTGTTTTTGTATCCATTCAGCTGGTCTATGTCTTTTGGTTGAAGCATTTAATCTATTTACATTAAAGGTGATTATCAATATGTATGTTCATATTACCATTTTCTTGTTTTAGTTTGTTACTCTATGTCTTTTCCTTCTCTTGTGTTTCCTGCCTAGAGAAGTTCCTTTAGTGTTTGTTGTAAAGCTGGTTTAGTGGTGCTAAATTCTCTTAGCTTTTGCTTGTCTGTAAAGGTTTTAATTTATCCCTCAAATCTGAATGAGATCCTTTCTGGGTAGAGTAATCTTGGTTGTAGATTTTTCCCTTTCATCACTTTAAATATGTCCTGCCATTCCCTTCTGGCTTGCAGAATTTCTGCTGAAAGATCAGTTATTAACCTTATGGGGATTCCCTTGAATGTTATTTGTTGTTTTCCCCTTGCTGCTTTTAATATTTTTCTTTGTATTTAATTTTTGATAGTTTGATTAATATGTGTCTTAGCATGTTTCTCCTTGGATTTATCCTGTATGGGACTCTGCACTTTGTGCACTTGATTGATTATTTCCTTTCCCATATTAGGGAAATTTTCAACTATAATCTGTTCAAATATTTTCTCAGTTCCTTTTTTTTTTTTTATTTTCTCTTCTTCTTCTGCAACCCCTATAATTCGAATGTTGGTGCATTTAATGTTGTCCCAGAGGTGTCTGAGACTGTCCTCAATTCTTTTCATTTTTTTCTTTATTCAGCTCTGTGGTCATTACTTCCACTATTTTATCTTCCAGGTCACTTATCCATTCTTCTGCCTCAGTTATTCTGCTATTGATTCCTTCTAGAGAATTTTTAATTTCATTTATTGTGTTGTTCATCATTGTTTGTTTGCTCTTTAATTCTTCTAGGTCTTTGTTAAATGTATTTTGTATTTTCTCCATTCTATTTCCACGATTTTGTATCATCTTTACTATCATTACTCTGAATTTTTTTTCAAGTAGACTGCCTATTTCCTCTTTGTTTTTTGGTGTCTTGGGTTTTTACCTTGCTCTTTCATCTGCTGTGTGTTTCTCTGTCTCCTCTTTTTGCTTAACTTAATGTTTTTGGGGTCTCCTTTTTGCAGGCTGCAGATTCATAGTTCCCGTTGTTCTTGTTGTCTCCCCCCAGTGGCTAAGGTTGGTTCAGTGGGTTGTGTTGGCTTCTTGGGGGAGGGGACTGGTGCCTGTGGTATGGTGGATGAGGCTGGATTTTGTCTTTCTGGTGGGCAGGACTGTATCCAGTGGTGTGTTTTGGGGTGTCTGTGACCTCATTATGATTTTAGGCAGACTCTCTGCTAATGTGTGGAGTTGTATTCCTGTCGTGCTAGTTGTTTGGCATAGGGTGTCCAGCACTGTAGCTTGCTGTTCTTTGAGTGGAGCTGTGTCTTAGCGTTGAGATGAAGATCTCTGGGACAGCTTTCGCTGTTTGATATTATGTGTGGCTGGGAGGTGTCTGGTGGACCAATGTCCTAAACTCGGCTCTCCCACGCCAGAGACTCAGTCTTGACACCTGGCCGGGACACCAAGACCCTGTGAGGCACACAGCTCAGAAGAAAAGGGAGAAAAAGAAAGAAAGGAAAAAAATAAATAAAATAGTGATTAAATAACAAATAAAAATAAATTATTAAAAATAGAAAAATGAAAAAGTAAAAAAAAAAAGAGAGACCAAATCAAAGAAAAAATCCGCCAATTTTAATAAACGTTAAAAATGATACTAAAAAAAAGAAAAAGGACAGACAGAACACTAAGACAAATGGTAAAAGTGAAGCTATAGAGACAATATCACGCAAAAAAAAGCATAAACATACACACTCACAAAGAGAGAAAAAGGAAAAAACTATATACATAAAAAAAGGAAGAGAGCAACCAAATCAATAAACAAATCTACCAATGATAATAAGCTCTAAATACTAAACTAAGATATACATAAAATCAGAAACAAATTAGATGCAGAAAGCCAACCCCAAGCCTACATTTGCTCTCAAAGTTCCCTGCCTTAATTTTGGGATGATTCATTGTTTATTCAGGTATTCCAGACATGCAGGGTACATCAAGATGATTTTGAAGGTTTAATCCACTGCTCCTGATGTTGCTGGGAGAAATTTCCCTTTCTCTTCTTTGTTGGCACAGCTCCTGGAATTTACCTTTGTATTTGGCCCTGCCTCTGCTGATAGATCACCTGAGGGCATCTGTTGCTTACCCTAACAGGATGGGGTTAAAGTAGCAGCTGATTAGGGGGCTTTGGCTCACTCAGGCCAGGGAGAGGCAGGGGTACAGAATGTGGGGCAAGCCTGCGGTGGCAGAGGCTGGCATGATATTACATCATCCTGAGGTGCGCCATTTGTTCTCCCAGGGAATATGTCCCTGGATCATGGGACACTGGCAGTGGTGGGCTGGATATGCTCCCAGTATGGGAGGTGTAGATAGTGACTTGTGCTTACACACAGGCTTCTTTGTTGCTGCAGTAGCAGCCTTAGCATCTCATGCCCGTCTCCGGGGTCTGTGCTGATAGCCGTGGCTCGTGCCCATCTCCGGAGCTCGTTTAGGTGGTGTTCTGTATTCCCTCTCCTCACACACCCCAAAACAATGGTCTCTTGCCTCTTAGGCAGTTCCAGACATTTTACCAGACCCCCTCCCAGCTATTTGTGGCACACTATCCCCCTTCAGACTGTTTTCATGCAGCCGACCCCAGTCCTCTCCCTGGGATCTGAACTTCGAAGCCTGAGCCTCAGCTCTCAGCCCCCACCTGCCCCAGCAGGTGAGCAGACAAGCCTCTTAGGCTGGTGAGTGCTGGTCAGCACTGATCCTCTGTGCGGGAATCTCTCCACTTTGCCCTCTGCATCCCTGTTGCTGCACTCTCCTCATGGCTCTGAAGCTCCCTCCCCACCCACCCACCGTGTGCACCAGTGACGGGGCTTCCTATGGTGTGGAAATTTTCCTTCTTCACTGCTCACTCCCTAAGGTGCTAGTCCCATCCCTATTTTTTTGTCTCTATTTTTCCTTTTTTCTTTTGCCCTACCCAGGCACATGGGGATTTTCTTGCCTTTTGGGAAGTCTGAGGTCTTCTGCCAGCATTCAGTAGGTGTTCTGTAGGAGTTGTTCCACATGTAGATGTATTTTTGATGTATCTGTGGGGAGGAAGTTGATCTCCACATCTTACTCCTCCACCATCATGAAGATCCCCCCCAAAGTATCTTTTAATAGAATTTCATCTGTACATTTTTAAGTGGAAAAAGATACTGTGCACTATAATAAGATTCTCCAGACAAACAGAACCAATAGGATATATATATATATATATGATTTATTATATAATTTAATATATGATTTATTATAAGGATTGTCTAACATGATATGGAGGCTAAGAATTCCCTTGATCTGCTATGTGCAACAGGAGATCCAGGGAAGCCCATGGTGTCCAGTATGTTGTGCTGAAAACTGGAGGTCTAAATGTTTATGTCCCAGTCAAGGACTGGACAAGACCCACGTCCCAGCTCAAAGAATCAGACAGAGAGAGCCAGTTCCCCGTTCCTCTGTCTTTTTTTTTTTTCTATTCAGGTCCTCAACACTTTGGACAATACCCACCTACATTGGGGAGGACAATTTGCTTTACTCAGTTTACTCATTCAAGTACAATCTCATGTGGAATACCATCACAGATAAACCCAGAGATAGTGTTTAATCTGGGCACTCCATGGTCCAGTCAATTTGGCACATAAGATTAACCATGACAAATCGAACCCTTATCAACTTGGCACCCACATGCATCTCCTTAAACCATACTTAATTTCCAAATAAAGACAATAGCAAGGTCATAATTCTGCCTAGCATGAAACAACTATCCTGAGTACAACCGAAAATGTACTAACTTTTCCAAAAAAGAAGTAAAGTCCTTGAGTAATGTTTACTCTTTTCCTTGATATCTCATAACTTAAGTACTATGATGTAAAATTAACAATACTTAAATATTATGATATAAAGTTAATACTTCTTTTGTTACATGATAAAGGAATCAGGTAGAAAAGCAAACAAAGTAAACAACTTTATATATTTTGATTAAATATAAAAGAAAATACTTTTTATGTTGCAAACAATGTAAAAAACTTTATATATTTTGATTAAATATAAAAGAAAATACTTTTTTATGTTAAATAAGTATATATATATGTGTGTGTGTGTGTGTATATATATACTTTGGGAATTCCCAAAGTCAGACCTATTTAGATTTGAATCTTTCTTTACTCCAGGTTTGCCATGTAAACCCAGGCATTAAATTATCCACGTCTCAGTCGTCCCATTTTTAAAATGTGGAGATTAGTATTGAACTGGCTAAGTCATTGTGAATCAAGGATAGTGTGAGAAAGTGCATATCACAATAACTTTGTAGAGGTTCCTGATACATGGATATTTCTCCTCTTTTTGTCTTTATCTGCAAGGTTAAAAGTTTACATAAAAAAATGATTGTCCATCATATTTGGTGCAGTACTTCAGTTTTCAACTCAATCTCATATACCCTATATTTCTCACAAAATGTCTCAGGTATCGGGAGCATATAAGGAGGTCTCACGAAGATCAAATGACAGCTCAGTAGGACACAAATTGTGTTCCCAAGAGGGGCAACCAGCAGGCTCAATCTGAGGTTTGAGTGAGGCATGTTGAGCTTTGTACAGAGCAAGAAGGCTGGGATTGATGACCAAGGGTAAACCAGGAGGTGGTAGAGGAGGAGGGACAGGGAAGAATAGCTTGCCTTTCCTAAAAGTAGGAGAAAAGACCTCATATTTTCTGAATGCCTGCTCCATGCTCACACTGTGTTGAGAAATTTTCTTGTAGTACCTTAGTTAATCCTTACAATCCCCCTGAGATCTGGATAATACTTCCATTAACAACTGAGGAAACAAAGACCTAGGGGGGTGACTTGCTCAGGATGATCCTGATGGCAGATGAAGAGGGAAAGGCTTGAACTGAAGTGTGGCTGACTCTACCTCATGTTTCACCCCTTCCCAGGAGTAGAAAGGCATCCTGGTCTCTTTGTGATTGAGTTTGTCCAGTATATATATTTGTAGGGTTAGGGTTTGGTTTCTAGAGAGAAGAACTTGACATATCTGAGCAGGATTTTAGGACTTGAGCTGGGATGGGTTTCAGGTCTATTCACTGTGACTAATGCCAAATCCTACAAACTGAGTGTGTTCAAAAGGACCACTGAGAGTCTTCAGCCTGGTGGTTTCCAGCAACTCACCTCAGCCACATTAGTCCCTGTGCTGACAGCTGCCAGACAAAGTGTAGACTCCACTGCAGAGAAGACCCCACTCCAAGATTCAGAGCTGCTTCAGAATCTAGATTGGAGAACCATCTATAACCTACAGCTTTGATGGGCTGGGACAGGCAGAACTACAATTAAGTTAGGTAAATCAGGAAATCTTTCCGTTTCACTGAGGAAGAAATTGAGACTCACAAAGGCTCTGGGCACCCAACACGAGAGGAAAAGCCAAGCTGACCTGATCTTTCTCTGAATTTTGATACCTATCATCCTTTTTTACTTTTCCATACTTTTGCTGTTGTTGGTTAAAACCAATAGGCAAAATAAATGCAGGTGCTTTTTCATTCAACAAATATTAAGTGAGCTTATGACCAGGAATTTTTCTAGGCTCTGGGAATATAAATATAGCTGACAAAAATCTCACCCTCATAGAGCTTACATTCTAAAAGAAGACAACGAACAAAATATATTATAATATAATATAGTAAGATAGGAAGTGGTAATGTCTATGAAGAAATATGAAGAGGTTAGGAGTACAGGGAGGGGATTGGCTGAGAAGGTGACACTGAGGAAAGACCTGACAGAGGTAAGGGAGCCAACCATGTGGATTTCTTGAGAAGGAATGTCTTAGGCCCAGGGGACAGCCAGTTCAAGATCCTTGAGAGGGACATGTGCTGGAGGTGCTGCAGAGTTTCAGGAAGAGTAGGAAGCCACTGTGGTTGGAACAGTGTGAGAGCAGGATGTGGAGAGGTGGCAAAGTGTCAGTCATGTATGTCCTTTTGGTACTTTGGTTTTATTCTGGGTAGTGAAATGAAGCAAGACCTGATGGATCCTTCCCAGGACAGACACCCCCACTCCCCATGTCCTCTTCCTGCATTTTGTCTGTAGAAAAACTTTAGCCAAAAAATAAATTTAATCAAGTAAGTGAGAAAATGCAAAAGCAAAGGAAAGCAGTCAAACAAGACAAAATAATAATAGTTGAGACATTAAACAAAGTCAAGGACTTTCTGTTCCTCTTCAAGAGCTATAGATAATATTATGATCCACATTGTTTGAGCTGTCTTGTAGATACTGAAACCCCCACAAAGTGGAAGAAGTTAACTACACAATGACCAGATTATAGCCATGACATAAGCTGCCACAATTCCGAGAATTGACCTCAAGGAAATGGGAACAAATCAACCCTGGAACTAAAGATTGACTGTACTTAAAACAATCAAGATGACACTGATCAGACCACTGCATGACTAATTTCAAGGTAATTGTCAGAGCTAACTGTGCTGTTCTGTATGTAGCCCCCTCCCTTCACCAATACACCCCTGACATTCTCCTTTAAAAGCTCTTGCCCATTGATCAACAGTGGGGAAATGGCCTTTGGACATAAGTCCACCTTCTCCCCTGGTTGCAGGCCTTCTGAATAAAGCAACCTTTCCTTTCTACCAACACTTGCCTCTTGAATATTGGCTTTTGAGCAACAAGCAGCTGGATCTGAGCTTGGTAACAGTAGGATGGAGATCCACAAGATGGTGTTGAGCAAAAGAGTGATAATATCAGAATCACATGTTGATAGGACCAGTCTGGCAGATGCTTATTTAGGACTTGTTGGTGCAATCTCTCTTGCGCATATAGATACAGGCAATCCTCAGCTTCAGGCCAGGGCCAATGACACTGGACTTGGGACTGCAGATGTCCATAAACTAGATGTGCAGAGTAGTCCAAGGGAGAAAAAGCCTCAGGAATTGGACCACTCACAACACCTCAAGAAGAGGTTTTTGCCCGCAGAGGAAATCTGTCATGGGAAAATCTATGAGAGGCACTTGTATTTCCAGATGGCAGTCTCCATGTCTTCTTGGCTGCATTCCATGCAGCACACCTGGATGCTGTTGACAAGAAGACATCAGCCACTAATGGTGTCTGGTGTCCTTGAATTGATCCGCTTATGGAGAAACACTCAAAGTAGTGCCAGGCTTGGCAGGCTCCTTGCCCTGAATCTCCTAGAGTACTTGTTTTCCCATGGGGTAGGACCAGGAAGGCTTTATCAATGCTCCATTTTGACTTTGAAGGATCTTTGAAGAACTAAGAAAACTCTCTCAATTGTTCCTGGATTCTTTTCAAAAATGGCCTGAGATTTTTCTGAACCTATTTTTCTTTTAAATCACAGGTTTTGCTAGTTATTTTTACATACTTTTCATTTAACCAGGCATTTAACCAAGCATGTTGAATGCCTACAATGTTCCAAGCACCATGGGATGAGTAAATAATAAGGAAAATTTACTCTCTGCTACTTTATGAACTCATGGTCTACTCAAAATCCTTGATGCCTAAATAATAATAGCAGGATTATAGTGAATGCTTTTACAGCTGTATGTCCATGATGCTACAGAAGCTCAGAAGAAGAAACATTTAACTCCATCAAGAGGAGTTAGGAAAGGATTTCCAGAGGAACTTAGAAGTACAAGGTTTTTACTTTAAAGAGAATATGTCTGTCATATTAAAGATATTTTTTTCTCACCCTACCCTTCTCTCTCTCCCTTTATCTCTTTCTTTCCTTCTTTCCTTCCTTGTCTTGCTTCCTTTAACACACATTTGAGTGTCTATATCAATCATATGTCAAGCATGTGGGATTGAGTGCATGATCCTGCCCTCACAAAACTTAGAGTTGAGTGAGATAGAAGAGTACATTTTAAAAAGTGCAAAAGTATTTCAGTTCGGTTGATTTTGGTATCTATGTAAGTGAGGTTGCCAGATGAAATGCAGAGCAACTAGTTAAATTTGAATTTCAGATAAACAATAATTTTCTAGTGTAAGTACATCCAAATATTGCATGGGGCATACATATACAAATTTTTCCCCCCTTTTTGCTATGTCTGGCAAACCTATACGTAAGGAATATTAGGAAATGGGGTTATAAATATAGGCAGGGACTGTAAAATTTTATAAATCATCTTTAAAAATCTGAATGTCTTGCTGCATGTAATAGAGAACCATTGAAATATGTTATGCAAGGAAACAAGATTGGGTTTGAAATTTGTAAAGCTAATTCTGGTCACAGTGAGAATACTGTATGACAGAAGAACAGAACCAGAAGCAGCAGGACCAGATGGGCACCTGATTTAAGCAGCAGTAGAGAGATGGAGAGATGGCACTAACATCACTTGGCAAAGATTGAGAAGAGGTTGAATGAGAGAGGTGAGAGAGAAGAGGGACTTCAGAATGCCCCTGCCCCTCTTCCCCACTTCTGGTTTGAATGGCCAGGTCAATGATTCTGCCATTCTCCAAGCTGATGTTTCCAGGAGGAGGAGATATTGCAAGACATACATGTTTTTGCATCCATTTTGCTGCATTTAAGCAATTTGAGTGTAGAAATGTTCCCTAAGCTGTCCACATTGGACCTCACTCTTAAACAAGAAATCTCTCACCCTAGATTGCCTCTAATCTCATTCAATTGTAATGTGAAAAGTAGAAGCTAAACGAAAATTGTTTTTTTGCGAGATAAACATTTTGTTGAGGTCTGCTCATCTCCAAACTCATTTAGTCATTCTTGGGATAATTACCATTTCTAAGAATTCAGTGGACTCTTGACACACACCCCAGATATTTCTGTCCACTTGTGTGAGTACTTAAATATATTTAAAATTGAATTTTCACTCAACTAATCTCATATCCCAGCTGAAGGATTCTCTTTTGCATATCAGACCTTTAGCCCAATTGTTTCAAATTTATGCTTGTATGTGATACCAACATTGAAGGCGAAATCCTTAGATATTAAGCTTTTATTGTATGCTGTAAAGGAAGTAAGAAAGTTAGAATTTGTTAAAATCAAGTCTTATTTGATCTGCTTTAATGAATAGATAAGAAACAATTGGAATTTAAAGCATCAAGAGGATGCAGATGTTGCAGCTAAAGCACACTTTTAACAATGCCTTAAAAGCTAGTAATTTCTTACATATATTAAAGCATTTCTCTCAAATCTCATTTGCTAATAATTTATTTGCCAAAACAAAGACTCAAAAGAGTAGAGGAAAGAAATATATGTATATGTATAAAGAAGATATATATATATAAGAAGATATATATATATAAAAGTATACCTGTGTGTGTACGCACACACACACTGAACTGAGGATTTTACATGGATTGCTACAACTATATAAGGAAAATGAACAATTAGAAACAGATAACTAGGTGATTTAAGAATTGTACAATATGATGAGATGAGGATAATTGATATGGTTTGTGAGAGTGCTATTATTAGAACAATAATATTTGAAAAGGATTGACTCATGACTTTGTAGTAAGCTAGGAGAGGAGTAGGAGGGGCAAAGCACTGTGTAACAGTTCAAGGTAAAATGGTACATTAGCAAAGGGATTAAGATACAGTAGCAATGATATCAATAGTATAATTCCACATCTGGGAAAGAGTGATAAAACTCATTTATTAGGAGGGGAAATAGATGGTCTGGTTGAGAGCAGTGGAAAGGTCTTATATTATGCGTTGTTGGGGAAAGGAGGTGGGAACGCAAAGAAATGAACTTTTATGGAGCTCACACTATACAACATCAACTGTGTGAAGAACAAATATTAGCTCATACATCCAGCTCATTGAAATCTCCCAACAAACCACACCATTTAAGGCCAGGTTTTATCATCTGTACTTTGTACATGAAGAAACTGAGGCTTAGAGAGATTAAAGAACTTTGTCCTCATCACAAGCTAAGAGACAAAAATAAGACCTGAAATTGGATCTTTGTCTTCAAAGCCCATGTTTTTTCTATTCCACTAAATTGCTACCTGTGGTTTATGTTGAAACACTACATCACTGCAGGGAAATTAAGGCCATTGCTTTTTCTCTTGACAAAACACTTTCTACCCTGGCTTTCTGAATGCCCAAGAGAAACATTTTTTATTCCATCTTTGTTACCATCTTTGGGGCAATGGATTAGTGACTTAAACAAGGTCACCAAAAGGCCAAGCCTTTGCCTGATCTGGCTGTCTCTCCTCACCATTAGACAACAATCCCACACCCTGAAACCATTTTTGATTAGGGCTTCAAATCTGTGTAGAAACAGTACTGCAACTTCACACTAGACATTGCTAAAGTCAATGCAAAATGTTCTAGGATCAAGTTTATTTAAAGAAGGAAGGATGAATACCATGTCTTATAGATGAAAAATATGGTCAGTAGTATTACAGATAACCTATCATGTGTTCTGAATTGTATTTTATGTTTTACACTCATTTTTAAGCTTATCTGCTATCTTTATTTTTAAAATTACAAACAACAATTTATACATGTCTAATACAATTTCAAGGTCAAAATATTTGCATAATCTATACAGGGGTCTATGCAGTCTATAGGGTTTGGGGCCAAAACCAAATCACCACCTATAACATTTTCTTGAAACATAGCTACCCACACCTATTATTTTAGTAGTTCCTCGGGCTGTTTTTGCAATATATGGCAGAGTTGGGTAGTTGCAGCAAAGACAGTATGGCCTGCAAAGCTAAAAATATTTACTACCTGATCCTTTTCAGTAAATGTTTGCTGACTCCTGGTCTATGACAACAGGAGCTACTTCAATCTTACCTTTCTAATTAGGTCCTACATATGCCATTTCATCCTGTCTTTCTCAAGAGAAACCATAAAACATTTGTCTTATCTGATAGTATCTTAATTTGCTTAGGCATTTCCTCATCACAAAATACTTATTTACTTCTACAGGGAAATTATTTTTTTTAAGAAGGGGAACATTTCTTTAAAGTGCTCACCAAAACACTGTGATGTAGTTCTTATCTGCATTTTAGAAAGAAAACGTATTTAGGCATAGAGACAGTATTCATTTTTCAAAAATGATTTTTCATTTTTCAAAAATGTCTGTTATGATATCAGGTCCTCAGCTAGGTGTTAGGGATGGATGGGAAGCAGGGGAGATAGACTCCCTAAAGTAATCGAAACATCATTGTACTGGCATAAAAATAGACACAGACCAATGGAACAAAATTGAGAACCTGGAAATAAACACTTGCATATATGGTCAACTGATATTTGATAAGGGAGCCAAGAATACTCACTGGGAAAGAACAGTCTCATCAATAAATTGTGCTAGGAAAAGTGGGCAACTACATGCAGAAGAATGAAATTGTAGCTCTATCTTACACAACTTTCAAAAAAACCTGAAATGGATTAAAAACTTACATGTAAGACCTAAAACAGTAAAACTCCTAGAAGAAAACATAGGGGAAAAATCTCTTTGACATTGGTCTTGACAATATTTTTTTGGATATGACCCACAAAGGACAAGCAACAGAAGAAAAACATTAATCAATGGGACTATATCAAACTGAAAAGCTTTTGTACAGTAAAAAAAAAAATCAACAAAAAGAAAAGTCAACCTACAGGATGAGAGAAAATATTTGTAAATCATATATCTAAAAGGGGTTAATATCTAAAATACATGAAGAACTCATATGACTTAACAGCGCACACACAAAAAAACAAAAACAAAAAAACCCAAACAATTCAAGTTAAAAATGAGCAGAGGAACTGAACAGTCATTTTTCCAAAGAAGACATACAAATGGTCAATGGGTTCGTGAAAAGATGCTCAACACTTCTAAACATCAGGGAAATACAAACCAAAACCACAATGAGATATCACCTCTCACTTGTTAGAATGGCTATCATCAAAAAGACGAGAAATAACAAGTGTTGGCAAGGATGTGGAGAAAAGGGATATTTGTGTGCTGTTGGTGGGGATGTAAATTGGTGCAGCCAGTATGGAAAATGGTATGGAGATTCCTCAAAAAACGAAAAATAGAACTACCATATGATCCAACAATCCCACTTCTCGTTATATATCCAAAGGAAATGAAATCAGGATCTCAGAGATCTCTGCACTCCCATGTTCATTGCAGCATTATTCAGAATAGCCAAGATACAGAAACAACCTAAGTGTCTGTCAGCTGATGAATGGATATAAAAGATGTATATATAATGTAATGTTATTCAGCCATGAGAAAGAAGGACATCGTGCCATTTGTGACAACACGGATAAAACTTCAGGGCATGATAAATTAGTCAGACAGAGAAAGATAAATACTGTATGATCTCATTTATATGTGGAATCTGAAAAATTTGAACTCATAAAAGCAGAGTAGAATGCTGTTTACCAGGGACTAAGGGTTGGGGAGAATGAGATGTTGATCAAAGGGTATAAACTTCTAGTTATACGATGAATAAGTTCTGAGAGTCAAATGTACAGCATGGTGATTATAGTTAACAATACTGTATTATATACTTGAAAACTTCTAAGAGAGTAGATCTTAAATTGACCTGATGCAGATGTTAGCTAAAGACATGGTGATAATCATTTTGCAATATATAAGTGCAGCAATTCAACACATCATACACCTGATAACCACATAATAATATATTATATGTCAATTATATTTCAGTAAAGCTGGGGAAGAAAAAAAGAAAAGAATTCCTAGCCTGGGAGAGGTCAGTCTGGATTGAATAACATTTCCCAAGTCATACACTTAATAAATAGCAGTGCCAGGTTTTAAACTCAGATCTGAATGGTTCCAAAACTCCCTTTACGTGAAACTTGTGCTTTCCAAATTGAGAGATGTGCAGCCCTACCCTTAATACTCCCCAAGTAGCATTAGCATGAGGCAAGAATATACAGAAATACAGAGTTACATGGCTTCAATTTTACTAGACAGTATACGATTTGAAGCAAATTTTTATATTAAAATAAGCCTGGATATTTTAAGAAAGAAAGTGCAAATTTCATATGAAAATTTAAGATAAAACAAAATACTTCAAATAAAATAAAGCTTGTAGTGCCTCAGCCCCTGGGGGTGGAATATTCTCTCTGGAATATTCTTACTCACAGTAAGAAGAAATGAGAAAAATAATCACGTCTTTGGGAAAAAATGCACTAAGGGAAAACCTCATAAGAGCTAAGATTTAAACAGAAAGAAGAAAAAGAGGAAAAGTTTGAAGGAGAAGAGAGACCTCAGATGCAAATTTGAAAATGACTTTCACAGAGTGTCATCGGTCAACCTGCCACTGAGGAGCTTAATTAAGACATCTGCTAAGAGTTACCAATTGATGGTAGTCTCACTGTCACAGCATTTTAATTGACATGCTGCGATTCCGTTCCAGATTAACTTTATAAGTGGTCCTCCTAATAGAAAGATCATTTAAATTAAAAGTGGGCTGTAAAGGGGATTTGTGATGTTAATAGTCCAGTATAACCTCTGTGTCATTTACATACATTTCCATTTTTCCCAATGCATATTTACATATACCTGAGGATGTCACTGAAAGCTTTGCAGGGGCAACCTTAGTATGATAATGAGCATGCAACTGGCACAGTGTCCAAAGAGTCATTTCTTTGATGTACCCTCAGCATTAAAATCGGAGCTGCCTCTGAGCCTCCAATATTAGTAACATAAAACTCATGTTCCAGAAAAACATAAGTTTGGCTTATTTACCCAGATGCAATAAATGTTTGGAAGGTTGAATAGAATTGAAGCATAGAGCCTTTATAACATTAGAAGACATGCTTAATACTTAAACAACTAAGTACATCAGTGTTGTTAAAAACCTCTAAAAATATGGACTTAATGTGGTGACCCATTGGTATTCATCCATGTTGTAGCCTACTGTATGTAGCATGTCTACCAATCTGGGGGAGGCCAGGGCAGAGGCCAACTCAAATTGGGCTCAGAATAGAGGTTTCAGGAAAAGGGCACTGAAATTGGACTTTACCAGACTGGAGTCTAGCTGTGGATCTGCTACCAAAGGATCTTCATCCCTCTGAGTCTCTCAGTTCTACATCTATACATTCTGGATAAGAACAGACACCTTATATCTGTGATGAAGATTGACATGATGAATGTAAAAGCACTTGCATATAATGTTTGAAAAATTGAGGGCAAAATTTTGGCCCCTGGTAGCCAAAGCAAAAAAGGAGACAATGAAAAATTCAGTTTTCCTTGACTAGTTCTGGGACTCTTTAGTGTTAGCACCATCTATTGAGGAATGGCGCTTTCACTGGGACTTTCAATATGTATTTGAAAAACTAAGTTTAACAGATCAAGTATAACAGTGTAACTGAATCTGCATTCATGTTATCTTTCATGTTACCTGGGCATCATATTTTATGATAGCAAATATGAAGTCCCTGAGAAGCTTGGGTTGAAATGTTGTTCTTTCTGTTACAATAGCAGTGGGCTGGATGCTTCTTTTGTTCAGTTTCATTAATCACTGCCTTCTTGGAATAATAGGACTGACTCTTCCCTCAGTACTCTTCACAGTAATTGGACTTTCTCCATCACCTCACTTCATTTCTCGCATCCTGCTCATCATGACTCATATTAAAATAATTCTCACCAGAAACAACTCTAAAGGAGTGGGTTTTATACAGTAATGCCACGCTGATTTTTACACTTTATCATTCAGCATCAACTCAACTTATTTTGGGCAAAAGATTGCAGATCTACATTTTGTGATTATTTTAGAGCAGAAAATGAAATAGGGGCATAGCAGAAATGCTTTATTGTTTATCACCAACCAGAAAGCCCTCAATAGAAGCTTCATGAGTAAGCAGCAGCAGCATGTTGATGGTATTCAGAGGAGATAGAGGGGCCACCTCCACTCCCACCCCCAAAGCAGAGGCAGAACTCTCCCCCGGAGCCAGAAAGAAGTGGAGTTTATTTTTTGTTGATTTTTTGTGTGTGTGTGACACATTTTGGAAGGTAGTTTCAGGTTCATTGTGGCAGGCTTTTGGGTTAAATCTCTGCATGCTGTTTGGAGTACTTGCTTCTTGGGAACTTCCTGTAATTTTATAGGGACCTCTCAGGCAAGAGGGAACAGGGAACCAGGTGCTCAAGACTGAGTCAAAAGGAAAACTAATCTCAAGAGGGAGAGCTAGCAAACAAATGTTTCCTTTTAGGCTGACCTAGCTCCCAGGGTCAGAAAAGATCAGAGATTTAGGGTAGACTCTCTGTCTAAGGGGGAAACAAACTCCCACACATGATTGTTTCCATTGTTATTTTATTTTTTTTAATTAAATTATTTTTGTTTTTATTTTTTGGCCATGCTGCACAGAATGCAGGATCTTAGTTCCCTGACCAGGGATCGAACTCCTGCCCCTTGCAGTGGAATCACGGAGCCTTACCACTGGACTGCCAAGGAAGTCCCTCCATTGTTATTTTAATACCAGCACCAGCACCTCCTCTCCCAGCAGCTATTAGTCCATGTGAAGCTTCTAGACACTTCTCACATGTTAACTTATTTCATCTTTTCAATGATACACACAAAAAGCAGTTTTTCTTAATATTTCAACATATAGAGGAAAAATGAACATCTTGAGAAGTCAAGAAATTTGCTAAGGACACCCAGCGAAAGTGAAAATGAGAGATCTGTGTGATCACAAAGTTCATTCTCACTTTCAGTTACTGCATGCCGTAAGAGCTTACGTATAGTGAGTAAGTGACAAATGGGCTGTCCGTGTTAGTAAATCTAGGACAAGAGTCCTATCCATAATCACACCTGGAGAAAGCCAAAGGTTGAAATGTTACCTTTCCTTCCTTATCCTCCAGATGAGGGAATTGGTGTAGAAAGAAAGGGGGTAGGCTTAGGGAGTCATTTGACTGCCAAGGGGGGGAAATTGTGTCTTGCAGCCCTGGAACCAGAGTACAGGGACATTCATTTTCAGGCTCTGCTGGAGCTTGGCCACCAGCTTTGCCAGGCTCCGGAGATGTGTCAATGGGCCACTTACATAACCCTTTGCAAAGTTAAACCTATTATTTGGTCCTTCATGCTGGCTTTTTTAAAAAGCCCTTGGTAGGCACAGTTGGAATAAAATAATGAATGTTGACATACTGGGTGTCTTAAAAATGAAAAGTTCAAGTCTGAGAAACTTCAGTCAAAAAGTAGTGTGTTTGGCATTGAGGAACACTAAATATTAAAGGAAAGTGACTCATGTTCAGTGCCTCACTCTAATGGGGTTCCTCTGAGAATGGGGTGGATTTCCTCCCCACCAGCCCTGGATAGGGGGCTCCAGTTCCAATGTGGGGCTGGCCAGGGCAGAGGGACAGTCTCTTGCACAGGACCCAGGGCCCCCTTAGCTGAGAACTGCTGGATTCTGAGATGGAGACATAAAATCATCCCAAATTCAGAACTGTGGGCCTAGTCCTCTCCCTGGACTGGGCATTTCCCCTCAGTTCTGGACCAAGAGTGACTTCAGTCTGATGACTCAGCACCCCCGTCTCAGCATGCACTGCCCTTTGTGTGATTGTCCATCTCAGCATCTTCCTCAGGATGCTGGCCTCCTGGCATGAGGTAATGGGATGTGAAGCCAGTGAGCCCTCCCTCCCCCAGTGGCTTGTGATGTTCAATAGCAAGAACAAAGATATCAAACAGTGATCCAAAATGAAGATGAATTTATTTACTTGCCTGTCAAGGGAGAGACACATCACTTAGATGGAAGTTATGCAGGTCTCCCGGAACAGGAATAAAAAGGGCTGGATAGATCACCAAAAAATAAAAATAAAAAATGAAGAAAGTACACTAAACAAGGCCCTCTACTCTACTGAGTTCAAGTCTCTGGTTAGCTCAGAATTGTGAGCTTTTTACTGCGGTCACTTTCATGTTTCACAGCATCTCTGATGCCAGGAAGCCCGGTGTTAAGCATGCCCAGATTGGACTGTGCAAAATTCCAGCTGCAAATTCAGTTGACAGCTTTGTGTTCAAATACTTGAAGCTTCAGAAGTTATATTCATGAACAATGTCAACAGTAGTATTATTGCATTGCCTTTGTATTACCACTTGTGGCAGTTTAATTTCCCTGGTAAGCAGATTCTGAAATAGAGTCTTGTGTGTAAGATATTTGTACAGGTGCATCCTTGGACCCCAGATTTGTAGAAGAGGCAGAATAAAGCAGGGGTAGTCAGAGGGAGATGAGTTGAGATGTTGGCCCAGGAACAACTTTGTCCTGACCCAGGCGACACCCTGGAGCTAGCTAGAGTGGCATTTCAGGGTTGTTCACTGTTGGGCTGAGATGATCAGGCCTTTATACTCCCTCATTGATCACTGGAGGTGGGCAACCTGAAGCCATCCCCCAAGGGGCAGACAGCTGAAGGCTGTCCACTCCCAGCAACAATGTGTACACAGAAGGAGGGTCTGGATGGCAGAGCACAGTGTTCAGCAACCCCCAGTCTCCGCCCCAGCCTTGGTTTCACTTCACACTTAAAACAATTCTGTGACATCAGTGTGGGTGTGAGAAGTGTCTTGCAGAAGGTAAGAAGCTTACTGAAGGCTGAACGCCTAACTGATCCTCTGTGCTTGCAAACCCAGATCTCAGCTCTCCTGTTTCAGTCAGTCTCTCTCTTAGAAGGCTAAGGGGTGCTATATGTGGGGGGAGGGTGGACACAATAGAGAACACAAGACCAAACCCAGAGTTTAGTTACCTGCAGACAGGTCAAGATGTCTCTATTCATTTATAAAAAGCATGCATTCTCAATGAGGGCACCTTGCAAAAATTGATTCTTGGAAGCAGCGGTGAAGAAATCATACTCTTTTTATATATAAGCACATGGAGTACATAAGCAGATCATAAGTATTAAAGTACATAAGTATTGAAATTTAATGGGAAGTGTGATTAGGGAGAAAAATGTCAAATATGGCCTCTGGAGGCAGAGAAATAATGAAAAAAATGGTATGAGAGAATATAAAGAAAGGAAGAAAAAGAATCTCTAAGCCCCAAATTTTCATCATGGCCTCCATATTCCAAGAATTGAGTCTGTCCAAAGTCTTAGAGAATGAGTCAGCAACTGGTAGACCTTAGCACTATCAGGATACACAATGACTTTTTGAGTTTGTTTGTTTTGTTTTTGCTTAAACAACATTAAGAAGGAATTGAAAACAGTCCAAGCTGAGTCACCATTTTAAATTTTGGAGATTTTGCATGTGTGCATGCATGTGTACACACACACACACACACACACACACACACATACACATACACAAGATAGCCAGCTTCTCTTGCATAATGGAATATTTGGCAGCCCTGGACCTCTAGCCTGATCACCACCTCCAGCACCCACAGGGAAACAATGGTCGGGCAGGGATCACCTGCTGCCCTTACCACAGTGTGTCTACCTGTCAACACAGCCCCACTATTCTTATATGTGGCAGGTGTGCCTGTCTGGTTTCATGCACTTACATTACCTGCTTGGTCTCTGCAGGTATTTGAGTTTGAAAGCTCTGTCTTGGGTGTCAGAGCTGAAAGAGGAGCCCAGAAGTTCTCAGTCCTGGCTTCATAACAGGGAAGTTAAAAAAAAAAATCCCTTCAGGTATTCTGGCTTAATTTTCTGGGCATCTGGATGTTGTAAAAGCTCCACAGGGGATTCTGAAGTGTAGCTTGGATAGAGAGCATTGATCTAGTGCAGCACCTCATTTTGCAAGTCAGGGAATGGAGACTCAGAGAGGAAAAGTGAGTTGTCCAAAGACACACAGCTATTTTTGGAGAAGTTAGAATTAAAACCAGGTCTCTTAACCTGGCCTGGAGTATTTCCCTCTACCTCATACTGTCTTCTTTAAATTTGTACAGGGAAGGGTGAAGTAGCAGGCAATCTGATTAAAATACCAGACTTGGATTTTATTTCTGAGTTTTTCCAGTGATGATCATTTAGTGCTTCTAGTTAATCTATTACCTAATAGTGCCTTCTCTTCCCTTGGTTTTATAACTGAGATTGTATGGGGTCCTGGGAAAAAAAAAGGTAGAAAGGAAAGGAGACCTAACATATATACGTAGCTTCTATGAGACAAAATTGTCCTAGGTGCTTTGCCATGGTTGTTTAATTTATTTTCACAACAACCCTAGAAAGTTGGTATTGATTAGTTCCATTTCAAGATGATGAAACAGACTCAGGTGGGTTTGGTCAGGTGTCCAGGGTCCATCAGCAGATAAGTGATTTGTGCTCAGTTCATAACTTTCCAAAGCTGATATTCTGTCAGAGTCTACAAGGATGTAAGTTCCACAGAGGCAGAGATATTAAAAAAAAAAAAAAAAAAAAGCCTTGTTTTCTCATTGATTTCTTTCCTATGTGCCTACAACACTGATGACACATAGTAGGTGCTTGATAAAAATTGGTTGGATCTGTGAGTTAATACCGCTGAACTCTATAGGCTTTAAGTCTTGAGGACTAGAAATTTTTAAGTTCAATAAAATATAAAACATCAAAGAAAAATATGCTTCTTTAAAATTTTAGAATCCAGCAGCTTTTAAAACATCTGCAAGGGAGCATAAGGTATTTAAAACACCTCCTCCGAGTTGCCTGATGCCAAGTGTTGCAGTATACTGACAGCTGAGTCCTCAGTGTATCAGAAAAGAGGGCGTGTATGTGCTGCTAGTATATTATTTAGGGTACTTTTTTTAAAAAGCTACAGTTAAGGAGAAAAAAAGTATTAATATCTCATAGATTGTTCCAGCGCACTGGGCCCAACAGTATGGTGTGCTGGTGAGAAGAGCTGACTGTGGGAGTTTGAGAAGTTCAGGGAGGTGTGTTGCTTCTTATCTCCTTGGACCTGAGCTAATCTGCATGCTAACTAACTCCCTTCCATTCATTACTTTCCAAATCACAACAGCTTGCTTAGAAATGTAGCCTCCTCATCCTTGCATCTCCAGGACTTGACCCATAGATACCCCAGAAATGCCTGTTGAATGAAACGATGATTGTGTTCCCGTAGAAATGGAATTTCTCTTAGTTGAGGCCCATGTCCCAAGTATTGCAACTTCTAGGACTTTCTCCCAAGAATAACCACTGGTTCACTTTAGGTTAAGGCAGGATATAATTAATTTTCATTACTTTTATAGTTTCTAACATCCTGGTTATACTTAACCTCATATTAGCCTTTCAACAGTCACCTGAGATGTTATAGTCACTTTACAAGTGAAACATAAAAGGCTCAGAGAGCTTGAGGAATCTTCCACAGGCCACTCAGCCAGGAAGTGATAGCAGTTGGATGTAAATCCTCTTTATGGAACTCCAAGATGGGACTGGTTCTGGGCAGTAAAGGATTAACCTTGCCCATAGAAAAGTTTGACCCTTGATTGCTCCTGGGATGTAACCTCTAAGCCCTTGGAATACCCTCTCTGTTTACCTGAGGTCTTGGGCCACACCACGTAGTCTATGATAATAGTGTGATTTATCATGGGGGTCTTGGGCCAGGCAGTTTGAGCTTGACTTTTTGGAGAGGCTGAAGACTAAGTTCAGCCATGTGGGCAGCCAGCCATGTCTATGTGACAAACTCCCAGTAAAATTCTTAGACACTAAGGCTCAGGGAACTTCCCTGGTTGGTAATACTCCACGTGCGTTGCCTCATATTGTTGCTAGGAGAAGTAGCTCTGGCCGCGACTCCGCTAGGAGAGGACAGCTGGAGGTTTGTGTCTGGAACTCTCCTGGACCCGGCTGTATGTGCTTCTTTCTGTTCCTGATTTTAATCTCTGTCCTTCTGTTGTAATAAACCATAACCTGTGTACAACAGCTTTGTTGGGTTCTGTAAATCCTTCCAGTGAATTATTGAACCTGAGGGTGGTCTTGGGACACTGAACTCCCAGGTGCTCACAGTTCCTCTCTGCAACTCTAGAATGAGGGTCCACAAGAAAGACTAATGGTGGGTTGTTATGAGTGGAAGTTCTGAGTTCAGTTCCCTGGCTTGACTCTTGCTTCCTCCTCCTTCCTGCTCTCAGTCCTTCCCTCGGTAGGGCTGGGACTAAGGTGAGGTGAGTGAGGCACTCTAGTTCCAGACCTGCCTTTGTTTCAAATGCCTTATCTAGAATATGGAATTAACTCTAGCATCTACCTCCTGAGGTTATGAGAATTAGAGTTACTTTTTCCTTCAGCTCCTTCCAGCACAGAGTAAACACCATCAAAGAGCTAGCTATTTATTTTAATGGTTCCACAAAGAATTCTCCATCTTTTTAGGAGAAGGTAAGTAATTGACTAAGATACAGGAAAGATATGTGTGTTTTAGGTCAATCTAAGGGATGTAGACTCTACTCTGATAGAAGTAGGACAGTTTCACAGGACTGGGATGGAGCATTCATCCCTCCTAGGGGAACTTGACTCTGTCTATAACTGAGGTACTTGGATTTCCTCCAGGAAATGAATTCTTTGGCCACCTATCAGCTGCCCCTCACCTAGTGATATGAGAATGCACAACCTTATATGGGTCATCTAAAATCTGAAGATGCTGTAGACAGGAGTACTTAGGATTCCCATAGCCTGGAGGGCAGTGTAGTTCTTCAGGATGACATTCTGACCTTCTTGGTCAGAACCAGGGCAATGGTTTTTAACTTTGACTGCGTGCTTGCATCCCCTGGGGAGCTTTTACAAAATCCTGATGCCTAGGGATGGAAATTCTGATTTAATAGTCTTGATCGGTGCTGGCATGGTGGTTCCTATAAGCTTCCTGGGATTCTAATTGCACCAATATTTGAGAACTACATCTCACAGCTTCATCACCTACTCTGCTGGTGCTCTCCCCATCACATTGTACCTTTTCCTGTCTGCACAGCATTTGCCTCTCTCATTCCCACTACCAGATATGTTCTCCTTTCTTCGTCTTTCTGAGTACCAATTCACTCATTATAGCCTGACTCAAGTGTGACCTTTCTGAACATTTCTAGGCAGCCTGATGCCAGGCAGAGGTGATTGCTGCCTCATCTGTGTTCCCATAACATTTTCTAGACATTACCTATTATGATACCTACAGGAAATTACAGGCTTTTTGTTTATCAATTTGTTCATTTGAGAGTTGGGACCCTGTCTTCAACACCTTTGTTTCCCCAACACCTGATGGAGTCAGCGCCTAGTACAGAGAAGCACTGGGTGAATATTTAGTTGGATTAAATTGAGATACTCAAAACAGCTATCATGTCATTGAGACTGAAATACCCATTCCTTATGATGCTGGTCTCTTGTTTTGCTGTGACAGTTACTGCTTGGAATATCAATGTGCCCCATTTGTGCAAACACTGTACTCCCACTTGAATGTTGAAATATTTTGCTAATTGCAGGATTGCTTGTGATCACAGTGTGCTGTTTCTTGATATGCCAGTAACAATTTAAAACCAAGAGTGCACGGGCTATAGTTTGTGGGCTGGAGCAAGTCTGAGTTTATGCGAATGTTAATACTTGTCTGGGGACTCCATAGGTATAAATGAAAACCCAGAAGAGATATTCTGTCTTGTAGCCCATTTTAAGGTCACACGCCTTTTAATTTTTAATCATGGATGACATCTATCTTCTAATTGAAATGTCTTTTGTTGTTGTTGTTTGTAACAAGTCTCTACAACAGTGTTGTACTATACAGAGGGATGGATGCTGAAGAACTGAGCAGGCCTGGAGGCAAGAGAGGTAATCTTGTAGAAATCAGCAGGCATGTATTTGATGGCCATGCTACTGCCCAGGACAGTGGCCTAAGTGATTGCTTGTGAGTGGTGTCCATTCTGATTGCTCATTGCCTGCAACTTTCTAGTTGTATTTTCACTCTTATGTCTGTCAACAGTACTTTGGAGGACCTGTTAGACACATGAAAAGACTACAAGCAAAGTGTTGATCAACAGAGTTTCTAAGCTCCTTCCATCTGGGGATTCTGAGAGAGTTTTAGTGGCAAATGTGGTCAGGTAGAGTGTAGATCAGGCAGGCAACAGTCACTGGGTGGCCTATGACTTCCTGGAGGGCAGGAAGATAAGGCATCATAATGTAAAGAATGGGGTAGGGCCAATGCTGGTCATATCTGGAAAATGATTGTAGTCTGAGTGGGTCTACCAGTTAACATTCTCTTTTCCTGCTATAATGTTGCCAAGCAAGATAAAAGCTCTTTCTCTCTTAGGTACCTGTCTGAGTATAAGCAGTCAGCCATATCAGGTTAAGCTGATGTGGACTTTTTTATTACTCTGCCCACCTCAACATGTAGCTTTCACCTTGTGGTCTAAGATGGCTGCTGTAGCTCTGCTATCACATGTACATTCCAGTCAACAGAAATAGAAAAGAGAAAGGAAGACTATGCTTATTGTATGTTAAGGACCTGACCCAGAAGTTACAACTCAGCACTTGAACCCACATAATGTTGACCAGAATATAGTCACGTGGCTATAGCTACCCTCAAGGGAAATTGGGAAATGAACTCTTTATCTAGATGACCATGTGCCGAGCTAAAATGTTTATTATTCAGGAGAAGAGCAGAATAGATACTGGAGAAATAACAAGCCATCTTTGTCTCATAGGAGACATTTTTCTGGCTACTGCCCAAACTCAGCAAAAAACAGTGAAATTCCATAAGTGCTGGAAGGGTGAATTCAGAAGGAGGTATATCTCAGTGTCTTAAGTGCCATCTCAGAGCAAGGAATCAATGGTTGAGGTTAAACATATTAGCATTTGGAGGCTGCCTAGAAAATCTCAGTGTCTAAAACAATATCCTGTTTGATGCATGAGTCATACAATGTTTAATGGTAATTTGACTTCTTAATATAATATCTTAGTGAGAGAGTGTTTGCCCAATATTCCCAAGAGTACTAGGGTTTCTGTGTGTGTGGGGAGGGGTGCAAGCAGGAGGACAAGGATTATAAATTTACATAAAATTAATTACCTGGAGGAAGTCATAAAAATTGCATGAATGGAGGTGATTTCTGTATAATTAAGTTTTTATTTTGAAAAATATGATTTTATGTGCGTGTATGAATGGTGTGTGTGTACATGTGTGTTTGTACACATATTTTTAATGTGATCCTTAGTATAGTCATGTTATGTTGTTGGAGAAGGTATAATTTCCAATACATAGAAATTTGGTGATTAGATTCCAGGCCTGGAGCTTCAGCCTAATGCAATGATAAATGAAACTGCTTGGAGTGGGAGATGTCTGAGGAGAGGATGAAGGTAATTTTCATATGCGAGGAATTTAAACACTTGCAGTTAGAGGCTGTACTGTGGTGTTTTTCTTCCCAACAGTGTGCAAATTCTTTGACATTTTTCTCATTGAGGGGTGGATTCTGATTCCTCTCTCCTTGGATATGGGCTGGCCTTAGTGACTCCATTCCAATGAATACAACGTGGAAGCAGTGACCCTCTATGTCTTCCAATATTAGATCATAAAAGGCTATTAGTTCCACCTGGCTGTCTCTTGGGACCCTTGCCTATGGACCGAGCTGCCATGCTGTGAGGAAGCCCAGACCACATGGAGAGGCTTGAGTATATGTTTTGTCCACATTCATCCTTTATATTCTCTCTTCTCGTTCTAGTTTAGAAGAAAACTCACTCCTTGGAAAATGGTGGAGATATTAGGCAAGCGTTTTTAATCTTCCCATTCCAAAGACAAGGTTCCTTGGGGTTCTTTTGTGAAAGATACAGCACAGTTGATGTTCTAGCTAATGGCAAAACTAGCTGTGCCCAAGTCACTCTGCTGTCCTGGTCTCAAAGACTTCTCTTCCAAAAGCTACAACATATTTGCTGGAAATTTTCTCTCCTTTTCAGGAGGAGGGCTCTGCCTCAACTAGAGTTGCACACAATTATATGTACCTAATTCTGTGAATTCAGTCCAGATGACCCCATCCTTTTAACAATTTCCCATATGTCATATTTTTCAAACCCATTCATAATCTTTTTTTCTATTCCAGGATATTGTGTGCTAGATCTCTTTTAAAATCTGTGTACATTACTCCAAGGATTTGACATGTAGCATATGCTTAACTAAATGTTGTACTAAGTTGAAGTAAAGTCTGACCAGCACAGGGAAAAGCAGGACCAGCACTTTCCTCATTTTTTAGGTACTTTTTATTAAAGTTCTTCCAAATTTCATATGTAATTTAAATTTGACATTTTACTTCTGACACATTGACTTTACATTTGTAGGTTAAAAAAAAGCCTAATTACTCACATGCTGTGATGTCTAGTCACATAGAAGATGGATTTTTAAATTGTTTTTCTTATTTAAAAATAAGAATATTTTTCTTATTTAAAAATAAGACAGTTGATAATGCTTTTATATCAATACCATGACCAAGTGCAATCTCTTTCCTTGGGAATCCATTAATGGCATCATATCACTTGCAGTCATTGACTTCTAGCCTTTGCTAGACTGACCTCCCTTCTCCATTTCTGTTCTCTACCTAAAGTCATAGCAGTAGCTATATCTGTATATGTCTTAATTTTACAAGTGCCTGGAAGGCAGAGATTGAGTTTTACAACTATTGTGCTAATGTACCTAATGAATGAATGACAATCAAAAGAAAAATAGAGAAGACCATTTAAAAACTATTTTAGGTCTACTGTGTTTATGTTTTTAAGGCTTTAGAAGGTAAATTGGGACCTATTTTCATGATTATTAATTTTGCTTCTAAGGAGCATATCTAACGGGTTCTTTTCTGTGATATAATTAAAAGAAACATATGCTATGCACAAACATCACCTCATTCGATCTCCTTGATTCCCCTACAAGGCAGATATTATTGGCATTTCCTAATTATAGTAAGAGAATTGAGGCTCTGAGAGATAATGTGACTAACTCAAGGTAACACAGCTGGGAAAGTGGGAAACAGGCACTTGAGCCTGTATCTAACTCTCTCCTGGGCTGGGCTGACTCCACTGAGAATGTCCTCGTCAGTAATGGATGTAAAAAATCCTTCACAAACTCCATAGTGGAATATGAATGTAGGGGATTTTTACTATTATTTATAGGGCAGACAAATTATAACCTCTTGTGAAATCATATATCAACCAGGAAATCCTGTTGCTGTTCACTGAATTGTATCCCAGTGACCCAAAATATAATGTATTTCCCAGTGTACTTAACTTAATCCTATGGGCTGACCTGTACATTGAACTGAGCTGGGTGTGTGATATTTAAATTCAGAGTCTAACAGCTCACTTCCCCCCTATGGCAAGCTTCCAAGCCAGGGTGGGAAGAACAGTGGAATGTAGGGATGAATAATATTAGCGTTGGATGGTGTTCCTACAAAAACAACCTATGGTTTAGATTTATTTTTAATACCTTGATGAAAGTAACAGCTTTGCTCATTTTGATTATCAAGAGTGCTCCTTGGGACATCTCCCACACCCACCTTTGGATTGTTAATTTCAGCCACCCTCACACTGGGCCAGAACCACTCCATGTGGATTTAAAAACCCAGTGGGGTATCATCTGACTGGAGTTTGATAGTATGGTTCAACAGCCTGCTGGATCCTGCAGTGTCCGCAGGGGAAAAAAAATGCTTGCTGGACGCTTCTGCAGGCCAGAGTCAGTGGGGAGCGAAGGGTGGAGCATTTCTGCCTTAATATGTTAATACTGGGCTAAATCTACAATTGAACTATAGAGTTAAGAGTGTGTTTGAAATAGAAGAGAGCTTAGAAATCAATGAAAAGGCCCTAATTTTATAGACAAGGGAATGGAGACTCAAAAGAGCAAGATATTTGTTGCCTAAATTCATCAAATTTAGACGTTTTATCTAAATCAGTAAGATAAGACATTTTTTATCCTCAGTCACCCATTCTTTTTGCCCTATCATGCTGCAAACTACTGAGAATAATATCTGTCCAAGTCAAGAATGACCCAAACAGCCAGTGTTTAGAGTCATTTCTCTCTTGTGTTATAACGACACTCAGCCAATCAGCAAACAGGCAGGAGCTCCACTCAGCACTTGACACAGAGTTCAGAGCTGTGAAGGGGGCCTACAATGTTCTCAGTGAGGTACTAACTTCAAATGATGCTAAGAAAATGGGCAAACACCTGCAAAATTGTTGAGTAAGGGCCTTATATAGTGGAATATATTATATAATTTGGGGATCACGTTTGGTCCATTTCATGTAGTTCAAGGTTGACACAAAACAAAAAAAAATATTTCTCTAGGAGTCTATGGACATTTAGATCAAGTTGAGGGCACTAATTAATCACAGCCCCTCCTCTGTGGGCTCTGAACCAATGGAAAAATAGCTGATTAAAAAGAAGTCACATTCATTGCAGGTAAAACTTGAATTGGACAATGGAGCTTAACTCCAGTGGCTGAAATGAGCTAAACTACCCAAAGTGGGGCCTGGAAAAATCATATTCCATGAGGCAAGGTGTAGGAAATAGAGCAAGTGTGATCCCAATGAAGATGGAAATAGAGAGAGCGTGAGGTGTCAGAAAAGAGAGGGAGAAGAGGAGGAGAGACTCACTGCCTTAACTCTCTAGTACGTAAGTCTTGCTTCCTGGTGAGAACTGGATAGAAGGACATGGAGAGGATGAACTCTCCTAAAGGGCCAAGGAAGGATCATGAAAAGAGGAAGAAAAGACGTAGACACATGAAACCATTGAGGTAATGGAATCCATGCTGCAGAGATGCGGAGGGGACATAGGTCCCTCAGGTTTTTTTTGCTTGTTTTAATTTTATTTTTAATTGTCACAAAGTACACAAAACATGCAATTTACCATCTTAAACATTTTTTAAGTGCAGAATTCACTATTGTCCCGTATAGTCCCACTGTTGTGCAGCTAATCTCTAGAAATTTTTTATCTTGCAAAGCTGAAATTCTGTACCCATTAAATACTAAATTCTCATTCCCCCTTTCCTCAGATCCTGACAACCACCATTCTACTTTCTGCCTCTGTGAATTTGATTACTCTAAGCACCTCATATAAGCAGAATCATTCTCTCTCTCATCTATATCTATGTCTATGTCTATATCTATACCTATATCTAACTGGCTTATTTTGCTTAGCATAATGTCCTCAGAGTTTATCCATGTTATAGCATATGTCAGAATTCTCTTCCTTTTTAAGGCTGAATAACATTCCATTGTTTATTAATTTACCTGACGATGGGCATTTGGGTTGCTTCCATCTTTTGGCTGTTGTGAATAATGCTGCTATAAACATGGGTGTGCAAATGTCTTTTGGAGACCTTTCTTTCAGTTCTTTTGGGTATATATCCAGAAGTGGAAATGCTGGATCAGGACTTCTTAGTTTTGACAAAGGAAATCCTGATATTGTTAAGGAGATTAAATAGAAGTCAGAGATCAGAAATCTACAGGTCTGCAGAGTAAGGATGTCTTCTGGGGCTGGTAGGATTGAAAAGCTGCCTTTCCAGAGGGTGAGAGACAGGACTGAGCTTTTGAACTGTGACAAAGTTATATGGGAGGCAATGAGATTCACATCACTGAAGAGCTGCCAGAGGCTATGGAATGAGCCTGGAGCTTTGGGTGGGTGTAAGAGTAGGAGGGAGAAGATTCTTGCCTGTTTTCAGATGGAAAGGGAATCAAAGGTGGTGAGGACTCAATTTGTACCCAGGAGTGTGCTTTGCTTTTAATTTTTATTCTAAATTGAGTGTACTTTTGCTTGTATGTGAAAGGTAAGGTTAAAGATGTATTGATATAAGATCTTTTGTTTAACATTAAGAGGGGAAGAGCCAAGACATATATGGTTCACTGAAAACAAGAGTCTATCACACACATATTAGAAGTAAGGCATTCCGTTGTATATTTGCACCACATCTTCTTTAACCATTCATCTGTTGATGGACATTTAGGTTGTTTCCATGTCTTGGCTATTGTGAATATTGCTGCTATGAACATAGGGATGCATGTATCTCTTTGAATTATAGTTTTGTCCAGCAGAAATTAGCACATTTTAAATCAACTATACTTCAATAAAAAAATAGAGAAAAAAAAATAAGTAAAGCATTCCTGTCTTAAACCTCACCTGTAATGGGGTGAGCAGCTTGAAGAGAAAGTGTGTCCAAGAAGGAGTTTTACTTATGTCCACACTGACAGTCACACACCTCTTATTCTAATTCTATGCTGGAAAAATACCAATAATAACACCCACCATCTGTCTACTCCCCCTCCCCCTCGGGACATGTAGCAATGCCTAGGGACATTTTTGGTTGGCACAACTGGGAGGAGAAGTGCTACTGGTATCCAGTGGGTAAAGGCCAGGGTTGCTGCTAAACATCCTGCAACACACAGGTCAGCCCCCAAAACAAAGAACTGTTCAGCCCAAAATGTCAATAGTGCTGAGGTTGATAAAAGTGATTTGTTGTACCTCCTTTTCAAGATGTAGTCCAATTTCCTCCTCACAAATACATGTTAAGATACCTATTCTTTGATTAGGAATGTGAGATGAGGCAGGTCTGAATAGTTTGACTTCCAGAGATTCAGAATGAAGATTAGCTATCCTGATTCCTAAGACCATTTCTCTTTGTTCACACCTTGAAGGGTCAGATAAGAAGCAGTCACTGAGGGTTGAACTTACCAATAAAGAAGTTGAAGGAAGGGAACGAGCATTTACCCAGTGTCCGCTGTGCCCAGGGAGCACTGTGCTGAGGGACTTAGCTATCAATACATTTATAATCCTCATCGCATTACCAGCGCTTTACTGCAGTTTGGTATGCTGCCATTCAGAAAACAAAATAGCTTATGAAAGGTCACAATTAAACCCAGGTCTATGCTAAACTTGGCTCTTGCCTTTGTAACTTTGCTCCTTTATTTAAATATATGTGATCTAAAATAATTAGTTCAAAATCTTCAGTAAGAAATCACTAATATCTAGACACTCCATGTTCTGTTTAGTCACTGAAAAAAAGTTTTGAGTGACTACTATGTACCATACACTGAGCTAGGAGCTGGAGAGGCACTGGCTCCTTAGACACACTATCAAATTATTGGGCAGGTGGGGCAGACAGGTAAAATGCTACAAACATCCCATTGGTGTGTGTGTGAAGAGAGACTCATCATATTTTGATGACCAAGCACTGTTTGCTTGCTTCTTTTGATTTTTTAATCTGCAACATCTTTATCTCAGGCATTTTGACCTGAGTCCCTGAGGACAGATAAGGTGCAACTCTGAGTGATGTACCTTATTAGATGGCAGAGGCACTGTTGCTAGACAAAGCTTGTGTGATTGCATCTGTTCTCTGAGGCTGAGTACTTTCTCTTAGGGAGAAAGGGGAGAATAGGGTTTAGTACCCCTTCTACCACTTACTACCCATGCGGATTTGAACAAATGGCTCAAACTTGCTGTGTTTTGGCTTCCTCACCTGTAACAGAGAGACACTCAGAGTAAGACCACACCAGATTGCAGCGGAAAGGCCTAAATGCAGTGACATAAGGAGGAGCAGAATCCGATTCACCCCAGGGTAACTTGCATTGATGCTTTGGGATCTGAGGTGGACATGGAGGGGAGGGTCTGATAGATGGTGCCAATAGAGGTGGCGTTGCCCTCACCTCCCAGCTGCTGCATTCTTTGGGCCAGCAGGAGAAAAGTCAGATGGAGCTAGCTTTTGGGTATGGGAAGCAAGAATAAAGTGTCCATGGGAGCTTTAAATGAGCCAGAAAAACAGTGGTGTCTATTTTCACCCTCACAACAGCAAAACCTCAGGAAACATGGACAACGTAAGTTATGGCTGAATACAAGCCAAATTGGACAGACCCAATGTCATAAATTGACCTGAGACTATTTCAGAGGCCCTGGAATAACAGTGGTAGAAAATATACCCAAAGACTCTTGGGTGACAGCTTTAAATCTCAGCTTCACCACTTACAAGTGGCATATTTTTAGAGTCACATGGTTTCTCCACGCCTCAGTTTCCTCATCTGTAAATTAGAAAAAAATACTATTTCACATGCTGGCTGTAGTTCATAAATATAATCAAGCCTATAAAAGTACTTTGCAAACTATCAAGCTCTGCACAGGTTTGAGAGGTGGTTATTTCCAACTGGTTGGATCTCCTGTGGATTTTAGTTGGTGGAAAGAAATTCTTCTAGTACATGTTCTATGTGGTAACATCTTTGAACCTCATGTTCTCACTCATCAAACACCTTAAAATATGGAGGCACCTAGAGTGGCAGGAACAGAAAAATCTACCGCCTAATTCAAAGCATCCTCCTCTCTGTAGCTCATTGGAAAGCGTGTGGAGAGCATTTCTTTTGTTGCACTTGCTTCGAGAAGGAGAAAGAAAGTTGCAAATGCAAATTTAAGAAGATATTCAGCAACGTGCTTGGCTTTAATAATTTCTCAAATAAGAAAATCTAGTCTCTAAGCTCTCTCCTCCATGCGTCCACTCACATTCATATTCACAATATTTTTAGGGTCCAGGTTTCAATTAAATGTCGCTACCAAAGATCCATCTCAAACCTACCCTATTCCTATCATATCTCTCTGTTTATTTTCTTTATCACATTCATCACTATTTGAAATTATCTTATTGTTTGATTTATGTGTTTGATTGATTATTATATTTTTCCCAGGTGATA
The DNA here is from genome assembly GCF_059928025.1 of Delphinapterus leucas. Taxonomy (NCBI): domain Eukaryota; kingdom Metazoa; phylum Chordata; class Mammalia; order Artiodactyla; family Monodontidae; genus Delphinapterus; species Delphinapterus leucas. The sequence goes on from NC_143133.1 coordinate 41,369,248, forward strand.
AACTCCAAGAGGACAGGTATTATTTACCTCAGTATCTCCAATGTCTAGCTCAGTGTCTGGATCATAGTGGGAACTCAGTAATTATTTCTTGAATGAATAAATGAATGAATGAATGAATCCCCAAATCCCAGGGGTGTTGGGAGACAGAGGCAATGGTAACAAGGCAACTGCTTGCAAGAAGTAGCATCTGGGGCAGAGATGAAGCAACAGCAGCAGGAAGTGGCAGAGTAGCCTGGACGGTGGGGGTGAAGAGTATGGCTCTCTGGGACCGGAGTCTGTGATGATGGGGGTTTTGGCAACTGGTGGGCTGCATGGTGGGCTGCAGATGCTCCAGCCTGGGACCCCCAGTGGCACAGCCATGGGCCTTCAAGACCAGCAGGCACAGAGGTCATGCATTCTGAGAGCAAGGAGAAAAAGTGTTGATGCCTGAGGTGGGGTTTAAGGTTGCCGAGGGGAAGGAAAGGGAATCAGGGATGCTGGAGGCTGCTCAATGGCCAATTGAGAAAAAAATGACAGATCTTTCAGGTCTTTGCCTACACTGGTGGCATGGAAAACAACTCTCATTCAGAAACTAGAAAAAAATCTAAAAACACAAACAAATAAAATTCTTTTCTCCAAAGTCCCTTAAAACATCTAACATTTTAAATATATGTATGTATTTATGAATTAGGCACTGAGATAAACACTTTACCCACATTATCTTGTTTAGTCCTCCCAACAGGTGATTCCACTTGTATTCCCATTTTGCTTACAGGAAAACCAAAGTTCAGGGAGTTGAACTGACTTACCCAGGTCAGTAAATGATGGAGCTGGGATTGGAGACCATTTAGTCTGACTCCAGATTCGGTGCTCTTAAACTATCATTGACCATTGCATACGAATTGTCTAACCTTGACAACAAATTTTTAAACCTTATAAATATGGAGCTCTCAGGGTACTCTCTTGAGTCTACTTTTGTTATTCTCACCCTACACAGTTATCAGGGGATGATCTCAGTCATTTTCTTTGCATCAGTCCCACATCTGTGAATATAAGCTTCAGCTCTCTATATCCAGCTATCTGCTGTCTTAGGTTGGCTGTCCTATGGCAACTTCAATTCAACATGTCTATAACTGAATTCACCATTTCCTGCTCAAACCTTCTTTCTCTCAGATATTCCCTGTCCCAGTTAAATGACACACTCATCCAGCCACCTACCCCAGTGAGAAATCTGGAAATTATTTCTAACACCCTCCTCGCTGCATCTTGAAATGTCTTCTGCCTTAGACTGGCTTCAATATATTGAGTTCACCCCAGTTGACACTGCCTCAGTTTATTATTAGTGACTATTCCAGCTGTTTTTCAACTGGTCTCCTTATCTCTGGTATTGCTCCTCACAAATCTATCGTATTTAATGTTACTAAAATAATTTTAAATTAATACTAAAATGCCAACATGATCCTATTATTCTTCTGTCATCTCTTCCTGCTCTGAATTCCTATAACCTATCAGTCCTTGGCACGTGTTTCTCTATTTTATAGTTTTTAAAAATGCCATCTGTGTATCTTATCTATTTCCTCCTTCCCTTCCTCCCTCACGTCTTTCCATTATTCCTTCCATGAATTTTCTTTAGCTTCTTCTTTATGCCAGGTTCTGAAAATAACACTGTAAGAAGGTTGACAATCTAAAAAACATTTTCACGTGTATTACCTCATTTATTTCTCACAACACTGTTGACAGGCAGGTAGACTCATCTCCATCTTACAAGTGGGGACACAGGCTCAAATGGTCAAGTGCATTGCCCAAAGTCACAGTACCAGGGAGAACCACAGCTGGTGCTGTGTCCTTAGCTTCAAGTCCTGTCATTGCCTTGCTCTGCAGCACTGCTCTTTGAAGGCAGGTGCCTCTGCTACTTTGCACCTGTTTTCATTCCAGCTTATCATAATATATTGTCAATACATAGAGATCTTTGATTTGGTGTAATCAGGACAAGTGGTGTTCAATCAAAAGCTGGTGGGGGCAGAAGCACACAGTGTAACTGTGTAGTAGAGAGGACTCTATTGTTTGCAAACATTCAGCATGTTCTGGGAATGAGTCAGTATACTTTGCCTAGTGAAGGGACACCTTCCATTGTCACGGCTACTTGGCTAAGTGGAGGGCAGCAGCCAGAGCTTCTCCTGTAGCTGTTTGTAGCTTTGTCTGACTCACTAGACTATGAACACCACAAAAGCAAACACTGTCCCTCATTTTCCTTTGTATCTCTACTATCCAACAAAGCCATGGTACCTCAATAAATAGTTACCTATTATGTGGGTCAACACTTACAAATTTAGAGAGGGAGGGGAATTTAGCAAGCATCTTTCCAGACCAGTTTCCCAAACTCCATTCACCTGTACTGCAGATGCAAACAATGGATCTGTGTAGTAGATTGTACAAATTTTGTAACATTTGAGTCTTGCCTGTATCGTCATTTATTATTCATTTACTCTTTATTATTTATTTCCTTTATTGCCACCTTCAATTTTACAGGTAAATAAATTGAAGCGTAACATGATCAGCCTATGTGCCCCAGTTTAGGAGTAAGGGTCCGAGCTGAATCTGAACATAAACACTCATATCCTGGATTCTGGGGTGTGTGGCCAGCCCTACCTGCCCCTGTATCTAAGGTTTTTTTCTGATTCTTGAGCAAAAAGAGCCATGCTGTAAGGAGACTGCGGATTGGGAGATAACCAGGTGCCTGCAGCCATCTGTGAGGTGAATGCAAGAAGCCTTGTGGGGGAAATTTCAGCAGTGCTTCCTGGAGAGAAGGAGGGATAAATTAGAGGTATCCCCTGGGAGCTGAGTTGGGGAGGATGGTGGTGCCCAGGTCAGGAGGGGAAGCCAGACAGAGTTCTCTCTGAACTGACAACACTCACCATATATTTCAAGTCTGTTTGGAAGGAAAAGATCTAATGCCTTCTTAAAACTGTTCTCTCTTCCTTTCCAAAATGAAGGTCAGCAGGGGAGAGAAGTAGCATCTGCGATGGTAATGAAAGAAAACCCAGATGACTGCAGAAGCAATTTAAAGATTTGCCCGGATTTGCTTTGGCCCCCGTGGCTGTGCCTTCTCCTTGCAATTCCTCCTCAACAGTCTGGATAAGGAGGTAAATACATTTTTTAAAAGCCCAACATTCAGGCACTTTTGAAACTAGGGAAAGTGGGACCTGGGAGGCTTAAAATATTAATCATGTATCCAAGCTTGCCAGAGAAAAGAGGATAGCATTCTGCAGGTGTAATGCAGAGAGAAAATCCCCTCCAGGAACAAGTGATATGGAGGTGGATTTCACTCATATGTGCACCAGACACAGACAGAAAGCTTGATTCATACTTAATGCAGACCTAGATTCAAAGGCCCCTCCTTAAAGGGAAAGCTGCTGGACAGAATCATTCCTTTCGGACACTCAGAGACCTCAATAGACTGTCATTAAACAGCCAATGAGGCTCTGCCACGGCCATAAGTTGAGTCCAGAAATACAGATGAAAGTCTTTAAAAATGTTGGAGAAAACAAAGCATGAACCTTCAGAGGTAGGGGTTTCATGGCAGGATTCCCAAGTGCTTGGTCCAGAGCCTAGCAGAGGACACCATCAGAACACAGGGATAGTAATTTCACTCCTAGGATTTCTTTGGGGCTCTATAGTGGCCCTAGGAGTGGACTTAGTAGGAGTAATTTTTATTTATCCAGGAGCCCCTGGACTTATCCACTGTTCATTCCCAGGGCTTCCTCTCAAGCCAGTGCTACTTCCTGTGCTCATGTTGGTGTCTTATCACAGGTCCAAGAGACAGTTTCTTTTTGATCTTCTTCAAAATGTTCACTGCCATGTACCAGTTTGTGCTCTGAATCAGTTAAAAAAATCTGTTCAGCTCCCCATTTTTGTGCTGTTAAGGATGAGCCCACAGGATCTCTTTTGAATTAAGGATTTTAATTTCACTTCCTACAAGGAAACTGGTGGAAATATTGAGACTCCCAACATTAGAGAAACAACTGAAGTTTGAGAATTTTAGATTTCTTAGAGTTTGGTTGTTGACTTTAGATCCTGTCCTTATTCTGGGATGTTGCTAGAAGTCCCAAGGACTCGACATTCTGTTTTTATTCCTGAAGTTGTACATCATCTTCTCTTACCTCTTCCTCCTGAAACTTGCCCTTATGCTTTTCCCCCCTTATAAAACTCTTCTATATAGAATTAAACATGGACTGAATTCTTTGTTTTTTTTTAATAATTCATTTTATTTTAGTAAAATAAACACTCTTACCCATCAACAGAGAATCAGAACAAAGTTCCTGGTATGTTATTAGCTCTGACCAATCTACCAAAAGAAAAGTTCCAATAGTGGTTCTCAAACTATGACCTGGATGAGAATCCCCTGGAAAGGCTGGCTGAAATGAAAGATTCCTGGGCACTGTAGCTGTTCTAATTCAGTGGAGGTCTGGTCTGGGGCCCAGGGATCTGCATTTTAACAAGCTTACTAGTATGTTCTGAAGCCCATGGCCTCTGCCAAACCAAAACATGCTGAAAGACAAGATAGCCAAACACCCAGGTTATTGCATTCCGTAAGATTAGGAAGGTGTCTACACCATTTCGCTATTATGCAAATGCATCCTCCTTACAAATATCAGCCTGGATCTTTTTTCTTCTGCTTCCCTGAAGGTCATTTTTAGAGACAGCATCTTCCATCTATCTATCAGCCAACAAAATTCTCATCTCTGTATCTTTATACTCTTGCCTGATCTGTAAAGGAAGGGGAAAGTGTGTGTGTGTGTTTGTGTGTGTGTGTGTGTGTGCATGCACTCGTGTGCACACCACAACTGAGAGGGTTGGGGTGCATAACATTATAGTTCTGTTAGGAAATTGCCTTTGAACATGGACTGAATTCTTATCATCATCCAGTCATGATGCATTCCTTCTACTTATGTGAATTCACTTTACAGCAGGAGTCTCTTATTTTTATTTCTATAAAATTCCTGAAATATCCTTGCATATAGTACATGCTCAATAAATATGGGTTGAAAGAAAGGAGGGCAGGGTCCTAATACTGAAGAAACAAAAATGATTCCACCATTATAATTTTCCCAGGTCACTGTGTTTTTTGGCAAGGGAAAGTAGCATTATGTGACATTCAGTGTGCAAAGTCAGAATCCTCATTGGTCTGCATGCTGAGTGAGAGCAGAGAAGGGTATGTAAGATGCCGATTCATTTGTAACAAATGTAAAGACCCTTATATTCTCAGATATTCACATCACCATTCATTTTTGACCTTTAAATTATTAGAATTGACTCAAGCTTCTCCTACTGGATTGTTTCACTTGTCCAGGCTCCTGTTCAGTCTCTCAGGGTCCTTTAGAGGAGGATGTCTTTATTCCCCCTGTACCAAGCTTGACCATGGGTGCCCTGGACTTTGGATCCCAGGAGTCTGATTCTCAGAACCATTCTTCTCCAAACCTCAGTTCCTCAGAGGAACCATACTGGAATATGGGCTGCTCTTTTTCTTCTCTAAGTCTAATGGGATCCACCAGAATTCCAACCATAGTTTCCTCCTACCTCTGGCTTCCCAAATAATATTTTGGAACAGTAATACACACACACACACACACATCCCACATTCTTTATGTTTCTGCAGATGGTCCACATAGAACTAGATGGTAATTAGGAGGCGCTCAGAAGCTGGTAACCAAAAAGTCCTTATCTTCCCCTCTCCTTCAATTTTTCCCAGATGTAAAGGTCCACAGGCTTATCATTTTCATCCCCATCAGAGTGCTCAAGTAAACTTCTTGCTACAATATTACAGACACAAACAAACAAATACAAAACACAAGTTAACTACTCAGTAGGGCATTTGGGATATATATTGATTAACAGTGAGAAACACAATTGACATAGGAAGGTAGAAAGTTCAGGTCCAAATTACTAGATCTTTCTTTCCCTAGCAGAGCCATGGGAACAGCCAAGTCATAATCAGAACATTTCTTAGTGAGAATACAATCAGAACAAAGGGCATTTATTGGATTTGAAAGTCATAGGATCGTCTGATATCTCCAACTTCCATTTGGGATGCTTTTGCCAAATTGGAATGAAACCGAGTTATCACTTTCCATTTCTTAAAGACCCATGATTTCACAGACCTCATTTGGTAAAATTAAAGTCTCAGTAAATGAGGGATTGGGGAAAAACAATTTTTAAAAATTACTAAATATATTTAAATGACACAGTGAATAAGTATTCTAGAAGACATTCACTTGCTTTAGGGAGCCAGGTTCATAACTATGAAACCCTGCTCCAATAAATAACCTTCTTCTGGATGACTTTCTTCCCTGTTCAGGAAATATTGCTGCAGTTTCACAATCTGTGAGACTGAATATTTCACCAGCTTTCTGTTGTGCAGAGTGAACCTCTCTTTCAACTTTTAAACCAGCTCTTCCTGGCATGATATCTGTTGGCTTTTGCACTTGAATTTTTTTCTTTTTGCACTGCTTTCATAGGTCTCAGGACAATGTCTGGCCATTTCACCAGCTACAGACATGTTGTGGGACCCTGGCTCTTTGTGGGCTGGATTTTAGATAGGTGGTCAGGAAGTATAGGTGGAGTTAAATTTGAGGAATGAAGTGAGGGGTCAGGGGAGCCATGCAAAGTTTGGGAATAAAAGAATCCCCTGGCAAGAGAACATACATTGCATAAGCAACAAGAAGGCCAGGGAGAGAGTGAACTGAGTGAAGACAAGTGAGATGGGGGAGATGTGTTGGAACTAAATAATATAGGATCTCATGAGCCATGTAAGGAATTTGGGGGTTTGTCCTCAAGGTGATTGGCGTCCATGAGATTCCAATGCATTTGGTAAGTGGCAAGACCTCAGACAGGGCGAGGATCACACTGCACCCATTGCTTCTGTGGTTCTCTGTTTCCATGCTAGTCAGTTTCCTTCTGACCAAATAATTTTTCTGTAGACACCTTAATATATTCATTGAGCTTATCCCCCATCCTGCTGGCTCGTCTTTGGGAGATGACTTTGCATATCTCATTTTAACAGTACTGACCTTTTGGTTTAACTCTTAGGGGGAAAATCTCTTTGCCATATTTCCTAGTTCTTGGGGAGCATATCTTTATTACCTTCCTACCCACATACCAGGAATATAATCATGCACACAGGTGCTTTAGGGATCCAGGCCAACAAAAACAGCAGCAAAAGATTTAAAAAGGAATGCAGTTTGGAGTCAAGGTGTGTTGGGAGCTCTAAATGCAGAAGCCAGACTGAAAACACTCAGCATTCTCAGAGAGGGAGAGTTAGAAATAAACACTTACGTCATCCCTTCCCTCCCCTGCATTGATGCGATCCAGACAGATGATGGCCCAGCATTTTGGATTTGTCTGGTTTCCTCATTAATTCTCCTCTCATTTCTGCTTTTATTGTCAGAATGACAACTGCACAGTATCCCTAGGCAGCTTCTAAAGGCATCTAACTGTCATTAGAGCAATAAAGATTCTCATCTTTCTGCACAGTAAACAAATTAAGCTGCTCCTTGGTGTCTAAACTTCTTGACTAAAGAATCATTGTCTTATGATGACTACTGTCCTTTCAAAACCTACTGTGTGCTGAGGTTAGTTAGTTGTTTTACATACAGTATTTTGTTTAATCTTTGCAATGACACTTTCAAGCTAAGAATCATTGTCCCGATACACAAAAGAGGAAATGACACTCAGAGTGGTGAAATACTTGCCTCTAATGAGTCAATAAGTAGCCAACCCATAGCCAGATCTGCAAATCCATGCACCCCATGCTCTATCCACAGTATTCCATGATTCCCTGCTACTCTAGTCTGTTCTCGACATCTTCCCTACCAATGGCTTTCCCTCCTCACTGAGGTACATACATGCTCACTTTTCCTTTCTCTTCTCAGAACATGTCTTCAAAATCTCGAGGGGATCCAGTTTCTCACTCCTCTCTCACTCTAATCTCTAGAGTCATATACTGTCATTGCTGGAGGGAACCTTGGAGATTATATTCTCTGGAGTTTTCCAATCTTGAGTCCCCAGTTGGTTAGACTTCAAGCTAGTTTCAATACTCAGAAATCTCTAGTTAAATCACAATACTGTTGTTGGGTTTGTACTACTGAAACATAAAGTTAATTAACTGCTTGATAAATGCAATTTGTCTAATAGATAGAAAGCTTCTGAAGATTGGGGCCATATTGGGGAAGTGAGGAAGAAAGAATTTATTTAAAAATTTGTTGGTGAAAACTCTCAGAAATATCACCAATTTGGTCTGTGTTCTCTTTTATAAATGATTCAGTGGATGTCCACTGGGAGGAAAAATGGACACCAAATAAGCTTCACTGGTTTGGAAGAGATTTTAAAGCTTATGTTGTCCAACTATGGTACATTTCTAGTGAATGATAGGCCAGTCATTGAAGGAGAATTTATTGTTCTGCTAGGCATCCTTTTCCAATGTAATAGCATTGATTGTTTAAAATTCCTGCTTTTCTTTAGTTTCTATTCTTCATTTCTAGTCCTTTGGAACATTACACAATAGTTCTTATCACTCTTCTAAACGATGTCCTTCATGCTCAGGGATCTGACAGTTCTGGACTCACTGCTGGAAATGCCAGCATCAGCAAAGTGATTATGTGGTAAGTCAATTGTTTTCCTTAACAAGGCCCATAAGGCATTTTGTCATTTGACCATTTATTCTCTGCTTTAGCCACATGCCCTAAAACTGCAGATATACTGAACTTCCTGATTTTTTTCTTATTCTCAGTGCTCCTTATTTCTAGAATATTATCTTTCTCACTCTCTCCCCCAGATTTGCTTCCTCTGGGAAGCTTTCCATGCCCCAAATGGACTGGCTAAAGCCCTGTAATACCTGCTTCCATTGCATTAGAGTGTTTTCTTACCTATATCACTCATTTATAATTAACTATTTATTTCTCTCTCTCTCTCCTCACCAGGACTGTAAGATCCTAGTGGCCAGGGATGATGTTCTATTCTCTTAGTCCCAAGCCTAGTACTTGACTGACACATGTAGTGGGTGGTCAGTGAAATGAATGAATGAATGAATTCATTATGTGTGCCCTTCCTGTGTCTTGTCACTAAACCCTCAACTTACATTCTCTCTTCATCATGGCAATGGTAAAGTGTAGGTTGAGAAGGAAAGGAGATGAGATGAAGGAGGGTGTGACAGGGAAGTGGAACCAGGAGAGAGAGAAACATGTTGGAATCAAAAATTTTATAGATGAGGAAACTGAGACCCAGAGAGGAACATGATGTACTAAGTTGCACAGTGGGGACTGGGATTCTGCTTCCTGGCCTTGGGCCCTCGGCCTTTCCTCTATATTATGAATATTGTAGCAAGAACATCTTTAACACACAGACAAAAATATACTGGCTCATTTCCAAAGATGACAGCCTCATTGTCAGTGTGAAGGGGTCATTGGTTGAAATTTAAAAATAATTCCTGATTTAAACACAGCTTCTTACTTTGAGCAATGACTCAGGCTAATTCTGCAGGCGGCATGTTTTCCTTTGAGATTTCTCATCGGCTCTGTTCACTGCTCTCCTAGATTATATAAGGGTAATGATGAATTCCGTGACTGGATCCTAACTTCCCAAGGCCCAAAATAATCACTGTTCTGTTTTCCATGGGAAGTGAAGTTATATATTAGGATTTTAACATTCTCTGAACATCAACTTTAAAAACAGGAGACATCACGGCAGGTGGGGCTTGCAAATGATATTTCTAATCAGATGTTCATCCAGAAAATAATTAAGAAAGTGTCTTCCTTGTAAGGCCCAGGGCTTCTAAAAAGACTTCTTTATTCTCAACTCTCTCTTAACATGCTTTGTCTTTGCCTCCCTCTGTGCTCCAGAGCCCAAAGGGAAGATGAAAGGCAAGTCCTGATGATAAGGAAGTCATCATGTTTTGGTGTTCGAGAGCTGTGGGGCAAGAAGTCCTACTTCTGCTTGCCCTCCCCCAGCCCCAATCCCAGTACCCTCAAAACTGTGTTTTCTCATGTTTTGTAAATTGCTTAGAGCTCTGCCAGGTTCTCAGAGCCATCTGGCTCACTGCCTTGGCTTCCCTGTCACTCCTTTTAGGAAATTCAAGGGAGGAATTTGAAGTCAGATAGATGAGTTCAAACCCTGGGTCTGCTGCTTCCTAGCTATGTACTTGTGGATGAGCTGCAACCTCTTTCTGAGTCTCAGTTTTCCACCTGTGCCTGGATTTTTATAGGACTGTTGACATGATTCACTGAAAAAGTCCCAAGAAAGCATTCAGCTTGGTGCCTGCTTCCTATACACTTCTTAACAGATTATTGATATTCTGCCCTATCTCCATTCTATCCCTTTTTGGTAAAACAAAGTTTGTACATATTTGGGCTAGTGTATTATTTTCCTAGGGCAGCCATACCAAATTACCACAAAATGGGTGCCTTAAAAGAACAGAAATGTATTGTCTCACAGTTCTAGAGGCCAGAAGTTCTAAATCAAGGTGTCAGCAGGGCCTTGTTCCCTTTGGAACCTGTAAGGGAATCCTTCCTTGCCTCTTCTTAGCTTTTGGTGGTTTGTTGACAGTCTTTGGCTTTCCTTGGCTTTCAGCTGCATAATTCCAATGTTTACTTTGTCATCACATGACACTTTCCCTGTGTCTCTCTGTCCTCACATAGCAGTCTTATTATAAAGACCCTAGTCATATTGGATTAGGGGTCCACTCTATGCTTATATGACCTTATCTTAACTAATTATATGTGCAATGAATTGATTCTATTTCCAAATAAGGTCACATACTGAGGTACTAGGGGTTAGGACTTCAATATATATTTGTATGGGGGGGGATGGTGGAGAACACAGTACAACCCATAACAATAAGTAGTGAATTATATGCTAAAAATATTCTAGTCTATTTAGTCAGTATATCATATAGACTTCTGTTTTGATTAGATTAGATTTCATCATTTGAGAAATCTAATCTTAGAATTACAGTGTTCAAGCAAAAAGGAAATATGTCATTTATTTCACTTCCTTCCTCCTTATGCCCCTCTCCCAGTCTTCCCTCTTTATTCAAGCCCTACAAGCCTCACCATCTCTAATTCATTATACACCCAGCAGCCAGAGTTCTCTCTGTCCCCTCCTCTTTTAAAACAGTCACGTACCCGTATCAGTCATCTTGTTCTTTATAGGACAAAAGTCAAACTCCTCAGCTGGGTACACATTGTCCTTTAGTACCTGGCCCCTTACCTCTGAGGTGATTAATTGTATTAGTTTATCCAAGATGACCCCAGCTTTAGCACTGAAAGTTTGCGTCCTGTGAAACCCCTCAGTCCTGGATAAACCAGGGCAGTTGTTCATTCTACCACCTCCCTACAGCTTTTGATCCTTTCTAGCTGTTACAGATTTAATTCTATCTTGCTAATTGTGCATTTCTCCAGCACTAGCTGTTTACTCATCAGGCTCTCCTGCTAAATTATGTTTATTAAGGATTTCTAGATCCAGATGAATCTAGGCTTAGATTTCAGCTGACCCTAGTCAGTGCACGTCTTATTAAGCATCAATTTCTTCAAAAGCAAAAGGGTCACAAACCCTATATCCTTTGGTTGTCATGAGGGTAAATTAGATGCTATGAGTAAACCACCTGGTAGAGTCTGATATACACTTGGTGTTGTATAAGTGGTAGATAGTTTTCACTGATGGACATGTCTGTATACTCCAGAGTACCTGTGCTCAGTAAATGCTTTTGAAAGAAAGCTCAAAGCTACAGAGTCCAAATCTCTTGAGCCGTGATCTTTCTGTCCTGACATTTTCTCTCTCTGACTTAAAAATAAATGCATTCTTTCAAAGGTTAGCCGTACTAAGAACTTGGCTCAAAGCCTTGTCAAGTAATGTGGAATATGACAGATGTATTACCTTTTACTACTGGAATTTTCCATGTGTCAATAAGTTTCTATTCTCTGGTGATTTTGATCTGGTTAGATCCAGCAACTGGTCCTTGAAGGGAAAACAGACAATTGAAAAGACATCAAGTCCCTACTTATGCTCCAGTTCTCATGAACTCAAAACTGAAACATTTAAGGTTGGTGTGGCATCATCAACTGAAGGGAGGGTCACTTAAAGCCATTTCCTCCAGATCAGCCCCCAAAAGGAATCAGTTGTATTTTATAACACCTGATGACCCTCAACCTATGTGTATGAAGGAGCTGAGAATAAGTGAGGTTGTCCTCCACCCCAGAGGGGAGAAGAAAAAATCTTGATTGTGGCCAAAAGGGTATCACTGACTCTTGGTTTTCTCTGAGATTCTCATTGTAGAGGCCACTGGTTCCTTTTATCTAGTGGGTATTTGATGTCATGATAAGATTAATAATTCACAGAGTCTGGGCAGTACTTTTCCACAGAGGGCTGTGTGCAGAGAAGAGCAGAAGTACTGGCAAAAGCCCGAGGGTTCCTGACAAGGTTAGATGCCTTATGTTTTAGCAAGTGCTCCAAATCCCCAGTAACCCCTTATTTGCTGTGATTGATACAGAAGAAAGGCAGGGATTCTTGAAGGCTTTTTATCTTTCTTGGTTGGGGAGAAAATCAGTCCAATCAAACAGACATCTAATAGATGGAAAGTTAGTGACAACAACAGCAACAAAATATAAATAAAAATGTATTTATTAGTTCCAAACAGTAATTCAAAGATGTTATAAAATCATACATGATTAATTGCTATAGGTGATGAGAGGGTTAGTAGCAACCAGGGGAAAATGAGGCTTGATCTATTCCTATTACTATTACTAATGTTACTATCTACCACTTTTTTTGAGTCCCAGGCACTCTGCATCACATGTAATATCTCTTTTGATCTTTACACTAATTCTGTGAAATAGTCAATCTTATTCCCATTTCTAAATGAGGAAACTGAGGCTCAGAAAGTCAACTAGACTTTTCTAAGGCCACTAAGGTGGTAAGAGGTGGAGCCAGAGTTTGACCCTGGGGTGACTGTCCCTGGGGACTGCTTTTGACATGTGCTATATCACCTTCTAGTAATAATTAAAAAATAATGATCATGAGGAAGATTCTTAGCACTTTGCAGGGACTTAAGAGTTTTAAGGACCATTTATATCTCCCTTCCCATTTACTTCTCACAGCAGCCCTGTGCAGGAACAAGTTGGGGGTTACTATCACCACCTGGAAAATGCAGAACTTGGACTGGAGGAAAGTTATGTGATTCCAAAGGTCACCACCCATCTGGTTAGTAGCCACAATGCAGCTGAAACTTAGGGTTTCTGATTCCACAGCTGGAGCTTTGTGATCTGCCCTTTAGAACATGAAAGAGGTCACACTAGTGGGAGCTGCCATTTTTGGTTCCAACCTGTGCCAAAGGAGATGAGAATGGTCTGAATTTGATATTCTACTTTTGCTGATCTTTAAATCTCTTGCCAAGCCCACTTGGCTTCTTAGGCAGCAAGATTCTCACTCACCAGACTTCTGATGGCAGTGATGAGAGTTACAATCTTTTGTTCTTGTCCATTTTCAAACCTTGGTTGTCCAGACTCCTGACGAGTCTGTGATCTTCCCAATTATTTATTTGTTTGTTTGTTTGTTTGTTTGTTTATTTAACATCTTTATTGGAGTATAATTGCTTTACAATGGTGTGTTAGTTTCTGCTTTATAACAAAGTGAATCAGCTATACATATACATATATCCCCATATCAGTTCCCTCCTGCGTCTCCCTCCCTCCCACCCTCCCTACCCCACCCTTCTAGGTGGTCACAAAGCACCGAGCTGATCTCCCCCAATAGCTTTTTAATAAGTTCATTTTCTACTTTAATCGACCAGAGTCGGGTTCTGCTCTTTGTACCTGAGAACTCTGATCATCATAGTATTTTACCAGTGTCAGGTGCAAGTAGCTTCACAGTGTTACTACATAGTCTGGCTTCAAGTAACCTTAATTCTGGCCCATTCTCCTTTTTAAAAACCATAGATTGTCAAAGTATAACCCATACTTTCCAAAATTTTGCTAAACCATTATCTCAACAATGCTTTATTTAACTATTTCATGCAATTAGTAAAGATGGCTTTAAACTGGCTTTAAAGATGGCTTTAAAGATGGCTTGAAACTCTCTAGAGAGCTGGTTTTAGATTCACCTCAGAGAGAAGAGGGTGTAATGATATGAAGAAGGAGAATCACAGGTCTTGGGAGAGCTTCAGCTGTTTGGAAGTTCCTTGGTAAATGCACTTACTTTTTCTCCTTCCTTCTTTCCTTGTTATTTTCCTTACCTTCTATCCTCTTCTTCTTCCTTATCTTTTTATTAACACTCTTGTCCTTTTTCCAAGATGAAGACAAATGAGGCTCTATTAGAATCTAAACATCAGTTTGAGCCTCTTTTGCCCTGAACTTGCCCTGTGTTGTTTATCATGCTAATAGATATATTACCTCATTTAATCTCCTCAAACCCTTTAGAAGGAGAGATTATGCCCCTATTATGAGAGGGAAGAGAGGAGAGTAAATGAGGTTTGGAGCATGATAGAACTTTCTCACGGCAGGGTGGCTTCTGACCATCTCTCTCATTTTTCTCGTAAGGTTGCAAGCATCAAATGAAAAGCAGCACAATTCTGACATTAGAACAACAGACAGGGAAATAGAAGGCTTTTCGGAGCATTTGTTCTGCTACTTATCAACTATGTGTATCCTGGGCAAGTTATTCAAACTCTTTAAGTATTAGATAGCTCAACTGGAGTGCAGGAGTATAAAGTTGGACACTCAGTAGAAGACAAATAGAATTAAGGCATTTCACTTGAAATGTTTCCTTTGCCCTACATTCAGTTTGTTCCTCCTGTGAGGAACACAGTGTTCCTCCTGTGATATCCTTGGGATACATGAGATCTAGCTTTCTTTCCCAGCATGTAGAGATGGCTGAGTCCTAGAGGATTTGTGCCACCAGCCAGATGGCCTCTTTATATTGGGAAGATGTGCCATTAGAGTACCTAGTTCTTTTTTTATGAAAGCTCCAAGTACCCATGGCTGCTTCTGACTGGTCACATTTCTTCATAAAGGAAGTTAGAGTACCCATAATAAAAATTGGATGGGGTCTAGAGCATAGTAGATTTATAACAGTCATCCTCAACTTTACCTATAACTAGCGAGGTCTGGGGAGTGCAGGGTCACACCTCTGCCCCAGGATAATCATTCAGTAAATTGTACCACTTTCAGATAGATCACATGAGGCTCTATGTTGTCAGATATAGTTCACATAAATTCTTGGTTCTGCTACTTACTTATTGGTGCTCTTGGACAGTTTTCTTAACCAGTTATTGCCTCACTTTCTTTTTCTAAACTGAGGACAATAAATCTAGAACCTTCCTCTTGGAGTGATTGTGAAGATTAAACAAGAAGATCCCTGTGAAGCAGTAAACTCTGACACAGAGGGAGCATTCAATAAATGTTCACTGACTATGTTCAGTGCTTAAGACACAGCAGCTGACGATAAATAGCAATCCTGTTTCCCACTGCTTGGTATTTGTTCTGTCATTGCTTAAGGTGGCATAACACATGAGTAAGGTGCCCTAGTAGTGTTTTCAGAGCAAATTGGCAAATCCATTCACCTGAATCAGGCTCCTATATCAAGGAAGTTGATCGGCAAGAATAACAGCTTTATATGCTATCTTCACTAAATAAATAAATAAATAAAATACATGATTAAGTTTTTGACCTAATAAATGTTGAGAAGTAGACAGCTTTTTGTTTTTCAAATTAAGCTGTACTGTACAGGTAGAGGTAGAAAAGAGTGAGGAGAAGGTCAAATGTTTGAGAGACATTTTGCAAGGTATTAAGAGATGAGTTTTACTGCTCATTTGAAAATTCACCAGCTTCTTGTGTAGAAGTTGGGTTTCCCTGGCGAGATTGCAAGTTTTATAAAGGTACCAATAGTGATTGAACTCTCTCTGTGTTTCTTACATGCACATAGGCACCATGTGAAGTCCCTCTACTCTATCTACACCTGTCTATGTGCAGTTCTTCCCAGTTTATGCCTTTGTACATTTGTGAGTGTGGTTTTCTCTGCTTGGAATCCAGTTCCCACACTTGTCTGGCTGTATGACTCATTTCTCAAGACTAAGCTTAAATGTCACCTCCTATGGAAGGTGCCAATGGAGCACTGGTTAAGTTTCCCTTCTTGATGCTCTCAGGATTCCTTGGACAGGATGCAGAACTGTTCCCTGTGACATCAGCTAGGGAACAGCAAGTGCTCAGATAATTGTGACACAGCCAGCACAAACAGCGTCATCAATACTCTCAGACAAAAAGTCACTGTATATTTTTAAGGCATTCACTTGGCTAAATCATCTTGACCCTACTGCTAAAGATTATAGACTTTTGATGTCTTAGACTTCCTGTTATGAGGAAGAGACTTGTGTGGTTTGGAGGCAGAGGAATCGGGATTTGGCTCTTGGTTTCCACTACCTATTAGCTGTGAAAACTGAATCTCAATTTTCTCATTTTCTGAATTTTATTTTATTATTTTTTTATACAGGAGTTTCTTATTAGTTATCTATTTTATACATATTGGTGTATATATGTCAATCCCAATCTCCCAATTCATCAGACCACCTCCCCCCCCACCCCCACCCCCACTTTCCCCCCTTGGTGAAATTTTCTCACTTTTTAAAATGGGTATAATAATAGCTATCTTGAAAGTCCAAGATGAGATTAACTATGATAATGTAGGTCAAGTATCAAGCATGTCTCTGGGATCCAGAAGACACTCAATGAACAGTATTTATCATAAGTTTGTCTGTCCTTGTAGGACATTCTTGGATTTTTTTCTAAGAAATGGCAGTTGAGTTCCCATTATGCATGCATAAAACCTCTATTTTACAATATGATCCTAAAGGTAGCTTATTGTAGAAACAGCTCATCTGCACGTGTTGGTCCATCTTTCTAGAAATAATAACTCTTGCCAACCATAGGGATTACATTCCTGGAAAATGTTATTGTTGGTAAAGATTGTTGCTAGTGAAATCAAGATATAACAAAAACTATGGGTTTAAGGGATAAACAATAAAATAACATTACATGTATTTTAAAAGCAAATAAATGTTATAGAGGACATCTAACTCCAAAGCACAACTGATTTGTCAAGATTAAATTCTTTCTCTTCCCTTTGTAAACGTTGCTGTTATGTTACCACAGTCATAAAAAACTGAGGCTTAAGGAGGCAAGTATAAATCCCATTACTTGTTTCATCTTCCTTCATGGCATCTATAAATAGTAGTTTGGGTTGAAGAATTAGAATCAAACCTTCCCGTCAATTTTCTTATGAGCTCTCCAAGGAATCAATGTTGGGATTGATTGCTATTTTGTTAGTATCATGACCAGGGACAGTCATACTTCTGGAAGACACATGCAAGGTACAAGAGCAGAATGAAAATCAGAGTAGCATGCTCTTTTTCTTTTTAAACATTTTAATTTGACCTAATTTTAGACTTAGAGGAAAGTTGCAAAAAAAACAAAAAAAGAGTTTCCTTATGTGCCTTACCAGGCTTCCCCAAATGTTAACAATGTTAACATCTTATATAACTATAGGGCAATTATCAAAACCAGAGAGTTAACACTGGTACAATATTATTAACTAAATTACAGAGCTTTTTCAAAATTCACCAAATTTTCCAATATCATTCTTCCCTTTTAAGATCCAATTCAAGATCACATTGAAATTAGTTGTTATATCTCCTTAGCCCCATCCAATCTGTAGCAGTTCCTCATTCTTTCATTGTTTTTCATGACCTTGGCACTTCTAAAGAGTACTGATGAATTATTTCGTAGAATGTCCCTCACTGTGAATTTGTGCAATGTTTTCTTGACATTGGAATGGTTATGTATTTTTGCCAAGAATGCCACAAAAATGTTGTGGTGTCCTCCATGCACCATATCGAGGGGTTCATGATGTTGATATATCTTATCATGGGTGATGATTACCTTGATCACTTGGTTAACTTAGCATCTGCCAAGTTTTCCCACTGTGAAATTATTGTATTTTCTTTTGTTGTTGAAAAACATCTTAGGTGAGATATTTGAGATTATGCAAATCCTATTTCTCCTCAAACTCTCACCCTCTAACTCGTGGCTCTTGTCTGTAATACTTTTTACTGCTTGCTTACTGGTGAGTCTAGATTTCCACCTTCCCTTCTACACTTATTAATTGGAATTCTACTGTGAGAAAGAGCTATCCATTTATGTATGTATGTATGCATTTATTTATCTATGTATTTATTTAAGATTTGACATTATTATATCAGTAAAATTCATGGATACTTTTACATTTCTGTGGGTAAAAATCCAGTAATACCATTATTTATCTGTATAAGCAGCACTTTCTTCACAGTTGCCCTGACTGCATTAGAAAGAGAATGGGGAAAGATGACTGGAGGGACAATTTAAGCTCAAGGTCTAAGCTGAGTCTTGTCCTCCACTATATCAAAATACTTGTATCAGCATATTCAGGTCAGCTTGTGTATACTGAGATAAAGCACAGAGGATAAGAGCATGAAGGAGGGAGGCTGGGAGGGAGGAAGAGAAAGAGAGAATGAGAGTATTAAGAGGCCACATGGAACTAGGAAGGAGAGAGAACAGGGTCAGCTTTGTCTAGAACTGCTTACTGAATAGAAGTAGGCATCAGAGACCATCTATGCTATTCTGGAGTCAATACCTATTATCCTGAGAAATCATTCTTAGACTTTCAGCAAACTTATAACATACAAAAAAATGAGCAAGAATTGAGGATTCCTCTGTGATGAAATTTATCTCTGGCCAAATAGACCTCTTGTAGATTTTGTCTTATTTCAAAATAGATGGAACATAGGGCTGATCAGCAACATTGACTGAATATCCTCTGTAAGCCTGTAGATTAGGGAAGGATTAAAGTAAAAGGAGGCATGCAATGCTCT
Source organism: Delphinapterus leucas (assembly GCF_059928025.1). Lineage (NCBI taxonomy): Eukaryota > Metazoa > Chordata > Mammalia > Artiodactyla > Monodontidae > Delphinapterus > Delphinapterus leucas. The sequence goes on from NC_143133.1 coordinate 41,388,170, forward strand.
GGAAAGACATATATCATGTGGAATAATGACAGGGGAAAAAAACTCAAACCTAAATGCTAGAATAGAGACCAGAAATTCAAGTTTCTGCCCTAGTATCTTTTTATCCTTAAGGCTCATCTGAAAAATGATAGTTATATTTAATGATCTCTTAAATTCATCCCTTTCAGCTGTCATATCCTACCCTATTCTCTCTCATGTGTTTGTTTAATGTTGGTAAAGCTGGTGGGTTGTATTAATTTATGAGGAATTCCTAGAGAGTTTAAAGCATTTATAGCCTCAGGGTCTATGAATTGAGTAGTGCCCCAAAGAGGAGCAAAGTAAGCTGGCAGGATTTACAATGCTCAGAAAGGCTCTGGGAATTCCTGAAGACAAATGCATAAAGCCATTCTGTGCTTGATGTTTCAGTGTAATTGTTCGCATTCAGTTGCACTTGGGCACATATGCTAGAAAGTTTGGTTTCAAGCCTAGCATATGGTAGCTTTGAAATAAAGTGTGGATTCTTGTTAAGTTCCTTGGCTCATGTGCCTTCCCAGTTCTAGCAAATAAGACAAGAGAGAGTAGAATTAGGAGACTATTCTAGTTAGGGGTATTACATAAGTGAAGTCTGCTTTTCTCCACCCTCTGAGGATGTTGACATTTAGCATTCAGAATCATGCTTCACTTCCTGTTCTTTGTATCTGTCTGTCATTGTATCTTTCTTGAGCCTTCCTCCTTTGTGTCCTCCCTCCCTCCCTCCATCACTCCCTCCCTTCTTTCCTTCCCTCCCTCCCTCCCTTCCTCCCTTCCTCCCTTCCCTTCCTTCCTTCCTTCCTTCCTTCCTTCCTTCCTTCCCTCTCCTTTTTGCTAACCTGTGACCCCAAGATGAAGATAAATTTTTTCTATGAGACATGTTCTATCTACCGGAAACTTGGAAAAAACAGAGGTCACAGGCAATGTAGTTTTCTCTGTAGCTGGCTCAGAGTCTTCTCTCTGCTGAGGGATGGCCCCTTCTGGGGAACATGGTCCAGGTAAAGAGGGAAAAAAACTTCATTTTCCTCTACAGAGTCCAAGTCTTCTGAGCTTTGCATTTGTGAATCCCTTCATATAGAAATTAGAGTCAGAAGAGCACTAATAGTCTTTTTAGTTCAGTGATTGTCCACATTGTGCTCTAAAGTGAACTAGATTATTGGAGGTACCTCAGCGTTGCTGAGGCTGATGGGTGGGTCTCTTAGTCTTCCAATCCCACTTTAACTAACATAGCATGTTAGCTAAGAGGGTGGATAGTAGAGCTGGGTTTGCTAGGTGTGATCCTGGTTATTAGCTATGAGACCTCGAACAAGTTATTTAACCTCTGTGTGCCTCAATTACTCATCTGTAAGGCAGAAATAATAATTTAAAAAATGCTTACTTCATAGAATTGTGTGAGAATTGAATGTGTGAGTAAATTTAAAATGCTTAGAATGGTGGAAGGCATATGATAAGGGCTATGAAGTCTTTTCTGTTATTATTAATAATGTCTACATCACATCATCATCTACACATCACTTCATCTGATGAGAGGGGTTAGCTGTTAAGAAAATACTTTACAAAGATACTCTGGTATTTTTCTAATTTTATCCAGAACAAAGCAACCTTGTTATGTAGTCAGCTAAACTCTGCTTGAACATGCCTGGTGATAAAGAGCTATTGCACCACCTTGTAAGGCTGCCTGTTTGTTGGTAATAAGCTCTTGCTAATGAGCTAAAATCTATTTCCTTGTAGCTTCAACTGACTAGCCCTTTCCCTCCTCTCTCGAATCATGCTGAAGGAGTCTCTTTTACTTCCATATGACAGCTACCCTTCCTCATGGCTCAAGAATTAGCTCTATAAGAATGGACTTGAGGACACGGGTAGGGGGAAGGGTAAGCTGGGACGAAGTGGAAGAGTGGCATGGACTTATATATACTACCAAATGTAAAATAGATAGCTAGTGGGAAGCGGCTGCATAGCACAGGGAGATCAGCTCAGTGCTTTGTGGCCACCTAGAGGGGTGGGATAGGGAGTGTGGGAGGGAGATGCAAGAGGGAGGAGATCTGGGCATATATATATATATATAGCTGATTCACTTTGTTATAAAGCAGAAACTAACACATCATTATAAAGCAAATATACTCCAATAAAGATGTTAAAATAAAAAGAATTAGCTCTACATTGTTCATGGGATTTGTCTCCTTGCTTACAAACTTCCAACGGGAGTGAGCTCACTACTTCCTGAGGCAGTTTTTCTGATTGTTGGTCAATACTGATGTTGGTCAATGCTGCAGCCAAACTGACTGGCCTTTCATTGTACTTGCACCAGTGACTTCCCTAGAGTTGCTTAAAATTCCAATTCCCCTTCTGCAAATGGGCACTAAGATAATAAAAGATAATAAAATAAATAAAGTAATAAAATCCTTATTCTTTTCCCGAGGTCAATGGTTCTTTCAACTGTTTCTTATGTGAAGAATTTCTCCAGGATTTATCATTTGGCCTGTCCAAATAAAGCCATGTAATGACAGTTTCTCTGGTTTAACCCTATGCCTGCATTCTTGGAGACCTTAAGAATTTTTGACAAAATTAGATGAAAACTCTAATTAGAAAGAATTGCTGCACCACAATGTTCATAGCAGCACTATTTACAATAGCCAAGTATAGAGGCAACCTAAGTGTCCATTGGCAGAAGAATGGATAAAGAAGATGTGGTATATATAGACAATGGAATACTACTCAGCCATGAAAAATAATGAAATAATGCCATTTGCAGCAACATGGATTGGCCTAGAGATTATCTTACTAAGCATAGTAAGCCAGACAAAGACAAATATCATATGACATCACTTATATGTGGAATCTAAAACAAAAAGATACAAATGAACTTATTTACAAAATAGAAATAGACTCACAGACATAGAAAACAATCCTATGGTTACCAAGGGGGAAGGAACGGGGAGGGATAAATTAGGAGTTCGGGATTAACAGATACACACGGTTATATATAAAATACATAAACAAAAAGGACCTACTTACTGTATAGCACAATGGACTATATTCAATAACTTGCAATAACCTATAATGGAAAAGAATCTGAAAAAGAATATATATATATATATATATATATATATATATAAAACTGAGTCACTTTGCCATACACTTGGAACTAACATAACTTTGTAAATCAACTATACTTCAATAAAAATAATTTAAAAAATATTTTGTGTCACATGAGTCCTCCAGCTCTTCCTTTGGTCATTCATCTGCTCTAGTTCTCCTTTGTCAGTATCCACTGTGGTGAAAGCACTGAGGGCTGCAGTTTCTTCTGCCACAGCTGGGTATAGAACATTGAAGTCTCTGCCAAGGCTGCTGCTTCTCCAGAAGCTGTCAGCGTTGTGGGGTCCATGGGGCATTTGCTCCCACCTCAGAACATCAGAGCACTTTGAGCTCCTTGTGGAAGCCTCACTCCCCAACATCATTTCCCCTAGACACTGAAGCAGTGATGCTGTGTTCCTGTATCTCAAGGCTAAGTGAAAACAGCCTCTCTCTTCAGGGCTGCCACAAATCCATGGGGCTGGTGGCTGAATAACTGAAAAGAGCATTCCCTCCTGTTCTTGAACCACCCCCCAAATGCATATGCAAAAATATTTTCCTAGTTTTGTTCATAGGGGTTGCTTTTTGTTGCCTCACTCTTTTGTGTGTGTGTGTGTGTGTGTATATATATATATATATATATATGTATATATACACATACACACACATATATACATATATATCCATCCATCTATATATATGTGTGCAGTCCCTTCTGCATATATATGTGTATATATTTGTATATATACATATATATATGCCATCTGTCCTCAAGTTGGAACCCCCTGCCCCAGTACATAGAACAAGTTTCCCAGGCCCATCACTATCACATTTTCTCACCTTTACTTGAACCAGGAATTAGTTCACAGGAATCAAATGATGATGCAAATACAGATACTGGGTCCAACCTGTGGTAGTGACAGGAAGTGTTCTACAAGAGAACTTGAGTGGGCATGAACAGTGGGGTTTTAAAGAAGGGGTGGGGTTTGACCTAAGAAGAGTTTATACAATGAGAGAGGATGAATTGCAAACTGTCTGAATTCCAGTGTGTGTGTATATGTACATATGCTCAGTATACTCTCCTGGAATATGTGGATAGAATATAATGTGATTGCTCTGGGGAATACTTAAAATAATTAGGTTTAAATTAGAATGATCGACTAAGAAAGCTATTTTCTAACAGTGATTTACTCTAATACAAACACACAAAAAATCAATACTATTTACATAGTGCAATCCCATTCAAATTGCTGTTTAGTTAGCATTTACAATTTACCAAGCCTGACAGTAATTGTTTATTTGTCCATAATGGTCAAGTTGTACCCAGACAATCTGAAAACAAAATTAAAGCCCTTGTTTTATCATTTTCTATTGTATCCATTTTTCTGTAACTGGATTAAGTTCTAGACTTTAACCCTTTTAAAGCAAGTTTTGAAATTGCTTATGACAACATTTTTCTTCCCAAACACAACTATTCCTTATATGTGAGATCTCTCTTCAAACCCATTGATTTATTTATCTTTTCATAGAGAAATATTTATTTAACATATAATATGTGCAAGGCAATAGCACTAACTGCAATAAGGAATGTCAAAAATGAGTAAGAAAAAATAAATGAGTAAGATATCACCCCTCTCTCAAAAAATAAATGGGCAAGTAGAGGAGAAGCTTCCCTTGTACTTTAATCCCTGATAGAATTTAATTAGTATTAGTATGGTGGCACAAACTAGGTATAATGGGAATAAATAGGAGGGACTCACAACCTTTTAACTGGGGTATCATGAAGACTTCAATAGGAGATTTCCCACAGGAGAAAAATCTCAGGGAAAAGTCTTCAGGAGTAAAGTAAGACATTCGCTAAGACCTGAAAAATTGGAAGTCCAGAACACACTGAGAAAATAGCAGGTATTCTGGTACTGAGGAATAATGTAGTGTTTGGGATGAGCTTGGGCTGACCATGTGTCTTTTCTAGATTGCAGAAGTCATTAGAAGGCAGGCTTTAAGGAATTTGTCCTCTGCCCTTCTCCAATGAGGGGACCCTGAGGAGTTTGGAACAGAGGAGTGACGTGACCAGAGCTCGGTTTCTGCATTATTCTGCTGCATCTCTAGTTCTGTGGTGTTCCTCCCAATCAAATTCATCCAGAGCCATCTGATGCTCTAGGTCTTCTAGAACCTTCACTCTGCAGATGAGCAAGCTGAGGCACAGGCCAAGTGTTTAAACTATAGCCACTTGCCCTAGAAATGGATGTTTTCGAGAGAGCCCCACTTTCTCTTCAGCAGCACGCAAGTCTCTGCTTTGGTTAAGTCTCAAACCTCTGGGAAAGGGAAAAGGAAAGAAGAGAAATAAACATTTGCAGGGTCATGTAAAGAACATTTTCACTGAGCTGGTGGAAAAAGATCCTTTGGGTTTTATAGTGTCCATTAATAAATTTAGTTACTTACATCACTGGCTCAGAAGCATATTTCAAACCTGTATTTAAATATTTCTTTTATCTGCTTAAAATATCTATTTAATGACATCTGCCATTATGCATACCAAATGTATTATTTGTCTATTGCTATATAACAACACCCCCCCCCCCAAAGCTTGGTGGTTTAAACATTAAAACAAAAACAAACATTTTATTTACTTACAAACCTGGTGGGTCTGCAATTCTGTTGGGGCTTATATGGGTGGTTCTTCTGCTGGTCTCATCTGGGGCCCTCATGAGGTAGCGGTCATCTGGATGCTTGATTTGTGCTGGATGATGTGCAATGGCCTGGGATATCTGGCAGTTAGTGTTGACTCTTACTTAGGCCAACAAACAGGAAGAGGAGTGAGATGTGGAGGAGCAAAGGGTGAGGACAACATGGAATCCACCAACTTTCTCTGCATTTGTTTGTCACTGTGTCTGGTCACAAAGAATTTAAAAAGCAGAGGCCTCCCAAATCCCATACAAGCTCCTCTTTTAGCCAATTCTAACATAGTACCACAACGGGAAGGTGATTTAAGGAAATACAGTTCCTAGCTTAGCTGATGGAGCAGCAAAATGTAGCAGAATCCACCCCTTGTCAGTGAGGCATCCATACAACTCTCTTTTTCTTTTCTTTCTTTTTCTAAAAAATTTCCCCATTTTTATTAAAACATAGCATATTAAGCAAATGATGACAATGTACAGTCAAATTTGTTTATACATGTATAGCAAGCTGTCGTAAATCATTTAGAAAGTCAAAAAATCACACTTGCTATTTTAACAATATATTAGTCTGCCAGTGTTACATGTATGGTTTATCAAATTAGTTGCTTTAACAAACCTTAACTAGTGTATGCTACTTAGCACACATATGAGAAACTTGTACGAGGACTAGACATAGCTCAGAAAAGATGTCTCTAAATGTCATATCATCCTTCTGCCTTTTGGCATGACTACATGTAAACTATGAAATAGTGCATACAACCCTCTTTTTCTTTTCTTTTTTCTTTTTTTGTAATATTGAACTTTTAAATTAAGTAATAGCAAAATCATATTTCTATTTTACATAGTAACATCTATCCCTTTTATAACTAAAAATATGTTGTCTAGCCCCAAAATAAGATGTAAAAGTCTATGTCACTTTATTCTGCTTTTTGTGGTGCTCATTCTTCTCTTAGCTGAATCACACTCTCCCTTTAGTCTCTAGTATGTTAAATAATGAGATATAAAGTTAACTACTATAAAAACACTTTGTATCAGATAGTAGGGTAATGATAGGGAAAAAGAAAAAGGGCAAAATAATTACTTATTATACATAAAATATTAATAAATATACCAAAGCAAGGAAGAAACTGCACAGTCCTCAGATCTGCAAATGGTGACATGATCATACCTGGTATTTACAACTTTTTCCATTACTCATTTCTCATTCTTTGCTCTCAGTAATCATCTCAAGGATCATGACTCCTTGTGTTCTTTCTTCAAACCTTCATTCAGGAGGATTTGTACTATTTGCTGTTCTGTCTATATTGGGTTGTTGTAGTTTTCCATTAACTTTTATCACAACACACAGGAGTACCAAAAGTGCCCCAGAGGAGTTCCTGTATTCCAGACATACTCCTCCCTGACTCCTGGGTTACTGCGAACTATTATCTCTTTGATAGTTAGAATCAGTAACCTCAGTCTGTTCAGTATTCTTTCCCTTTTGCCTATAGTTTTAATGGTATGAGGAGCCCCAAATGGCCAGGCAATAGTTTTTCTTCTTCTTGTTTAATGGTATTATAGTTGTATTCCCCGATAGAAGCATTATCCATAGAGAACTAAGAACAGCTGAGCTCAAGATGGTGGTACAGGAGGATACAATTTTTACTGGCTCTTTGAAAGTTATAGTGAGATAAACCACTCTCATTTTCATTTATTGAAAAGGGTGGAGCCAAGAGTTGAAAAGAACAATGGCCTAGGGAATCACTCTCAGGTTACAAAGCTGATTTTCTAATTAAAGAAAATTCCCTGGCCTTGGAACAGAGGGCTTGACATGTTCCTAGCTGAATTTCAGAATTGCTATGGACCAAAAACTGCTATAAATCTCCTGTTCCTCCCTTTTTAATCTGTATATTGCTATTATTTTGTTCTTATTTGCTGTAGACTGAATATTTGTGTTTAACCCAAAATTTATACATTGCAACCTAATCCCCAATGTGAGAGTTACTTTGAGGTGGAACTTTTGGGAGGAGATTAGGTCATGAGGGTAGAGTCCTCATAAATGGCATTAGCACCTTTATATAAGAGACCCTGGAGAGATTCTTTGTCCATTCCATCATGTCAGGTTACAGCAAAAAAACAGACATCTAGAAAGTGGGCTATCACCAGACACTGAAATCTGCTAGTGCCTTGATCTTGGACTTTACAGCCTCCAGAACTGTGAGAAATAAATTGATGTTGTTAGTAAGCCACCCAGTTTATAATATTGCATTGGTTAAAAAGTTCATTAGGGTTTTTTCTGTAACATTTTAAGGAAAAACCCAAACGAACTTTTTGGCCAACCCAATATTTTGGTTATATAAGCCCAAATGGACTAAGACACTGTCTCACTTTTGCATGTTGGGTGCTTGGGGAAAAGGTAACTTGCTATTTTAGTTTATAGATCTCTAGTTCAAGAGGACCTTCACACAAGGGTCTGGCCCCAGGCATCCTCATCCACATCAGTACTTAAGACAGAGCATGAGATCATGGACTGATGGGATTTGGGGGCTATCCTTGAGAGAGGATAGGTGTAGTTTGTATGTCAGGGGGTTTGAATCAGTGGGGCAAAAGGGCAAATGCTTCCTTTCTCTGTACTTCTCTGTGCATCACAAGGCTGAGCTCTGCAGGCAGCAGCACAAGGGATTCTTTGTCCTATGATTTTCCTTAAGTTTGGCCAGTGGGAGGTGCCACTATGAGACCAGAGAGCAGGAGGTGAGCAACACTAAGGCTTTATTCTTTCTGCTCCCTCCCTACTTCACAATGGTTTTGGTGGTTTCAGTGTTCTTCCATAGCTACAGCTCTACAGGTGGACATTCTGTTTTACACCCCTCTCCCCTTCCCATTTAGTACTAGGGGCTATTAAGGACCTCCAGCTGATGTTAGTCTCTGGGTGGCTCAACGTTGCTTTTGGGACCTTACCTGACAAAATTCTGTGAAAACTTACATCCTTATAAAATCTCTTCCAAACTCCCAGTTGAAGGTTTGGTTTCCTGCCAGAACCTTGAATTATATGTTGTCTTAAGAGCTGCTTTTGGTCACTTACCAGGTGTAACCAAGGACAAATCATATAACTATTCTGAACTTAATATCTTTACCTATAAAATAGAATTGTAGGGGAACACCATATTTAACAAGCATCTGTCATATGCAAGGCACTTCATGTTGGTTAGTTAATTTACTCCTCTTTAAAAATTTTTATGAGTGTAACCTTTCATCATTGTATCCCCAAACTTATACAGACACCTGGAACATGATAGACAGACATTCAGTAAGTGCTTATTTGAGTAAATGATGTAGGTGTGAGATTGGTATCATTATCTTAGCTATAAAGAAATATGCTGGGATGGAACAAGCCACCAGATGAAGATCACAGAGCTAATGAATGGTACTGCTGGAATTGGAGGCTAGGTTTTCTAATTTTATAACTTTTATAAGCAGGAAAAAAGTCTTGCTTATCTACCTCGCCAAACCTTACAGGGCAGTTGTGAAAGTTAAAGAAAATGAAAACATGTTATGAATTCTGAAATCTACTTAAACATACTGCATCATCATTATCTTTATGAATATATTTTAGAACCTCTTTCCTACTCTCCTGCCCCAGGGTACCATGCAGTCACTAAATACAAGCTCCCTATCCTATAAGTGTTAGTCAAACAAAAACATGAAGATTGGTTGCTAGGGATGAAGAAAAATAAAGTTGTTTTGGAGTTTTCTGCTCTTTTATATTATTTTCTTAATTGTATCCTTCTAATAACATGGCTAATTAGGAAATAGTTTTTCAAGTTTTGAAATTTAACGTTAGAAGGAATAAATTATTTTAAAGAAAGATTTTGGACTTCAGATCTGCATCTGTCAGGAAAATATTCTGACAGGATAAGTCTAGAAAGAGCTTGAACTTGGTTCTCTGATTCCCAAGTCACAAGTAAATGGAAGTCATGGGGGTCACAAAAAATTGTTGCTGGGACCTTGGGTAAAAATTGAGGTTCTGAACCTTGGGACATATTGCTGACCCTTTCCATGATGAAACTTATGTCTCCTGGGGAGTCTGCAAGATTAGCTAGACCCAAAATGTAATGGACTTTTGATGAGGAAATGGTTGAAAGAGATTTATAGAAGTTATATAGAGCATGGTATCCACACCATATTTTCTCCTCTATGTTGATTATACATCACTTTAGAAAGTTCAAAGTATATAACAACACAAAAATAATGATGAGATACATCTATCTCTTAGGTCTATATCCTTGGCTGTAGGAAAAGAAGTCCCTTCCTCTTCTTATCAGGGTCCAACCAAACCACCAATAGACCTGTGGTTATATAATTTTGGAGATCACACAGTTTATTCACTACTTGTATAGTAGTTGAAACTAAACAAACTCACAGAGAAAAAAGTGTCTAAATAAAGAACCTGGTTTCAGCAAACATAGCATCCAAATCAATGTAGTTTTGCAAGTGGTTGCTGCTGAGAAACAGGTCTTACATCAGTGAAAACAACTTGGATGAACTGCATTCACATCTGAAATACACGAAGTATAAAAAAATTTCTGAAGATTATCAGAAACTTGTCCCACAGCTGTAAAATGAAGAATTAAAAATTTTTTTTCTAGATTCAAAATTTCATATTGTGTCTGGCCTGAGTGAGCCAGAGCCCCCTAATCAGCTGCTACTTTAACCCCGTCCTGACTGGGTGGGGAAGAGATGCCCTCAGGAGATCTACACGCAGAGGCGGAGCAAAATCCAAAGCTGAACCCCAGGAGCTGTGTGAACAAAGAGAAAGGGAAATTTCTCCCAGCAGCCTCAGGAGCAGGGGCTTATATCTCCACAGTCAACTTGATGTACCCTGAGTCTGTGGAATACCTGAATAGACAATGAATCATCCCAAAATTAAGGATGTGGACATTGGGAGCAACTATAGACTTGGGGTTTGCTTTCTGCATCTAATTTGTTTCTGGTTTTACGTTGATCTTAGTTTAGTATTTAGAGCTTATTATCACTGGTAGATTTCTTCATTGATTTGGTTGCTCTCTTCCTTTTATATATATATATATATTTTTTCTTTTCCTTTTTTTTTTTTTTTTTGAGAGAAGATGTTGGGCTAGGAGTTTATTAATTAATTAATTTATTTTTGCTGTGTTGCATCTTCGTTTCTGTGCGAGGGCTTTCTCTAGGTGTAGCAAGCCGGTGCCACTCTTCATCATGGTGCGTGGGCCTCTCACTATCGCGGCCTTTCTTGTTGCGGAGCACAGGCTCCAGACGCGCAGGCTCAGCAGTTGTGGCTCATGGGCCTAGTTGCTCCGTGGCGTGTGGGATCCTCCCAGACCAGGGCTCGAACCTGTGTTCCCTGCATTAGCACACAGATTCTCAACGACTGCGCCACCAGGGAAGCCCCTTCTTTTTCTCTTTTTGTGAGTGTATTGGTGTATACTTCTTTGTGTGATTTTGTCTGTATAGCTTTGCTTTTACCATTTAACTAGAGTTGTCTGTCCATTTTTTTTGTTTGTTTTGATTTTTAATTTTTGTATACGTTTTAGCCCTTGTTATCATTGGTAGATTTGTTTATTGGTTTGGTTGCTCTCTTCTTTTTCTTTCTTTAAATCTTTGTTACTTTAAAATTTTTGATTTTTATTAATATATTTTTTATTTTAATAAATTATTTATTTTATTTTATTTTTTCTTTCTTTCTTTTTTTCCCCCTCCCTTTTCTTCTGAGCCATGTGGCTGACAGGGTTTGGTGCTCTGGCCGGGTGCCAGGCCTGAGCCTCAGAGGCGGGAGACCCAAATTCAGGACACTGGTCAACCAGAGACCTCCCGGCCGCATGTAATATCAAACGGCAGTAGCTCTTCCAGAGATCTCCATCTCAATGATAAGACTCAGCTCCACTCAATGACCAGCAAGGTACAGTGCTGGATACCCTATGACAAACAACTAGCAAGACAGGAACACAACCCTACACATTAGCAGACAGGCTGCTTAAAATCATAATAACTTCACAGACACCCCAAAACACACCACCGGATGTAGCCTTGCCCACCAGAAAGACAAGATCTAGCCTCATCCACCAGAACACAGGCACCAGTCCCCTCCAGCAGGAAGCCTACACAACCAACTGAACCAAACTTACCCACTGGGGGCAGATACCAAAAACAAAGGCAACTAAGAACCTGCAGCCTGCAAAAAGGAGACCCAAAACAAAGTAAGTTAAGCAAGATGAGAAGACAAAGAAATACACAACAGAGGAAGGAGCAAGGTAAAACCCCACCAGACCAAACAAAAGAAGAGGAAATAGGCAGTCTACCTGTAAAAGAATTCAGAGTAATGATAGTAAAGATGATCCAAAATCTTGGAAATAGAATGGAGCAAATATAAGATATGATTAACAAGGACCTAGAAGATATAAGAGCAAAAAACAATGATGGACAACACAATAAATGAAATTAAAAATTTAGAAATTAAAAATCTAGAAGGAAGCAATAGTAGACTAACTGAGGCAGAAGAACAAATAAATGACCTGGAAAGATAAAATAGTGGAAATAACTACTGCAGAGCAGAGTAAAGAAAACAGGATGAAAAGAATTGAGGACAGTCTCAGAGACCTCTGGTACAACACTGAGTGCAAAAATCATGCAAATTATAGGGATGCCAGAAGAAGAAGGGAATAAAAAAAGACTGAGAAAATATTTGAAGAGATAATAGTCGAAAACTTCCCTAATATGGGAAAGGAAATAGTCAATCAAATCCAGGAACTGCAGAGAGTCCCATAAAGGATAAATCCAAGGAGAAACATGCCAAGACACATATTAATCAAACAATCAAAAATTAAGTAAAAAGAAAAAAATATTAGGGAAAAGCAACAAATAACATACAAGGGAATCCCCATAAGGTTAACAGCTGTTCTTTCAGCAGAAACTCTGCAAGCCAGAAGGGAGCGGCAAGACATATTTACAGTGATGAAAGGGAAAAACCTACAACCAAGATTACTCTACCCAGCAAGGATCTCATTCAGATTTGATGGATAAATTAAAACCTTTACAGACAAGCAAAAGCTTAGAGAATTCTGCAGCACCAAACCAGCTTTACAACAAATACTAAAGGAACTTCTTTAGACAGGAAAAACAAGAGAAAAATAACAAATAAAAATACAATAACAAACCCAAAATAATTAAGAAAATGGTAATAGGAACATACATACCAATAATTATCTTAAATGTAAATGGATTAAATGCTCCAACCAAAAGACATAGTCTGGCTGAATGGATACAAAAACAAGACCTGTATATATGCTGTCTACAAGAGACCCACTTCAGACCTAGGGACACATACAGACTGAAACAGAGAGTATGAAAAAATATATTCCATGCAAATGGATATCAAAAGAAAGCTGAAGTAGCAATTTTCATATCTGACTAAATACACTTTTAAAAAAAGGTTATTACAAGAGACAAAGAAGGACACTACATATTGATCAAAGGATCAATCCAAGAGGAAGATATAACAATTGTTAATATTGATGCACCCAAAATAAGAGCATCTCAATACATAAGGCAAATGCTAACAGCCATAAAAGGGGAGATTAACAGTAACACCATAACAGTAAGGGACTTTAACACCCACTTTGACCAATGGACAGATCATCCAAAATGAAATTAAATAAGGAAACACAAGCTTTAAATGATACATAAAACAAGATGGACTTAATTGGCATTTATAGGATATTTCATCTAAAACACAGAATACACTTTCTTCTCAAGTGCTCATGGAACATTCTCCAGGATAGATCATATCTTGGGTCACAAAACAAGCCTTGGTAAATTTAAGAAAATTGAAATTGTATCAAGTATTTTTCCAACCACAATGCTATGAGACTAGATATCAATTACAGGAAACAAATCTGTAAGTAGTAAAAAACCCATGGAGGCTAAACAATACACTACTAAATTACCAAGACATCACTGAAGAAATCAATGAGGAAATTAAAAAATACCTAGAAACAAATGGCAATGAAAACACAATGTCCCAAAACCTATGGGATGCAGCAAAAGCAGTTCTAAGAGGGAAGTTTATAGCAATCCAATCCTACCTCAAGAAACAAGAAACATCTCAAATAAACAACCTAAACATACACCTAAAGCAAGTAGAGAAAGGAAAACAAAAAACCCTCAAAGTTAGCAGAAGGAAAGAAATCATAAAGATAAGATCAGAAATAAACAAAAAAGAAATGAAGGAAACAAAAGCAAAGATCAATAAAACTAAAAGCTGGTTCATTGAGAAGATAAAATTGATAAACCATTAGCTAGCCTCAACAAGAAAAAAGGGAGAAGACTCAAATCAATAGAATTAGAAATGAAAAGGCAGAAGTAACAACTGACACTGCAGAAAAACAAAGGATCATGAGAGTTTACTACAGGCAACTATATGCCAGGAAAATGGACAACCTGGAGGAAATGGACAAATTCTTAGAAAAGCACAACCTTCTGAGACTGAATCAGGAAGAAACAGAAAATATAAACAGACCAATCATAAGCACTGGAATTGAAACTGTGATTAAAAATATTCAAACAAACAAAAGCCCAGGACCATATGGATTCACAGGTGAATTCTATCAAACATTTACAGAAGAGCTAACACGTATCCTTCTCAAACTCGTCCGAAATATAGCAGAGTAAGGAACACTCCCAAACTCCTTCTATGAGGCCACTATCACCCTGATACCAACATCAGAGATGTCACAAAAAAAGAAACTTAAGGCCAATATCACTGATGAACAGAGATGCAAAAATCCTCAAGATACTAGTAAACAGAATCCAACAGCATATTAAAAGGATCGTACACCATGATCAAGTGGGGCTTATCCCAGGAGTGCAAGGATTCTTCAATATATGCAAATCAATGTGATAAACCATAATAACAAATTGAAGGAAAAAGAAACATATGATCATCTCAATAGATTCAGAAAAACTTTTGTCAAAATTTAACACCAATTTATGATAAAAACCCTCCAGAAAATATTTATAGAGGGAACCTACCTCTACATAATAAAGGCCATATATGAAAAACCCACAGCCAACATTGTTCTCAGTGGCGAAAACTGAAACCATTTCCTCTAAGATCAGGAACAAGGCAAGGTTGTCCACTTTCACCACTATTATTCAACATTGTTTTGGAAGTTTTAGCCACAGCAATCAGAGTAGAAAAATAAATAAAGCAAATTCAAATCAGAAAAGAAGAAGTAAAACTGTCACTCTTTGCAGATGACATGTTGATATACATAGAGAATGCTAAAGATGCTACCAAAACACTACTAATCAATGAATTAGTATGAGTTAATCAATTAATTTGGTAAAGTAGCAGGATACAAAATTAATGCACAGAAATGTCTTGCCTTCCTGTACATTAATGATGAAAAATCTGAAAGAGAAATTAAGGAAACACTCCCATTTACCACTGCAACAAAAAGAATAAAATACCTAGGAATAAACCTACCTAAGGAGACAAATGACCTGTATGCAAAAAACTATATGACACAGATGAAAGAAATTAAATATGATACAAATAGATGGAAAGATATACAATGTTCTTGGATTGGAAGAATCATCATTGTGAAAATGATTATACTACACATAGCAAACTACAGATTCAATGCAATCCCCATCAAACTACCAATGGAAATTTTCACAGAATTAGAACAAAAAATTTCACAATTTGTATGGAAACACAAAAGACCACTAATAGTCAAAGCAATCTTTAGAAAGAAAAACAGAGCTGGAGGAATCAGGCTTTCTGTCTTCAGATTATACTACAAAGCTACAGTAATCACGACAGCATGGTATTGGCACAAAAACAGAAATATAGATCAATGGAACAGGGCCAAAAGACTGTAGGTAAACCCTCAAACATATTGTAACCTTATTTTTGATATAAGAGGCAAGAATATACAGTGGGGAAAAGACAACCTCTTCAATAAGTGGTACTGGGAAAACTGGACAGCTACATGTAAAAGAATGAAATTAGAACACTCCTTAACCCCATACACAAAAATAAACTCAAAATGGATTAAAGATCTAAATGTAAGGCCAGACACTATAAAACTCTTAGAGGAAAACATAGGTAGAACACTCTATGACATAAATCACAGCCAGATCCTTTTTGACCCACCTCCTAGAGAAATAGAAATAAAACCAAAAATAAACAAATGGGACCTAATGAAACTTAAAAGCTTTTGCACAGCAAAGGAAACCTTAAACAAGATGAAAGAGACAATCCTCAGAATGGGAGAAAATATTTGAAAATGAAGCAACTGACAAAGGATTAATCTCCAAAATTTACAAACAGCTCATGCAGCTCAATATAAAGAAAACAGACAACCCAATCCAAAAATGTGTAGAAGGCCTCAATAGATATTTCTACAAAGAAGATATACAGATTGCCAACAAGCACATGAAAGGATGCTCACCATCACTAATCACTAGAGAAATGCAAATCAAAACTACAGTAAGGTATCACCTCACCCTGGTCAGAATAGCCATCATCAAAAATTTACAAACAATAAATGCTGGATAGGGTGTGGAGAAAAAGGAATCCTCTTGCACTGAGTTGGGAATGTAAATTGATACAGCTACTATGGAGAACAGTATGGAGATTCCTTAGAAAACTAAAAATAGAACTGCCATATGACCCAGCAATCCCACTACTGGGCATATATGCTGAGAAAACCATAATTCAAAAGGAGTCATGTACCACGATGTTCATTGCAGCAGTATTCACAATAGCCAGGACATGGAAGCAACCTAAGTGTCCATCGACAGATGAATGGATAAAGAAGATGTGGCACATATATACAATGGAATATTACTCAGCCATAAAAACAAGTGAAATTGTGTTATTTGTAGTGAGGTGGGTGGAGTTAGAGATGGTCATACAGAGTGAAGTAAGTCATAAAGAGTAAAAGAAATACCTTATTCTAACACATATATATGGAATCTAAAAAATAAATAAATAAAAATGGTTCTGAAGAACCTAGGGGCAGGACAGGAATAAAGACACAGACGTAGAGAATGGACTTGAGGACATGGGGAGGGGGAAGGGTAAGCTGGGACGAAGTGGAAGAGTGGCATGGACTTATATATACCACCAAATATAAAATAGCTAGTGGAAGCAGCTGCATAGCACAGGTAGATCCGTTTGGTGCTTTGTGACCACCTAGAGTGGTGGGATAGGGAGGGTGTGAGGGAGATGCAAGAAGGAGGAACTATGGGGATATATGTATATGTATAGCTGATTCAGTTTGTTATACAGCAGAAACTAACACAACATTGTAAAGCAATTATACTCCAATAAAGATGTTAAAAAAATTTCATAATGTTTCAAAGATCTCAGCCCCTGTAATTTTTCATTTATTCTTTTATTTATTTATTTATTATTTATTTACACAACAAATATTTATTCAGCAGCTACTAATGTTTCAGGCATTAATCTAATGCTGTGGCTTTAAGATAGAGGTCACAGTTCAGACTTGAGGAGCTCACAGCTTAGTGGCACAGACAAGTATATATCAGTAACAAAGGAATAGAAATGTATGCAGAGTAAGCCCAAGATGCTCTGGAAAACAGAGAAGGGATATGCTAACATTTTGGAGGACTGGGGAAGTATAAATAGAGGAGAAAACTTTCAGGCTGAATTGTGAAGGATAATCAGGAGTAATCCAGGTACAGGCATTCAAAAAAATCAAGGGCAGCATAAGCAAAGGAACCTGGGAGCAAGAGAATTGTTTATTCATCAGGTAAGTTCCTTTTGGCCAAAGCCTAAGTCAGGTACAGAGTGTCTGGGGAAGAGGCAAGAAATATAGGTCAAGTGCATCACCATACAAGGGACACCTGTGGCCCAATATTCCTTAGATTTGGTCTCCTTAGACAAGAATCAGACTACAAAGGGATTATAGCCAACATTGCTTTTCTACTTACCTATAGCACCAGCTTTGGGAAAGGTCTTTTACTGTTCCAGATTTTAACTGCAAACAGCCTATTATGGGTATTAAAGACAACACTGTTGTTTTCCTAACTCCTTGAGCTTCTGTGTTTTCCACTTGCATCAACTCTTGGAGTTATGAGTTTGGCTGTTTACTGACCACTGCATGGTGTCTGGTCCTCCACCCTCATCTTAATGTTGAGAGCCACTATTATGAAAAGTAATTCTCCTTCACCCCAGACCTCACTCTTAGATAATTCCCCTAAGGTACCAAACCCTGGTTCAGGTGGGACCTGAGGCTACTTTCCCTCTCTAGGACCCGATGATTTGAATGATTGACTTTCCTACCACTCAGATTCTCTCATCCTGGATTTCATCTTATTCCCTCTTCATCTTATTCCAGAGCTCCCAGCATGCACTACAGTTCACGTTATATGGTCTGGGGCCCCAAGAATAGAGTCTTGACTTCAGGGGGTCTTTGGTAATCGTTGGTTTTTGCTTCTATATTAACAATCAGCAAAGTGAAGGTGACTTGAATTTGGGATCAAATGGACAGTATCAGATGAAGCTGTGAAATCTTCTGTCAGTATTGATGATTAACAAATCCCCATAAAGCCCCTTGGATCGTTTGAAAACTGGGGACAAAGGAAGCCTTGTGTAGCCTGTTTGGAGTAACAACTGGATTTCTTTTCAAAGGAAGAAGAGTGGAAGGAGGGCCTTTCTTCTCAAGTTCAGGGATCTGCTTTTCTTAAAATAAGCTTCTGTCAAACAGCCCACCAGATATGTACAGCCCATTTGACTATTTGCTAAAATTTTTGCTGGGTGGACCGCAGTGCCTCCATCATCCTGTTGAATCAGGTGGTTGCTACTGCTCTGGGGGGTTTCCGCTTGTGAAATTTATTGGGGCTGCGGATGCGGTGACACTCTTTACGATGTGCAATCTCAGGTACCTCCTTAAAGCTTCCTCAGTGTCACACCGACAATACATAGAAACTTCTATACTTCTGTCAGAAATCTTCCCATTATTACAACAGGGTTACAGATCCTGTGGACAATTGTCAAGAGGCTACTGCCGCTCACCAAGGAAGCTGAGAGAACCCCAATGAAATGCTACATAGTTATGCTCAATTTTCTGTTCTATTGGTTGTGAGCTCCTTGAGGGCAAAGATAGGCTTTGTTTTCATTAAAAAAGTATTCATTGAACACATGCTTACTGTTTGCCTTGAATCTATCTTTTTGTCACACAGAGCATGACCCAAAAGTGATGCTCAAAAATATTGTTAACAGCAGGCAAGGAGGGCCTGCACTACTCAGGTGTCCTCACTCTTCCAACTTGTTATTATTGACACCATGCTCACTTGTTCCCATGTAACTACAGTGGTCTAACCTCAGACTCTATGGTGATTATTATACCTGTTCATTGCTTCCTGCATAAAATTTGGAAATGATCTTTAGCTTTAAGGCAAAAAAAGGGCAAATAATCCCTGAATCTTCAAAAAGGGAACCAGAGAAAAATGTGCTTTTGCAGGAAACTGACATGATTTCCACCTGAATCCTAGGTCCTATGGCATACCTGGCATACCTGTTTATCATTCCTTTTAGCATTAATCCTGTGTCTTTTACACCATTTATATTTCTCTTCTTTCTCTTTTCTCTTCTTTCCACTTAATTTTTGATAAGCTTCTCTTTCCTGGAATAGTTACTGAGCCCTGGCCCCAAACTGGTGTATTCTTGTCCCTATGGTCTGTTTTATTTGCCCACATCTGTCCAGATCTGTTGCTTTAGCCTGCCTGCACATGGTTTGGTCTTACTACATGGAGTGTAGCTCCTACAAGCCTGGGTTTGTGTTATTCACTCAGACGTTCTGTGCTGACTGGCTTAACTCATCTCTCCCTGCCCTCCTCAGACTGGATCTGAGATGTCTAACTTTTAGAATCTGAATACTTAACGATCTTTTACTCTCGTGACTGGAACTTTGGGTAATAACATCTCTTTCTGTTGCCTCAATACCAAGGGATGGGCACTAGGCAGACAGTGTTTTTGACAGACCTCCTAACTCTTGCTCTCATCCCCATGACTGGTATTCCTTTTTACAGGACAAGAATTGGACTTGTGTGTTGACAGACTGGGACTCTTGGATATTAATATCAGAAGGACCACCTTTTCCATATCTACTTATCTGCTACTCTATTTTGTCCATTGTACAGGATGTTAAAATGCATTAACTTGATAATTATGTCTAAAATCTTCAACTGTACAAGAAGAATCAAAGTGATGATGATTCTTTAGACATATTTTATGCAGACAAAACGTTGTACTAACTGCAGTGTTCTATTTTAAACCAGTGGTTTGGGGGAAGGTTGATAGAGCCTCAGTCTGCTCATTGTTCCTTCCAAATGCATCATTCCAATGCCCTGGCTCCGTGAATGAACCTTTGTGCATCACTGCTCTGAGGTTTATCTGTATCATACTGATAAGAAGATTAAAAAATACCACAGTGTAGGGAATGTTCTGAATTTGCTTCTTCAAGGACATTTTCTTATAAGGATAATGAAAATGTTGGCTATGAATGTTTAACTCACACCACACCTAATTTCCAACCATATTTTAACATCTGTTTTTCAGGGTTGTAGAGGGAATATCTACCCTTGACACATGGGCAGGGAGGCAGTCCCTTGAAGACTCCTAAGGACCAAAATTTGATAAGGATCATATACTTATTAAAGATCCATATTTCACTTAAAAATAATACCTTTGGGGCTTCCCTGGTGGCGCAGTGGTTGAGAGTCCACCTGCCGATGCAGGGGACGGGGTTTTTGCCCCAGTCTGGGAAGATCCTACATGCCGCGGAGCAGCTGGGCCTGTGAGCCATGGCCGCTGAACCTGCGCATCCGGAGCCTGTGCTCCGCAATGGGAGAGACCACAACAATGAGAGTCCTGTGTACCACACACACACAAAAAAAAACCTTTGAAGTGTTTTTATGTCCTTCTATGTCTAAAATATGGATTTTGTTTGTCTTAATTTCAATAGTAAAACTTTTATCAAGACAATAATAAATACAAAACAGTCATGAAAACACAGTTGAATGAATTGTCATTTTCTGAGTTTTAAGATGGTAGAAGAAGGGAAGGAAAGAAGGTCCATAAAGATATCTTGGTAAAGTTCTGTCTTGACATCCATATTTGCTGGCATGTTTCATTCACTGGGTAGTTACTAGGGATCCAGAAATAGAAGACAACATCTTTACCCTCTGTGATAGTTTTTAGTGACTGACTGTTAAAACTTTTCCAGTTGTCCCCCTTCTGGGCACTTCCTGGCTGCTGTGTGGTTGGGTTAGTCATGTGGCTAGTTCTGGCCATGAGTTGTGAACACAAGTGCTTGTATCACTCCATGTGAGAACATTTCATTATTAGTACAAAGCTTTATATATTTCCTCTGCCACAGTGGCTGGCTCTGCTGGACATAGTCTGCTCCCCTTGAGTGTGAAAAAAACCTGTGAATATAATGGGATATGACTCCTTTGATTACATTACTAATCAGTCTACTTTGAGTTAATCAAAAGAGAGTTTTTCCTGGGTGGGCCTGGCCTAATCAGGTGAGCTCTTTCAAAGAAGGTAAAGCCTTAGAGAAGCACTTCCCTGCTGGCCTGAAAGAAAGCAAACAGCTAATGAAGACATTGATCACTTAGTCATAAGGAGCTGAATTTTACCACAGAACTTGAATGAGCTTAGAAGAGAACCCTAAGCCTTGGATGAGATTTCAGTCCTGGTCAGCACCTTGATTTCAGCTTTGTGAGATTATGAGCAGACTACCCAGCTAACTGATGCCCATAAGCAGCTCATACAGTCAAGTTATTCATTTACACTGCTATGTGTGTAATAGTTTGTTACAAAGCAAGTGAACTCTAATACGGTCTTGAGGGTCTTCCCAGGACTGGTACCTTCCAACTATGAGAATGAGTTCTGAAAGAATGAGTAGAATAATTCAGGTGAGGAATGATGGCAGGGAGCATATATTAAAATGAAGGAATAGCAAATGCTAAGGTTTAGAAGCAAGAGAGACTATGAAGTGGCTTAGGAACTGAAAACAACTTAGTTTACATTAACAGGGCTGGTAGTAAAAATATTCAAAAACCCATAAAACCCTATGTTGTGGTTGACTGGGCTCTCTGGAAGCAGATACTGAAACAAAATTAGTTGTGCCAAATGTTTATTATGTGTTCATTGTGACAGGAAGAAGGAGGAAGGGAGATTGGGCAGGGAGAGATGTTGCACCAAGATCCAAGTCCAACAAAAATTTGGCCAATCCCACAGGGAGGTCTAGAGAAAATGCTGTGTATCAGAGGGCTCCCCACTGAGCTGAAATGTCCAGGCCCTTAAACCACATCTTGCTTATTTATTTGATATGGAAGAGCATGGCCCCTGTTCTCAGCAGCCAAAGCAAGTCCTGGAGAGATTTCTTGCAAAGAAATAGTAAGTGCTTCACTGAAAGAGGATTTGGGCAGTCCATCTCTGTCTGCCACAAACTCCAACCAATTGGAGCAGAAGGCAGACATAACACAGGAACAGGAGATACACAGCAGAATCAGGCAATCACTCTAGTTAATGGATCTTGGAAAATTCTGGAGACTACTAAGGGGAAGACCAGGCAAGTGGTAGGGACATTCTGGGAGCTCAGGCCATGACTATTTAGCAAATAGTAGGAAACATTTCAATTTTCTTCCAACTGGAATGTATGAATCAGTGCATATCAGCTTAATATTTGCCCCGTATAGAGATTAGGTCTGAGGAGAAAGCAAAGACCAGACAAAGAGGGGTTCATGTTGTGATCTGAGGCTTTGCATTTCATAGCATACCCAGGCTGAATCAGAACAACCACTGCCTACTCTTTGCACTATGAATGGAGTTGTTGTTGAGCAAAGAACTTACCAAGACTCTGAGGATAGGGAACATGGTTACCAAAAATCATTCAATATTAAAGCAGTAATATAGACTATAGCATGCAGTGCTTCTGAGCTTATGGTTAATTTGTATTCTTTGCACAACTATGTCTTCATCTGAACTGTGTTCTCCTTTAAGCTGTTGCCTGCCAATCCCATGATTTCATTAGTCTTGGCCAGAAGTGTCCCTCAGTTATGCAACATCAAAGCCACTCTGTCCCTTTCATGCCCTCATTTATAAAGCTCATCCCAAGGCTCATCCATTTTCCACGACAAGGTTTGTCATTAACAGATTCATACTGCTCATTTCTCTTGAGTCCGTTGTCTGAGATCTATTGAGGTGTCCTTAAACTCCTCTGGTTGCTGAATTGCAACTTGCTCATCAGTCACCGGTGGCACCATTTAGCTGCTCTACTCACTTGCCAAGAAGTGTCTGAGACCTTCATGTACTCTCCTCCCAGGTAGAGTTGGGGCACTCAGCATTCCTGGGAAATCTCACATCTACAGAGCAAGATGGAAGGTAAAAGGGATAGTGACATTGGAGAAGGTGGGAAGGAGCACAAGAGTGCCATCAACAATTTTTCTATCCTCATATGGAGGGAGAAATATTCTAAACTTATTATATAGACAAAAGAATCAAAAAGATTATTTGGTCCAAACCTCCCAGTTTATAGATGGGGATTCCCAGAAAGGTACATAGCTTGTCCTAGATCACCCAGCAAACTTGTGAGATTTGACCGAGTAGTTTTGTCCACTTTGCAACCTGAGGGGCAATGAGGGGTGGAAGATGCTAGCCACCCACAGAAGGCAAAGGGGAGAAAATGGAAAGCAGAGGGGACAAGAATGGAGAAAAGAGAAATAAGAAAGGACAGAAAAAGAGAATGGGAGGGAACAGCTATGACATTAAAGAAATTAAGTTGTATTTTAGATCTGCAAGAATTTAAAAAAACATTCATTTTCTTTACCTCTTGACTATGAAATCTGTAAGGATGAAGAAAGACAAATGTTTTTTTATTGATTCAGAATTTCAGAGCTGGAAGGAAACTAAGGGATAAGGAGTTTGAGGCCCCAAAGTGGACAAAGAGATTGACCAGGTTTGTGCAGTGAGTTTAACACACTGGACTTGTGAATGGCGGGGGCCTTGTCCCAGGATCTGCCTTGATATAACTTTTCCTTGTCCCGCCTGGTGCAGACATGTGGCATGGGAATCAAGAGCACAAGCTGAAATGAAAGGGACGGGGGCAGGTCTCAATTCTGTACCTTCCCACATGAATGTCTTCTGGTAAGTGCCTCTACTCCCCCGTTTTCTGGATCACTCACATCTCTGGATTCAGCATTAACAGTCCTAGAGATACTGACATTTAAAGGTACAAGTTCAAGTTCAATGAACACAAAGGGAGGAGTACTGGGACTGTATTTAAAAAGTAAGATGAAGAAAAAATTATAGTCATTACTCAGTATCCATGGGGAATTGGTTCTAGGACCAACTCTTCCATACCCAAATCCATGGATGCTCAAGTCCTTTATAGAAAATGGTGTGCTCAGGTCCATTCTCTAGTAGGTCTGCTTCTTTATTCCCATCTTGTCCCTAGTTTCTTCATGACTATTTTTTGTTTGTTTGTTTTTTAGATTCCATATGTATGTGTTAGCACACGGTATTTGTTTTTCTCTTTCGACTTACTTCACTCTGTATGACAGACTCTAGGTCCATCCACCTCACTACAAATAACTCAATTTCATTTATTTTTATGGATGAGTAATGATCCGTTGTATATATGTGCCACATCTTCTTTATCCATTCATCTGTTGATGGACACTTAGGTTGCTTCCATGTCCTGGCTATTGTAAATAGAGCTGCAATGAACATTGTGGCACATGACTCCTTTTGAATTATGGTTTTCTCAGGGTATATGCCCAGTAGTGGGATTGCTGGGTCTTATGGTAGCTCTATTTTTAGTTTTTTAAGGAACCTCCATACTGTTCTCCATAGTGGCTGTTAGAGAATGAACTTGAGGATACCGGGAGGGGAAAGGGTAAGCTGTCACAAAGTGAGAGAGTGGCATGGACATATATACACTACTAAATGTAACATAGATAGCTAGTGGGAAGCAGCTGCATAGCACAGGGAGATCAGCTTGGGGCTTTGTGACCACCTAGAGAGGTGGGATAGGGAGGGTGGGAGGGAGGGAGATGCAAGAAGGAAGAGATATGGGAATATATATATATATAGCTGATTCACTTTGTTATAAAGCAGAAACTAACACACCATTGTAAAGCAATTATACTCCAATAAAGATGTTGTTTTAAGAAAAAGAAAAGAAAATGGTGTGTATTTGCATATAACCTACACACAACCTCCATGTACTTTAAATCATTTGTAAATTGCATATAATACCTAGTACTATTCCAATGCTATGTAAATATGGGGCAAATCCAAGTTTTCCTTTTGGGAACTTTCTAGAATTTTTATTTCAAATATGTTTGATCCACTGCTAGTTGAATCCGCAAATTTAGAACCCAGGGATATGGAGAGGCAAAGGTATTTATGTTTATATAGTGATTAAATTTGAACTTTCCCTTCTTCATTGCAGTTATATCCAAACAGAAGTGAAACCCTAAATGGTAATATCTGTTTTTCTTGACTGTGATTTTATACACTAATTATTTTCATGAAAACCTTGAGATGGCTTGCAAACAAAGCTGTCACTCTCAATCACTGTTGATTAGAGGAGAAACCTGTGCTCAGGGATGAGGGCTTTGTCCTACACCAGTGTCCGCATGGAGGGTGCCAAAGGGGAATGCAGTGCTCAGACCCGATTTTTACTGCAGCAACCTTGGTGCAGTGTGGAGCATAGGTTTCGGGAGGATGGGGGGAGACATTGGAGGCTCTGCAGACAGAGATTTCCCTGATCTCATAGCCAGGCAACGTACGAGGCCATGCTCCTCCTACTTCACCAGGGCAGGCGGGGGCTGTCCTGAGAGTTGTGGGCTTGCACACATACCCAGGATTTTTCTGCAATTCTTCTCTCCTTTAGACATTGATAAATGCTGCTTTGTGAAGTGTGATTGCTGTACACCCACAGGTACCGTGATTGGAATCTCTTCAGCAATGAGAGAGAGGCCCAGCTCACTCTTTTTTGAAGAAATATAATAGGGCTACAAAAATTGTACCTTATTTAAATGTTTATATTGAAACATTTAAGCCTTTTTTTCAATTAAACTTTTTGCAAGTGTAAGAGTACAAATAGCTTGAGAAAATAGTTAAGACCTTACTAAAAAACTAGTTCATAGTGTATTACAGGGGACATATACAAGTTTAAGATAAAATGATGAATGTTTTCCTTCAACCTCCCAGTCTGTCACTGGGACTGTGTGAGGGACTTGAACAGCACCTTCTGGAATGGATGAAGGCCTTGGAGAAGTTGAGGTCCAGGCCTGGACTAAGGGACCCTTCTTGCCTACCACCCCTAGCCTCATTCACTCCCCACGCCCCCATCATGGGTGATAGGCTTGGATCATGGTGTCTGGAAGGAACTGGTTCTAACCAGCCTACTGACTTCTCACTGGAGTTTGGCTCACAGGATAAGGGGTAGAATGGGGAATTAGTTTATTAGATGACTGCCTACTTTAAAAATGTCCTATCTGCTAAATGTTAACCTAATGATAAATGTTAGTAACTTGGTTCTTACCACCTGGCTGACTCTGCATAGGACATTCTTTTCTGCTCTCAACAATTCTCTAATGACACATTTATAAAACAGGTCTAATTAATATTTTACCTATCTAAAGCAGAGACATGGATTGAATGACCTCTTGGAATCCCTTCTTGCTACAAGGTCAATGTACCTGAGGAAGAGGTAGCATGTTGGAGAGCAGTGCTTTTCAAAGTGGGTCCCCTGACCAGAAGCATCAGCATCACCTGGGAACTTGTTGGAAATGCACATTTTGGGCTCCACTCCAGACTTACTGAATCATAAGCTCAGGGGGTGGGGCCCAGGAAACTGTGTTTTCGGAGGATTTTCATACATGCCCAAATTTGAAAAGCTCTAGTGTAGAGAATGAGCAATACCTCTTCCTTAGGGGATGGCTTAATCATTTAAACTCTCTGAGCCTCAGTTTTTTCATCCACCAAAAAGGAATAATTCTAACTCTTTCAAATAATTGTCACAAGTTTTAAATAATGTAAGAGCACCTAAGACACAGTAAGTGCTCAATAAATGTCAGCTGGAGTCAAAGGACAAGAAAGGTTGAAGAGAAGACTGAAAAAAAAAAAAGGAATGAAAACACAGTCTTCATTTTTTCCTTATATAACATCTTTAGCATTATATAATTTGCAATTTGCATGCAAAACACCCCATGTTGGGGCATCATAGAAGCCTTGGAAAATCCAATATTATGCAGACAGCCCGAGATTCTGGCTGCTAAACCAGGCTTAAAAACTAATTTTCTCTCTTTAAGGAAGTGACATTTGTGCATTCAATACAGCAGCAATAAATCTAGGATTTCTTACCACCCCCTGCTTTCCAGGACATTATTAATTTTATCAATAGCAAAGCTATTTCTTTTTGAGTTTTTGGAGCTGTTTTTGAATCTTCCCCTTTCATCTACACTGTAGTTATCAGCAGAGTAAACAGCTCATCAGAAAAAAAAAAAAAGCCAACAAAACCTAAAACCATTTTTAATGGTAGAAATGTGATTAGAGCATTTAATTAGACTCCAGAAAGTACACTTTCCATTAATAGTTGGGGATACATTCCATGTCAATTAAAAAAGGATTAACAGTGAAGGCTTGAAAATTTGGATTCAGATGTAGCCTGAATTTTGAGGTTGTTTTTATTAGCAGGTTATGCCTGGGGAAGTGGTCGGAGAGCACAAAAGCAGTGCTGCTTCTCCTTAGAAATTTTCCAGATATTTAGAAAGCCTCTTCATCCTCACAGGTGGGGCATTGCTGTTCTCCTTGGAGAGTATAAGAGACTGACCTCTGAGACCCAGATCTGAGTTTAAAAGGACTGAGAGGGACACTATTAAGTAGCATGGGTGATTGATCAAGTAACTTCAATTCTACCCCTTCCTTTTGGGGCCAGCCCTCTAACTCCTTTTCCTCCCACTTCTCTAAGACTCCAGGGCCAGAGTGTTTCCCTTTAAATCTCTGATACCAATGTGGGTTAGAAATTCCTTCCTCTCTCATGGTCTGTTTCACACAGAGAGAGGTTATTTTTATTGGCTATTGATTTGATATGAAATGTGAGTTTGAAGTGAGGAAGATAATATGGTCAAAATCCCCCAAAGAACATGAGTTCTAGAGGTAGCGGTGTTGATGAGATCAGAGGGTAAATACTGTCCATGTCCAGTGGAACATTGAAGATCATGAGAAGTGAGGAAATTATTTTATCCTTTAGTCCAAAGACACAAGGGTCTGGATTGAAAAGGAAGAGAAAGCTGTACATCCAGAAGTCAGGTAGGTATAGAATGGACAGACTGAAAGAGAGTTGAGGGAGGGGACTAAGAGAGTTGAGGGAGGGGACCTATTCAATACATACTGATTAAGTGCCTACTATGTAGCCAGGCACTATTCTCCATGGAACTTAAAATGAACTCATTTTTATTGGCCTTGAGTTAATGACACTGGAGACAACCTAAAACAAGGGCAGGAGATTAAGTTCTTACCATTTACACAAACCTTAGACCCTCATGAAAGGTAAGCAAGGTAGGTTTTGTTACCCATATTTTAGAAATAAAGGAATTGATATTCATCAAGTAACAAATGTGTAGCACAAGGAGGATATCCCACCTCTCCATATTCCAATTCCCATGGCCTGTACATTGTACCCTGGTGGTCCCAGATGATTCAACTCCTCTTTGGCACATCCAGGAAGTCAGAAGGGAATTAAAACCCTCCTACTTCCTGTAGGAAGCCCACTGAAGCCCTGCTTCAGTGCGAACCTCACTCATTGACCATGTGTTATTGTAAGGAAGAATGATAAAATGGATATCAAAGCTCATTACTTTATTCAAAATATTTTTGGAGCACCTACTAAATGGCAGGCACCACGCTAGGTTCTTTTACTATAGACGTGCAATGAGCACAATGTATAGCACAGTATCACTTAAGTAGAAATGTGACAGCCTCTGCAGAATAATACAGTCTGTGTTCATGGGGGCACATGGATAAAAGTCAATGCACGGAGGGTGGTTTTTCAGTTTGTTTTTGGTTTTTCCTAATCTCCACTAATCCGCAGAATGGATCCAGAAGAGAAAGGAAAGATTGAGAAGTAAGATGGGGCTAAAAAGGCAAACAGAAAAGCGGAGTCATGTGTGGACTGCTATTGATGCTTGAACACAAATTGAGACAAATGACTGAAGGTACCATTCAAGCTGACAACCCCTTAAGTCCAGAAAAGCAGAGATGAATCAAGAACTCACAGGCTCCTTGGAGGGAACACACGAATCAACAAGTCCCAGCAGCAAGTGGACTCCTTACCAGAATTGCAGCTTCCTACTTTAAGCAAGTGCTTTCTTAGGTACTCAGCGTGGGGATGGGTCTGCTTCTGGGCCAGGGAAGGATTTGTCTGGTGTTGGTACTGCTGGGCCTATTAAACTGAGGTTGCAAACTCATGAAGTGGAAGTGTGAACACGCTCCCGCTCTTGGCGGTGCCGTGGTTGGGGAGGAAGGCTGGAGGTCCCTGCTATTCTTGGCTATGGGGACTTTTCTCCTACATGAGATCTCCCGAGGAACATCATGTTCTAGCACATTGTAAATGAAGGCAAGAGAGCATTTAACAGCACCCAGGACTCAAGTAACTTTGTCTTTTGTGCATAAGCAAAGCATTGGAGAAAGAGAGAGCCAAGGCTCCCACCCCCTCCCAGGGTACCTGCAAGGAAAAATCTCAGTAATGGTGATCATTTGAAAAGGTTATAAAATGGCTTTTTTCTTTTTCTCCTTTTTGTCCCTGGAAATCTCTCAGTGGCTATGTCTCACCAGCAGGTCCTGAGCTCGCTCTCTCTTTCTGTCTCTATCTCAATCTCTTCCTCTCTGTCTCTTTCCCTGCTTCTTTCTGTGACTCTTTCTGTGCTTCTATCTCTTTCTGAGTCTGTCTTTTGGTCTCTTTCTTTCTTTTTTCTCTCCCCTGCCTGTTTCTGTATGTGTCTTTGTTTATCAATATTTATCTCTCAGATTCTCTGATTCTCTCTCTTCCTTTGATTCTGATTCTGTCTCCATTTCCCTCTATGTTTCTTTCTCTCTGCCTCTCTGTGGTTCCCCCTCTGGCTCTGTCTCTCTGACCATCTATCTGGTCTCTACCTCATTCTCTCTCCTTCCTTCCCTCTCTCATTCATCCCTTTCCTCCCACCTTGTTCTCCTTTCCTAGTTGCTCCAGGATTCCTGGGAAAGGTTGAGTAGCTCTTACCCAGGTCCTGAGAAATTGAGAAGAAGCAATATTGTCCTACTAAACAATTATAGTTTAGGACTATGTATATCCCATGGGATTTCCTTCCTTGCCTGATATCCCATCCCCTTAAATTTTTAGCTTATGTCATATCTATGCATTTGTGCCACAGCAGCCTAGAAAAGCAGAGCTGAAAATACACAGAGCACTGATCTTCATTTCTCACGTGGAGAAACTGAGGACCACAAAAGTGACTTATTCAGGAGCACACAGCCTATTTATCTCAGAATCAAGACTGAAACAAATATTTCTGAGCACCAGTTCAAAGTTCAAAGAAATACTTTATTCATCAAACGGTCAATTATCCAAACATATTTAATGAAACATACTATCTTCAATATATTGTATTAGATTCCAGGACAGTGGATGGACTATAACTCATGATTTGTACTCTTGAAATCCTACAACCTACATGAGGAAGTTATGTGTTAGAGTGTTAGGAAACATACAAATAACACCTCTTTTTTTTTCCCTTCCTGAATTTAGAACCTAATGTGCATTAAGACAATAAGGCATGGAAAAGATGGAGGTCAAATGATTAGTTTTGCTACCGGTGAATAATTGGAGAATGTGGCTTTAGAACTGTGGCCAAATGAGCATGCTCATTTACTCTACCTCAAGTCTAGACTTTAGGACGATTTCTCGAAGGAAAGTTTAGGTCCACCAGACAGACACAGCTATGCAGGATCATCACCTTATGCCAGATCTGGGTAGAAAGAAAATGGGAGAATGAACCCCCAAGACTTGTAGATTATTTTTTTTTTTTTTGGTACGCGGGCCTCTCACTGTTGTGGCCTCTTCCATTGTGGAACACAGGCTCCGGACGCTCAGGCTCAGTGGCCATGGCTCACGGGCCCAGCCGCCCCGCGGCATGTGGGAATCTTCCCGGACCGGGGCACGAACCCGTGTCCCCTGCATCGGCAGGCGGACTCTCAACCACTGCGCCACCAGGGAAGCTCGTAGATTCTTAATAGATTAGCTACACCAAGAAATAAATGTGGACCAGTGGCTACTAAACCTTCCTGATCTTCTCTACCATCTGGGGAGAAAAACCAGGGAAACACCCACATGAAACCACAAGATTGGGAGAAAATATGGAAAAGTGAAGGCCCCCATTGCCGAAAACTTTCCTGAAAATTTAGTTCTCTTAACCTATGGAGCTTAACCACTAAGTCTGTAATCAACCAGGGATTACACTGTGAGAATAAGGGTTACACTGTGATCCCTTGTAAGAGATGAACAGCACATAAGGAGAATCTGGCTACCATCTTCCTGGGCCAACTCCCAAATACTTTCACTCTCAATGGGCACAATACCACCCCTAAGGGCCATCCTTAGGGTGATGAGGGTGAAAAAATCTCAAGTAACACAACAGTTTGTTGCCCTCCAAAGCTGAACTCTACGTGACAATATAAACAGGTATTTAGTATACCTGTACTATTAAAATTCTATGAGGGGAGGATCAAGCAGGACAAAAAAAATGTCTAAAAAGCTCCTGGGGGAAGTTGTATTTCCCCTATTGAAAATGTGTGTGTTAGGGAGCTGGCCCAGAAGATGATGGTAATAATTTTAAAAGGCTGATAAACACTGTCCTAATACTAATCTTGAGTAAGATGTGTATCGTCCAGGGACCACAAGTGTGCAGTTTGGTTCTTTCCCCAGAAAGCTGTGAGGTCAGCAAAAAAGAGAAAGGAAGGTGCTTATATCCAACAAACAGTGTCTTTTAAGAGAAGAAGGACCTGCCTAAGATGTGGGTTAATTTGCTGGAAGTTAGTCAAATCTTTTGGGAAGGATGAGGGACATTGTAGAGGGAAATGGTGAACTAGTATCATGCTCTCCCAAAGCACTAGGGATGTCACAGTGAGAAGTATGACTCAAGGCTTGGAAGTTTCAAAACCTGGAGAAAGACCGGGACTGAGACAAGGGTAAGGTAAGTGAGGTACCTGGCGTATAAAATGTAAGGACCTGGCACTTGGATGACCTGACAGTAGGCAGGCATCTCCTTAAATGTTGCCCCCCAACGTGCCTCACTTGCCTCACTCTAGTGCCAGACCTGGGAAGGACAGAAACTTGAGTTGCCCTTGTCAGCGTTCATGATCTTCATCAACCCCTTGGGGCTTGGTATCTGGAAGGTTTGCCAGATGTTTTGGTTCAGGAATGTGCAGGGACTGGATGTCCAGCTGAACAAATGTGCAGACAAGAAAGAAATATTTCCCATGGGGAAGCTGTTTTAATCTAGGCAATTCTGCAGCAAGGAAATATGGTGTCTTCATTTACATTAGCTCTCAGGTTCTTTATCAGGAAAATCTGCATCTTTTAGGTAAAAAAAAACCAAAACACTGCCCCTTTCCATATTATAATTGCAGGTGTATGGTGAGGGAATTGAGGGCCGGGATAAGCTTATACAGTTCCTTTTGCTGTAGTGGGGACTGAAATCAACATCTGCTATCTAAATCATCAGGAGTGATTTAACAATCATCATTGTTACCACAAGGTAACAATGAATGGGCTCCTAATAAAGGAACAGGTCAAGCCACAAAACGGCGGTGAGTGCGGTATGAAAAAAAGGTGTGGTTCTTTTTACAGAAAACTGATTATTTTTGTGTTGATGCTCCTCTTGTGTGAGTGGCTGTGAATATAGACACAGAAGAGGCTCTGTGTGAGTGTGTGTGCATGTGCACATGTGCTCAGCCTACGTGTAAGTGGGTGAAGGTGATTTGAGTTAATTATATGCCTCATTCACTCAGATAGAGGAAAATAGAAATTAACTTCTATTATTTCACTAATTCTACCCCTTCGCCTGCATCTTCACAATGACGCCTTTGAATATAGATCCTTCATCTACAGTGGCCATAATTGTAGGGGATCCTCCCCTGACAATTCTGTTTAGAGCAGCATTCACAAAATGCACCTTTGTCAATTATGTTTTAGAAAACAATTCCCAGGACTGCTGCCATCAAATTTCCTTTCCACAAATATGGATACACCCTCTCCAAAAGCTGAATGAATAAACTTCCTTAGATATTAGCTTCAAGTTGACCTGGCTTCCTCCTTATCCATTTTATTAATAGGTTTCTCTTTTCAGATACTTTAAAAGTGACAGGAATCAAAAATTATTTTCAGGACATGGAAACATGGACCTCCTGAAGGAGCTCTGAAAATGTAGAGTTTGGATTCCATAACGGATGACCTAATCATCTGAGTGCTGTGGATTGAGCCCATGCAAAGCACTGTGAAGGGATGCACAGTCAGAGGAGGTACGGTCCAGAGTGCTTAGTGCATCCTCATCCTCCTCTGAACCCGCTTTGTGACTCCCTATGGCCACACCCCCGCTCACCACCTCTCCCCCTGCCTGCAACACCCTCCTCATTTCAGTCTGGATCTCTCAAATCCAGCTGTCCCTTATATCTTTAGGATTCATTCTGTGGCAGGGTTGTTTGGTTGACCTTGTTGGAGTTTCTTAACCTCTCTCTCAGTTTTATAATCTGTAAAACTAGGATAATAGTGGTTCTGGCCTCTTTGGCTTATGCATGGATTAAAAGAGTTAATACACATCAAGCTTCTAGAACGGTATCTGGCATACTGTGTTTTATAACTATAAGTAGCTGTTGTTTGTGTTGTACTGTTTATTTGACAGGGGGAGGGGATGGAAAGAACAGAAAAGGGAAGAAACAGAGAACTCCCAAGAAAGTCAGAGTCAGTAGGTGCTATGGACTGAATTGTGTTGCAGGTCTAATCCCCCAAGGTGATGTATTTTGAGATGGGACCATTAGGAGATACACAGGTTTAGATGAGATCATGAGGATGGGGTCCATAGGATGGGATTAGTGCCCTAAAAGAAGAGACCAAAGAGTGTACTCCCCTTCTCTAAGTCATGTGAAGTTAAAGCAAGAAGGCAGCTGTCTGCAAGCTAAGAAGAGAGCTCTCATCAGGGTCTGACCACGCTGGCACCCTGATCACAGACTTTCCAGCCTCCAAAACTGTGAGAACTAAATGTCTGTTGTTTAAGACTTCCAGTCTACGGTATTTTGTTATAACAGTTTCAGATATAATAGAAAGGTAGGAACCACATTATTGGCATTTCAGACTCTTCCCAAGGGTTGTTTATTGTTGGGATGTGGGTTATTTCTGTTCTCCACTTCACCCCAATCTGCCCCTTATTTTAGTATTTAGTCTATACTGGTGAGAAAACAAGAAAAAACACATTCAGTCCTTCTTTATAGTTCCCATCCACACACAGCTCAGAAGATGCAGCTGAGCATGGTGGGATGAAGTGCCTTTCAAAGTCCATGGTCAAGCCTTTGTCCTCTTTTCCCTTGGGGTCCTGGGTGTTAAGCATAAAATCTAATCTCCTTGGGGTTTCTGGGCTTTCTTATCTCTGAGACAGTTTGGGTGAGTGGACTGACCCAGATACCCTTGATTAATCTAGAAGGAGAAGGGAGGCTGTTAAGATCCCATCCAGAAAACTTAGGATCCACCACCACTCCTGAATGGGAGGAAAGTCAGGTCAGCACTGGGAATTTGTAGAGCTATGAGGACAGCAGCACATCATTTCTATTTTTTTGGCAATTGACCCTTGGGTGAATTGATTGAGATCCAAGAATCCCTACCTCTTAAATAAGATGACTAAGAACTCCTCTGCCTGTGTATGCAGAGTTTTGGGTGAACCCACTAGGCTCTAGAGTCTTAAGAAAAGTACTCACAGTTCCAGAATGAGACACCCTTTCCTTTGGTCCCTGTGGCTGGGACAATTTATTTACCACTTCTCTTGCTTTCTCTTGCTCATCCTTCAGCTTAGATATAACTTCTTTTGGAATTTGTTTCCCTGATCCTGCAAGCCTTAGTTCTGCAACTCCAACTCCCTGCCTTGTCTCCTCTGTTTTCTCAGCACCCACTGCACATATCACAGTGAATTGTGCTTGCAAGTTTACCTCCTGAGTGCTCCACAAAGTCCTGATCTCCTTAAGTGATGGGTCTGGTCCTGTAAGCTGCTGACCACTAGCACAGAATAGAGAGCCTGGTACATTGTAAGAGTCCAACAGTTCAGTGATTATTGATAGGAGATCTAAGAAATGAAAAGGGCCCCATCTGGAGAAAATCTTAGGAGGAAAAATTTTCAGGACAATGGAAGAACAAATGCAAAGGCCCTGAGGTAGATACATCTTGAGAAAGAAGAATGAGGATCAATGTGGCTAGAATATGGAGAACACAAGGCAGGATGGGAAGGAGAAATCTAAAGAGAGAGGTGAGGACTAAGTCAGGTAGGGCCCCATGGGTCACGGTAAGGAGCTTAGATTATTTTATGAGTGCATGGGGAAGCCTTTGGAAATTTTTATCAGGGGAGTGGTACAATCTGATTTTAAAAAGATCACTCTGGTTGCTGAGTGGAATTGAGTGAAGGAGGACAGACATGGAAGCTGGGAGGCTATTGTAATTCTCAGTTTCTATTTGGAGTCTCGGAATTGGTGTGCTTCTATTAATTAAAAACAAAAACAACAACAAAATATTTTTTATTATAAAGGGTTTATTTTCAACAATCTGTTTATCAGGCATTTTTGGAAAACTGGAAAACCTTTCAGTTGTTCTCTTTCAAGCTGGAAATTATGGCTTTTCATTATAAATTTCTTCTCAGATTAGAGTATAATTTTCTTTTATTACAAAACCAATATTAAAGAAACAGAAGAAAGAAAACAATTCACCTCTACATCTTAGAAAATCAAGTATTTATTTTAATTTCTCTTATAGTTCCCGACCAAGAGCATAGAGGTCGGGAACTATAAGAGAACTTAAAAAATACTTGGTTAAGTTATAATGATGATGGATATATAGTGTATTGAATTCTGTTGTTTTCACATAATGGATACCATAGGCTTTCCCCACATTCTGTACATGTGCTTAGCTCCGTGTCTGACATATAATCAGTAATAAATGTTAAAATGTTAGCTTTCCTTCCACTCCTTCTCCTGCATCTATTCCTATTATCGTGTTAGAATATATTCTTCATAATTATTACTTTTTTAAATTGCAAAGCATTTTATCAAGTGAACAATCATTTAAAAAATTATACTCTGTTGGATATTTAGTCAACTCACATTATTTTCAATCTTATATAAGTTATTGCTTAATTAAATTTATTGTGTTTATAATGTTTTACCTTTTGGATTATTGCCTTTGAACAACTGTTTCCAAAGGATAAATTTTTTTAAGTAAAAATATGTTTCCCCTCTCTCAAATATTGTAGACTTGCAATATATATAATAAGCAAAAATAAAGCTTACTTGCCACCCCCCCCACCTCTAAGAGGTAGTCCCAGGATTCTTCAAAACAGCTGAAAATTCCTATTTTAGAATAAATAACCAGGAATAGAATTTTGGGTGAAAATCTGTAAATATTTCTTGAAATCGCTATACGACTCTCCCCTGTGTATTTTTTTAAAGCATTGAAATCCTTTGCCTTGCTTCCAGAAAAGTACAAGCAGATTAGTTTCCCAACTACACTGCCAGCAGTGGGTATTTCCACTTTAAAAAATTTTGTTAAAATAGTAGGTATAAATTACATCTCATTAGTATTTAAATTTACCTATCTTTGAATATGAGGGAATTATCATTTAATCTTCACCTTACCTTTCTTACAAAGATATTGTTTTGATTCTATTTTATGGATGGGAAAACTGAGGCTGAGAGAAATTAACTAACTTTGTGTAAGTCAGAGTATGTGATGATGGAACCAAATTTGGAACTTCGCTCTGTTGGACCTCACTGCCGATTACTTGCCTCTAGCAGATATGCCTATGCAATGCCTATTTATTTATTGTGAACTTGATTTTTTTTCTCACTAATTTGAATTTATGTTGGTATGTATTTATTTTCTTGGCATATTTAATGCAAATATTTTTCCCAAGGACTTTTAAAAGATCCATTTAGCAGGAAATATTTAAGCTAAGG
Source organism: Delphinapterus leucas (assembly GCF_059928025.1). Classification (NCBI taxonomy): domain Eukaryota; kingdom Metazoa; phylum Chordata; class Mammalia; order Artiodactyla; family Monodontidae; genus Delphinapterus; species Delphinapterus leucas. The sequence goes on from NC_143133.1 coordinate 41,425,238, forward strand.
GAGTCATAAGTTGAGCCAAGAGGAGGTCTAATTTTATTAGTTCACTAAGTGTGTGATTGCAAGAAGCAGAAGACATTTTTATAATGTTTACTTACAAAACTTCCTTGGGGTTTCAAAAAGTGAATGAAACAGAAAAACCTCATAATAACTCCAAGAGCTGAGAGATCCCCTGCTGATTGCTTTAGGTCCTTATAAAAGTCCCCACAACTCAAACATTCCTCACGTCCTTTTACTCTTATTTTCAAGGTGGGTATAATAAATAATGTTTTTACACATGAGTAAAATGAGGCAAAAATGTGAAATAACTTTCCTAACATCAGAGAGATTTTAAATAGCAGAGAGGGATTAAACAGATGTCTGGAGGAGTCCAAAACACATGCTTTTTCTGCAATATCATATCAAAAGATGTCCAAAGAGGTGATTGTTTAGAGCAAATTATAGGCTTGAGAAAATTTTCAGTGGAATGGCACCAATAAGCAAGGTGTAGATCACTTCAATAAGAGGAAACTGGCTGGGAACATAGGTCTGTCCACTGTGGTGGTAGGTAGTGGGAAGGAGGGGAGATTTGAGAGACTCATGCTTCCTCTTTACCTTCTTTCCTCTTTTTGTTCCTCCCTCCTTCTATTCATCTATCCCTTCATCCATGCATTAAAAATATATTGAATGCAATATACAACCATACAGAGATATTACTTAGTTATTGACTATATTCCACACACTGTTCATTTCTTACCCATGACTCATTTATTTATTTATTTATTTTATGATACCACATTATAATATGTATTTATTTTATGTTACTAGTTGCTATAAACTTTCTCATACCTTTTTTTTAAAAAAAAAGAACACTAATGACCTCACAATACTAAATCCAGTGGTCAATTCTCACTTCTGTTCATAACTGACCTAACAGCCATGTATGACACAGTTGATTACTCCTTACTCACTGATATACTTACTCACTGATATACTTTTTCACTTGGCTTTCAGGATACCACACTATTGGTTTTACTTCTCACACTGGTCATTCCTTCTCAGTCTCCTTTGCTGATAACCTTCTGTTCTGGCTGACTTCTTACCACTGGAGAGCCCCATGACTCAATCCTTGGACCTCTTCTCTGTACTCATACCATTGATGAGCTCATTCAATCTCATGGCTGGATTGAGCGAGGAGAGGTGTACCGTTGCAGCGCCAGCAACTTCTACTCCATGATCCCGTCGGCCAACAGCCACGTCCGCCGCCTTGCAGGAACTCTTAGGGCCATATCTCAGTGTCCAGGAATGGGATTGAGGCTGAGGCTGCCACCTCCAGCCTAAAGTCAGCTCCAATGCCTGATGACTCTACCCTCTCTTCTGATAGTGAGAGTTGCTGTAGCACATGCCATGAAACATTTCTGTATTAAACAAGTAAGATGGTTCAGGCAGAGCCCTGTGCAGAGGCAGCTGACAAGTCAATAGGGCAACCAGTGGCACTGTCAAAATCATCTCAGGAAAACCACAAGATCTGTCACATCAAGAATGGATAGACCAGATGTTCTCTGTGTCAGAAATCCACACGGTAGCTCAAGATATTGTAGATGCTATATTAAAAATACTTCACATGGCTTCTAGTCACATTATCAGACATTCTTCATCAGTACATCAAACTTCTCTAGATAATGCTGGTTAGAACCTGGAGCAAGTGGCTCGACCTAAATGCTCAACCGGGTGGCACTGTCAGAAGAATCCCAAGAATGGAGGGGGCGGCATAAGCTGGAGCATTCAGGGAAGAATTCTCAAAAGCAGTGAAGTTTGAGTTGGGCCTTTTACTTTTAGTGGTGTTGACGAGCGTCCCTCAGATCCAATGTGAGAACACACGGATGACGTCCCCTTCAGTCAGCTCATAAGGAAGCCCTCCCAAGAAGATCCAGGTGCTGTCCTTGTATTCGGAGTGCCAAGACACCTTCTCCGCTACCCCCAGCTGGACCTCACGCTCATTCAGCTCGTTGATCAGCTTAACTTTAGTTAAAGGGCTGCACAGGGAGCGGAAAAGCGCACAAGTAAGCACGGCCTGGCCTGAGGTAAAGGAGAGCAAAACTGGGGGACTAATTTTCTAGTCTCCCCGCCTCTCCCACCCCTCAGCCCCGGTAGGTCACCCCCGGCTGCCCGTCCCTGACACCTCCCCTCAGAGGGAAGCTCTGGGGCCTTACTTCATCTCTGCGGGTTCAAACTCAGAACGACTCATTTATTTTGCAACTGGAAGTTTGTACCTCTTAATCTTCCTTACCTATTTCTTTCCCTCCATCCTCCTCTCCTCTGGTAACCACTTGGTTGTCGTCTGTATCTATAATTTTTTTTTTTTAATGTATGTTCATTAGTTTTTTAGATTCCACATATAAGTGAAATACGGTATTTGTCTTTCTCTGATTTATTTCACTTAGCATAATACCCTCAAGGTCCATCCACATTGGCACAAATGGCAAGATGTCATTCCTTTTATGGCTAAGTAGTATTCCATTGCATATGTATACCACATCTTCTTTATCCATTCATCTGTTGCTGGGCACTAACTGTAAGTAATGCTGCAATGACCATAGGGGTGCATATATCTTTTCTAATTAGTGTTTTTGTTTCCTTTGAAAGTAATATCTTTGCATGGTGACATATTATAACTAGACTAATCATGGTGATCATTTTGAAATGTATAGGAAAAAATCACTATGTTGTGTAACAGGAACTAACATGTGTTGTAGGTCAATTATACTTCAAAAACAAACAAGCAAACATACAAGCAAACTCATAGAAAAAGAGATCAGATCTGTGGTTACCAGAGGTATGTGTCTGTTGGGGGGGATTGGATAAAAGCAATCAAAAGGTAAAAACTATCGGTTATAAGATACATAAATACTTACTAGGGTTGTAAGGTACACATAACAAATATAATGAACACTGCTGTATGTATAGATGAAAGCTGTTAAGAGTAAATCCTAAGAATTATCACAAAAATTGTTTTCTATTTCTTTAGTTTTATATCTATATGAGGTGATAAATGTTCACTAAATTTATTGTGATAATCATTTAATGATGCATGTAAGTCATATTATGCTGTATACCTTAAACTTATACAGAGATGTATGTCAATTAAATATCAATAAAACTTGAAGGAAAACATATACATATTGAATGCTAGGCATTGAGGAAACTGAGATGAATGAAACTTGGTTCCTGTCATTAAGGAAAACTTCAAATGGGAAAGGCAGGGAAATAAATTATTATAAAACAACATGATATTATTTGACAGTTAACATGAACAGAATACCATGAAAATGTTGGGATTGTCAGTTGATGGGTGATGCAGCTCAGAGGTGGGACCTCAGAATCTGAGTGGAAAGGAGATGACCAAGAAAACTTCTTAGAAGAGAGATTAAGCTTGAGCTGAGTGTTTTTGGAAGGGTACATAGAAATTAACTAGCTGAAAGAGGGTGGAGAAGTGCTTCAGGCCAAGGGATTCTCGCCTGCAAATGTTTGGAGAATTGAAATAGAAGTTAATATATGAGGACCTGGAAGTAGTTTCAAAAGGTTGGTGTGAGAGAAGTAGGGGATGGGGTCAGGAAGATTACAAGGTTTAGATCAAGACTAGGCTAATGTTGCTGGTATTGGGAGAAATTTCCATCCCGAAGGAGAAACATGGACTCTGGAGATCTTGTTTTTGGTTTTGTGTTTTTAAGCTCACTTCCTGTGTCATGTTTAAGAATTTCTCACATGAATGCACATTCTCCTCTAGGTCAGTGCCCTATGCTGTGTGAAAGGTCATCTGACCTGGCCCTGCACCAGTTGGAATCAGTAACTTATTGCCATGTCCTGGTTTGGAGAAAGAAATGCAGCCCAGGCTCCTAAATATAAAGTTATCAAGGCTGGAGTGGAAGGAGTTGATTTATAGCTCTGAGGGAGTTGATTTATATCTCTGAAGGAGTCTGCACAGAGAGTGAGTCTCTCCTTCACAGCTTGCTGGCCTTCTGCAGCCTTCACTAAACTTTCACCTGGAAAGCTCAGGGATCAGCTTCTTTGACAGGACATTTCAGCATTTTCCTTGTCAGCTGTAGTCCTAAGGTCCAAATGGACAGGTTGTGAGGCTCAGTCAGGAGGCTTGTCTGGCATGTATTCTCTGAGGAATATATAGTCATAAGCTATAATTGAGTGGGCATTTCCCACGTGACAGCATCTGTACCTCACTATAAACACCCCTAAGCACATTTAATTATCACAATATCCTTATAATGTAGGTACTGTTATCCTTATTTTACTGGTGGGGAGGGTGAATTTTAGAAAGATTTAGTGGCTCACCCTACAATACACAATCAACACTCAAGGTGGAATTACTTGGGTTTTTCCCACACTAGACTTCTCCCTATATGGTGCATAGCTAAAATTGTCCTTTGATGTTTTAGTCCTTAGCCTTGAATCTTCTCTCTGCCTGGAGTGCTCCTTTTACTTATTCCTCTTCATTAAATTATAGGTTCATTTTATTTTTCTTAAATTTATTTTTGTTTTTGGCTGCGTCGTTCTTTGTTGTGGAGGGCTTCTCTCTAGTTGTGGTGTGTGGGTTTTCTCTCTCTAGTTGTGGCGCACAGACTCCAGAGTGCGTGGGCTCTGTAGTTTGTGGCACTCGGGCCCTCTTGTTGAGGAGCACGATCTCAGTAGCTGTGGCACACGGGCTTGGTTGTCCCGCAGCATGTGAGATTTTAGTTCCCCAACCAGGGATTGAACCCAGGTCCTGCATAGGAAGGAGGATTCTTTACCACTGGACCAACACAGAAGTCCCTAGGTTCATTTTGGACCAGCTCCAGCTATTGCAGTCTTCCATGAGGGCTTTCTTGATCCCATTTACTCATCTTTAAATCAGAATTTTCCCTCATGTCTTGCTCTGTTTGTACTCTGTACACACTTCTATTTTTGTTTTCTTTACTCTGTGATTTCTGGGTTTACCCACAGGGCCATGAGACCCTTGAAGGTATCTCTTCTTTGCATCTCCAGTGTTGTTCCAGAACCTCAATAAGTATTTTATGAACAACTGAGTAAGAGTCATTTTGGATGATTCAACTGGGAAAGTTACTTTAGCTATTCATAACAGCCCTCAGGTCTGCAAACTTCAGTGCTTTAAAAAAAATAACTTAATTAATTTTTATTGGAGTATAGTTGATTTACAATGTTGTGTTAGTTTCTGCTGTATAGCAAAGTGAATCAGTTATATATATATACATATATCCACTCTTTTTTGATTATTTTTTCATATAGGTCATTACAGAGTACTGAGTAGAGTTCCTTGTGCCATACGGTAGGTCCTTATTAGTTATCTATTTTATATAAAGTAGTGTGTAAATTGGGACATTGGGATTGATATATATACACTATTAAATTTTGTTTTTTAAAGAATGTTTTTAAGTGCATAGTTCAGCAATATAGTGTGGATTCACATTTTTGTGCAACCATCATCATTCACATCCAAAACTCTTTTCATTTTGCAAAACTGAAACTCTCTACCCAATATATAATAGCACCTCATTCTTCTCCTCCCTCAGCCCTTGGTTACCACCCTTCTACTTTCTTTCTTGATTCTGAGTACTCTAAGTACTTCAGAAAAGTGGAATCATACAGTATTTGTCTTTTGATGACTGCCTGTTTCATTTAACATAATGTCCTCAAGGTTTATCCATGTTGTAGCATGTATCAGACATCCCTTCCTTTATAAGGAATATTATAAATAATATTCCATCGTGTGTGTGTGAATATATCTATGTACACCCCCCATATATATATGTATATATATACAAATATATAATTTTTATTCATTTGTCTGTCAATGGACATTTGAGTTGCTTCTACATTTTAGTTATTGTGAAAAATGCTGCTATGAATATGGGTGTAAAAATATTTTTTGAGTCCCTGCTTTCAATTCTTTTGAGTATATACCCAGAAGTAGAATTACTGTCATATGGTAATTTTATTTTTAATTGTTTGAGGAACTTCCATACTATTTCCCACATTGGCTATACCTTTCTACATTCCCATCAACAGTGCACAAGGGCTTCAGTTTCTCCACTCCTCACCAATACTTGTTATTTTCTTTCTTGGATAGTAGCCACCCTAGTGGATGTGAGGTGGTATTTCTCTATAAGTTTGATCTACATTTACCTAATGATTAGTGATGCTGAACTTCATTTCATATGCTTATTGGACATTTGTATATCTTCCTTGGAAAAATGTCGCTTCAAATCATTTGTCCATTTTAAAATCAGGTTGTTTGTTATTATTATTATTTTTTTTTAGTTTTAGGAGTTCTCTGTATCTTCCAGATATTAATTTCTTATCAGATATATGATTTGCAAATATCTTCTCCCATTCTATGGGTTGCCTTTATACTCTGTTTATAGTATCTTCTGATGAACAAAATCTTTTAATTTTCATGAAGTCCAATTTGTCTATTTTTTAATTTTATTGCTTGTATTTTGTTGTCATGTTCAAAAAATCAAATCGAATGTCATGAAGATTTTGATTTGTTTTCTTCTAAAAGTACTATAATTTCGGGTCTTATATTTAGGTCATTGGTCAATTTTGGAGTAGTTTTTGGACATGGTATTAGAAAAGGGTCCAAACTCATTCTTTTTTATACGATATCCAGTTTTCCCAGCATCATTTCCTGAAAAGACTGTCTTTTCCTCATTGAACAGTCTTGGTCTCCCTTGTTGAAAATAATTTGACCATATATTCAAGGTTTTATTTCTGGACACTGTAGTCTATTCCATTGGTCTATATGTCTGTCTTTATACTAGTAGCACACTGTTGTTGTTGTTTTTTAAACATCTTTATTGGAGTATAATTGCTTTACAATAATGTATTAGTTTCTGCTTTATAACAAAGGGAATCAGCTATACATATACATATATCCCCATATCTCTTCCCTCTTGCATCTCCCTCCCTCCCATCCTCCCTATCCCACCCCTTTAGGTGGTCACAAAGCACTGAGCTGATCTCCCTGTGCTATGCGGCTGCTTCCCACTAGCTATCAGTTTTACATTTGGTAGTGTATGTATGTACATGACACGCTCTCACTTTATCCCAGCTTCCCCTTCCCTCTCCCCGTGTCCTCAAGTCCATTGTCTAATAGGTCTGCATCTTTATTTCCGTCCTGCCCCTAGGTTCTTCATGACCATTTTTGTTTGTTTGATTTTTAGACTCCATATATATATATATATATATATATATATATATATATATATGTGTGTGTGTGTGTGTGTGTGTGTTAGCGTACGGTATTTGTTTTTCTCTTTCTGACTTACTTCACTCTGTGTGACAGACTGGAGGTCCATCCACCTCACTACAAATAACTCAATTACGTTTCTTTTTATGGCTGAATAATATTCCATTGCATATTCCATTCATCTTTCGATGGACACTTAGGTTGCTTCCATGTCCTGGCTATTGTAAATAGAGCTGCAGTGAACATTGTCATATATGAATCTTTTTGAATTATGGTTTTCTCAGAGTATAAGCTGGGTAGTGGGATTGCTGGGTCTTATGGTAGTTCTATTTTTAGTTTTTTAAGGAATGTCCATACTGTTCTCCATAGTGGCTGTATCAAGTTACATTCCCACCAACAGTGCAAGAGGGCTCCCTTAGCTAGCTAGTTTTTATTGAGCCAGTCTTTATTGTAATCACCTGTGATGGTTAATTCTATATGCCAACTTTCCTGGACTACTACTACTTTTCCAGGACTCACAGATAGTTGACCAGTTATTATTCTGGGCATTTCTATGAGAGTATTTTTGGATGAAATTAATATTTAAATCAGTGGACTTGAGTAAAGCAGACTGCTTTCCATAATGTGGGTGGGCCTTATCCAATCAGTTGAAGGCATGAATAGAAGAACAACAGCAACAACAACAAAAATACAACCTCCCTGAGCGAGATAGAATTCTCCAACAGATGGCTTTCAGACTTTATCTGTACCACTGCATCTCCTGGGTCTTGAGCCTGGCCCCCACTGTAGATTTTGGACTTGCTAGTCTCCATAATACTGTCAACTAATTTCTTATTATAAATCAATGTATCTATCTATCATCTATTTATCTATCATTTATCTATCTATCTATCTATCTATCTATCATCTATCTATCTCCTATTGGTTCTATTTCCTTGGAAAATTCCTGATTAATACACTCTCAACTTTTTTGGTAGTTCTCAAATTTGTGGTAAATTTACCTCCTCCTCTGAAAATAGTTGTAGTTCAATACTCTTTAAAACCTTTAAGACCAAGGCGTACAGCTCATTTATCTCTCCTCTTGAGAGAGTGATAGGAACATGATATACAGATCTGGGTCTTAATCTTACCTACCTGACTACTAAGTGTGTAACTTTTATAGCCTCTGCAATCTCCTCTAACTCTCCTAAACACCTTACTCAAAGGGTTGTTGCCAAGTTTAAACAAGTTAACATATATAAATTCATGAACCACAGTAGCCTTCAGTTGCATTGTTAGAATATTGTAATATTTCTTTCTTCTCTCTTTTTAATTCTTGAAGTGCTGCCAATCATTAGAAGAATATGAAGGGCTGCCAATTCCTGAGAAGAGTGAAATCTCTTAAGGCCAATTTCAATAATATCTTCATGGTCAGGTCACAGCACTTGTTTGCTTGATCTTGCTTCTTGCCTTCACTCTGAGTGGTTCAATTTCCTGGTACTGTTTTAGGTAATAAGAAGGAAAGCTTAGATCCTAACTCTGGTCTGACTTTATGCTCAAAGACAGTACCTTTAGTTTCCTGGACCATAGTCTTTGAAGAGATTAGAGGTTACCAAGCAAGGGAAAATACTATTAACTGAAGAGCAGCTTTCAAGATCTAAAGAAAAAAAAAAACTGAAATGAATGAAGGGCAGGCAATAGAATTGATATTTGGGAACAAAAATCAGATGTTGTGTTAATCCCAAACTCCTAATTTATACGTCCCCCCATTTCCCCTTTGGTAACCATAAGTTTGTTTTCTATGTCTGTGAGTCAATTGCTGTTTTGTATATAAGTTCATTTGTATCATTTAAATTTTGTTTTTAGATTCCACATGTAAGCAATGTCACATGATATTTGTCTCTGTACATCTGAAACTAACACAGCATTGTAAATAAACTATACTTCAACAAAAAAAAATTAAAAGCTCCAGAAATAAGATGTAATTTTTTTCAAATTACGTTATCTTTTCTTGACCATAACTAAGGCTACTTCTGATCCTAGATATGTCTAAATATGTTATCTCTAGTCATATAACTTCTCTTGTATAAAAAGAAACCTTCTGTTTTGTGCTGTTTTCCATCAGTAAGTCTGGCCTTTGAAATACCATCTTGCAAATTTATGCACACATTTCAGCTTGAGGAAGTAGTTGAAATTGAATGAGACAACAATATCACTACAAACTTCTTCGAAGGAAAAAAAAAAGAAAACCCCACGAAAATAATCAGAGTGATACTGGTGAATGCAGAGAAGAGAGAGAACAAGCTTCAGAATCATTGTCTGGAGTGTTTCAGATGGAGAGTCCTATCAAAGGAATTGCAGAAGAGAAAGACAAGTAATTCCTTTTCAAACAGTCCATCATCAGAACCTCATGAATAAAGCAAAACTTCTAGCTTTCAATAGCTTAAGAAGTAGGAAGGTATATTTACAATGGATTTATGGCTTCTTTTCTTCCCTAGCCCCTTTTATCTCAGCAAATGGTATCATATCCATTCAGTAGCTCAAGCCAAAAACCTGGGAGAAATTCTCAATTCTTTTTCCTTCATCATCCACAATGAATCCTCCTCCAATTCAACACTGAGAGAGTCGGATTGTCCTAATGGGAAGCATCCAACCATTCTTGGTGGCCCTCAGGTTGTAGAAGGTTACATCCCAGAGAGGACTAATCCAGCATAATAGGACTCGTTCTATAGTGAAAAGACACCTCCTGTGTTCTATGACGTATTTCTTCATCAATTCTGTTGCACTTTTAAATGAAACTCTGTTTAATATTGGTAATAAAAAATTGTTGGAACCATATAGATTTTAGGGAGGAATAATTGTTGGAGAAGTCTCAATTCCCTTCACTCCAAGGCTGTCTTGGTATTTGAGTTTGAAAAATAGCTGTGATGATGAGAATTAGCCTCTTTATCTCTCCATTGAAATACAGTAATCTTAATTTTGTCACTTGTATTCTGCAGTGATGAATCATGTGTTTGGAACTTGACAGAAACCTCCTTAAGCTCATTCAAAGACAGCATTAAATCTCATGTATAAAAATCTGTTTGATTTCTTTCAATTATGTCATTATCATGTACTTCGTAATGGCTGACACCTATTTGTCCCTTCTCTGCAAAAGCATAAAAATTCATCTTAGGCAATGAAATTCAATTTGTCTTGAAAGTAATTCTGTAAAAAAAAATAATCTAGGCAGCATTCTAATCTCCTTCTACAATGTTATGTTGAGCCTGGGCAGCATTATGTGGCATTGTCCTAGTATTATAAGAGGATAAATTGGAAAGTAATGCTTCTGGTAAGGCAAATATTAATGATAATGGAAAGTAATTAATAGCCCAAAGTAGAACCTGGAGGAAATTCGTTCCAAGCCAGATCAAATCAAAATTATTTTTGGTTTAACTTGCTGTGATAGATGGCATTATTAGTTCACAATTATTCATTCCTTCCCTGCCCTTGCTCTGAGTTTTTAGTCCTGGTTGTGTATTTGCCCAGTTATAATAAAACTGGGCATGGGGATACCAGTGAGTCACCTAATTTTTTCTCCTTATTCTTCTATGTAGCAGCAATTCTACCTACTTAGGACGATCAGGGTCCATTACATCTACCAGAATGGAAATTCCTCTCTTTGCCTGCTATGTACAGGCATGAGGAACCCAAGGTAACAAGAAACTTTAAGTTGGGTAGGATATTTCCTGTGTGTCCCTTGAAAGTCTTCCCCCTTCTGGGACAAGAAACGCTACACTCATAGAGCCAAGATTCATAAGGAGAGGAAGAGTAAATTTCCCAAGTGTGTCATGGGGAATGCTGATAATAAGACCACTCCTTCCACACCTAGGTTCCTAGACCTGCATATTCTACCTATTGGAGAACATTACATCACATACTGTTGATTTAAGGTACATGATACATCTATTCAGGGTATCATCTCTAAGCTGGTACATTAGCTCCATCTTTAAGAAGCTATACCATCATTCCATCAGGTTAGCATCTTCTGTGAAAGGACCAAAGGATCTTGTGCCCACAGATACATCCCATTAAAAAGGAGTTTCTTGGTCCAAAAAAAAGGTCATATGTCAGTATATCAGGCACTCTGTGAACCTCCAGCTAATTATGCTGGGTTTATGTAAAAAAATACATTTTCTGCCATGACGTCTAATACTACGTGCAGTAAACAGAGTTCATGACGTCTAATACTACATGCAGTAAACAGAGTTCTCTCCTTAACATGTGGTTAAATTTGAAGGACAACCAGAGATAACCTGTCTCTGTTCTCCAGATCCTCTCCGGTTTCAAAATAACACCTGCTTTTCAAGGAGAGCATGCAGGGCACTTTATAGTGAAATGAAGTGTTTGAATGTGAATACTAGTAAAGGCAGCTAATTTGTTCTGCTCTCCAGTGGAGGTGAGAGAAGTATTTGTTGCTCTATTGCCAGCCACTTGGTTTGCCAGCCAGCAGTCATCAGTGGGGAACATGGAAATTGTAGGCTGTGTGTTCCTTCAATACCTTCAGGTTGTAGCTACTGAACAGCACAAAGGCAGAACACGTAGAGAGTAGTTTCACTCCCTTGTTACAGTAGCTTTGTCGTGTGTTTTGTGGTGTAAATCTTTAACCTTATTTATTTTATTGTTTGATATTTTCTTTTTGTTTGTTTTGCAATACACTTTTTTATTTTTTGCCAGCAATGACCTCAAAAAGCAAAAGTACATGTTTGATGAGAAATTAAGCAGTAGATTTAAATTTCTTTGGAAAGTTAATAATAATTGTGAAACTTGCTCAAAATATTTGTTGATATTTAACCATCCACCAAGAAGGAATAGTGATATCACTGACTGTAGATTCTGCATAGATGTGACAAATTAACACTTCCAACCACAGATGGTGTGAAACATGGCTTTTTGTTTAGATCAACTGAGTATTGTTCTAAATTTATTTTCTTTGTTTTTTTTTTTTTTTGTATGTACCAAAAAAAGCATAGCTGTTAATATGTTGGCTACATTAGAAGAAAAAAAAGTCTTTGGCAACAGTTAAATTATATTATCTGATCTTTCAAGTAAACCAAAAGTCAGTTAAGATCATCCCCAAAATTGGTCAATTGATTTTTTATTCAGTTAGGGTGAAGCTTTGGGAATTTCATTCTGTCAAAGATGACACATCTGACATTACTATAAGTGCTACTGAAAATACAGTTAAAAGAAAAATTATATTTGTGGTAATAATATGAATATAAATATTGATGGAACATATCATCATGCGTATGTGATATTCTTGGTGGATTAAGAAATCTCTGTATGGATCAGCCATAAAAAATGATGAAATCTTGCCATTTGTGACAACATGGATGGACCTAGAGGGTATTATGCTTAGTGAAATAAGTCAGACAGAGAAAGATGAATATTGTATGACTTCACTTATATGCAGAATCTAAAAACAAAACAAATGAACAAATATAACAAAACAGAAACGGAATCATCGATACAGAGAACAAACATGTGGTTGCCAGAAGAGATGATGGTCAGGGTAAAGAGAAATAAGTGAGGGGGAGATTAAGAGGTACAAACTTTCAGTTGCAAAATAAATGAGTCATGGGTATGTAATGTACAGCATGGGGAGTGTATAGTCAATAACTAAGTAATATCTTTGTATGGTGACATATCATAACTAGACTTATCACAGTGATAATTTTGAAATGTATAGAAGTATTGAATCATTATGTTGTGTAACTAACGTAGGAACTAACGTAGTGTTGCTGGTCAATTAGTTATCAAAAACAAACAATCAAACAAAACTCAAAGAAAAAGAGATCATATTTGTGGTTACCAGAGGTGAGGCTAGGGAGATGGGAAATTGGATGAAGGCGGTCAAAAGTCAAAACAAACTTCCAGTTATAAGATATAAACACTAAAGATGTAATGTGCAACATGATAAATATAATGAACTCTGCTGTATGTTATATATGAAAGTTGTTAAGAGAGTAAATCCTAAGTTCTCATCACAAGAAAAATAATTTTTAATCTCTTTAATTTTGCATCTATATGAGATGATGGATATTCACTAAAAGATAATCATGATAATCATTTCATGATGTATGTAAGTCAAATTATTATGTTGTACACCTTAAGCTTATTCAGTGCTGTATGTCAATTATATTTCAATAAAACTGGAAGAAGAAAAAAAGGAAAAAGAAATCTATGGAATGACTATAAGTATAGAACTCTCATTGGGCACATATAATCATAATTGCATCCAAACAAGTTTAAATATTCTACTGCAATGGACGTAATGTTGTGTTCTCCCAAAATTCACATGTTGATACATCCTAAATGTGATGTTACTAGGAAATGGGGTCTTTTGGAGGTGATTAATTCATGATGGTAGAACCATCATGAAAGGGATTAATGCCCTTATAAAAGGGACCTCAGAGAGCTGTCTCAGCTTCATTCCACCATGGGAAGATACAGTGAAAAAATGGCCATCTGAAACCCAGAAGAGGGCCCTGACCAGAACTTGACCTGGTGCTGGCACTCTGATCTGGAACTTCCAGCCTCCAGAACTGTGAAGAGTAAATTTCTGTTGTTCATAAGCTACCCATTTTATTGCACTTTGTTATTTCAGTCAGTCTGACGCAGACATTTACTTATCAGATAGAAGCTCTGATTATTAAAATTTATATAAAAATAAATACTACATTTAGAGTAAATAGACTACAGCCTTGTTTGGGGGACAAGTGGATGTTGAGCATAAGAGAGATTTTAGCATCAAAGTGCAAAGAGTGTTGCTCTTTGCTGCTCAATTGAATTTTAGAAATGTTCGGGCTTTTGAAGAACAATTGAAAATCCACCTAAGTGAATTTGCTCATCCTTCAGTCAGTAGTTTCCCTCATTCCTCTTGCAGTGTGACTAATTCACTATAATAAGTATAATTCTAAGATATTCTTCTTATTATCATTTTGTAAAAACATACCTTAAAGTTGGCTACTACCTTACCTTGTGTTTGGGTACTTTTTCAGTGTCATTGGAACCATCTTTGATTTTCTTCTTTTTCCTTTATTGGAGTATAATTTCTGTACAATGTTGTGTTAGTTTCTGCTGTACAATGAAGTGAATCAGCTATATGTATACATATATCCCCTCCCTCTTGGACCTCCCTCCCACCTGCCCCCCATCCCACCCATCTAGTTTAATCACAGAGCACCAAGCTGAGCTTCCTGTGCTATACAGCAGGTTCCCACTAGCTACCTATTTTACACATGGTAGTGTATATATGTTAATCCTAATCTCCCAATTCATCCCACCCTCTCCGTCTTCTCCTGTGTCCACCAGTTCATTCCCTGTATCTGTGTCTCTATCGCTGCCTGCAAGTAGGTTCATCTGTACCATTTTTCTAGATTCCACATCTATGAGTTAATACATGATATTTGTTTTTCTCTTTCTGACTTCACTCTGTATGACAGTATCTAGGTCCATCCACATTTCTACAAATGACCCAATTTCGTTCCTTTCATGTCTGAGTAATATTCCATTGTGTATATGTACCACATCTTCTTTATCCATTTATCTGTCATTGGACATTTAAATTGCTTCCATGTCCTGGCTATTGTAAATAGTGTTGCAATGAACACTGGGGTACATGTGTATTTTTGATTTATGGTTTTCTCAGGGTATATGCCCAGGAGTGAGATTGCTAGATCATATGGTAGTTCTATTTTTAGTTTTTTAAGGAACTTCCTTATTCAGTGATTTTAGTACATAATCCCTACAAAAACACAAGTATTATATGATAAGTTAATAGCCTCATAAGGCAGTGCTACAAAATGGACAAGCTTGATATCAGTGAGTGAAAGCCTTATTGAAAGCAAACCCAATGTGAATTATCAGGCTTACTGGGTGTTTGTGAGAACATTTGTCTGAGTTTGCAAATGATGCTGTGAGAAAATGGGGGTGTTGCTGAAGATGGACCAGGGCAGCAGTGGGATGGTCAAGTTAAGATCAAAGGCCAGACCATCCATCCAACGTGAGGGCACTCTTACTGAACAGTTGTGCTTTCCCTGAGTGTGGTGATAAATCTTGAACTAAGGCAATAATAACAACAAATGAGGCTCTTTACCAGAAAAGCATGACTTAAAAGAGGTTGGGACAATGTCTCTTTGAAATGAAGATCCTACCCCTTAGGAGATTTGATTCTATGGCAATTAAAAAAACAAACAAACAAATCTCTAAGATACAGCAATGATTGTAGGAAACAATGTGTGGGAAAAAACACCATGGGGTTTGCCATTTGACAAGTGTCTGTGTACCATTTACTAGCTGAGTGGTTTGAAATGAAAGCCAAACATATCTACTCTCTCATGTGGTCGAAAGAGCACAGATATTAGTGGTGAGAGGCCTGGTGGGCTGAGTCTGGTTTTTCATTTACCCATACTCTCTCTCTATTTATAGTTTGCTGTGGTAGGTTTTCAACACATACACACACAGACACATACACATACAACCAATAGTTATACCATTCACACTTGTGTACCTTATCTAATAAATATTTCCCCATCAGTCCATATAAATGTATCCCCTCCGACAGTAGTGTAGAATTCACTGTATGAATAAACTTTAATCAGTCTTCAGTGGACAGAATTATTTCCACCTTTCTGCAGAAGCAGATATTTCAGTTGGTACATTTCATCACGTTTGCATGTATATATGTAAATTCCTAGAAATGGCATTATTGAGTGAACAGAAAACTCCATTTTATTTTCAGAAGGTATGGTACAATTATCCTAGAAGTACTGGCAAGGGTGTGGACTAATTAGACACTATCTCTCACTGCTGGTGGGAATGTAAATTAGTGTGGAGATGCAGGATAGTCATTTTACATTGTTTATACATTATAATTCCCTTCAACAAATTGCTTTATGGAGTTACCTGTTTGTATATCTCCTAAACAGTCTATTTGGGACAGTCCTTTAGAAATTAGGATAGCCCAAATATATCCGACTTGTGCTTAAAGTGTTTTAAAAATTTGTTTGTTTGATTTCCAAGACATGGAAATAATCTAAAAGTCCATCAACAGATGAAAGGATAAAGAAGATGTGGTATATATATATATATATATATATATATATATATATATACAATGGAATATTACTCAGCCATAAAAAGAACAAAATTTTGCCTTTTGCAGCAACATGGATAGACGTTATGTTAAGTGAAGTAAGTCAGATGGAGAAAGATAAATACAGTATGATATTGTTTATATGTGGAATACAAAAAGACAACAAACTAGTGAATATAACATAAAATAAATAGAATCACAGATATAGAGAATACACTAGTGGTTGCCACTGGGAGGACAGGGGTAATATAGGGGTGGGGGAGCGGGAGGTACAAACTATTGGGTGTAAGGCTCAAGGATGTATTGTATAACATGAGAAATATAGTCAATATTTTGTAATAACTTTAAGGGAAAGTAAGCTTTAACAGTTGTATAAAAATACAATTTAGGGGATTCGTAGGTGGTGCAGTGGTTAAGAATCCACCTGCCACTGCAAGGGACACAGGTTAGAGCCCTGGTCCGGTGAGATCCCACATGTCGCGGAACAACTAAGCCCATGAGCCACAGCTACTGAGCCTGCGTGCTGCAACTACTGAAGCCCGCATGCCTAGAGCGTGTGCTTTTCTCACCACAATGAGGAGCCCACGCACCGCAAAGAACAGTAGCCCCGGCTCACCGCAACTAGAGAAAGCCCACGTGCAGTGATGAAGACCCAACACAGCCAAAAATAAATAAATTATATAAAAAAATTTTTTTAAATGTGTTTGAAAAAAAAATATGTTTGTTTTTGTGCTAGGTGGGTATCTACTTAGGCCGTCTTTTTTCAGCAATGCAGGGCCTTACTTAGCTAGTCACGTGGTCTTCATGAGCAGACTGGAAATAATCTTCAGTGAGAATGCCGCCTCCAGGCTAGTTCTTCCTCACCTCTCTTCTGGTTGGAAATGGGGCAAGCTTGCATTCAGACACTTGTTCTAATATGTCTCCTCAATTCTCATAAGTGCTTATTTCCCTTCCTTTGATCTGCTGGTCTTTCAGGCACAGGGTTCTGTATGCTACAGAAAACATGGGCAAGTTGAACTCAAGGCATCTCACAGGAAGAAACTGTACCAAGCTGATTGCTACTCCACGTTTGCACAAAGATGAGCCGAGAAGAATGGCATCCAGGGAGGATTGAGATACACTAGTCTGTCCTCTCTTTCAGCTATCCTTAAATATATACCTGGATCACATAGAATAATTGAAGAACTTTTTCCAAGACCTTGCCTAGAAGGATAATTTTTTTTAATGAACTTTATCTTGCTATAATATCTGTTCAGACTATTTTGATATTATAAGAAATAACCTTCTGAAACTTTAGTGGGATATATAGTAAGGAAGTTGTACAGGTCACTGTATTCATCATATCACAAGATTTTTTTCCTTTCTTTCTTTCTTTCTTTCTTTTTTTTTTTTAAGAACCCCTAGGAGAAATTCTTATAGGAGCTTTGCATCAAGAAAAGTTGCAATTCTCCTGAGCCACTGGCTTATTTTTATTTCATGAATACTTCGAATCTTGTATAGATAAGTTTTCTATTTTTGTGTTGCTTGCCGAAAAGCTTCAAGCAAAATTTCTAATTCATCCACAGTAGGTTTTACTTATGGAGGAAATTCTTCCAAAATTTCAGGAACATGAGGCTCCATCTTTTCCCGTTCAACAAAGCTTACTCATTATAAAGCCCATCCTTGTGTGGTTGTTTTCAATAATGTGATTCTTTGACACCCTGACCTACCTAGGGGCCATGAGAGAAGCAGGACAGTGCCACCAAAGATTTCAATCACTCATGCTAAAATAAGTGTATTAGTTTCCAATCCTAAACAAGTTTTTCTTTTTTTTTGGTCCCTTTTTTAGCTCCTCTCAGCTTTCCTTGGGGTGGTTTATGCCACCTTCACAGGGTTCCACAAAACTGCCTATTTCATCCTTAAAAAAAAATAATTCCATGTCTTTTTAAGATAAGTACTTTGGAGTTGTCAGTTAATCCTTACTCAGCATTGACTTTAATAGAATTTGATTTTCTTCCAAGTGTGTTCAAGTAATATTATACTTGTGCGATAAAAATTATACAATCAGATGTTAATTTTCTCTTATAGACACCATTTTTTTTCTTTTATTGCTTTTGCAGAAACCGTGTTTTCCTCTGATCAGTCTGCATTTTCCTGAAAAATTATTCTAACTCACGCAAGCTAATATGGTTTATGGTTAGTTTTACCCCAATAGATATGTAGAACATTATAATATGCTATGTTGTGCTTTTACCAGCTTCACTTTGTCCCTGCCCTTGTTTGCCAACTTTCTTTATCTCTACCTTTAATGTTTGCAATACTGTCAACTCTTAAACTATCTTATAAGTTGCCAAAAAACAGTTCTGGAGATTTGTGGGCATAGAGATAAGCACAAAACTAATGTTTATTTTGGTCCGTGAGAAGTCATCATGTGAAGGAATGATATTTTCTGAAGATACATTAAATATTCATTGGAACAAATATTAGTCTAAATTTTTCACTCAAGTTTTCTAAAGATTCTAAAGGACTGCAATTTCTTGTGTTCTTAGATATGTGATAAGTAAATTTGATACAATTTTATGTCTTTCAGGGATGAGATGATTTTTAAGTCAAAAAATGGACAATTACAATAGGTACAATTTTATGGAGAGTCATTTAATCTCCTCTTGTTCCATTTGGGATAGAATCAATTGATTGCGAAAGAAAATAGCATCACTGTTGTTCTTACTAAACATGTAAACTAGTGTTTTATTCTTAGCCATGTGCTATACTGTGATGGTAAGAAATTCTAGATAGGCTGAAAGCAGACCCATAAACTGGTGAGAGTCGATAAGGATTTATTTTAGTTCTGATCAGTAAATTGAATTTGGCATCGATAAACATATGAAACAAAGATAAAGAAAAGACCCTGGTCCTACTGCAAATTATGATTTTTTTATTTGTAGTTGCGCTACTCAAAGTAGCTTTGTAGATAGACTTGGATGCTTATGACCATTTGCTATTTGCAGCATCTGAAGGTTTTTGGTGACAGGAAGGCTCTACCACGTGAAAAAAGGAGTCAGATAACTAATACCTGATAGTCACATTCATCACAGATCACCCAAATGCCAGGAGTTCCTTTGTAGTATGAGTGATTGTAAACTAGAAGAAGTAGTTAATAAAGTAATCAAGTTTCATAGAGCAGAAACATGGAAAGATAAAATGTAGTGGAACAGAGAGCAAACAAACGTCTCCACCACAATGAATGCTTTCCTCAAACCCCCAAGGAAAACTGATCACTTCATTCTTTGCTCGAGTTGTATAGGAAACTCATTTTTATTCACAGTTTCCAAAACTCATAATTACACCTCTCTGATCATGTCTGTCTAGACTATGAGTTCTTTGATGGTGCTAGAAGACCCTGTTGCTACTCTGCCCAGATCTGCTCAGACCATTTTTACTCTCTCTGTTTCTCTGCCCCAGCTTATTTGTCTTTGCTTCTAAGGACCTACACTGAGACCCTAGGTTATTGGAGCTGGTTTGCATGCAGCACAGAGAGACTGAAGTCGCTGGGAGTATACAGTCCCTTGTCAATGACTGACTTGTTGAAGAGTATGAAACACCAACTCCCTTGTCCTGAATTGGAACCAGCTTTTAAATTATATTCCAGGGCTCTGCAGTATCATGGTGTAGCCATCTTCTCTGGGACTTTGCCTGAAATCACATCCTTGCTTGACTTCCTTCCTTCCCTTTTCTGTTTCTTCTACTGACTTTAGTGTTTTTTTCCTAGGAACATTTCCTTAAGAATCATATGTGCAGGAATCCTGTCTCAGGGTATCCTCCTGGAGAATCTGACAATGATCAACATTCTTTTATTCATCTTGGTTTTCCCAGGCACAGAGGGGCTTAGCAAATGCTTGTGGAATTAATGAAACTCAGAACATATTTAAAAGGAGAAACTTGGCATATATACAAGTGTCTGATTTTTCTAGGGGAAGATTTGATAAATTTGCAACAAATTCTCTGCTGAATTCACCATATGCAGTCTGATGGGGAGGAGTTTTGCTCTTGTTCTGTTCATGTGATTTGGCCTGACTGGTGTACTACAGGTATAAGAAGGATTCTCCAGACAGTCTTTTTATGGTCAGGTGGCACAGTTGCTTGTTCACTCAGACTGAAACTCCTATTTGGTTTGGCTGATGAAGGTAAACAGATGATGTATAACACAGAGGGGTACTGAGGAAGTGATTTCTGAAAAGCACTGTTTCTGAAAATAAACTGCACACATGTAGTAAGGGAAATGAAGGGCAAAGGTTTTATCTATGTCACTCCTTGTCTGTTTTCTGCTTAATTCTTTTTAAGGGCTCTACTGTCCCTATTGGTTAAGTCCAGGATCCTTTTATGGCACCCAGGTTTCCTGCGGGCCTGCCTACCATCTCCAGAATCATTTTCCATCACTCCTTCCTTCATGCTTGTCCTCCACACTATCTAATGCCGGATATCCCTCCCTACATCATACTATTTCTCATCTTTATGTGTTTGCTCATGCTCTTTCCTCTTTCTTAAGTGTGCTCCCCTAACAAAGCCACCTTCAGGATCCATCTTGGTTACCATTTGCTTTATGTAGTAGGTGTCTTTGTCTGGTTCTTTGTGCATATATCTATAATTGAACTTACATATTTTAAAAATTAGTGGCTGTTAATGGATTTTACCTTTCTAGATTGAGAGCTCCTTCAAATTGGATCTTATTCCTCCTGAATTCCCACTACCAAGGCCAGGAACAGAGCAGACTTAATGAATGTTGTTGAACAAATTATTTAATCACATTGATATTTATTTGTATTATCATATGTTTTTGCTAAATCCAACGTAAGTTATACAATGTTACCATTTCCATATCACATCAATAGTGGGGAGATGGCTGGAGTAACTAGGTCATGTGATTATAACCAGGGTTTATACTCTCTAGGGTTTTGAAAAAAATTGGAATACATAAGAATTCCTCCTTCCTAGGTAATGTATGGAAAACATATTAACAGATTTTTCTCACAGAATTTCCTGTCTCAGAACTATGATAGAAACAGGAAGTAGATAAAAGTCGAGACTTAAATGGCAACCATGACAAGAGTAGGAGGGAGAGCCTAGATAGCCATAAAAACAGAAGGTCCATGGTGGATCAGAGCCTGAGGCTAGTTGAATCAAACACAAGCTGGACCATTTGTGAGAATCAGAATGTTTGGGGGAATTAAGAGATCCAAAAGAATGTATAATGAGGAATAGAGAAAATGTTTTATACAACATACAGAAGTATCCCAGACACAATCTTATCATGGGGGAGCCATCCGAAAGCCATAAGATTGCCTTCAATCCAAATTAAAGACATTGCCCTGTACAGCTTGTTTTGAACAGGAACTGTATGTATTGCTTGGTGATTAAAAAAAAAAAAAAGATTCAGAGTCAAAGTATATGTAGATTTTAAGAACTAGAGTGGATAATAGGGTCATGTTGATGGCAGAGCCATGACATAGAGGAAACCTGGATTCCAGAGTTAGCAGATGCAGGAGAGCTTCTGTTGACCTAAACAAGAAGTACATTTCTATTCTGTTAAATCAATGAGCTGTCAAGTTAATTTGTTACCACAGCAAGCATGTTAATCTAACTAAAACAGAGAGAATATTAAGCCACTAATTAAATCTCAGTATTATATAGAATATATTCTATGGCCACAATGCAGTAAAATTAGAAATCAATAGTGTAAATATAGCTTGACCATCCCATAAGTGTACAAAATAAATAGCATACTACTAAATATTTTTTATATTATAAAGAAAACTATAAAATATTTGGAAATAACTGGCAAAGGTTGTAGGACAGAGCTGGAGCATATAAATAATTTTTACAGTATTATAACCTTGAATACACTTATAGAAAACAAGAAAGATTAACAACAAAACTCTTTAAAACTAAAGAGGTTAGAAATTAGATGTGTTCCTTCTAAGATTAAAAACAAGTAATCACAATGACTCTTTGCATAGACTGGAAGTTTTGCCACCCATTATAAGAAAAAAAATCAGAGGAGTAAAAATCATAAGAGAAAAGAGTATCATTTATTTAGGTGATTTGATCATTAGCTTGAAAAAATCAAGAATATGAACAAAAAAAATAGAACTAAAACTGTAAAGGTGACATATATAAAACATATAATGAAAAGCTTAAACTTATTAGTAAATAGAAGATTAAAATTAGTGCAATAAATATATATTACTTACAATTATCAGATTCACAAAAATTATAAAAGTGCAATAATTCCTGGTATACTAGGCAAGTTGATATTCAGAAACCCAGTGGTTATGTACCACTCAATCATATTAAGCATACAGATGCCCTATGACTCAAAAATCCTACTCCTCTATCAATGTCCTAGAGAAATCCTCTCTCAGGCCCATAACAGAACACATATAAAGGGGTTTGTCACAGTGTGTCTATAGCAAAAAGGAGTTACCCAGAACAAGGGAATGGAAATGTGAGATATTGTGGATGCATGCTATGAATTACCATGCCATTAAAAAATGGTCATATCTTAACAAAATAGCACTGAATGAAAAAAGTAAGAAATAGAATGAGACATATAGCACAATGTCATTTAGACAAATTTAAATGTATAAAAAATCTACTGTTTTGTAAGGATGCGTGCAAACAAAAAGATGAATACTGACCACGTTAGGGGAATGGGTGCATAATGGAAGTGGGGAATTGTAGTAAGATACTGGAAAAGAAGAAATGTTTTTTAATCCCTTTTCTTTCAAATCAGAATGTACACCAACACTGAAGTGGCATTTTGTCTTCCAATCAGTTTGTCTGTGGTTGTGCTACACCTATTCAGGTGTTCACTTGATACGCCCCTTAACAAGTTCATTCATTCATTCAGGAAACATTTATAAATATTCTAGTATGTGTCAGGTATCAGTGATAAGTTTTCTGCTCTAGGAGGCTGTAGTACAGGCATACCTGTATAAGCTGCAGTATAGGCACTTTGCTTCATTGTGCTTTGCAGACATTGTGTTTCTTAAAAATTGAAGGTTTGTGGGAACCCTGTATTTTCAGATGATGGTTAGCATTTTTTAGCAGTAAAGGATTTTTTGTTTTGCAGTGATATAGATATTTACTATATAGCATCCTCTTAATTGACTCTGTAAATACCAGTATGCAAAACCATTCAGAGTTGAACAATAAACAGTTTCTGAGTCACTGTTCTTCTCAAAATGCCTGTGCTAAGAACTTTCACACTTGTGGTCTCATTTAATGGTCAGAAGAACCCCATGGAGTAGGGGGTTATTATCTGCACTTTTAAAAATTAAAAAAAAAAATTAAATTGAGGTATAGTTAATTTGCAATGTTGTGTTAGTTTCAAGTGTACAGCAAAGTGATTCAGTTATACGCACACGTATGTGTGTGTATATATATATATATATAATTTTTTTCTTTTTCAGATTATTTTTCATTGTAGATTACTGTAAGATATTGAGTATAGTTCTCTGTGCTATACTGTAGGTCCTAGTTCTTTACCAGTTTTATATATAGGAGTGTGTATATGTTAATCCCAAACTCCTAATTTATTTCCCCCCCAATTCGCTTTGGTAACCATAAATTTGTTTTCTATGTCAGTGAGTCTATTTCTGTTTTGTGAATAAGTTCATTTGTACCATTTATACATACATACACACACCACATCTCCTTTATCCATTACTCTGTTGATGGACATTTAAGTTGCTTCCATGTCTTGGCTATTGTAAATAGTGCTGCTATGAACATCAGGGTGCATGTATCTTTCTGAATTATAGTTTTCTCTGGATATATGCCCAGGAGTGGGATTGTTGGATCGTATGGTAATGCTATACATAGTTTTTTAAGGAATCTTCATACTGTTCTACATAGTGATTGCACCAAGACTGGATACTATGAAGCTCCTAGAGGAAAACATAGACAGAACTCTCTTTGAGATAAATCGCAGCAATATATTTTTTTATCCGTCTCCTAGAGTAATGGAAATAAAAACAAAAATAAACAAATGGGACCTAATTAAATTTAAAAGTTTTTGCAGAACAAAGGCAACCATAAACAAAATGAAAATACAACGTATGGACTGGGAGAAAGTATTTGCAAACGATGCTACTGACAAGGGACTAATTTCCAAAATATACAAACAATTCATACAGCTTAATATAAAAAAAAACAAACAACCCAATCAAAAAATGAGCAGAAGACTAAATAGACATTTCTCCAAAGAAGACATACAGATGGCCAAGAGGCACATGAAAAGCTGCTCAACATCACTAATTATTAGAGAAATGCAAATCAAAACTCCAGTGAGGTATCACCTCACACCAGTCAGAATGGCCATAATCAAAAAGTCTACAAATAATAAATGCTGGAGAGGGTGTGGAGAAAAAGGAACCCTCGAACACTGTTGATGGGAATAAATGATTTTTTTAAATTAATTTTTATTGGAGTATAGTTGCTTTACAGTGTTGTGTTAGTTTCTGCTGTACAGCAAAGTGAATCAGTTATATGTATACATATATCCCCTCTTTTTCTGATTTACTTCCCATTTAGGTCACCACAGAGCCTTGAGTAGAGTTCCCTGTGCTACACAGTAGGTTCTCATTATTTATCGATTTTATACATAGTAGTGTATATATGTCAATTCCAATCTCCCAATTCATCCCACCCCCGCTTCCCCCTTGGTATCCGTAAGTTTGTTCTCTACATCTGTGTCTCTATTTCTGCTTTGCAAATAAGTTCATCTGTACCATTTTTCTAGATTCCACATATAGGTGATATTATACGATATTTGTTTTTCTCTTTCTGATTTACTTCACTCTGTATGACAGTCTTTAGGTCCATCCACGTCTCTGCAAATGTCACTATCTCATTCCTTTTTATGGCTGAGTAATAGGATTTTTAAATTAAGGTATATGCATTATGTTTTTAGATAGAATGCTATTGCACACTTAATAGACTATGGTTCATTGTAATATAATTTTTATATACACTGGGAAGTTGAAACATTTGTGTGACTCTATTGTAGTATTCACTTTAGTGCAGCGGTCTGCAACCAAACTTGCAATATCTCCAAGGTTTTCCTGTACAAGTGTGTTTTTCTGTGGAGTAGATAAGCAAGAGCATATCAGATAGCATTAAGCCCAATGCAAAGAATTACTACCAGGCAAAGAGTGATGGAGAAGAATACTTTACATAAGGTACTTTCCTGTGGTGGGAAAAAGGCCAGTGTTGGTGGAGTAGCATGGAGGAAGGGGTGGGCAGTGTGGAGAGGGAGGTGAGGTACCAAAGTCTCATAGGTTTTATAGACCATGAGGAGGAATGGAGACTGTATTTCAGAAAGAAAAAGGAAAATGGAATTATTTTTAGATTTATAATGACCTTTGGGACCACCAGTCCCCAGAAAGAATAGAAACTGATAGACTATTCTCCTAAGTCCCTAAGAAATATGACTCAGTGCATTGAAGAACAGATGGGCTGTACTCACCGAGAGGGTTCATTGTGTGTGTTCCTTGACTGGGGCATGGAGTACCCAGACACTGGATTAAACATTATTCTGGGTGTGTCTGTGAAGTGTTTCTAGATAAGACTGACATTTGAATCAGTAGATTAAGTAAGCAGATGGCCCTCCCCAATGTGGGTGGACCTCATCCAATCCATTGAAGGCCTGAATAGGACAAAAAATGAAGTAAGGGAGAATTCACCCTCTGCCTGTTTATATATCTAGATAGGTAGATAGATAGATAGATAGATAGGAAGTAAACTGTGTGAACATTTCATACTTTAAAAACTTTCTTCAGTCCTAGTTTTGTCAGATGGCTGTGGAAGAATTAGAGGGTTTTTTGCCCCTTGCATTTTCCCTTTTGATTAGGATAGAACAAAACTTCCTATGCTTTAAGAATTGTTTCCCAAATGAAATATTCTCTTCTCTATTGCTTTTGACATTTGTTGCTATCAGACCTCGCTTTTTTATGTGTATAAACTGCTTATTTGCTTTGACCTGGTTCTGAGTCAAGAAATTGATTCAGAAGGGCCTCTGCCTTTGGAAACGATATTGAATGAAATCATTATGCTAATATATGCTGAAATTTAAAACTGCAAATACAAGGGGAGAAAATGATCTTGCAGCTACTTCCCTTATTTAGAGGATAGGAGCCATGAGACTGTATTTTAATAAAATGTGGTGTGTTTGCAGCTGGGGCTGGAGCAAAATCAAGATACATTAGGAGAAATTGACATTAAGAGTACAATATAACAGATGGATGGAAAAATGAATTTTTATCAAGATGATCCATTAGTGTCCTGCAACCAGGCAGAGGAGAACAATGACCTAGAACAAATCAAGAAGAATAATGTTTGACTTGTGTTTGCCTGTTCTAAAGGGTGACCTGTATTTATAATCTTTAATTCGAGATACATTTGTTTTGGTGTATTGAATACATTTTCAACTATTGTTGTTTTCCTTTTTTGTGGGGTTGGGAAGGTGGGTGATGGAGATGGTTTGGTGCAAAGAGTTTACTTCATCAAATTAGATTAAATGAAAAGAGAGAAAACAAGCCCAGTAGAGTGAAGCCCTGACTAAATGGTGGAGTTCTTTGCAAAGGAGGAGCATTAATCACCATCATGGGGGAAGCTGAGTAGCTCCATCAACAACTATCAACCTCAAATAAGCTTGGGTAACTTTGGCATCAATATGTAAAAGCAGGTCTAGTGCAGACCTTGTTTTTAACCTCACATTTTCTCTATTCCTGACTATCAATCTTCCTGTCTACTCTTTAATTGACCTCTAGAATTAATAAGTACTTATTTTTTTAATGGGAAGAAAGAAGAAAGGGAAAAGAAAATATGAACAGAATGTCCTTAATATTTCTTTACAAATTAGGCTGAAAATGTAAGCCAGTGGGGGCACTATGCCAACTCACTCTGGAAAATTTGGAGTTTTATTGCAGATGAATTGCTAGGTTGCTTGTTTCACTGCCAAGGAATAAGTACCTTGAGATAATTCATGTGCCATGTCTGTTGCTTGTACCTATCACTTTCTTGCCTCTGTCTTATGTTAATAATATTAGCCTGGGAAGTGGAGGTGGAGGAGGAGAGAAAGTTCCCTCGATGTCACTTAGACACATCTAGAATCAGCACAAATTGTAAGCCACATCCATATGCTTGGAATAAAACCCCAGCCTATCAATCTTGATCAAATTCCCTGAAGACCCCTGGGAACAAAACATAGTCATGTAGCTAAAAGAAGGAAAGGGATAAAAAATGGCTAAGGGCTTTGAATAAAATTTTAAACCTGGAAAGAAACCTTTATTGATGATGTAATTCAATCTAGCCTAGTATGGAATTAAGACAGGCGAAAAGAGTCGAACTCAACTGGACCACTACACAGTGCCAGGTAATGTGTTCAACTTTCCTTCTAACTTACTCCATATGTCAGAATTTCAAGGGAGGGTTATTACTATGTCCCCACCTCTCAATTTTTCTAGATAAGGAAA
Source organism: Delphinapterus leucas (assembly GCF_059928025.1). Classification (NCBI taxonomy): domain Eukaryota; kingdom Metazoa; phylum Chordata; class Mammalia; order Artiodactyla; family Monodontidae; genus Delphinapterus; species Delphinapterus leucas. The sequence goes on from NC_143133.1 coordinate 41,453,106, forward strand.
GTGAGTCTCAAGTGTCAGGGATTTCCCAAGTTTCATCAGCTAGTCAGGGATACAGTCCAGATCAGAATCCATGAATGTTGGATTCCAGTGCCCATGCATGGATATCTCCTATGTTCAGAACCATATTACCTTTCCCAAACAGCTGTGGTCATGACAGCAACATGAAATAATATTCCTAAAAATATATCCCTCCCACAAAGCTCTAAAATGCAAGATATTATTACACTATGAATTCTCCATATTGCAAAAAGACCATGAATTCTGGGGTTAGAATAACTGAATTTTTTTCAACCACTCACAACCAGTATGCAACCATGTAAGTCACATATTCTCGGAGCCTCAGTTTTCTTATCTCTAAAATGGAAACAATATTTTTACATGCATGATCTGACAGTGTTAGCAAAGCACATCTGCTGGCACAGGTGGTGGGGACTAGGTGGGCGGGGTGGGAATGGTGAGTGGAGTGGAAGAGCACAGATAAATGTTGGGATATGAGAAGGAGCGAACCAGCTGCACCAGAAAACAGATGTCTCTGTGTGACAAGGTGCACTGTGTGACAGTAGTTCAAGGGTGCTGTTGAGAGGGGAGAGAACTTATTTTCCACAACTTGTATTCGAGCAGGATCAGTACAGGGTAGAGTGCATATGAGGTGCCAAATCAACATGCCTTGCTTGAAAATAAGTGCCGACTCTTACCCATCTGAGACAGTTGTGTCATTTTAGATTAGTGTTTAGTTAGTCTGAATGCAAGGTGGGGGCAACCAAATATATGCTATCTTCTCTGGCATAAAGATGCCTGAGTTTATTATTGGTATCAGGGAGGAGGGGGCGAAGGAACACCAATGTCTGAAACTGGGAGGAGGCAGAGGAGATAAGGGTGGTCTCTTGCATGCACTTGGCTCCTGTACAGGAAGTCCTTTCAAAAGTGCTGCTCAGATTCTGTTTAGATGCAGGCAGTTGGGACTAGAAATCTGTGGTATCTCCTGAGCAGGCTTCAACCCAGCATTGCTCATCATAATGAAAATATTTCTGGTGAAAAAATAGTCCTTATTGTTATGCATAGATGTTAGTAATTGAATTCTGAGACATCTAAAGAAGGCTTATAATCCTCTTATTCAAGAAAGCAGGAGTCTTAATGTTTGTAACTAAACCTGACTCATAACACAGTGGAACATATTAGATTCAGATGGGTGAACAGGTTGCTTGAACGTTTTGGAAGCAAAACCTTTAGGAGAACTTTGGTCACAAGTCTACCTGGACCCAGATGGAAGTTTTATCATCTGTCTCCCTGGGCATGTAAGCTGTATGAGAACCAGTTTGGATATGGCAGGTTCTAAGCCACTTGAAGCTAACGCCATGCCTCTTTCATCTTTGTGTACCCCACATAACCTAGGAGGCGCTCAACAAGCGATTGTTACATAAAGATGCTGCTGCATACTTGCCAGTATTTATGTTTTAGATGAAGAGAAATGAAATGCTTCCAAACAGGGGCTTGGGGTTGAAAATAAATAATCATTAAAGGGTTTATGGTAGCCCTGTATGCTAAATCTTTTTCCTCTGTGAATTAAACTTTCTCCAGATGCCTGTTATTGAAGAGTTTTAAAATAAGTTTTCTTATCATATGGGATTTCAGACCTTTTGTTCCTCTCTGCATTCCCAGCTCTGTTTGATACAAACGTTATGCTTCTGAGGAGAGGGAAGATTCGCAGCCCCAGAGCCAATGGAGTACAAGCTGCAATTAAAAGCAAACACTTCCACTTCAGTCACAGCCTGTGGGTGTTTTAAAAAGGCAAAAAATATATATTAAAAATATAAATGTCAAACTCTTTGGGATTTTGATCTATACATTTCATGTAGACCGTGTTCCTGGCAGAGCTTGGATCTTGAGGAGTTGATAAGGATGCTTTGCTCCTAAATTATGAAACAGACAGAGAATATCCTGCTGGGTGGTGAGCAAGAGAAGCTAAGCTCTGGTGAGCACTGAGGCTGGGAAGCCAAGGTGGAGGCAGAAGAAGAATGTGGATGGTCTTGAGCATGTGGGTCATGGCCAGGACCCAAAGAGCAGACAGAGCAAGAAGGCAATTCCTGCCCTGTTTCCCACATTAATTTAGCCTCTGACTGTAGTAGAGATATTTTATAGTTAAGTTTCTTCCTTTTTCCCCAGCCTACCTTTATCCTCCAATGCTTCCTTTAGAGGGGCAGAGTTGCTCACCAGATTGTACAGAACTTGAGGTGTATCCAACTTCCCTTTATTAATGGGCAGGATGTTTTGTTTTAAAAGACACCTGACCTTGTTTTGCTTCCCATTTCTACTTCCTGGGCATATTTGCATTGGGCAAGATATTAGCTTCTAGCCTCCAGGTCAGGCATGACTTGTCCTGTGGGCAGAAGCAAGCATCCAGATTTCCCACTTCCAGCTCCTGGTTACTTGGCTGTGGCTTATAGAAGGGGAATTAGAGTTCGATCCAAACATTGAGATGAAGGGATGAAGCTTCCGAAAGACCCACCTTGATGCCTAAGCTTAGGCTTCGTGTTACGGGCTGAATTGTGTTCTGCCAAATTTCTATGTTGAGGTCTTGACCCCAAGAGCTCAGATGTAACTGTATGTAGACGTAGGGCTCTTAAAGAGGTCATTAAGGTAAAATCAGGTCACTAGGGTGGGTCCAAATTTAATCTGACTAGTGTTCTTATAAGAAGAGGAGATTAGGATACAGGCATGCAGGGAGTAAAGACCGTGTGAAGACAAAGGAAGAAGGGGCCCATCTGCAAGCCAAGGAGGCCGGGGTCCTCAGAAGAAACCAACCCTGCCAACACCTTGATCTTGGACTTTCAGACTCCAGAACTGTGAGGAAATAGATTTCTATCGTTTTAAAGCCACCCAGTCTGTGATAATTTGTTATGGCAGCCTTAGCAAAGCTTGATTTTCAGTTTCCACCTACTCCAAGAGCCCTGCAGTAAGTTGTAATTATTGAATACTTGCCCGTTTCTGAGAAAAAGTGTATTTTGTTTGCCACTATGAGCTTGAGCTCATACGTCCTGTGGAAGGGAAAACTGATGGAATTGAGGCTCTGGAATTTGACTCCAAACCCTGCCTATCACCAATGATGGAAAATTACACAAGATCTTGCAGAAATATCAAGGCAGTCTTGGAAACAGATACTGGCAAAGGAAGATACCAAACTTTATAAGAAATAGCTTAGCTTCGGGAGCGGGTGCGTTGCCCAAGCAACAGGTAGTAAATAGCTCAGGACAAAGGCACATGACTTTCCTCCAGCTGGATGCTGCTGCACTTGTGACTCAGCTTTTCTTGATCCTGAACTCATGATCTCCCAGAGGCAATGTGCCTTGATGGTGAGCTCCTGCAATGGCCTGGCCTATCTCTCACATGACCCTTAGCTGATTATATCATGTATTTAAATATCTTTCCCACCCACGATAATAAGAATTAATCATAGGCTACAAATGTGAATTAATTCATTTTGATATCCTCTAGCACTAAAGTTCTCAAATAGTGTTTGTCATATTAAACTGATGAGCAGAGGAAAACAATGATGGACAGAGAACATGTGCACATAGATGAAAAGGATCAACTCTACATCTGTTAGATCTTTCTTGGATCTACAGGCTTCTTTGGAAGCAGTTAGGTTATGGTATGCAGAACTGCTGACCTTGAGGATCATGGAAACATTCTCCTAAGTACTCTTATCAGTAAGAAAGCTTGTATTTCCTGACAATCCAAGGTTTAAAACAATGGACCAACCAGAAGTGTTCTGTTTCCACAAAGAGTAATATGTTGACAAACTTGGGTTAAATCTGTTTCTCAGGAACTTGCCAACTGAGTCATTATAAACAAGATTTTGACATCTTTCTGAGGTTTGGTTTACTTTTTCATAAAATGGGAAGATAGTCTTTAATTCATAGAATGGAGGTAAAACTGAAATGAGAAGGAAATATCTGTTGAGAGCCTGAATATACCAATGGACAATGAATGGTCAGACCATCTAAAATTTCATTCAGACCCATAACCTGCAGCAACCAGCCCAGGAAAGTAATCCCTTATACAATAAATAGCCCAGGAAGCCAGGCTTCTAGAAGTCAGATTTCCAGGAAGTCAGACTACTGTCTCTAGTAAAAATACAGGAAGTCAAACAATAACCCCTGTAACAATTGATCCCAAATGAGCAAGACTTGATTAATAACTGCCAGCTTCCCTAAATTTTACTTCTGTTTCCAACTCAAGACCAACCAGAAAAAGCCAAATATGCACCCCAACTAATCACATAGAGGGTCCCTCTTCTAGTTATCCCACCTACAGCTTCCCTGTGCCCACAGCCTGCAATCAGAGCATATTTAAAGACTTTCTTTTTTCTACTATAAAACTTTCCCACTCCTCTGCCTGTTTTTGAATCTCTGACAAAATGCAAGTGACAGTGGCTGACTCCCTTGCTATAGCCAGCTCTTGATAAATAGCCCTTTTTGTTCGCATTTGGATGGTGTTCATTTATTTCCACAAAGTAAACACCCCTATAATAGTGTCTGGCACATAGTTGATGTTCAAGTTATGAGAATTTCCTTTTTTTTTTTTTTTGGCCACTCTAATTTTACCTTTCTCACATATAAGGTTGCACAACCTGATCTGTTTTTCATCTTTTTGACATCTTGTTTTTTGAAAAGATCAGAGCTATTTTCTTTCTCTTCTAGTCTTTACTGAGGGGATACTAGAAGCAGGAGAGTGGATAAAGTATGAACTTGGAGAAATTCTTCTTGGGATCTCTGACGCTTACCAGAAAATTGGTTCAGAAAACTATACCTGCCCATGGACCACATAGCTATTGGAAAATAATCTACTTTTCCTTCTGGTTAAAAAAATTAAAAAATTATATTCATAAATACTGTAGGAAGAGCCAATCTGAAACTAAGCTATTCTGGTTAGAATCTATTTTGGCTTGTAAGGGAATGGAATAAATTACTATCTGATAACATTTCCCCTTTGCCATGTTTATTGTCCCAAAAGTTATTCAGTCCTATTTCAGCCTAGTCACTGGGAAAGAGAGTTGCTTTTACATTAAAAATTTCAAGTATACTTTTTAAAAAGACAGTGATGACATTGCTTTTCTTTTTTTTTTTAATATACTTTTATGCATAATGTAACATTTTCTTGGAAGTTCAAGATGTGTTAATTTGTGAAGATTTCCTAGAAATTCCACTGGAATGGACAATTAATAGATTGCCTATTTGTTCTCTGAGTATTGAAAAATTACAAAATTTCTTATTGCATTATTCTGAATATTGTTTTTCAAAAAAGATTCTTTAAAAATATACTCGACCCCTAATGGTAATAATGAAACTCACATACCTAAAAAATGGAAAACTCACTTTGTATAATTACCTTCAAGCCCCCACTGTAAGGTGGGTATGTCCTTGGGGCATAGCTGGAGTAACATCATATACTACTCTCCTCTCGTCTCCCCTCCTCTCCTCTCCCCTGCTCTCCTCCTCTTCTCTCCATTCCTCTCTCCTTGCCTCCTTACCCCTTCCCTCCCATCTCCTACTCTACCCCCATTTCCTCTTTTTGAAAAACTGCAGTGAGGGGAATGTAGGAGTAATGTTATAAGCGTCGACCAGACAACTGTGCTCCATTTACAAAGATGAGAGAAGAAAGAGACTAGGAAACTATTTGTTTGACTCTATCAAAAAAGGATGGCTGTTGCTAAAGGGCTTCACTTTGCATTTCATAGAACAAGTCTAATAACAAAACCCCTGTAAGATCACACAAATGTGAAAATTGGGAGGAACAGAGTTCCAATAACTCACCATTCAGGGGCAAGTTCCCTGCCTCATAAAAATCAAAGGGGACCCAGACTCAAGCAGGACCCATGTGACTGGAAGTCAGCTGACTAAGAGATTAATGATATACATGCAAATCCTGCAGCAGAGAATGATGCTGGCTCAGAGGAGTCTGTTGTTTATGGTCCAAAATAATCCCTTTAGAGCACTGCCCTTCATGGCACAAGAATATATTTTTAGCCCTTCTGGTCCCAATTCTTATGTTTCAGACCAATTTTTTTTTTTTTTTTAATGAAGAATTTGAACTTAGGCCATTTCCATTCCACCTTGCTTTGGTGAGCTATCAAGTTTAATCATCTCAGATATCGGTAATTTTTGCTGCCTAGAAACAAATAATTCTGAGAAGAGGGCTCTCTCTTGGGAGCTGACTGGGCTAAAACAAGTGGGAGTTAGTGACAACTAAAATATCTGACCAATGAAGATGACAAAACATGGGTCACTAAATTATGCCTGACAGCAAAGTTTATTTCACATTTAGCATTCAGATTTTTCTAGCTCTTCCATTTGTACAGGCATAACTGGAATGTGAAACTAAAAAAAGTTGTGGGTGAAAATAAATTGGAATCTCCCCACAGCCTGATAGTTCCAAATCAAAAATAAGCTGTTTAGGAAATCAAAATAATCTGTTAGCATACTTCTCTCTCCTGGCCTGAAGCTACCTAAGGTCAAGGGCTCTGCCTTATCATTGTTTTCCCAATGACCAATGAGATGATATGAAATGTCATATTAGGCTCTCATAAAATAGTTGTCCATTTGGAACCAGCCCATCACCCACTTTATTTGGGGCATTTTGTGATGGAAATGATTGGCTAAATGTTCTATGCTGAGTTTTGACTCCTTAAAGTTTTTAAGTGTAGAGTACAAGGTTATCAACTATAGGTCAACGTTGTACAGATCTCTGGAGCTTACTCATCTTGCTGAACTGAAACTTTATTATTGTTGCCTAGTAGCTCCCCTTTTTCCCCCTCTCCCCAGCCCCTGGTAACCATTCTACTCTTTGATTTTATGAAGGTGGCCCTCTCTGTCTGAGGGGAAACTTATAATAAGGAGGTTAGTGGGATGAATTGCAGACTATTTTGCTGCAGTTGGTTGTGGGACCAGAGCTGGTGTTTGTCCTATCTTTCTCCCACTATCCATTCTAAATCTCTCACCTTCAGTAATCACCTCTACTGGGTTTGGTGGGTTACCTGTGTACAACCTAAACCTTCATTCCTCCTGGGTCTCAGATCCTGATAACCATTCCCTTCCTGAGCCAAGATTGTTCCACTTGTCCAATCACGGTCACATTTGGCAAGAGAGTACCAAGAGGTGCCCGCATGGATTACCCAAGATTGACACATATTCCTCTTTGCATCTATCCTGTAACAGGAGTCCTACTGCCTCCTGCTGATCGGAGTCAATTACCTGTGACAAGAAGTGACTCACTTTTGCCTGATGAGTCCTGGACACAAGAAACCCAAAGTGCACAAGAGCCAGTGGTAGTTTGGAGTTCATTGTGATCCTTGCACCTCTTTGGAGGAGAGGACTTCTAATGCTGTATATCCCAGAGCTGGGGATCAAGGAAGTGTGACTCCCCACAGTGTGCATTGCTGGGGATGATAATAAAAGGGACCTCTCCTACCTCCACCTTTTGTTGTCCGGATTCATGTATTCTTCCTATTGGGGACACAGGGCCATATTAAAGGTCTCTTATTTAATGTATGTACTGAATACAGGAGCACAGCCTCCTATCCTTACAAGGTGTTGTCTCCAAGTTAATGCATCAGTCGTGCCTTTAACACACTATTCCAACACCACTCTACCAGGCCGTCAATAACCGGGTGATTTAGACCCCAAGGTCCTGGACCCACACCTATGTCTCTTTCATCATAAAGAGGCAAAATATCCTGGTTACATGCTATGTTGTATGGGATTATATGTCTATGACTCAAGCATTCCATATTTTAAGTAGTGCTGAAAAATGACAATTTAACATAATGAACCTACTTTCTCATTTTTATCATTTTAATATTAGATAAAATTTATTGAATGTATGTCATGCTATAAGCCACATCCTGGGAACAGAACATAATATCTTATCCTCACAATGAAGGTACTATAATGAAGATATAAAAAGCAAGAATATTAGGATTAGAAAGACAAGTTCCAGCCATAAATCTTTCTCCTATTCACATTTTGACTTTGGGCAAGTTACTTAACAATTCTGAGCCTCAGTTTCCATATTTTTCTTATTTTAGCCTCGGCTGAGAAATGAGACACTTAGGTCCCATTCCCAGTTTTGACCCGCACTAGCTTTGTGATCTTGGGATAAAGCACTTTAATCTTACCGCACTAACATTGAGCTCATTAATTTCTACGGTCCCTTTGAGCTTCAAGATTTTATGACTTTTTTGATAGGCAATTTTTAAAATATTTCCTTAGGATAAAATATTTCATTATTAAAATTATATATTTGGTTTGTCAGAATCACCTTCCTGAGTTTCAACTTGTATCCAAAATGTGTCAGAAGCACATCTCTGGTCTGGATGGCTTCTGAAATGCCAGTTTCCCAGCTGATGTCCAGGAAGCTTGCTTTTTCATACCAGTTATAAATTTCTCTTACATGCCAGGAAACAGACTGTTTAGGACTCTGATTTCAGTAGGACAAGGTCTAATTATATAGTAACACCTGAGGTTGGAGTTGTCAGTTAGGAGATGGACTTTCCTTTAAAGTCTAGACTCTAATTCAGACTAATGGTGTGCCTGACTTATCCATCTCAGTAGGCTTGCTCAATTCCCTGCAGAAGTTTCTTGTTTCAGTTTCCAGAAACATTGCTGATGGGTGATTTATTTGCTGAGATGCATGATCACTCACTTGTTTTTCTGCTGATGAATGATTTATGACCATCCCTTATGCACAGGAAGACAGAGTTGTTTCACTCTTATATTATTTTTTGTTTTTATTTGCTGTTATCAGGTACACAGTAGACAAGTTAGGAAACAATCTCCGTGGTGATAGATGTGTGTTTGTATGTCTGGGATTGTGCAAAGTCAAAGGACCCATTTTTTTCTACCAATAATGTTGAAGCTTTTTGGGCCTCTTCCTGGGTCTTCCTGAGGGCCCTGGACAACGAGGTTGAATATGAAGATCACATATCCTAATTCCTGGGTTCATAATTGACACCTTCACTTTTTAGCTGTGGATTCACAGTAGCAAATGTTTACGTAGGGTTCAGTTTGTGTCAGCCCTGATTCTAAGCACTTAACATATATTAGCTCATTTAATGTACTTGTCAACTCTATGTGGTATGTACTAACTACCATCATTCTCATTTTATGGATGAGAAAACTGAGCTATAGGCTTTAAATAATTGTTCTAAAGTTGCACAGTAGAAAAATATTTGAAACCTGGTCTTTTGACACCCAAATCCATGTTCTTAACCATTGATCTCAAATCCATACAACATCAGGGTGGAAAGCATCTTAGATTTATGAATGCCAAGTGCTCCTCTTCATTTACCTTATCCAATAGGAAGCATCCCCAGCCTATTGGTTTCTCTAAGTACTAGGTCTTCATTTAATCTGTGTTTGTGTGCAAAGCTTGTTGGCACACACGGGCATGCACATACACACAGAAACACTACACTTGCCAGTTGCTGTTATGAGTACACACAGCACATCCTGCCTGCTCTTTGTTATAAGAAGTAGACTTGAAACTCAGTGTATTTGTCTTATATTCTGGCATAACAAGTCACCAAACACTTAGCAGTTTAACACAACAAATATTTATTATCTCATTTTCTGTGGGTCAGGAGTCTGGGAACAGCTGAGGGTCCTGTGCCCCATGGCCTCCTTAGCCTGCAATCAAGATGTCAGCCCAGTCTGGGTTTTCATCTGGAGACTTGACTGGGGAAGAATCTGCTTCTGATCCCACTCAGGTTGATGGCAGAATTCATTTCCTTGAGACTGTCTGACTACAGGCCTCACTTCTTACTGGCTGGAGGCTGGAGTCCACTTTGAGTCCCTAAAGGCTGTCCATGGTTCTCTGCCATGTGGGCTTCTTCAGAGCCAGTTCACAACATGACTGTTTGTTTCTCCAAGGCCAGCAGGGGAATCTTTCTAGGTCCAGTCTGCTAAGGCAGCGTCTTAGATAATGAAACAATCACAAGAGTGACATCCATCATCTTTGCCATAGTTCATTGGTAAGAAGCAAAACAAAGATATTGATTATAAGCCAAACTCAAGGGTAGGCAATATGCAAGGTCATGACTCATTGGGTTCATCTTTGGGTGCATCTGCTACATCACTTTCACAAGCATCCAGTCATTTCCCTACAGGTTAGCCTACATGGGAATCCAAATGACTCAAATCATTACTTGATGAGTAATCATGGAATCCAAGAAATGGTAGAGAGATAATGATAATGGCCAACGTCTTCAAGCTATGAAGTTTCAAGCACTCTTCTCCATGTGCCTGTCACAGATACCTTACTGCCAAATGCTCTCATTCCAATGTCCTTTCCTCTGAACGTCCAGGGTAGGTGACTTATTGGTGTCAATTCTCAGTCTCATTTGTCCATTTCTCACCTTTGTACTGAACATCCCTTCTCTGTTGGCTCATCTGTTAATTCAAAACCAGAATTTCTCACCTGGTGAGGTTCAAATTTTCTCAGGGACAATCATGTTCCTGTTATGCTTCTTCAAATCTCCTTCTGAGACTCCCTAAAACTCTTGGGGAACCTGGCTGTCAATAGTGATTTACTTCTAGAGATGGCCTCACCCATGGCAGTTTCCCAAATTTAATCCTCAAAGAGTGATCTAAACATTTAGAAGGTGTCACAATTGTTCTGCATTGTGCAGGGTACACTAGTGCTAATTGTCTGTGTGTTTATGTTCCTAATGTACTTTGCATATATTTGCTGCTGTGCTCATCACACATTCATGGAAAGGCAAACTTAAACAAAGGCATTCAGTACTTATTTGTTCTATGCTTCTCCGTCCTGGAGAGATTTAATTATTTTTTGCATTGGTTCTTTCACACTAAGCAACTTCCCTTACTTAGTATGTAGGATCATAACACTTACTGAATTTTTCTGGGACTGGTCCATATTTGAAGTATACAGAGATCAGGGGAAGTTTCCTGCATTTTTTCTTCTTAGTCCATGGCTTGTACCAGAATTGATAATGCACTTCCAGAGGATCTGAGGTTAAAACAACATTGTGTGTGAAACATTTTTAGTTCATCCCTGAGTAATTTTTATTAGGACAGACCTAAGCAAAAAAGACTGTACAGGCCCTGGAAACAGGCTTAGGATGCTTTGGGAATGGAATTTCGGGTTCCCAGAACCCAGAATGTGGTCTAGAAGGGAACATGCAGGCAGGGAACCCACAGGTCTAAGATAGGAACACTGATTTCCTTAAGGTCATTTACTTGCAATGTTCATTTTCCTGATATTTTATCCTCCTGAGAGGTTTATAGTTGGGCCAAGGCAGGGGCCCAGGCAACTCTCCAGCATGGCTTTAATGAATGATATCCTTATAGCCTGACCCAAGGCTCCCAAGTAAAGGCAGGTTTCCCCCCAACTCTACTTTCCTTGGGTTGAGGACTCTGCTTCCCTGAAACTCAATCCTCCACCACTTGAATGAAACATTCATCTCCCCTCCTTGGTTTGTGCATCATACTTCTTGTGCTTGGAAAGTCTTATTGTAACCTACTGACCCCTGATTCAATTAATGTTTCACTGTTCTATCCTCTGTCCCTGTATTAAATGGGTATAATCCAGAAGTGGATATAATTTTCACAGGGCTTGAAACAGTATCAAATAATATTTGTTCTTTGTTCTCACTGATAATTCTTTCAGGGAGTTACACTTTCCAACTCAAATGGAATCCTTTCTTTAGAGTACTATTTGAGTAGGACTTTTTCTATTTAAAGCAAAACAAAAAAGTTTACATTTCTTAATTGACTTATGTATTCTCCACTGCTTCCCTGAACACACCTCTGAATTGTAAAACCATCTTCTCTTCTAGAATCAAGTCTTTTTTTTTTTCTCCTAGGAATGCTTAAAATAACCCTTTTTCACAGCACATTCATCAAGTTGTGTCCTCCCTAAAGGTTAAAATTGACTGCTTAATTCATTTCTGAGAAGTTCATTTTAGGTCTCTTAGATTGGTCAACTCTGTAATAATGGACTTAAAATGGATATAAACATCCTGTGCTCTCACACCTACTCCGAATCCAACTGGTTGTTTCTTCCTTAAGGCCCTGAACTTTCTCTTAGCTTTGAACTCTAAATACATGCTGTTCCCTTGTCTTAAACATCTTCATTCTGATCCATCCTATCTCCATCACTTGGCTAACTTCCCTGCATTGTTGGTCCCAGTTTATAGTCTAATGCTTCCATCACTTCCCCTACCAGCCCTAGCAGTGAATCTAGTACTCCTCCCAACCATCCCATGGGTTCCAGGGGTTGCTGTACTTAGTGAAATAGAAGAACTGACAGCCCTGCCCTATGATTTTCTGGCCTTTTGCCTTGTTTTCTCAAACAAATCATGAACATCTTGAGGCAGAGATTGTGGCTTATTCATCATGTTACCTCCATGCTCTTGATAGAGTTTATTAAATGAGTGAATGCAAATCTATCATATAGACAAGGACACCGAGAATCAGAAAATTTAAGTGACCTCCTCATTTTCACACAGTTGTAAAACGTAAAAACAGGATATAAATCCATAGTAAAGGTTTTAGAGTTAGATTTTCAGCAGCAACATGCTATTCATGTTTTGCTTATTTATTTGCTATGGACTGAATATGTCTCTCTCAATTTTATATGCGGAAGCCTAATCCCCAGTGTGATAGTATTTGGAGGTGGGAACTTTGGGAGGTAATTAGTGCCCTTATAAATGAGACCCCAGGAAGCTCACACCTTCCATGTGAATAACAGCAAGAAGACAGCCATCTATGAATCAGGAAGGAAGTGGCTATCAATGAACCAAATCTGCCAGCACTTTGAACTTGGATTTGCAACCTCCAGAACTATGGGAAATGCATTTCTGTTTCATATATGCCACCCAATTTATGGTATTCTGTTAGAGCAGACTGAATGAACTAAGACATGATTGTTATGTAAGAGACAATCACACAATTTAATAGCTTAAAATGACCGTGTGCCTTGGTGCTCCTTGGTGCCTCTCTGCCCCTCTCTGTCATCTCACATCCCATGGATTCTCCACTTGACTTGGGCTTAACAGAGTATGGTAGTATCTCTTCTTCTATTGCAGTTGGCTCTCAGGAGGTATGTTCAGGTCTGGCACAATGTTACTTCTGTTGTATTCTATTGGTCAAAGCAGTTGTAGGGCTCATTCAGATTAAAGGGGTTGGAGAAATAGGCTCTACCTTTTGATGGAGGAAGGCAAAGTCACCTTGCAGAAGAACATGTGGGATGGGAATTACTGCTATAGTCAATTTGGAAAATATAATCTGTCACAAACCATATAGGACCAGCTGAAGATATGAAGAGAAAAATACCTTTCCTCTTTCATTAAATAAATTTTCTTCACATAGCTTCATTATAACGTGCACATCATACAAGTGACCAAGGCATACTCCCTGCTTTCAAGGGGCAACATTCTAGCCAGAAGTGAGAAAAGTAGTTTATCACTCAGGTTATGTTGTGTAAGAAAGCTCCTCAAAATTTGGTGGCTTAAAAACAGTTGTTTCTTTGGCTCATGGTTCTGTGAGTTGGTAATTTAGGCTGGGCTCTGGTTAGATGTCCATCTAGTTTCAGTCATGCTCACTTATGAGTTACTGGCCAGTTTTGATCAGGCAGATGACTTGGTGACCTTGGCTGGGCTTTCTCACTTGTTTGTGGGTTGGCTAGCTGTAGGCTATTCTACAATAACCCTGGCTGGAGCATCATGGTTCTCCACAAGATGATCTCTCATTCACCAAAAGGACATCCTTCACTTGTTTTCATAGCAGAAATAGAAGTCTAAGAGAACAAGAGAGGATGTGTGAGTCTTTCCAGGCATAGACTAGGAACTGACACAAAGTCACTTCTGTTGAATTCTTTTGGTCAAAGCAAGTCACAAGGCCAGCCAAGATTCAAAAGGTCAGGAAGTAGACTCAAGTTTTGTTGGGAGAAGGTGCAAGGTCACACTGCAAAGGACAGGGATACAAAATGACCATTATTTTTGGCCACTATACAATCCATCTGTGTCAATGCAGTGTGGGAAGTGTGTTGAGTTATGGGGTGCAGAGAAAGGATATTTTATGATCTCGAGGCATCTGAAGGGCATGGAGAATGGAAATAGCATAAGAAGGGATCAGGGAAAACTTCACTTAGATGTGGATTCTGAAGATGGATGGCTTGAGCCTGCATGGAGGACAGAGGGGATGACTATTCCTTTACCAAAGTGGTCCTCCAGAGAAGTGTACAAAATATTCAAGATCTTTATCTCTTATTCCTGGTTACGTGTCAGGGAACAATCAGGTAAGCTATGTGGCCATGCTGATATACCAGTTAAGAAAATCAGAACCAGCAGGGATCCTGGAGATCAATTCTGATAGATTTGAAGACTGGGAATGAGATAGGCTTGTCCCTGTGTATTAGTCTGCCAGGACTGCCACAACAAAATACCATAGACTGGGGAGCTTAAACAATAGAAATGTGTTTTCTCACAGTTCTGGAGGCTGAAAGCCCAAGATCAAAGTCTCAGGAGGTTTAGTTTCTTTTGGGGCCTCTCCATGGCTTGTAGTTGTTGCCTTTTTGCTATGTCCTCACAGTCTTTCCTCTGTGCTTATCTATGTATTAATCACCTCTTTTTATAAGGACACCAGTCAGATTGGATTAAGGCCACCCTAAGTACCTCATTTTAATGAATCACCTCTCTAAAGGTCATATCTCCAAATACAATCACATCTGAGATAATGGGGGATTGAAACTTTATCATATGCATTTGGTGGGGGTGATCACAATTCACCTCACAAAACTATGGTCACATAATCAGAGGTGAATCTGGAAGTTCGGGCTTTTCTCCATGAAACATGTAGCCTCTTGGCTTTTAGCTGAAAATTGCTTCTCTTCTGCTTCCCAGATGACTGTTGTTCCTAAAAAGAACACTTGCATCTAATCATGTCCCTTGACATGTATTCTGTCATCTTCTTCCTTGGGGATGCCGCCAAAGTCAATAAAAAGGCAGAGGAAACTCAAACAGAGCCCAGAGATAACAGATGACCTGGTGCACAAACAAACTTGTTAGCTGTTGGCACATGTGAGGGATATTATCTTTAAATTAGTTGGGAAAATTAATATTGCTTGCTTGCTTTGCTCACCCTTATCATCTGCTCTGAGAATCAGCAGGGACAGAGGCACCGTAGATAATATTTTTTAATTAAAAGGAAAATAACTTCTTGTGATTAATCTGCTTCTTTGGGGACTTGATCCAGAATCTCATAAATCTAAAATGGAGGAATCTACCGGTTTCCTGACAGACTCCCTCCCCCTCAGCCATCTCAGGAGTAGGGTAGGAGAGAACACTGTAAAAACAAGACAAACCTCAGCCTGGCCTGATGTAAGCCACAAGATCAGAAGCCAGTCTCCAAGAAGAAACTGGAATGTCAGCTGAGGCAGACTTCCTGGCAAGGAAGTCTTCTCCCATAATGTTCAAGAGAGCAGGTGTTGGTAGCAGAAAGTCTTAGGTAAATGTCATGGGTCTGCCACTTATTTGAGACCCTAGGAGAATGTCTGAAACTCAGTTTCCTCACCTTTAAAATGGGGCTAGATAATCATCTATCTCAAAGAGAACATTTATGCAAAAGAAGCTCTGAGCTCTGGAGCCAGATTGCCTGGTTTTGAATTTGGAAAACTTTAGATCACAACTTTCTTGTGATCTTAAGCCAGTCATTTAAACTCTCTGTGCTTCTGTTCCCTTCTGTGAAATAGGGATAAGAGGGCCTGTCTCACAGGGTTGCTGTGAGGACTAAATAAGTTTAAGCACATCAAGTATGGGGCATGGTGTAGTAAACACCAAATGAACATCTGCTCTTACAAGGCCAGTGTTAGCACACACAATGTCTTCTGTGGTTGTTACAAGTAAAAAGAATCTTAGTGATGAAATGATTCAGTCTCCATTTTAAAGATGGAGAAATGGAGGTTTAGGAAGAAGATTAGACTTGGTCCCAAATCATAGATCAAGTTATGGGCAAAGCTGGGTGAAGGATGCCAGTTTCAAACCCAGAGCCAGAAGTTTGTACAAGTGTGTGGTTTTGGAAATTCTGTATGCTTTTAGTCTTCTAACAATCTTGAAAGTCCACTTAGAGCAGCAGAGTTAGCCCCAGGCAGCATTGCAAGAGGACTGAGAGTTGATATAAGGTCTAAACATCCTTTTAGGAGACACGGAAAGGCATTCGTTAGTGGGGGAAATGACAATGTCACCCACACTCAGTTGTCATTTTCTCAGGCAGACTCAGGAGCTAGCTCTGATCCTCCTCCAGATGTGCCTAACTTTGACCCACAAGGAACTTTTTCATATGCTACATTCTTATGACTAGGAAAACCCCTATATCCCTAAAAATGTTACTCATCTTTCAAGCTCCAGCCTAAGCTGCCAGTATCCCCAAGAGCCATCATCAATAATGACAAATCTGATCATGTTATGTGTCCTTTGCTCAAAATCCTTCAAAACACTGGTATTTTCATTTGGGATATTTTCAAAGAAGATTCTAAGACAAGGGTGTTAATTCAAATAGTTTATTGGGATGAATGTGAGACAGGGTAGGGAAAAAGCCACAAAAGAGTATCTTGATGAATAGATTATCACTGTGGGCAACTGGAGTTTAATCATTCTTGCACTTTGAAGAAACTTGTGTAATATGCTTCAGAACTGTCCCACCTAGGGTTGGTGAATCTGGGTGTTTGTTGACCATGTCCATTCCTTGTTTGTCAAGGGTTGCCCCTGGGTCCATTAAGCCTCTGGCACATGAAATCTGGATGTGGATTAAGTATGTTCCACGGTGTAAGACAAGGCCCTCAGGCAGCCTAGCAAAGAGAAACAGGCTTTCAGGGTGAGGTGAAACCAGCATGGATGGTGACTTTACCTGTAGTTGCAGGTGAACACAGTTGGCGCAAAGGCATGAGAGGCAGGGAAACCCCAGTATCCTCCTGGCCTATGAGGACTTTCACTCAGCCCTCACCTCTTTCTACACAGACCTGCCCCTTATTCATTATTCTCTGGCAACATGTTCTTCATCAAAAATGCCAAATAAATCCCCATATCAGGTCTGTCTTTGTTTGCTAGGGCTGCTCTAACAAAGTACAACAGACTGGGGGGGAGGATGGGGTTCAACAACAGAAATGTATCTTATCACATTTCTGGACTCTAACAGCCTGAGATCAAGGTGTCAATAGGGTTGTTTTCTTCTGAGGCCTCTCTCCTTGGGTTGCAGATGGGGTCTTCTCCCTGTGTCTTCACATAGCCTTCCCTTTGTATATATCTATATCTATATCCTAATCTCCTCTTCTTATAGGGACAATGGTCCTATTGGATTAAGGCTTACTCTAATGACTTTGTTTTAGCTTAATTATCTTTTTAAAGACCTTATCTTCAGATGCAGTCACATTCTAACATACTGGGGATTAGGACTTCAACATGCAAAATTTGGGGTGCTACAACTCAAGCCATAGCAGGGTCATTTATGGTAATTTATGATTCTTTTGCCTGGGACATTCATTCCTCATATATTTATATGCCTTGCCCCTCATTTTATTCTTGCATCTGCTCAGATATGCTTCATCAGAGGAAACTGGCTGATCATTGTTAAAATAGCAATTCTGGTCTCTTTTTCCCTTTCTTTCTCTCTCTCTTGCTTTGTTTTTTTCTTGATTGTTTTCATCATTGACCTTATAGACACACATACACATTAACTGCTTTACTTCTGTCCCGCCTACTGTAAGGTAAGCTCCCAGAGGGCAAGGATTTTGTGCATCTTATTTACTGACATATCCTAAGGGCTTCAAGCAATGCTTGTCTCTTACTGGGAGGTCAACATCTATTCTGTGAATGAATGAATGAATGAATGAAGTGCATCTCATCCTCTGTGGCATCTTCCTCAACTTTGCTCCTCTGCACTTACTGTTCTGGAATTGATCAGTTTACAGTCAGTCCCATTCATGAATCCCTTGGAAGTTTGAAACCCCTTGTTTCCACTTTGAATCCCCAGAAACTAGTAGCTTGCCAGGCACTCAATACACATCCAGGAAACATGCGTGCATATAATTGTTAATATTCCAACAATACTGCTTATTATACCATGCTGTTATTTTCATAAGGGCTCACATGAGAGATATTTTTCAGAATTTAGTAGCAGGATAAAAAATGCAATTTTGTCCTAAGAAGAATTTGCCTATCTCTATTTTTCCTATGAAGAGAACTATGTTAGATTTTCTTCTGTGTTCTATCTGCAGGGAATTGCAAAGCCAAATCTGACACGTGATTAAGGCAATGTTATTAACACTTGTGGTTCAAATGTTTTCCTTCTCCATCTTTCTTTAGTCTTGAGTTTGTTTTTCTGTGTTTAGAATATATTAGGATTTTCTCAATTTTTAAGTCACTCCCAATATATTTCAGAAAGAAGTAAGAAATGAATAAAATATATAAATTAAAAAGTGGGACTACATCTGCTTAGCAGACTTTGAGTAGTCTGGTGATGGGGAGAAGGGAAGATGGGTGAGGGTGAGGTCTGGAGAGCTTTCAGAAAGAAATGGGGCAGGTCTTCTTGGGGCCCCTCTGTGTACTATAACATCCAGAGCTGAAGAACATGCAGAACATTACGGTGAGATATGGAGAAGGACATGCAGACACTGGGGAGATTTCTATCCATCAAATCACTCAGAATGTATACTCTGAAACATACTTGGAAATTGAACACAAATTAAGGCCAGTCATACTGCTCAGAAATCAGAGCCTTTGGGCTTCCCTGGTGGCGCAGTGGTTGAGAGTCCGCCTGCCAATGCAGGGGACACGGGTTCGTGCCCCAGTCCGGGAAGATCCCACATGCCGTGGAGCGGCTGGGCCCGTGAGCCATGGCTGCTGAGCCTGCGCGTCCGGAGCCTGTGTTCCGCAACGGGAGAGGCCACAGCAGTGAGAGGCCAGTGTACCACAAAAAAAAAAAAAAAAAAAAAAAAAAATCAGAGCCTTTTGAAAAATAGGATTGAGTTTCAAGCTTCCCAGGGTTTTGTTGTTATTATTGCCTAATATTGCATTTTTTTCCCCTTGGAGTCATAGAATTTTACTGCTAGATGGGGATCTATCCCAGAGATTCTGTACCTGGATTCCATGGGTAGCTGTGGGATTGATATACGGGCTTTATGAAATCTGTTCCCCAGTGATATTATGTGCAAAATGTGCACTTTTCTAGACTCTACAGTCTTCTCTGGATTCTCAAACAGCTCTGTGATACTGTACTTCTCCCCACCTCAACCTCCCTTTGATAAAAATATTGACTGGCACTGAGTATATTCCTTCTTGTTTAGAGGTGAGGAAGATGAAGCCCAGAGGAAGATAGTGACTTTCCCAAGGCCACAGCCTAAGCTGATGCCATAGCTGTGCCCTGAAAGCAGATCTAGCTCCTGGTTCCAAGACTAAGATTGTTACTATTAAAGTGCAATACTGCTTGTAAGTCAGAGAGCTGGTGCTTCTATGATGAGGTGATTTTGCTCCTCTACATATGCCCAGATATCTGAGGTATCAGGGCTTTCCCTCAGCATCTAGATAGCTCAGAGGACCTCTGGACCCAGAGCAATCTTAGCTTGGGCTGCTATGACAAAAAGACTTAGACTGTGTGACTTATAAATGACAGATATTTATCTCTTATAGTTCTGGAAGCTGGAAGTCTGAGGTCAGTGTGTCAGGACATTCAGGCCCTGGAGAGAGCCCTCTTCTGGGTTGCAGACTACTGACTTCTTTTTGTATCCTCATGTGGTAGAGAGCTGAGAGAGTTCTCTAGTGGTCTCTTTTATAAGGGTGCTGATCCCATTCATGAGGGCTTTGCTCTCATGTGCTAAACACCTACCAAAGTCCCAATTTCCTGACACCATCATATTGTGGGTTAGGATTTCAACATATGAATTTTGAAGGACACAGATACTCAGAATGGTCAATAGGAAGAAACTTCTTTGGGAATACCTTTGTTGCAGGTATTTGGGGACTTTTCTGCCTCCCAGAGAAGCAAACCTCATTTGCACAGGATGCTTGAGAAGCAAAATTCTTTCCCTTTCTAGTTTCAAAGTCCATATTTCCTGTATAAGAAAGTGGCCTTCCCAAGGAGGCAACAGAAAGCTAACCTATCGGCACCTGGGACAGTTGGGTTGCACTGGCTGAAAAAGGGTTGTGTCATGCTTTTACAGTCATGTTTTGGACACAATCAACAGAGGCAAATTTTCACAGTAAATTTATGTCTAAAAGAGACACTTCCCTTCTTACAGCTCACAGTTTCACAAAAAGGAAGAGAACAAGGTCTCTGTGCAAGTTGCATTTGGGTGACCAATTTCCACTTTGTTTCTCAGGTGAAACCAAGCCAAGGATAAGGAAATAAGGATGATATTTAGTTGAAAGGCAGACTGAGGTATGGAGCTTCTCTAGAATCCATATTAACTGTCAGTGAAGCAAAATGCAGGCAGAGAGTTATATGTCCTCTTCTGCCTTTTTAACATAATTCCATGGTTGGCAAAGTCCAGAGATATTATTTGTGTTTAATTTATATGCTTACCTTGGGGAATGATAAACTCCCTTGAGTTGTTCTTGAGATCTGATTTGTATTTGTGCCCCTAAGCCATCAGATATGACAAATGAAGAAGGATTTGAAACTATTGTCAAGTTCCTTGTGAATCTTGGTTTGAAGACATTATGCCTTGTGTTTTGGAGCTGTTGAGATATTAAGCTTGGGACGTGGGAATTAAGAGCTCAATTCAGCATTGGCTCAGCTTCTACTTTGTTTAAGGGACTCTCCTGAGCACAGGAGATTTAAGGATGAGTCACACTGCTTCTGTTCTGGAGAAGCTTATGATCTTGTGGGAAGGATGAACACACAGTACGGAAATACCATGCAATCTAGTGACTTCAGTGATAGAGACCTGCATAGGGAATTATGGCCAGAGAGGGGACCTAACCCAGTGTTGGAGGGACCAGGGAAGTCTTCCCTGAGAAATGATGCCAAACTGAGTCTAGAGGATGATAAGGAGGTAGGTAAAAGCCTTACAGGCAGAGGGAGCAAAGGAAGCACAGACACAGAGGTGAGAAACCATAGGGTGAAGGTAATAATTCTAAGGAGTTTCATGCTATGGGAGGGCAGGGATGTGAGGTAGGAGAGGGAAGAAGTTGAGGACACAGTGAGGAGTAATGGTCTTCACCTCCTCCAGTAACATGGGGAAGTGAGCATCATTAAGTTTGGGAATTATGTGGAAAGATTTGAGTTACAAATATTATTCTGTTTGATGGGTTGGAAGGGGAGAGACTGTAGACAAGGAGATCAGTTGAAATTCACTGAGGCCTGAAGGTCTTAATGAGAGTCAGAGGTCACAAGAATGGAGGAAAAAGAAACACACTGACAGATATTTCTAGAGTAGCATCAGCCCATCTTGAGCTAAAAGAGAATTGTAGGAGTTATTTTCTGCTCCAAGATATAGGAAAAGGGAACTGAGGAAAATAGATAAAAAGCTTGATTCTCTAAAGCAACTCTAAAACCCTCTGTGTGAGTTACTTAAAAGGTTCCAAAGGGCTGTTCTCTTGGCATGATATTGCTGAGATAACTAGATGAACTGGCTGGTCCCTAGAAGAAGTGATTTTTTTTTTTTTCCAAAAGGAGAGCAGAACCACAGAAAAGGCATACTCAAAAGACCTTCCTACTGCAGAACCTTCTGAGAGATTAGGCCTGTAGGAACTTCTACAGAGAGGCTTACAGACAGCAGGAAGGGGCCTATGGCTTATTCCCAGGAAAAACTACCAAGAGGTGGTACAGAATGTCAAGGATGGATAGAATACACAATTGGGCGCACCCACCAACTGGACCAGTGTGCTGTCCATTCCAGGAGAGATAAGTGAATATCCTCTGCATTCAGTTCTACATCAATTTCTTCTTCCAAAAACCATATCTTGAGAATTGCTTGGTGCCAGGCCCTAGGATAAGGGGTGCTTCAAAGACAAAAGACACAGAATCTGGCCTTAAGGAGCTGAGAATCTGTCTTGAATTTTATTTTTAATTTTTTTTATAGTAGTGTGTATGTGTCAGTCCCAATATTCCAATTTATCCCTACCCCCCAACCCCCGGTAACCATAAGTTTATTTTCTACATCTATAACTGTACTTCTGTTTTGTAGATAAGTTCATTTGTAGCCTTTTTTAAGATTTCATATATAAACAATAATATCATACAATATTTGTCTTTCTCTGTCTGACTTACTTCACTCCATATGACAATCTCTAGGTCCATCCATGTTGCTGCAAATGACATTATTTTGTTCTTTTTGATGGCTGAGTAACATTCCATTGTATATATGCACCACATCTTCTTTATTCATTCCTCTGTTGATGAACATTTAGGTTGCTTCCATGTCCTGGCTATTGCAAATAGTGCTACAATGAACATTGGGATGCATGTGTCCTTTTGAATTATGGTTTTCTCTGGATATATATGCAGGAGTGGGATTGCTGGATCATATGGTAGCTCTATTTTTAGATTTTTAAGGAACCTCCATATTGTTCTCCATAGTGGCTGTACCAGTTTGCATTCCCACCATGCAGCTCAAAATCAAAAATGACAAACAACCCAATCAAAAAATGGGCAGAAGTTCTGCCTTGAATTTTAGCCTGGACTTCAAATTCCAGTAGAAGATGTATTTGTTAAGGTAATACTAGCTGTTATAACAACAACAACAAAACAGGTTGTAGTGATTGAACATGATAAAGTTTACTTCTGACTCACAGATCAATCTAGTGTGGCTATCCCAGGCCAATGTGTAGCTTCCTGTGTAGTGACTAGAAGCTCTGGGGTCCTCCCATCTTGTGGCTTCACCATCCTCTTCACCACATAATTGGAAGATAGAGAAAAAGTGTGGGGAAGGCATAACACGTCTCCAGATCCTTGTCCTGGAAGTGACACATATCACTCCTGTTTGCATTTCATTGGTGAGAATTAGTCCAAGTGCCTAAGATGCAAGGGGAGGGGGGTTGCTGGTAAAAAGAGCTGTGCTGAGCAGCTGCTTTCCAGCAACAACAGAGACTTCACGGTCGTATGATCTAGACCTTCACATAAAAAAGTTTGCCAACCACTGACCTAATGGAAGGCACATCATTGTGGAACAGCTTGGAATACTCTCACAAATCTTTGTTTTCTTTTCACTAAACTCTCACTCAACTTGATTTCTCATTTCCACAATTATCACTTTTGAGTAGCCTTCTTTGTTTCTTCCTCTTGCAGACTAGTCCAAGTCTCGTAGACCTACATGTGTTTCTTTCATAATATAAATCACAGGTTATATAATTATTCATTTTCTTGGTGACTATTTAATCAAGATCTGCTTTCCCCACTAATATAGCCCTGATTATATGCCTGGCATTATTCGAAGCACTTTACACATATTAACTCATTTAATCCTCTCAATAACCCCAGTAGGTAGGTAAAATTATTATCTCTGTTTTACTGATGCGGACCTGACATTCCGGGAGGTTAAACATCCTGCCCAAGGTCATGAGAAATATCACTATCCACAAGCATAGTCAGGAAATAAGTGATAAAGCCAGGATTTGAGCCTGAACAGTCTGGCTCTAAGACCAGCTCCTAGAATACTGCATGGCACAGGGTGAGTCTTAAACATATGCTTGTTGAGGGGATGAATGATATAGCACTATAAGTCAATGTTGTTCCAGAGAAATCAGCTAAGCACTGGGCTGATTATGTGGAGTGGATCAAAGGAAACAACACATATAACCTTCATCTTTTTAATTTGACTCAAGAACTTAGAATAATAAACAAGAGAACAGATACCTTTTCTTTCCCATTGTCACTTGCTGCTATTAAGGACTGATCCTCCTGCCACTCCCCACTTGCCAACTGTGAGCTAAGATCATGCCTCCCCAGCTGTCCTTCTTGGGTTTCTGATCTGTGCATTTGCAGTCAGGTGCTCAAAGCAGTTCCCTTTTACCAAACCTCTTTTCCTCCCGCAGACTCAGTTAAGCTTCTGAAAGCATGAAAGCAGCTAAGCCATTACCCAAACTGAACATGAACTCGAAACCTCAGGAGATTCACCCATCACTGAGCAGCAAGCCTCCCTGGGCTTCCAGCTGCAGCAATTTTGTGAAGTCAGCACAGTATTGCCCACAGGGGGCACCATATTTTATTTTTCCATCAAGCATGGTACCATCAGGTATTGCTTAAGTGGCTCAATATCAACACTTTTTCCCCCAAATAATTTATGAACTTCATGTGTGCGAAGTTTCCCTGTGTGAAAATTTGTCAGTTATCAGGATTTTCCAAAGCCCTGGTTTTCTTGTTCTGAATGACATCAGTAGTTTCTTCTAACTGTGATCTCTTGGGACCTGTTCTGCTGGAAGATTTTCAGCTTCTATCTGTCTTTTAGCCATAAATCCCTCTTATGACTCAAGATTAAAGCAGCCAGAATCAACCTTGGGCACACAGGACACAGATCAGGGTTGGGGGGTGTCTCATAGTGTCAGGTGTTTGGTTGATAGTATTCAGGTCTCCTCACTTGAAGGCTGGTGGTACAATTCTGAGCTGCTTTCAGGCCGAGCAGTCTGTGAAGTGCTGGCTACATGGAGTCAGGTAACATCTCCTTTCAGGTTGCCACTCTGCTTGATTTTTCAAAAGCGTGTTACTTCTAGCAGAAAGTTTCTTATTTTCACCATGAACCCTTAATATGTAAATGAATCTTTCATAGTGAGAATTTCTCATCTTCCAGCACCCTAATATTCACGAGACAGCAGAAGCAGGGACCTGGATTTTGACAGTTCACCTCCCTGGAGTCAAGCTGGTTCAGGACCAACTTCGGAGTCCTATGCATCACATAAGGTTGATTTCATTCGTCATCTATCACAGCTGGACAGACCCCGAACTGTGAGGTACTTCCCATACATTGTGTGAATTTAATTTTTGGTAGGATAAGAGTGACGTGTAACATCCTCAAAAATGTAGCATGTGAAGGAGAAAGGCAACTTCCAGTTGCCATAGACTTCTATCTATTTTTCAGAAGCATCTAAACTAGGATGGGGAGGCCACATGGGGCAGCATCAGTGTCAGTCAGGAGACAGAGGGACTGAGGAGAAAATGTGGACAAGAACTTTTCTTGTGGTTTCTGTGGGAAGGATTGGGTAAGGCAGGGCAAACAGATTTAGGATTAGCTAATTTGAATAATCTCAGGGCACTCTGGAGGCATGAGGCTGCCCTTTGCTATCTGGGGTTATTAGGGCAGGGAAAGAGTGACCTGGAGTGTAAGATCATGATAGAGAAGGTAGTTGGGTAATATGAATTCTGGATTGATCGGTTTGCTTATATGAAAGGAACGGTCCCACACAAGCTCTTTACTATCTCTAGGAATTGACTATCCTGGGAGGGGTGGACCCTCCAGTGTCAGCAAGACCCCAAGATGTCAAAGCATCAAAAATATAGTCAATAAAAATACATGATTAATACAGAGAAGTGATTATTCATATTTTTCTCTCAAGGAAAATGTGGTTCTTAGAATTTAATTGGCTTGAAGAGGTTCAGATAGTGAGAAAGAGGGAAAAAATGTGGAATTCAAACTGGCAGACTTTCCAATCTGCTATCAGCAACAGTTGTCCTCTTTGTTTATATCAAAAGTACTTCGCATCCATGAACTATTCTACTCAAGACACTCTTTAGTGGCAAGAGAGAGAAACCAGACTTGAATTAGCTGAAACAAATAAGGCCATTTATTGACCTCTGTGGTGGGAAGGACAGGGTTGTGGGTATAGAAGACTATAATAAGAGCTCTCTCATTTTTCACCTTTGCTTCTCTCTGCATCTGGCTTCAATCTTTCTTCTTGCAGACTGCCTTTCTCCATAAGGCTGGACTCAAAACTTCTGGAAGTTTCTTACATCTTCAGCACTTGAGTGGAAAGAGCCTCTTCCCTACCATGGAAGGACTATGATTGGCCTGACTTGTGGCTACTCCATGGATGAATTCTTTTTACCCAGAAGTGGGGTACTATCATTACCCCATCTTGGGTCATGTGCTCATTTAGACATGGAAGGGGGAAGAGAAGGAAGATCAGTCATCAGAATAAGTAAGGGGGTGTTGGTCAGACTAAAATATGAAAACTGAACTCCGCTCCCCAGTGAAATCCTGAGAAACCAGCTGAAGAAGGATGTAGAGATCTAGCTGCTTTTTTCCTAAAGGATCATAGAGTCACCTAAAATCCAAGTTAGGCTAAACTTTAGAAATTTATCACATTCAATCACTAATTTTTCAGAGGAGAAATCTGAAGTTTGGGGTGGAGGGGCTGGGGATCCACCTATGGTCAAGTGCTCGTAAAACAAGTGAGAAGCAAAACTAAGAGTAAACTTGTAACTTCTGGGTGACATGTTCATCATCTTTACCATCACACACTTAGGGAGATTTATCTTTTTCTTAAATACTTTAGAGGTTTGTGTGAATTTGTTATACTTGACTCTAAATGACAAAAAGGTCAAAGAAGGGAAGTTATAAAAGAGAAAATTCAGCTGAATGTATGGGAAAAAAATCTAGGCATTAGAGCTGTACAAAGATGAAACAGGTCAGTAGGCCATTGATTAAAATTTAGTGAGCACAGTTTTGGGGAAGTGTTGAGTCCTCTCTCACTGTGAGGATTCAAGGAAAGCATCACCTCTTGTGGTAAAACCAGGAAAGTTTCCCTAGCATCATCTCCGTAGGTGGCTGGGAGGGATTTAAGAATCATAGAATCTTAGTGCATCTGAGTAGAGGTTTGGAATAGCGGCCAACTCATGGTACAGGAACTTGACCATCCTCTGCTTTCCTATTCCTCTAGGCAGCCTCCCATGATGATCTTACTCATTCTCAGGATTTATAAAACCTTGTGACAATTCTCAATTATTATACCTACTCCATTGGGTTAGTATAGAATACTCCGGAGGGTCAGGAGGGATGTGTTCCTGAAGACCTCTCACTGTCCAAATCCAACTTCATTCAAGACTATTCTTGACCAAGGGTGGCAGACATTAAGAAGTTAGTAAATATTCATTATTGAATATTCCTGTTATCAGCTGGCCTTTCTTTGGTCATCAGGTGATGGAACATGACTATTTCATAAAGAGACACTGTGATATAATGAAAAAGCATGGGCTTTGGAATCAGTCAAAATGCATTTCAAGTCTTCACTCAAACACATATCTCAGAGATATTGTGGGTTCAGTTCCAGACCACTGCAATAAAGTGAATATTTCAATAAAGCGAGTCACACAATTTTTTTTTTGTTTCCCAGTGCATATAAAGGTTATGTTTACACTATACTGTAGTCTATTGAGTCTGCAATAGGATTATGTCTAAAAACACCAATGTACATACCTTAATTAATTAAAAATACTTGGGGCTTCCCTTGTGGCACAGTGGTTGAGAGTCCATCTGCCGATGCAGGGGACACGGGTTCGTGCCCGGGTCTGGGAAGATCCCACATGTCGCGGAGCGGCTAGGCCTGTGAGCCATGGCCGCTGAGCCTGCGCGTCTGGAGCCTGTGCTCTGCAAAGGGAAAGGCCACAACAGTGAAAGGCCCGCGTACCGCAAAAAAACAAAAAACAAACAAACAAAAAAACCCCTTAATTAATTATTAATTATAAATACTTCATTGCTGAAAAAAGCCAGAACAATTACAATAAGTAACACCAAAGATCACTGATCACAGATCACCATAACAAATATAATAATAATGAAACAGTTTGAAATATTGCAAAAATTACCAAAATGGAAATTACCAAAATCACAAAGTCAAGAAGTGAACAAATGCCATTGGAAAAATGGTGCTGATAGACTTGCTTGATGACGGGTTGCCACAAACCTTTAATTTGTGAAAAATGTAATATCTGCAATTAAATGAAGCGCAGCAGAACAAAGTATGCCTGCACTAGCTCAACGGCCCAAGGAACAAAGCTTAACTTTATCAAGCCTCTGTTTTTTCATCTGTGTGATGGAGTAATTAGATATGTCTCAGAAGGGTGCTTTGAGGATTTAGCAAGATGGTATGGAATGCCCCCATCCTAGAACCGGACCTCTGGAGTTAGTGCCCTTTCACCAGGCCTAATTGTTGAATAGCTCTTATTCCTATAAATATATATTTTTTTGTCTTGTTGAATAGTATATGTTTACTTAACTTACACTTCTACCAATGGATCCTGGATACAACACTTATTATTTCCCACAATGCAGTAGAGCTGATACTTCTGCCTCAAGCTCCCATATAGATCTTTCTCGTCAGTGGGGTGTAACAACTAGCATTTGACGATGCCCAGAAATTATCAGGGAAACCGTTTTACTTTGTATTTCTAGTGGTAACAGGTACTTAATAAATACAAAGGAGTGTTATATTCTGTTACAGAGATGAATACCGGTCCGTGGTACAAATGAATATCTTCTATATTGCATTTCTCCAATTTGAGAATAGCAATGCAGTGTATCATAAAAAGATCAATCATTTTGTCATTATGATCTTTGGCTCCAAACCAGCTTATTGGATTCCCTTAGTTTCAAGTAACAATAAAATAAGTTGCCTCTTATATTGAAAGGGAAAATATCATGTTTGAGACAGGATTGAGATTTTATGGCTGATATAAAAATGAGCCCATTGAAAATACAGATTTCTTATCAACAGGCTGGTGAATTATATGTGAATAAGTTCTATTCCTTCTCCTTATACTGAGACCTGATACAGTGCCATTTAGGGTTTGATCTTTGAGAATGAAGGCTCAGCATTTTAATTCAGATGTTTCTTGCATTTTTAGAGTAAAATAGAATGAAAAAGATCATCTCTTCTAGCATCCCTGATTTACAGATAGAGAAACTGAAGCCCAAATTTACACCTTGAAACAACTTCTGCCTACAAGTCATCAAGACCTAGAGTTTCCCCCCTAACTTGATTCAACAGGGATAGTTATAGACTCATGAAGTTTTAAAGCTAGTTTGCAGTTTGGTGATTATCTGGTCATACTTATTTCACAGCTGAAGAAACAGAGAGGTAAATGATTCTTCAAGGTCATGTGAAAATTTACTTGCAGCTTTGGGGGCAAGAGTCTCCTAGTCTAGGACTTTTCTAGATTATCTCATTTCCTCCCACTGTGTGCTATACACTGTGCTGTGGAATATGGAGAAATGCAGCAGAGAAATAAAACATTGTTCTTCTCCTGGAAGAAGCCCCAATCTTAAGAGACAAGATGTCTTAGAAGACAATGTTGTCTCCAACCACAGAAAAACTAAGAGAGATAATGAAGTCCTGTGCTCTTTTCTCCCTCTGTTCTCCATTTAGACACTGTCTTCAGTGCCCTCTGAGACCCCTCTTCTCACCCCAGCTCCAGCCTTTATCTCAAAGAATTGCTGTTGTTCACTTAACAATTTATCATTTGTTTTCATATCCTTGTCACTTGGCAAGTCAGTGCTTCACCTATAAACTTCAGGATTTTTCAACCCATGAACTTCAGGATTTGAAGCTGCTAAAAATACAGAAATGTCAAAAATTCCAAACACTTTGAGGATAAAGAAATGAAGAAACATCTTATACCACCTGATACGTTCTAAAACGTCCCTCTCACCCTACCCTGTCCTTTCCTTCTCTCTTAAATTTATGATGACATTTTAATTAGTCTATAAATATCAAACATATATAATAAGCCTGGGAACCTTTAAAATTTGTAGAATGGAGGCTCATTTTTACTCAGATGGAACTTCCAGCTTGTATGATTCATTTTTGGGAGTCATACACAAGAGTGGCTGGAGAAGAGAATCTTATAAGAAAATGATGAGTGAAGTCCTTCTTTTCAGAGGAAAAGAGGAGTTGTGGATGAGGTTAGGGAGAGCCTGCCCTTTCACTTCCCCTATGAGTGACCGCAGAGGGGTGAGTCCATTGTCAGTGACATTGGTGGGAATCATGCCTTTGCTGGAGGTAACAGGAGCCATTAGGTCAAATCCCAGCACCAACTCGACCTTGTTTGGACAAACCATCAGTACTGGTCTTGATCACTTGTTAGTAAGACCTGCCTACATTAGCAATACTCAAGGCTGCAGGAATAGAAACAGCAGGAAAAAGAGCTGTCAACCGGGGGAATCAGAAAGGGATGGCCCTTGGCACTCAGAGATGCAGCAGGAAACAAATAAGATCATCAAAAAGAGTATCGAGTGTCTAATAGAGGAAGGCAGAGAACAGGTGGGAAGGGGCCGCAGCAACAGTCCCAGTGATTTTGCTGCAGGGGTTGAGAGGGACTCTGAGTGGAATGTATGTTTGTTACCCTTGTGATTGTCCCCCATTCCCCCAACCATCTCCCCAAGCTTATGTGTCCAGCACACTCAAGAATTATGGAGGAGAGGAAAAGAGGCAGGAAAGAAGATGAGACAGAAGGAAGGGCAAATAATTAAGTGGAACCTCCTATCTACAGAACGCTGTGACTGGTTGAAATAAAAACCGCAAAAACAAAGAGTGTCACACAGCTCTTTGCTCTAGGCTTTATGCTGGACACAGAGGCCACAGGCCCAGTGGCACAAAGATGCATGAATCTCTGAGCACCTTTTTCTTAGCTTGAATGTCATATTATAATGGCCCATTACCCATTTTTCAAAAGAGACTGAGTTCCTCTAAGGCACTACTCTGCCGTTTGCCTCTTTGTGTCTGCAATGCCTAGTGCTGCATAACTTCCGCGCAAATGGAGACACCCTTGAGAGTGAAATGGGTGTATTAATAATTATGCCTGGAAAATAGACCTAAACTGGGACTGCAAAATGAAGAAATGTTGATCAGTCAATATATTTTCAAAGAGTGAATGAAACTTGGGCCAGTTATTTGAGCTTAAGGCAAACCTTAAAACACTACCAAACGTAAAATAGCTAGTGAGAATCAGCTGCATAACACAGGGAGATCAGCTCAGTGCTTTGTGACCACCTAGAGGGGTGGGATAGGGAGGGTGGGAGGGAGGGAGATGTAAGAGGTAAGAGATATGGTAACATATGTATATGTATAACTGATTCACTTTGTTATAAAGCAGAAACTGACACACCATTGTAAAGCAATTATACTCTAATAAAGATGTTAAAAAAAACCCTCAAAACAACAACAACAAAAAACAGTTGCCAAGCTAGCTGGTTAGCAGTTGACAGCTGAGGGCATTTTGACTCTTTAATTTTGTGCCAGTTAGGACACCTTATCACTGTGCATTATTGGGTTGTGACTGTGCAGAAATGCAAAGACAGATGTGTGCGAGAATAGTCACTCCATAGCCATGTAGAGAGTGACAAAACCTCCTCTCCAACTCAGGAGGAGCATAATAAAAGGACCTGTTGGTGGGGATCTTTCTTGGCATCCTGGAGCCTTCAGGGGTGGATGTCTATACTGAGCTCACATCAGAATAAAAAAAAAAAAAAGAAGAAGAAGAAAAGGAAGCAAGACAAAGAAAATGAGAGGGGATGAATATCCCTGCTGGAGACAATGACTAGTTTAAGCAGTGTAGGGGAAAAAAATTATTTATTTATTTTTTTGTGCCAGTTCCTTTTGCACGACTTCAGAACATTCTATGACAGCCCAGCAGGCAACTTGGCGCTGTCATAAGAGACCTGGGAGACAAAGGGAGTGCAGTAAGAAATGGGACCAAATATCACTGCTGAGGGCCTGGAGGTACATTCTGGAATTTTCTAACCCACAGGTAAAGAGGGAGATAAGAAAAAAACTTCTAAAGAGAGTAACTTTCTCCCCCCATCTTCACCCATTTTCACTGAAGGCAAAAAAGAAACGAGTGAATGTTCATCTTTGGCTAGGATTCTTCTTATGTAAAAGAGTCAAGTCAGAAAAAACAAAAAAAAATTTTCAGAGTCTGGTCATGGGGGGATCATCTCAGTGTAAAATGAAGGTGCCCATTGATGACAGAAAACCTCACTCTTTCTAGTGCAGGTTTGGCCCTTTCTCCAAGCTTTTCTTTTCTAACAACAGAACTAAGAGCCTGTAGTCCCTGTGATCGCCTGTCTGTGCCTTCAGTATTTCAAACAGCAACTGTGAAGCAGACCTGTGAGAGTTTCAAAGATAGAGGCCCCTCATTCATGGCCAGTCAAAAGAAAAAGGGTGGGGGGAGGTTTCTACCCTTGAAAGCAGCTGTGCTGGGCTCTGACTCAGGGGCTGGACATCCAAGGCTGAGGTCAGAGGATTACAGCTTCGTTCCTCTCAGGAGGACAGTGCTTTGCATCTGCAGAGAGTAGAGGTGGCCGCATCTTGTTCTCAAGTCCTTTTCCCTTGGTTGCCTTCCCTTCTCCTCTTTATTTGGTTAAATGTTCAGTGTTATAGCCTTTTGAGGACCAGCACACATGCTTCTCTTTCCTCCCTCCCATGCTGTTCACAGGGTGCATGGTGTATATAGTTTTGCATTGCTAGGCAACTCTACTGTAGGGTGTGTGTGTGCATGTGTGTTATGTGAGTGTGTTATACATGTGGTACACGGGCATGCATGTATCTGTGGATGGTGCATGCATAATGTATATGCACATGTGTATCATATGTATGTATATGTGGTGAGTGATTATGTGTGCTGTGTACGTGTGTGCGTTGTATGCTTTAAGTATGTTGTGTATGTATGTGATATGCATGCGGTGTATTCTGTATATGTGTTTCGAGTGTGTTGTGTGTTATGGTGTGTGTGTGAACGTGTGTGATATATGCATGCATCCATGTGTGTCATGCATGTTGTCTGTAGTGTGTTGCAAGTGTTAGATATGCATTGAAAGTTTTATGCATGTCACATATTTTATGTACGTTGTGTATGATGTCCATGTTATGTGTGTTGTATAAGTGTACATGTGTGAGTTTTATGTGTGTTGTAGTGTGTGATCCATGTGTACATGCGTATCATCAGGATTGTGGAATCCCTTTCTCATGTTAATTTCTTGTGCAGGGTATGCTCTATAGTTTGTTTCTCTTCAACTTTGGGGGCTTGATGGGACCACTTTTCTCCAGATATCCCTGAGCAGTGAAGAAGATGGCAGAGCTCCTGAGTTAATGAATGAATTTACCATTCCTCGGTAAATAACGGCTAGCTTTCTGTTAGTTTATCAGCTATTCCACATGCCTGAACCTCTTCCTGGAGCCATCATTCTCTCCCAGTTATCACTCACTTTCACATGGAGTTGTCATCTGTCACTCTCTCTGAATCTTCCTCAATTCCCGCTCGTCCATTAAGCTGTAGGGACATATCCCTCCCTCACAAACATGATGCCATTAAAATGGACTCCCTGTGGTTAACAAAGAATCAACTGCCAAATTTATTGGGCACAGCAATCCTTGTCTTACAAAAATTAAACAACTGCATTGTTGAACATTTCCTCCTTTTTGAAATTCTCTCCTCTTCTGAATTCTGCAACAGCATATTATCATGATATTCCCCCTGCTTCCCCAGCTGCTCCTTAATCTTCTCCATCTCACCCTCTTCTTCAGCCCATTTTTAAAACGTTAGTTCCCAGTGTTCCATCGTGGTCTCTACATATTAGTCTATTCATTTTCCCTGGCTGATCACATTTACACAATCAACCTCAATTGTCTCCTCATGGATGAGCCACAAGTGTCCAAGCACAGCCAAGACCCCTTCTGGGTGCAGACGTGAAGTTCTACCTCTTGCTAGACAGTGCCACTCACATATACCAGGAAGTACCTCCCAAAGGATCTGCTCAGAGCCTACCTCTCCCCTTCCTCTTATGTCTGTCACTGGCACCATTGTACATACGACCACCTGGCCAGAAACTGGAGATAAT
The DNA here is from genome assembly GCF_059928025.1 of Delphinapterus leucas. Classification (NCBI taxonomy): domain Eukaryota; kingdom Metazoa; phylum Chordata; class Mammalia; order Artiodactyla; family Monodontidae; genus Delphinapterus; species Delphinapterus leucas. Next base: position 41,486,940 of record NC_143133.1, read on the forward strand.
TCTTCACCTTCTCTTAGGGGAGGGTAATATTCTCTTTGGAGGGTTGTTGCAGGAATAAAAGGAGGTAAGAAATGAAAATAAATTTAATACATCACCTGGCTTTCAGTAGGTAACCAGAAAACCTGTCTTTCATTTGTCTTAAAAAAGTACTGTGAAAGTTCATGGAGTCAGAGTTTATTTTCAGATGGGAGTTTTCATATGACTTTAATAAAAATTTAAATAAAATTATAATATTTAAATAACAAAAGAACAAGGACTATCTGACCAGCATTATATGGGTAATAAGACACTTTTACAACTTCGCCTCTCTAGATGTTCAGAAATCTATGGGGTTGAAGGACGGATTATTTTCTTAACTTTGTAGACAAGGAAATTTTGCTTCTAGTGGATTCAATGATTTCCTCTAAATCACCTGGCTTATTAGTAGCAGGACTTGGATTTCAAACTAATCCTCCCAAATTCTGTGTTCTGTTTGCCACTTGTGACCTGACAAAGACAAGATAGACAAGATAGGTGGTGTTACATTGTCCAACTGGCCAGATTGACAGGGGACCAGCCACTTATGAGCCCAGAGCAGGGCCAGTGGCTGAACTGGGAGGTAGTCTAATCACCATAAGGGTCTTTGGTGAGGTTGAAGTTTATGACAACTTTTAAGAAATGGACATACCTTTGGGAAGAAGAGTGAAGGCAGTATGTGAGTGGGTGGTGTGACACACAGAAAAGGACAGATGAGATGAAGGAATAGCCTCAGGAATGTGTATGTGCCAGACAGATTATGTTGATTATTTTGCCCATCTCTGAGTGATCATGCATGGGAGAGTGGCTAGAATGTGATCCAGGTGTCAGGACAACTCAACACAACTTGCTACACACACATTTTAGAGTTTGTAAAGTAAAATCATATGTATGATCTGATGTGGGCCTTGCAAACCACTCTCTGACATTTAAATCATTATTAGTATTATTATTCCCCTTTTACAGGTCAAGAAACTATGAGGTTCAGAGTAGAGAATTTCTTATTAGTCATGTTCCAAGGTCAATTAGCAGAAAGACAATAGACATAAATCTAGGACTGTAGACCAGAAATCTTTTAAACTTGTTTACAATGCTACATCTGGTGTTTGTCCTTGTTCTCTCATCTTGGGGGAGAACCTGAACTTAAGTGTCTTTCATAAATGTAGATAATGACCATGCTACCTAACCATGGCCTTGCTTGTGAAATCCATATTAACAATATACATGGAAGAAAGTTGAAAAATCCAATATACAGAACTAAAGAGTTTTGGCATGAGTTTCCATTTCTGCTGCCTTTCTGGTCCATGACTTTCAGCCTTATCTCGTGGAGGCAACTTTTTCCTCTACTGGTCAAATGCATGCACTTAGCCTGCTTCAGCCATCAGCACAATGTGTCCTTGATTCCTGCACAGGAGGCTCTGGCTAATTCCTGTGCTGTTGTCAGATCAGAGATGTCGGAACGTCAGTGGGGGAAGTCAGATCTCAAGGGCCAAGCTCTTCTTTTTACAAGGGAGGGCACACAGGTTTGCAGTGGTGAAATGTAACAGGCCCAAGGTCACACAGATGGTTAATGGAAAAGCCATTTCTAATAAACCATCTGTGTTTTTCTTTTCTAGACTTTAGCCTCGCCTTAGGACTTTTCTTTCCACATCAATGTATTTAAACAAAGAAAAAAAAGGATACTCAGACCCCTTGTTTTAAACTCTCAACTTTCTGTCCTGTGGTCCAGGTCTGGGTTCAGGCGGGGCATGGCAGGGAGGGAACACTGGCTAATCATATCACCTCTTGAGAGAGTATGTTAGCCAACGAGTGTTTTTGGTTTTGTTATTATCAGCACTTTGGCAAATGTAACATGCTTCTGGCTACTTCTATAAAAGGAGAAAAATAGAAAGAGAAAAAAGAGAAAAGAGGTGAAAGAAATACTGATGGCATAAAGGTATAGGTGGAAGTGATAATAACAATAATAACTAACATTTGTTGAATGCTTAGTGTGTGCCTAGGTGTGTGCTTCACATCATCCTAGTTCATCCTTGTGAAACCTCTGAGACAGTTATTATTATTATCCTTAGAAAAAGGCTTAGCCTGAGTGAGGTTATGTGTGACTTCGAGTAGCATGACAAGGCATTAAAAGAGAAAGGTAGAATTTGAACCTGGGCCATTAGATTCCAGAGATTTTGTGCCCATGCATTATGAGGACAGGGAACAGAGAAGCATTCCTGTTGAGATGCCAGGATTTCCAGATAATCAAGACATCAGTGATGTTAGTGTCTGTTAGGGGTAGAGGTACCCATAGAAGATGGTAGAAGATGACACAGAGTCCTCAGTGATTTGTTCATTCTTTCATTCAACAGGAACTATCCTATTGGTTAGAGATTTTAAGTAAGTGAGATGCAGCTCCCACCTGTAGTTGAACTTTCTTGATCTGTGGCTCTTTGTTAGTTGTGGCAGGCAGAATTCTAAGATGACCCTAATGCCCCTCACTCTTGTTTAGTCTCCTCCCCTTTGAATATGGGTAGAACCTCTAAGTATGAAGAATGTGAGGTTAGAGAGAGAGGAGAATTGACACTGACTACTCTTAAGATTCTTGGCTATGAAAAGATGGGAAGAAAGAGTTATGGCAGGGACGGGGGACGCCAGATACAGAATGTGTTTAGAGATACAGAAGGCAGAAAAAAAGCTGAAGCAAAATCTCTGATCGAGATTGGAGATGAGGCTGAGAACATGAGCTGAGAGTAAAGAAGAGATTGTCCATGAAACAATGTCTTACTTGTTTGACTGCATTGTCTCCTCTAAGTGTGATTGAAACTGGGGAGAATGCCATTTGATCAAAAAGAATGGGACTTTGCAAACCATTTAGCCCTGTTATAAAATTTTCACGTTTAATGTTGATGTGTATATTTACATACTTTCTGCTCATAAGCCTCTAATATAACCTTAACTTGAGGGTGTGTGTCTCATAGATATTCAGACTCCTCCAAGTTTTATAACTCTCTTCCTCCTGGGCATATGTTAGGATTTTATTTTTCTCTCTCCTTGCAGTTAGGCATGGCTGTGTGACTTGCTTTGGCCAACGAAATGTCATTGTATCACTTCTGGGAAAGCACTTTAGAACAAGTTCACAATTGCTATGTTGCCTTTCCCTGTGCTACCATAATCAGCAATGGTTTAGAGATGGCTGCTCTGACAGCCTGAGCTCTGGAGTGAGAAGGACCCAGAGAAGCCTGCAGCTAATCCATGGTGAGCATTTAGTATGAATCAGAAATATGGGATTGTTTGTTACTGCAGCATAATTTAGATCATCCTGACAAACGCAATACATAGGTAAATAACATCGTGTTCCACATTATTAAGACATTCCAAGGTGGTTGAAGGACACATGCCAAGGGCAGGGGACCGTTAAAAGGACAGCAACAAAAACAGTAACGTAACAACAAGAATAGCTGCGGCAGCCAAGTAGAAGCAAAATCAACAGTAGCTTTGTCTCCTGCTCTCTGGGTATCCATGGCAATTATAGTTGCTCTGAGAGTTACATTGGCTTTTCCAAGAACTCGCTGTTCTTTCAAAGCAGGGACTGTCTATCCACATTTACCATATCATTTCTCTACAACTTGTCTTTAGGGTGGAAGAACATTCCACTGGCTGGGTTTATGATGTTCTGCTTCACTCCCTCTGGCCTGAAGTAGAGTCGAATTATAAAGTAGGGCCAGCCTTATCTTGGGAAGCCATGCAACAATGGTATCTGGAGGTGAGTGTTGAAATATGTCTTGGGGCTTTGGGAAATGTTTTCAATTCAACATTGTGTGATCATCATCCAAAGAGTCTTGATAGTATCCTTTAGGAGTCACTGAATACAAACAGGAAAAAAAAAAAAAAAGAGAGAAACGACCTTGCATTCAGATGCTTCAAACCAATAAGTGAACCAGCAAATGTTTAGAAAAGGATTTGTGGATTCAGTAAGGATAATGACTATAGTTTTATGCATATATCATATATAACATTAATCATTAGTGTAATCACATATATTCAGATAAACTCACATATACCAGGGCTCAGGGTCATTTGGTAGAAGACTACATGGGTATCAGAGGACCTGCATTTAGTTCCAGCTCATCATTAATCAGCCAGGAAATCTTGGGCAAATAGCTTAGTTTCCATTACATTCCTTGGACCCAGAGAAGTTTGCATTCTAGAGCTCTGCAATCTGGGAGTTTATACTTACAATGAAACACCCCTCTGCCTGCCCCACTCCTTTAAAGGTTGCTCTTCTTAAAGGTGTTTCATAGACATTTCCATCAAGTTTTACTAAAGGAAGAGGCAAAGGAGACACTACTTCAATTGGTATCTCTGGCCACGGCCTCAAGTGATCCCTCTTCTATTAGTTACCCATTGCTTTATAACAAATTACACCAGAAACAAACCTGCATTATCTCATTGCTCCTGTGGGGCTGGGATCCATGAAGAGCTTAGCTGGGGTTATCTGGTGTCTCACCATCAACCAGGGTTTAATTCATGTCAAGACTCAAATGTGAAAGGATATACTACCAAGCTCAGCCACACAGTTATTAACAGGGTTCTGTTCCTTGTGGGTGGTATGACTAAGGGCTTTAGGTCCTTGCTGGCTCTTCCTTGCCATGTGGACATCTCAGTAGGGCAGCTGACAACATGGCAACTGGCTTTATCAGAGTGATTAAGTGAAGAGAGAGAGAGATAGGCAGACAGAGAAGGAAAGTCACAGTCTCTTATAACCTAATCTCAGAAATGTTATCCCAGAACTTTTGTTGTATTCTATTCTTTAGAGGAAAGTTATAGGTCTAGCATATCTTCAAGGGGAGGAGATTACACAGGGATGCAAATACCAGGAGGTGGAGATCACTGAGACCATCTTAGAAGTCTACTTATCACACCTTGCAAGCCAAATACGTCTTTGAAGTTTTATCTTTAAAATGTATGCATATTTATATTTTATGCTAGAGTATGTCTATGTTTATTTTAATAGAAGGGTAATGTTTTGAATTACTTATTATCAGAAAAAAAAAAGCTTTTCTAGGAAAATGCACTCTGCTTACCCCATAACTTTCATTGTGCCAGCTTGCAGGTGTAAACTGTGCTTGGAGGGGCATGGTCTTGGGTCATTTCCCTATATCTTCAATTCCAATTTCATCATTTATATAGAGGAGGAAACTAAGGCCAGAAAGGGTTAGTGACTTGCTCAAGGTCACTACCCCTCAAGACAATGACAGTTAGGACTAGATCCTGGGACTCTGGGTTTTGGGTCAAGAATAGTTTTTTCAAGACCTTTTTTTTACTTGAGTCTCTTCCATCTGTTCTAGCTTTTAGCACCTGCTGTCCTCAGCATGTTCAAATAGTGTCCAGAACATGTAGCTTTTTCTCCTAGTGATGCCGTGAGGTCTTAAACTCAGGAACCAAGTCCCATTGTTCCTGGCACATTGCTAGTCATATAAGATGTGCTCAAAGAGTCTATTGTATATATTCTTTTTTCTTAATGTGGGAAATCTTGATCACGAGGTTCCTGTTATCTATCAAAACATTATTTTTCATCACAGTCTCTTAAAACTGTCTCTCACTCTCCTCCCATGGCCTTACCCAAGCCCTCATCCTTGTTCTCTTTTTTTGTTGTTGTTATATTAATTGACTTTATTTTTTAGAGCAGTTTTAGGTTTACAGAAAAATTAAGCAGAAACTACAGCATTCCTAAATACCCCTCTGCTTCTCCAACTACCCCCCATTCCCTCACAGTTTCCTCTATTATTGACATTCGTGTGGTACATTTATCACAATTGATTAACCAATATGTTATTAACTAAAGTCCTGATTTATGCTAACAAGCTCCAAACAAATCCCTTGACTCCAACGTTCTTTTCCATTTCAGTATATTCTCCTCCCTTTAGCCTGGGTAGCATTTTTAAAGCAGATCTCATTCCCCTGCTGAAAGCTCATTGATCTATTCCCATTTTATTCAAAGGTGGCTGATATCTTCGTTTGGCCAAGTAGCATCTTCATGACAAGTTCTCCGGCTTAGTTTTCAGTTTCATCTTATCCTCTTTTGGCATGAATCTTACTGCTTGTTGGAGCTGCACTCCGTGAACATTCTCAAAATGGTAGAACTGTCTTCAGCCTTCGTGCCTATCTCCAAGCTGCAACCTCAGCTCTGAGTCACCTTTCCTCATGCCTCTTCTTTATCTACTATAGTTTATCTACTATCGTTTTTCCTTGTAGCTTCAGCATGACACCCAGATCAGGTGCCATCAACCACAAAAATCTCAACAAAAACCACACTGCAATGAGCAATTTGGTTATCACTTACTGAGTTATTATGACACCTCAAACACTGCACTAAGTATAATATACATTATCCTGTTTCTTTTTTTTCCACAATAACTTTAAGAGTTCAGTATGTATGAGCTTTATGAGGAAAGTTATGTTCAGAGTGGCTAAGATACACCAGGCCTCACAGCTAGTCTAAGGCAGAGCTGGCCTGCAAGTTTAGGTCTGTCTTATGTTCTCATACCATAAGGAATGTCTGAGATTTAGAATGTTGAGCCAAATTTTCAGGTAAAACTGAATCAGCATGACCTTTAGGACACTGTCTCTGCCTTGCTCTTGTGCCGTGCTCTTGTGAATACCCTTGTGATTGATCAAATTTGTGTGACATTTGCTAAAAACCAGCAATCTTCACTTTTCCTAATTAAATTGGAGGATTCATTTGAAATGGCTCCAGGAGGATGGCTACTAGCAACATGACGTGGGTATCACAAAGATCTATTCTCCTGTTTGTCTCTATAAAGTCTTCATAACTGACTTTGAAATCCTCAATAATCTGGTCTTTGCATCTGGATTTGGGGTATCAGCTGTTTATAGCAGTGGATCTCAAACATTAGCTTGTTAGAATACAGATTACTAAACCCTGAGGGTTTCTAATTCAGTAGTCTGAGATGGGGTTCGAGAATTTGTTTTTAACATGTTCCCAGGTGATGTTGCTGCTGCTGCTGGTGGTCCATGGACCATGGATTATATATTGAAAACCACTGGTTTACAGAAACTGCCTAGGAGTGTTAGGGGAAGGGAACCAATGGCTCCCCAGCATAGAAATTAGCTTGAGTACTGCTCCACCCTCTTGGAGAAGGTAGCAACCTTCCTCCATTGCCTCAGCTGACCTGTTTTCCTAGCAACTAAGAGTGAGATTTTAAGGTCATTTTTCAGATAATTCTATTCATTACTTCACATTATTATTATTATCTAAGTCTGGACTTTTTTTTTTTTTACTTCTTAAACGAGATAATAAATATCTTTATTGTTTAACTCAAATTTTCTTGGGACATCTATTAAAGCATCCTAAGTGATATAGGCCTGTACATGAGCTTCTGAAAAGTGTCATCCCCCCATCCCCCACTCACCATAGCCATGATTATACTTTTCTTTTTTCCTCCTATGAAATGAGAAAGGGGTCTTTCCCTCTATCTAAGATGGATGTTTTGGATTCCTTCCCTCCAGCCTTGTTGAAGTTCTTATTTCAACAATTAACCACTTTAAGTTCCATTCTATCAGTCTCTTTACCTTGCCCTCTTCAGCATATAAACATACTCAACTCTCTTCCATCCTTAAGATAATATTCTGAGGATGCTCTTCTTTGCCACTTCAACTACAAGACTGAAGACAAATGTTGGCAATCAGATTCTCCACAGCCAGAAATTGTTGACATTTTTAAGGCTATGCACAGTTATTGGGAGAAGCTGTAATGGTTTCAGACACAGCAATATTGGCCTCTTTCTCCTGGAAAGAAACAGAAAATGTGCCAGATTGGCAAATGGTGGGAAAATAAAAAGGAATGTGCTATTGTTTACATGACCTGTGGTTATATCCAGAACATGCCTAAAAATATTGACAGGGACTTCAAGAAGAGGATAAGGTCTATATATGTTCACTTTCCCTTTGTAGAACGTATTCAAGAAAAAGTGTCTCTTGTTTAAATCTGAAACATCTTTGGTTGTAAAAACAAATTAAAATGCATCTGCCGGTTTGCTTGAAGCCAGACATTGCTCTGCATTTTACATGTATGGAAAGGTAAGGTACTTCGTGAAAGAAATGTGAAAGAATGGGAGTTAAGACTCAGGTGGTTTGAACCAATGGGCCATATCAATTATTATTACCCATCCTGCTCCGCTCTCATTTAGGCTTTCAGAAAGAGTTGACAGCAAACTGTCTCCAGTTCTTGATGTCTAGTTTTAAATGGGCTACAATATATTCTCTACCCAAAAAGGCAGCACTGACAGCCTTGGGACAGTTCAGAAATTACCTCAATTTTCAGATTCAGTGGAATTACAACAGTCCCTCATTTAACCTAATTGACCTACTCCATTCAATACCGTTGACTATTCTCTTCTTTAGAAAACTGTCTTTCCCTCTTCTCTTTTGACCTTGGTCCTGATCCTCCATCTGTGTGTTCCCAATCTTTGCAGCCTGCTTCTCACCCTTTCTTGTCCCTCAAATGTTTGTATTTCACTGGATTTTGTTCCTGGTCCATTATTACTCTGTATGAATTCCCTGGTCAAATGCTTGTGGCTTTCTCTCTATCAATAAACTTTCTCCCAGTCCTGAACAGTCTCTAGGTCAATGCTTTACCTTATGAGGCATTTTGAAAATTTTGGGGGATATTTCTTTTATTATCATGATGAATGGGGGAAAGAGGACTACTGGTATTTAGAAGGCAGGGCCCAGGGAGACTAGCATCCTGCAATGCATTGCATGGTCCCTCCCGCACAATACAGAATTGTTCTGTGCTCTGTATGACTTTGCCATTCTGCCATTCATGTGAGTAAAAAAACTGATTATAATTGTGTGGACCCAGAAAGTATGTCTGTTTTTCATAAAATCCCAAAGAAATTTTTGTTTATTTTTATTATACCTTGGATGTCCAAGAATGCAATGAATGTGCAAATCAATAAGCAATTGTACTTTTCTTTTTTCAGAACTTTACTCTGAGTTATATAAGTGATCACCATTTTGAAAAATCACATTAATGATGGTGATATTGTTCATATGATTTGAGTCTCCAATTTAACACACTTGTGTCAGTCTGCATTCAAAAGCATTCTACTTATTTATACCAATGTGCCTAATTATCCCTATTTCAAAATGCCACATTAAAAATTCAACAATATTCAACTGAAAGTTATGTTAACATTTATTTATTTTTTATCTCAGCCTGTTATTCTTGCCTTCCTCCACATGGCTAGCCCTAGACAATAGAGGAGAAGAAGATACATAATGAATATCAATAAATATTAGAGACACCTAAATAGCATTCATTAATTATCAGGCACTGCTTTAAGGGCCTGTCATATTTTAACTCAATCCTCACACTAACTCTAAAGATAGTTATTATCATTGCTCCCATTTTATAAGTGTGCAGGATACAGAGGTTAAGTAAGTCTCCCAAGGGAAAATAGCCAGTAGGTGTAGGTCTGATTTGAACCAAGAGTCTATGTTCTTAAATCATCATGCTACACTGATTCTCAGAAAGGCAGGAGTTTAGAGTATGGGCAATTAGTGAAAATGTGGAGGAGGGCAAATAGCAACATTCCAGAAAGTCCTAGAGAGAGAAATCGCATCAAACTAGTTTATTCCAACTGCAAGTGGACGTGTACATTGAGAGCCAAGATATTATTAATAATTTTTATGAAAAGTAAAAGTCTAAGTTGTTGGAACATCCTGCCACCTTGATCTAGTGTTTCACCTACTCAAGGAATCTCTCCAGTGTCTTCTACCCACTCCTCATGTTGAATTCTTTTGTTCTGGTGCATTATCCCCCATTCTGCCCATGATTTGGATTTTTCTTTCAGTTCCTAAGAATTGATAACTTGGTTACCTATTTGTCAAAGTTGATTTTTCTCTTGGACTCTGCCTTGTATAATCCAAGGGCCTATCCTTCCCATCCCAGACTTCCAGGACCCCGCCTTAGGTGCAAGTCTCTGGGTCTCCTTTTAGCTAGGATGAAGCATAGAATACCACCAGAATTTCTTCTATATCCAACAGAGTAAGAGCTGCTGGAGTGGGTGTCTCTTAAGATTCCTTTTTGCTCTAATGAGGAACACTTTTTTTTTTTTCAGTTTGCAAATGGTCCCATAATTTAATTTAACAGTGTGTATGACAATATGTAATAAATACCATAAAAAAAAGTATATGTCGTTCTGCGTGTGTTAGCTCATTAAAATGAATGCTTGCTAGATTCTGCAGCAAGCTTTGGTAGCCTGGTGCTAACTCATGTAAATTGCCATGACAAATGTGCTTTAGGACCAATAAAGTGTGTCCTGATTCATTAACAATCAGATCCAACATCTCTCTGTTGGTTCCCCAGAAAAGTCGAGTGGAGATGGGTGGGAGAGAAATTGCTGCCTGCACTCTGCCAACCTTCAGGCATTCTGATTAGCATGTGTGATTTGGCAGCCAACTTTTGTGACACCGTGCACCTGTGTTATTGCCCTGGCATTTTTGATCCTGCAAGCGCTGGAAAGGCCTTGGAGCTCAGAATGTTCTTACGGCCAATACTTGTTGTGGACTCTGAATTTATGTCGACTCCCCAGCCTCCTTCTGGCTCAAAAAAAAACAAACAAAAAAACGCTTTACTGAGCTCAGAAGGGGGCTGCCAGATTAAGCTCAGCACAGGTGAGTGGCAGTGGAGTCAGTCCAAACAGTAAACAAGGATATCTCCTGTTACAGAAGCACAGTGGAGCCACAGGTATAAATATGCAATGAAGCTGCACGGAGGGGAGGCAAGCTCATGTTTTATAATGTATTTCTGTCCTACACAGCATCTGAGATTCCAGGCACAGTCCAGATTGTGGCTGGTGGGGTTTTTCCAGGAAAAAAGCACCTCCCCCGTTACTTAGTAAAAATATAATTTGGAATTGTAGGAATGATTTGCAAGAGGTTAGATATGTTGACATATGCCTTTGTTATTCCTTTTGCTCCCAAGCTTTGCTGTTTAACTGTATTTGATACAAACTGCTTCAAGAACAAAATATTGAAAAATGTATTTAACAGAACTCTATAGTCCTGGGAAGTCACATGTCTCAAAACCTCAGCGGCCTGTGGAAGGTCTCTCACCTTTTATACTTTTACAGTTTAGGAAGTTGACCTTCCCTACTGCATCTGATAGGAATATTGACTAAATCTGTGGAGCACTCTAAAGTTTAACACACAAGCTCATGAGCTTTCTTTAATTGAATTCCCTAAGAGGGCATATTTCCCAATTTACATTTGAGAAAAATGATACTCAGGATAGCTTAGGGACCTGCCCAATATCATAATGCAAGCAGGCAATATATGAGGACACTAACTCACGTCTTCTCATTTTAAATCTCATGCTTGTCTCACTCCATTTAAGTGCTTTTTGTGGGGAAAGAAGTGTGTCCTCTTTCCTTTGGTACTTCTATGTCCTGTATTTTCACCTCTTCTTGGGAGTAGACCTTGATGAGCAGAATCTGTCCACCCCGACACTGGCTCCTATCATCTTATCTTTGTAGAAGACAATTAGATATATGCCAAATGGAAGTCAATCAGCAGCCAGCTTTGATGCCCATTTGGTGCAGAATTTACTATACATCTGGGAGAATAGGTACCTATAAAATTGAGTTAGGCAAGATGTTTTGAATGCCTTCTATGTTCCAGACATCTGGTAATTGACTTTTAGAGTATTTGGAGAAACCTGACTTTTATGAATATATCCATCCCTCTACCTCCCATCCTATCATACATCAATACAACCTACTATTCAGACTACTGTCCATACTACTCTCCATATATCCAGCCATCTACCCATTCTTCTAATCATTAATCAGTTTAAATCATTTAAGTGCTAAATCATATGTAATAGGGTCCCCTTCAAAGAAAGACAATAAAGGAAGAAAAAAATAAACCCCAACAAACAATACAAATAAAATCCCTTTGGACTTAATATATTGAAATTAAGATGAAGACTTATCTTCTTGAAATTATATTGCCCCATTTATGTTTTCTGTGTCTTAGTAGGGGCCAAAAACTACTCAATAAACGTATATCTATACTATATGTTGAGTTTTTATAGTGACAACAGCCCAAAATTGCCTTGGCACATTGGACTGCATTCCTTGCATTCTCATACCCTATATTTCATGCCAATGATACTGAGCAGGACCCTGTGGGGCTCCTGGGAACAAAAGCCTTTCTGTGTCCCCCGTTTCTTGATTACAGGAAATAAGCTACATTCAGCCTCAAGGACCCTCCCTGAGTTCCATCAAGCAGGTTCAAATAGATGCTATTAAGGAAGAGAGGGTGTGCAGACAAAGGAAAGCCAAAAAAACAGTAGTGCAGCCTTGTGGTAGGGTCCTTGTTCTCCCTCAGGGATACACATAAGAATATCTTTGAACAGTTTTGCAGATACTGAGACCCCCAACCAAGTGGGAGAAATTAACGTTATGGTGCTCTCAATCACGGAGACCCCAGACCCGTTGGAACCAGAAGGTTGATGATGCTGACTCACCCACTTACCTCACCACCAACCAATCAGAAGAATGTCTAAGAACTGCACACGCTCTCTCTGAACCATTACTATAAAACTTCTCATTACCCCGTCCAGGTGGGGACACACAGTTTGGGGGGGAATTAGCCCACTGTGGCTCCCTTTGCCTGGCAAAGCAATAAAGCTATTCTTTTCTACTTCACCCAAAACTCTGTCTCCAAGATTTAATTTGGTGTCAGAGTACAGAGGTCAGATTCGGCCTCACCAGTGAATAGAGCTGACTTCCAGTGTACTCCTCAAAGTTTTCTTTCCTTTTCTTCCCAAGATGAAGAATCTCAGACACAAAGGAAATGCTTCGACAGTAGCTTTGGAAGCTTTCCTAAAAGTGGATTTACTGCTATTTCTAGTTATGGCATAGCTATCAGCCTGTACTAGTACATCTATTCAGTGTAATTGAATACTTAGAAGAATGAAATATGCTTCATAAAATGCAGGTGTAAAATCAATTGCAGCAAGCCAAGTTAAAAACGAAAAACAAAAACCAAATAAACAAACAAACAAAAAAACTGCACCAAGGAATATTTATTGGCATTGATTGTACTTTATTTTATTTTTTATTATATTTATTCTTCAATTTTACCACTTTGATTTCTTATTAAGAGATTGCATAAAAAATTATGCAAAAGTCCCAGTTAAACAAGGAATAGACAGAACTTGGTGAACACATTATTGTAAAAATAAAATATTTACCAAAAATATAGATGACTAATAGGAAGAGCTAATGTATACTTGGTCCTTACTAAGTATCAGGCATGAAGTACATATACATGATTACTTAATTTACCTTCACAACAGTTCTTTAAGTTAAGCAGCACTGTTACCCCATCTTACAGTTTGGCAGCTGGGGCACATGTAAATTATGTAATACATCCAGGGGTACTGAGCTAGTCAGTGACAGAGCAGGGATTCAAAACAATTCAAGGTGTCTAAATCTCACTAATGTTATTTTAATTAAGGAATCTTGGACCCATCAAAGCTCACTCTTCAGGCAATATGGAAAGGAGCTTGCATTTCCTCTTTTCCTTAGCTTTTTTTTTTTTTTCAACAAAGAAAGACACATTTAGGGATTCCTTTTATTTAGAAAAGTGTTAAAACAGGCATTTCAAGGAGTGAGTGAAATACAAGAGTTGGTGGGATCCTGGACATGTTGTTTGGAAGGACAAACAGAAAATAATAAAGTGAATTCTTGGCTACAATAGTAACCCATATGTGCTCAAGTTAAAGTGACAAGGGGCAGTAGAAGAAAAAATTTGGTTGAGGGCACAGGTAGACTGAAAAGATAAAAAGAAAACTATAAGCAAAAAGGTAGGGAAGTGAAGACATCTGTGCATGTTGGAGAAGGTGGGATCAGTGGAATGGTGGGTTTGAGAGTTATATTCCTTTAGGAAAGTATTGACTAGGGGAGAATGGTGGCTATGTATAATCTGCTTGTCATCATTACAGCCTAGATTTCAATGTACTGTGCCTTGAATTCTATTATTTGACATAAAAACCCACCTAAGAGTTGGTTCTCTCTACCTGCTTCTGGAATGTTAGACTTCCTGGAGAATTATTTCCCAACTTTGTCATTTGACAGATACACTAGTTTCCTAGGGCTGCCATAAAAATGCCACAAACCTGGTGGCTTAAAACAGCAGGAACTTATTGTCTCACAGTTCTGGCAACCAAAAGTCTTAAGTCAAGGTGTTGGCAAGGTTGGCTATTTTTGGAGGATCTGAGGAATAATATGCTCCATGCCTCCCTCCTAGCCTCCAGTGGCTAAGGGCAATCCTTGACATTAATTGGCTTGTGGTCTTATCACTCTAATGTCTGCTTCCATCCCTATATGGTTGGTTTCCATCTGTGTGTCTCTGTCTCTTCACATGGTGTTCTTCCTGTGTGTCCATGTCCAAATTTCCCTCTTTGTATAAGGCCACCAGTCATATTTGATTAGGCTCACCCTAATGACCTCACTAACTTGATTAAATATACAAAAGCCCTATTTACAAATAAGGTCATCTTTACAGGTGCTGGATTTAAGACTTCAGCACATCTTTTTTTTTGGGGGGGGGACACAATTCAAGTCATAACAGCAAAGTTAGCAGATATGATGATCACTGCTTTCTCACATCCAAGGCTTAGGATTTTCAAAATCAGATTTTATTTGTGTGAGTTGATCCCAGCCCCAAATCCAAATCAATTTCTTCCCACTCTTTCATTCTGGGAAACTTTTTTCTAACCACTGAGAGGCCATGATAAAGGATGTGGTTCATCCTCCTACACTGTTGGTAGGAATGTAAACTGGTGCAGCCACTGTAGGAAATAGTATGGAGGTTCCTCAAGAAACTAAAAATAGAGTTGCCATATGACCAGCAATCCCAATCCTGGGCATATATCCAGACAAAGCTATAATTCAAAAAGATATGTGCACACTGATGTTTATAGCAGCACTATTTACAATAGCCAAGACATGGAAGCAACTTAAATGTCCATCAACAGATGAATGGATATAAAAAACAAGTGATATATATATATATATATATATATATATATATGTATATATATACACATATATATACGTATATATATGTATATATATATATATAATGGAATACTACTCAGCTATAAAAAAAGAATGAAATAATGCAATTTGCAGCAACATGGATGAACCTAGAGATTATCATACTAAGTGAAGCAAGTCAGAAAGAGAAAGGCAAATACCATATGATATCACTTATATGTGGAATCTACAATATAACAAAAATGTACTCATTTATGAAACAGAAACAGACTCCCAGACATAGAAAACAAATTTATGCTTACCAAAGGAGAAAGGTAGGTAGAGCAGGGATAAATTAGGACTGTGGGATTAGAAGATACAAATTACTGTACATAAAATAGATAAAAAACAAGGTCCTACTGAATAGCAGAGGGAACTATATACAATGTTCTTCTGTACACCAAAAACTAACACATTATTGTAAATCAACCATACTTCAAAAAAAAAAAAAAAGAAAGAAAGAAAAAAGAAAAAGATGTGGTTCACGGAATGGGGTCAGCAAAAATGAGGGTAGAGGTCACAATTATTCCTATTTATAACCTTGGTATCCTATACTACCTGGCACCAAGTACACATTTGATAAATGTTACACAATTGCATGAAATTACACATAGCCTAAAGGCTACTGGGATATCAAGAATTACTTTTGAGAATTCAGTTAGCTTACTATTATTATTATTATATATATATATATATATATATATATATTTTTTTTTTTTTTTTGTGGTACGCGGGCCTCTCACTGTTGTGGCCTCTCCCATTGTGGAGCACAGGCTCCGGACGCGCAGGCTCAACGGCCATGGCTCACGGGCCCAGGCGCTCCGCGGCATGTGGGATCTTCCCGGACCGGAGCACGAACCCGCGTACCCTGCATCGCCAGGCGGACCCTCAACCACTGCGCTACCAGGGAAGCCCATCATTATTTTTTAAACTCCCTTCCTGGTATACTGTAAAGCCCACTAATCTGAAAATCAATTTACTAACACAATTTCTCACCAGTGGTCTGGCTTTGGTTCACCACCTAATAGAAAGATAGCACTATCCTTAGAGCATAACCCATAAAACCAAACAGATCTGGTTTCAAATATCAAACCCTTCACTTTCTGGCTTTGTGATATTGGAAAATTTATATTAACCTCCCTGAACATCAGTCTCTTTATCTATTAAGCAAAGATCAAAATAGCACTTGCAAGGTTTAATAAGCAAGTGTATGTAAAGAGAATAGAGCCTGGTAAGCAGTAACTCTACCAGGAATGCCTTAAGTTGCTATCATCATAATTATCCCAGGCTTGATGCTTAAATGTGGTTTCACATTTAATACTCATAACACTTTATGAGGTAGGTATGGCTTTTATATCCATTATACAGCTGAGAACACTGGCACAGTGTGGGCTTAGGAACTAGCTCAAGCAGTCATGAATTCTTTAAAGAAGTTGGGGAGTGGACTGCAGGTATGGGCCAGGGCACTCTGACTCCAAAGCCCTGTTTGTCACCTCCTCCTCTTGTTTAAAATGGTGTATTTAAGAGAGTATAACGCAATGTGTTTTAGGTTATCATCAGATGGAAAAATGAATTTAATTTCAGAGTGTTTGTTTCACTGTGACCATCCAGACAGTAGTAAAATAAAATAAAATTCATAAACAAGCAAGCAAGCAAACGAACCTGTTTTTCTTTAGCAGGCAGTGGACAGAGCTTGAATCTCACCTGTGTTCGGCTCCCATTCCAGCTCATGCTCTCCACTGTGATGCTATGGTGATTATTATAGCTTCTCCATAGTAAAGAGGTAGACCATTGGGGTAACCACACATACCTAGAGACAGCAAAGTTCCAAATGGGTACAGTCCACTTTCTGTCACAAGGATATTTTAAGCAATTCAGTAATGCACAATATACATACAGTGACCAAAACAAGTGGAGAAAGTAGGGTGAGGAATCAGATCACTAGTGAGTTCCAAATATTAACACAGGCCATAGATTGCAGGTATGCAAACTCAAAAGGAGGTAAAAACCAACGCGAGTGTTATTGAGAAGAGGCTACAGAAACAAGGAGGTGTCCCTGGAGGAAGACATTTGTAAGTGGAAGTACAAGCACTCAGAAGCAAACTGGACATGTGGATTGAGCAGAGGGGGACTTGATATGGCACCTAATTCCCATCGCTAAACTACCCTGAAGTCAATGGAGTCACAGCTGTCAAAAATTGCAGAGCTATTTAGTGGAAATGAAAACCTAATTTCAGAAACAACTCATAGGTTTGATGGGCACAAATCATGTCTTATGCTTCTGTGTCTGCCTTTAGATTCCAGCTCTTAGGATGTATCTCTCTTTGAGGTTGAGCTTCCAGAAAATTTCACTCAACCCAAAGCAAAATATGTTTGTCAAGGAGACGGAATAGCACAAAAATTGGGGAGATAGATATAAAAAATCTCAGAGATATCCAACAATTTGTAATTGTGTGCACAGATTTTGGGTCTATTAGGCCAGGGGTCCCCAACCCCTGGGCTGCGGACCAGTACTGGTCCATGGTCCATTAGGAACCAGGCCACACAGCAGGAGGTGAGCAGCAGGGGAGCAAGCAAATCTTCATCTGCCACTCCCCATCGCTCATATTACCGCCTGAACAAACCCCCAATCCCCGTCCATGGAAATGTTTTCTTCCATGAAACCAGTCCCTGGTGCAAAAAAGGTTGGGGACCGCTGTATTAAGCTATGTATTCCCTTTCATAAAATGACTGAAACTGAGACATTGAGTCACCTTCAATAGGGTACAGGCTTGGAGTTAGCCTGGAGCTGGTGTCTTACAAAATATTCCACTTTCAACAGTTACATCTTGATTGATTTGATCAAAATTGGTCAGTGACTATGACTAGACCTAAAGCAGCACACCCTTTTAAGAGTAAAATTGATTGGGTTTATTTAGACTGTTTTTGTATTTGCTGTTACAAATCCATTCATTTATATAGCTAATAGCTTAATACTTTCCATTGCAATTGATCAAAATTCCATGAGTAATTTTGCTTAAGAGAGCTACAACTGAGAAAAGAAAATAATGTAGATTTGTGGTAAATCCCTAAGATTTTGTTGAACTGCCAAGAATTCTGACCATCACTGATAAGGAATTTACAATGCTGACTGCTCTTTAAGTTTTCTCTTGAGTTTTCTGAGTATGTAGATGCTGCAACAGAGCTGCGTTCTAGGCTTTACCACTTCCTTCTGAGCTCTGAGCACTGAATCTGTTTTTTCTTTCTTTCTTTCTTTCTTTCTTTCTTTCTTTCTTTCTTTCTTTCTTTCTTTCTTTCTTTCTTTCTTTCTTTCTTTCTTTCTTCCTTTCTTTCTTCCTTTCTTCCTTCCTTCCTTCCTTTCTTTCTTTCTTTCTTTCTTTCTTTCTTTCTTTCTTTCTTTCTTTCTTTCTTTCTTTCTTTCTTTCTTTCTTTCTTTCTTTCTGTGGTTGTTTGTTTTTAATCTGAGGAAGATCTTTCTCCTCTATCTATTTTAGTTCAGTTTCCTTAATCATAGATCTGACAAAATTTATTTGGCTTCCTAATAACCTGAGAAAGTTCAAAACAAAAACCATTCAGAGTCTATCATCAGAATCTTAGGTAGTTACTGTGAAATATGGCCAAGTGTTGCCAAGGAAATGTTGCATCCCTGAGTGGAAGAAGAGCCCGGATTTCACAGACTGCTTCATTCTTTCATCAGGAACATCATTTTGACAATGGCAACAACAGGGTGAGCTATAACATCTTATCTAATCTAAACGTCTTCCTTCCTCTCCTTCTAAGTTGTGGAAGCCAATGATCTCATTTCATCTCTGGCCCCCAGTGAGGTTTAAATTACACAAGCAAGATATATTTTTTATTCCAAATGTTTAAGATTGTTGGGGATAAGTAGTGATCATTCAGAATCAACACTAATGACAGAAATTAGACACAGAGAGATGAAAGTCTAAGTCCCTGCTCTGTTCTGAAAAATTAAGTAGCTGCCTTGCTTCAGTTGGTGCCTTTTAAAGAGAGTCCAGGTTGGATGATTGAGGAATAAATAGATGGAAATCCCTTTTTAAATTAACACAAGACAGGACTGGAAAAGAAAGAAAAGAGAATCAAGAGTTGCCTTATGATAAATATTAAAAACATCCAAAGTGGATTAAGTAATTATTTTAGGGTTTTGCAGCTCACTGTGGCAAAATTGTCACAGATTTTAGTACAGCTGAAAGATATTTTTTATGGGGGCAGGGCATGAGACAGGTATATATGTAGAAAAGGTCACATGAAACTCAAGATGACAGAGCTTGAAAACAAACAGCTATGTTCTACCTATCTATGACTGCAGTCAAACCCTTTTAAAACTCAGCGTTTTTATTGGAAGAATGCAGACATGCTTCACAGAGTTGTTCAACTGGCAAGCCACTGGTCCACTGTCGGGCACAGCTAGAACAAGGCAGGGCTCTTGTCTCTAACTTCTCCCCTTTTGCTGCTGATCCAGAGCCATGGCTGTTGACAACTCTTGAGTTTCATCTGCTTCAAGAGATTACTTGGATTCCCTGTAACAAAAGGCTAAAAATATTGAGTCAAGCCAATGATTGACCTGGTGTAGGTTAGATACCTAACACTGGATGAATCATTAGAGCCAAAAGTTAGGTATCCTAGTAAAGAAAATGCCGGTTTCAGTGGTAACCTTGTGGTAAACAATAGTATCCCCCAGAAACCTGGGGCGAGAAGCAAACCTTTGGGTTGACAAACACCTGTTCATCATGTAATTGAAGATGATTTCCCCTCTTCTTTGACTTTTAATAAAATGAATGCACACTTTGCCCCCACCTCTAGAGAAAAATGTAAGATCACATGGTGTGAAGTCTGTGTGTCCTGTAAAGTTGATGAAGCAGGAACCTTGCCTGTCCCGTTCATCATTACACATCCCCATCTAGAACAGAGCCTGGCACTGTGGATTCTCAATAAACATATGTTGAATGAATAAATAGAAAAAAAAAAAACAAACCTCTGGCTTTATTCTATTTGTTCTATTTTATTCTTCTCTTCTGTTTCCCTACTTACTAGTATTTTATCTTGTTGTTTTGTATATAATTTTGAAATCCACCTCAACTCAAAAGGAAAAGGAAGGGAATTGTTTGGATTTCAGGTGGTCACAGATAATACTCTCTTTCCCATTCTAAGTTTAGAACTATTGAGAGTAAGATGTAGGAGAAAGTCTGGGGTAGAATATGACTTTAGGTTTACAGTGAGATAGTCTTGCTTCTATTTCATTTTGACATTACACAGACTCATCAACCCAGTCATTGTCATAGGTGGGCACCCTCTGGAAAGGGCTGAGCAGGGCCCTCTCAATTTCTTCTAATTTGTTCACCATTCAGATGAATCACTCCCCATCTCCTTAGAACAGTGG
This sequence comes from Delphinapterus leucas, assembly GCF_059928025.1. NCBI lineage: Eukaryota > Metazoa > Chordata > Mammalia > Artiodactyla > Monodontidae > Delphinapterus > Delphinapterus leucas. Next base: position 41,507,469 of record NC_143133.1, read on the forward strand.
AAGTCAGATCTTGAGAACAGTGGAAGTCAGATCTTGAGAACAGTGGAAGTCAGAAGAGAGACCAACACTCTTTGTCTAGTACAAGTCCCTTCATATAGAAACCCAGGTTTATGGGGGCATAGAAATTCTTCCCTAACAGGTATATAAAGAAATAAATGGAAGAAGGAGGCAGGAAACAGAAAATCTGCCAGAAAAAAAAAAAAAAGATGAAACCAAGTTCAGATCTTGTTACTCCTTTGACATAAGCATGAATGACAAGCCTCTACACCTCCCCCCCCATCCCACTCTATTCCAGCAACTGCTTTCTTTCCTATCTTGCCTTTGGGTTTTTGTCCTAGTGTCTCAATATCCTTGCTCTCTTCCTGAGACAAGAGATATTTAAAAATCATAACAAAAACTAGCAAAGATATTAAGTCTATCATTTCCAAATTAAATATCTATTATCTTAATGTAGCTATTATGACTAAATAGTTTCAAGACCTTTGGGATGAGAGATCTTTGGTCATCACTGGGAATCCATCCCATGGATATGAGAATCACTAAAACCCTTTTCTTTTTTCTAATGTTTATAATGAGGAAAGTGGTTAGGAAACTAGAATTCTGTCAACTAAATCAGCAGATATTCATTAACTTCCTACCATATGTAAGACCTTTTACCTCAAATAGGGTAAAATTAAGTTTGATTGATACACATATTTTTTAAAAGATATTTAAGAGCACAAGATAAGACCATTAAAGGATGGCCCAGGATCAACTGCCAGATGAGTTATATGACTAATATATAAGGATAGAGGAAGAAACTTAAAAACAAACAAACAAAAGCAAACAAACAAAAAATCTTCCTCCTTGTGCAAAATTTTTACCTGTTGCAAAATAAGCATGAACAGGAACACAGGAATATATAGCATATTAAAAAGACCCATAAAAGTTCCCATTATTTTCTAAACTCTAAACAGTTAATTTAGGGCTTTTCATAAAAGGTGAACAAAAATTTATGTATGAGTCAATCAAGAACATGAACAAATATCTAACAAATAGTGTTGTCTCATAAACTTCAAAATCCATGAAAATACATTTCCAAGTAGTAAAGGGATAAAACAAAGAAATAAAGCAAGGAGCGAAACAGCTTCAAGTTACGGATAACAGTACTAGAGGATGTATGAGTTGTACTTTAAATTCTGCTTCAATTTTTTTTCTGAAAATATAAATGAAAATCACATAAATTAATTTCAAAAATTCAAAATTTTAATATATATTAATATTTTTAAAGTGGACAGTGAATGCTACATTGTCTGAGATTCAGCAGTCCACATCTGGAAATTAGATATCAACTAAAGCAAGACCTAAGGACTCCTTCCAGAAAATGCAGGCAGTAATGTCAGCTGACCTCTAGAGGGCTCCCTATAAACCAGATCTAGTTCATGAAGTGATACCAGTCAGCAGAGGGGGAAGCACTTTTTTTTTTTTTTTTAAACATCTTTATTGGGGTATAATTGCTTTACAATGGTGTGTTAGTTTCTGCTTTATAACAAAGTGAATCAGTTATACATATACATATGTTCCCATATGTCTTCCCTCTTGCGTCTCCCTCCCTCCCACTCTCCCTATCCCACCCCTCCAGGCTGTCACAAAGCACCGAGCTAATATCCCTGTGCCTTGCGGCTGCTTCCCCCAAGCTATCTACCTTACTAAGTTTGTTAGTGTGTATATGTCCATGACTTTCTCTCGCCCTGTCAAAGCTCACCCTTCCCCCTCCCCATATCCTCAAGTCCGTTCTCCAGTAGGTCTGCGTCTTTATTCCTGTCTTACCCCTAGGTTCTTCATGACATTTTTTTTCCCTTAAATTCCATATATATGTGTTAGCATACGGTATTTGTCTTTTTCTTTCTGACTTACTTCACTCTGTATGACAGACTCTAGGTCTATCCATCTCATTACAAATAGCTCAATTTCATTTCTTTTTAAGGCTGAGTAATATTCCATTGTATATATGTGCCACATCTTCTTTATCCATTCATCCGATGATGGGCGCTTAGGTTGTTTCCATCTCTGGGCTATTGTAAATAGAGCTGCAATGAACATTTTGGTACATGATTCTTTTTGAATTTTGGTTTTCTCAGGGTATATGCCCAGTAGTGGGATTGCTGGGTCATATGGTAATTCTATTTGTAGTTTTTTAAGGAACCTCCATACTGTTCTCCATAGTGGCTGAACCAATTCACATTCCCACCAGCAGTGCAAGAGTGTTCCCTTTTCTCCACACCCTCTCCAGCATTTATTGATTCTAGATTTTTTGATGATGGCCATTCTGACTGGTGTGAGATGATATCTCATTGTAGTTTTGATTTGCATTTCTCTAATGATTAATGACGTTGAGCATTCTTTCATGTGTTTGTTGCATTCTGTATATCTTCTTTGGAGAAATGTCTATTTAGGTCTTCTGCCCTTTTTTGGATTGGGTTGTTTGTTTTTTTGTTATTGAGCTGCATGAGCTGCTTGTAAATTTTGGAGATTAATCCTTTGTCAGTTGCTTCATTTGCAAATATTTTCTCCCATTCTGAGGGTTGTCTTTTGGTCTTAATTATGGTTTCCTTTGCTGTGCAAAAGCTTTGAAGTTTCATTAGGTCCCATTTGTTTATTTTTGTTTTTATTTCCATTACACTAGGAGGTGGGTCAGAAAGGATCTTGCTGTGATTTATGTCATAGAGTGTTCTGCCTATGTTTTCCTCTAAGAGTTTGATAGTTTCTGGCCTTACATTTAGGTCTTTAATCCATTTTGAGCTTATTTTTGTGTATGGTGTTAGGGAGTGATCTAATCTCATACTTTTACATGTACCTGTCCAGTTTTCCCAGCACCATTTATTGAAGAGGCTGTCCTTTCTCCACTGTATATCCCTGCCTCCTTTATCAAAGATAAGGTGTCCATATGTGCGTGGGTTTATCTCTGGGCTTTCTCTCCTGTTCCATTGATCTCTCTTTCTGTTTTTGTGCCAGTACCATACTGTCTTGATTACTGTAGCTTTGTAGTATAGTCTGAAGTCAGGGAGCCTGATTCCTCCAGCTCCTTTTTTCGTTCTCAAGATTGCTTTGGCTATTCGGGGTCTTTTGTGTTTCCATACAAATTGTGAAATTTTTTGTTCTAGTTCTGTGAAAAATGCCAGTGGTAGTTTGATAGGGATTGCATTGAATCTGTAGATTGCTTTGGGTAGTATATTCATTTTCACAATATTGATTCTTCCCATCCAAGAACATGGTATATCTCTCCATCTATTTGTATCATCTTTAATTTCTTTCATCAGTGTCTTATAATTTTCTGCATATAGGTCTTTCGTCTCCTTAGGTAGGTTTATTCCTAGATATTTTATTCTTTTTGTTGCAATGGTAAATGGGAGTGTTTTCTTGATTTCACTTTCAGATTTTTCATCATTAGTATATAGGAATGCCAGAGATTTCTGTGCATTAATTTTGTATCCTGCTACTTTACCAAATTCATTGATTAGCTCTAGTAGTTTTCTGGTAGCATCTTTAGGATTCTCTATGTATAGTATCATGTCATCTGCAAACAGTGACAGCTTTACTTCTTCTTTTCCGATTTGGATTCCTTTTATTTCCTTTTCTTCTCTGATTGCTGTGGCTAAAACTTCCAAAGCTACGTTGAATAAGAGTGGTGAGAGTGGGCAACCTTGTCTTGTTCCTGATCTTAGTGGAAATGCTTTCAGTTTTTCAGCATTGAGGATGATGTTTGCTGTGGGCTTGTCATATATGGCCTTTATTATGTTGAGGAAAGTTCCCTCTATGCCTACTTTCTGCAGGGTTTTTATCATAAATGGGTGTTGAATTTTGTCGAAAGCTTTCTCTGCATCTATTGAGATGATAATATGGTTTTTCTCCTTCAATTTGTTAATATGGTTTATCACATTGATAGATTTGCGTATATTGAAGAATCCTTGCATTCCTGGAATAAACCCCACTTGATCATGGTGTATGATCCTTTTAATGTGCTGTTGGATTCTGTTTGCTAGTATTTTGTTGAGGATTTTGCATCTATGTTCATCAGTGATATTTGCCTGTAGTTTTCTTTCTTTGTGACATCCTTGTCTGGTTTTGGTATCAAGGTGATGGTGGCCTCGTAGAAGGAATTTGGGACTGTTCCTCCCTCTGCTATATTTTGGAAGAGTTCGAGAAGGATAGGTGTTAGCTCTTCTCTAAACGTTTGATAGAATTCGCCTGTGAAGCCATCTGGTCCTGGGCTTTTGTTTGTTGGAAGATTTTTAATCACAGTTTCAATTTCAGTGCTTGTGATTGGTCTGTCCATATTTTCTATTTCTTCCTGATTCAGTCTTGGCGGGTTGTGCATTTCTAAGAATTTGTCCATTTCTTCCAGATTGTCCATTTTATTGGCATAAAGTTGCTTGTAGTAATCTCTCATGATTTTCTTTATTTCTGCAGTGTCAGTTGTTACTTCTCCTTTTTCATTTCTAATTCTATTGATTTGAGTCTTCTCCCTTTTTTTCTTGATGAGTCTGGCTAGTGGTTTATCTATTTTGTTTATCTTCTCAAAGAACCAGCTTTTAGTTTTATTGATCTTTGCTATCGTTTCGTTCATTTCTTTTTCATTTATTTCTGATCTGATTTTTATGATTTCTTTCCTTCTGCTAGCTTTGGGGTTTTTTTGTTCTTCTTTCTCTAATTGCTTGAGGTGCAAGGTTAGGTTGTTTATTCGAGATGTTTCCTGCTTCTTAAGGTGGGCTTCTATTGCTATAAACTTCCCCCTTAAAACTGCTTTTTCTGCATCCCATAGGTTTTGGGTCGTTGTGTCTCCATTGTCATTTGTTTCTAGGTATTTTTTTATTTCCTCTTTGATTTCTTCAGTGATCACTTCATTATTAAGTAGTGTATTGTTTAGCCTCCATGTGTTTGTATTTTTTACAGATCTTTTCCTGTAATTGATATCTAGTCTCATGGCGTTGTGGCCAGAAAAGATACTTGATACAATTTCAATTATCTTAAATTTACCAAGGCTTGATTTGTGACCCAAGATATGATCTATCCTGGAGAATGTTCCATGAGCACTTGAGAAAAATGTGTATTCTGTTGTTTTTGGATGGAGTGTCCTATAAATATCAATTAAGTCCACCTTGTTTAATGTATCATTTAAACTTTGTGTTTCCTTATTTATTTTCATTTTGGATGATCTGTCCATGGGTGAAAGTGGGGTGTTAAAGTCCCCTACTCTGAATGTGTTACTGTCGATTTCCCATTTTATGGCTGTTAGTATTTGCCTTATGTATTGAGGTGTGCCTATGTTGGGTGCATAAATATTTACAATTGTTATATCTTCTTCTTGGATTGATCCGTTGATCATTATGTAGTGTCCTTCTTTGTCTCTTTTAATAGTCCTTATTTTAAAGTCTATCTTGTCTGATATGAGAATTGCTACTCCAGCTTTCTTTTTGTTTCCATTTGCATGGAATATCTTTTTCCATCACCTTACTTTCAGTCTGTATGTGTCTCTAGGTCTGAAGTGGGGCTCTTTTAGACAGCATATATAAGGGTCTTGTTTTTGTATCCATTCAGCCAATCTATGTATTTTGGTGGGAGTATTTAGTCCATTTACATTTAAGGTAATTATCGATATGTATGTTCCTATTCCCATTTTCTAAATTGTTGGGTTCGTTATTATAGGTCTTTTCCTTCTCTTGTGTTTCTTGTCTAGAGAAGTTCCTTTAGCATTTGTTGTAAAGCTGGTTTGGTGGTGCTGAACTCTCTCAGCTTTTGCTTGTCTGTAAAGGTTTTAATTTCTCCATCAAATCTGAATGAGGTCCTTGCTGGGTAGAGTAGCCTTGGTTGCAGGTTTTTCTCCTTCAACACTTTCAGTATGTCCTGCCACTCCCTTCTGGCTTGTAGGGTTTCTGCTGAAAGATCAGCTGTTAACCTTATGGGGATTCCCTTGTGTGTTATTTGTTGTTTTTCCCTTGCTGCTTTTAATATGCTTTCTTTGTATTTAATTTTTGACAGTTTGATTAATATGTGTCTTGGCGTATGACTCTCTGTGCTTCCTGGACTTGATTAACTATTTCCTTTCCCATATTTGGGAAGTTTTCAACTATAATTTCTTCAAATATTTTCTCAGTCCCTTTCTTTTTCTCTTATTCTTCTGGGACCCCTATAATTCGAATGTTGGTGCATGTAATGTTGTCCCAGAGGTCTCTGAGACTGTCCTCAGTTCTTTTCATTCTTTTTTCTTTATTCTGCTCTGCAGTAGTTATTTCCACTATTTTATCTTCCAGGTCACTTATCTGTTCTTCTGCCTCAGTTATTCTGCTATTGATCCCATCTAGAGTACTTTTAATTTCATTTATTGTGTTGTTCATCGTTGCTTGTTTCATCTTTATTTCTTCTAGGTCCTTGTTAACTGTTTCTTGCATTTTGTCCATTCTATTTCCAAGATTTCGGATCATCCTTACTATCATTATTCTGAATTCATTTTCAGGTAGACTGCCTATTTCCTCTTAATTTGTTAGGTCTGGTGCATTTTTATCTTGCTCCTTTATCTGCTGTTTGTCTTTTCTGTCTTCTCATTTTGCTTATCTTACTGTGTTTGGGGTCTCCTTTTTGCAGGCTGCAGGTTCTTAGTTCCCGCTGTTTTTGATGTCTGTCTCCAGCGGCTAAGGTTGGTTCAGTGGGTTGTGTAGGCTTCCTGCTGGAGGGGACTAGTGCCTGTGTTGTGGTGGATGAAGCTGGATCTTGTCTCTCTAGTGGGCAGGTTCACATCTGGTGGTGTGTTTTGGGGTGTCTGTGGACTTATTATGATTTTAGGCAGCCTCTCTGCTAATGGTTGGGGTTGTGTTCCTGTTTTGCTAGTTGTTTGGCATAGGTTGTCCAGCACTGTAGGTTGCTGGTCTTTGAGTGAAGCTGGGTGCTGGTGTTAAGATGGACGTCTCTGGGAGATTTTCGCCGTTTGATATTATGTGGAGCTGGGAGGTCTCTTGTTGACCAGTGTCCTGAAGTTTGCTCTCCTACCTCAGAGGCAGAGCCCTTAGTCCTGGCTGGAGCACCAAGAGCCTTTCATCCACACGGCTCAGAATAAAAGGGAGAAAAAGTAGAGAGAATTAGTAGAAGTATGAGGAAAGAAAGAAGGAAAGGAGGGAAGGAAGGAAGGAAGGAAGGAAGAAAGAAAGAAAGAAAGAAGCAAAGAAGAAGGTGAGAAGGAAAGAAAGGAGGGAGGGAGTGAGGAAGGAAGGAAGGAGGGAAAGAAGGAAAGAAGACAGAAAGAAAGAAGATACAGTAAAAATAAAATAAAGTATAATAAAGTTATTGAATTAAAAAATACTTATTTAGAAAAAAAAAAGGGGGGACGGTTAGAACCTTAGGACAAATGTTGGAAGCAAAGCTATACAGACAAAATCTTACACAGAAGCATACACATACACCCTCACAAAAAGAGGTAAAGGGGGAAAAATCATAAATCTTGCTCTCAGAGACCACCTCCTCAATTTGGGATGATTCGTTGTCTAAAGGGAAGGAAGGAAAGAAAGAAAGAAGAAGAAAAGAAAGAAAGAAAGAAAGAAAGAAAGAAAGAAAGAAAGAAAGAAAGAAAGAAAGAAAGAAAGAAAAGTATAATAAAGTTATTAAAATTAATTATTAAGAAAAAATTAAAAAAAAAAAAACATGGACGGATAGAACCCTAGGACAAATGGTGGAAGTAAGACTATACAGACAAGATCTCACACAGAAGCATACACATACACATTCACAAAAAGAGGAAAAGGGAAAAAAATCATAGATCTTGCTCCTAAAGTCCACCTCCTCAATTTGGGATGATTCGTTTTCTATTCAGGTATTCCACAGATGCAGGGTACATCAAGTTGATTGTGGAGCTTTAATCCGCTGCTTCTGAGGCTGCTGGGAGAGATTTCCCTTTCTCTTCTTTGTTCTCATAGCTCCCAGTGGCTCATCTTTGGATTTGGCCCTGCCTCTGCGTGTAGGTCGCTGGAGGGCGTCTGTTTTTTGCTCTGACAGGACGGGGTTAGAGGAGCCGCTGATTCGGGGGCTCTGGCGCACTCAGGCCGGGGGGGAGGGAGGGGTACTGCGTGCGGGGCGGGCCTGCGGCGGCAGAGGCCGGCGTGACGTTGCACCAGCCTGAGGCCCGCCGTGCGTTCTCCTGGCGAAGTTGTCCCTGGATCCCGGGAACCTGGCAGTGGCGGGCTGCACAGACTCCACGGAAGAGGGGTGTGGAGAGTGACCTGTGCTCGCACACAGGCCCCTTGGTGGCGGCAGCAGCAGCCTTAGCGTCTCCCGCCCGTCTCTGGGGTCCGTGATTTTAGCCGCGGCTCGCGCCTGTCTCTGGGGTCTGCGCTTTTAGCCGCGGCTCGCGCCCGTCTCTGGGGTCCGCGCTTTTAGCTGCGGCTCGCACTCGTCTCTGGAGTTCCTTTAAGCAGCGCTCTTAAACCCCTCTCCTCGCGCACCAGGAAACAAAGAGGGAAGAAAAAGTCTCTTGTCTCTTCGGCAGGTGCAGGCTTTTCCCCGGACTCCCTCCCGGCTAGCCATGGTGCACTAACCCATTCAGGCTATGTTCAAGCCGCCAACCCCAGTCCTCTCCCTGCGCTCCGTCCAAAACCGAAACCCGAGCCTCAGCTCGCAGCCCCGCCCGCCCTGGCGGGTGAGCAGACAAGCCTCTCGGGCTGGTGAGTGCCGGTCGGCACTGATCCTCTGTGCGGGAATCTCCCCGCTTTGCCCTCCGCACCCGTTGCTGTACCCTCCTCCACGGCGCCGAAGCTCCCCCCTCCGCCTCCCGCAGTCTCCGCCCGCGAAGGGGCTTCCTAGTGTGTGGAAATTTTTCCTCCTTCACAGCTCCCTCCCACTGGTGCAGGTGCCGCCCCTATTCTTTTGTCTCTGTTTTTTCGTTTTTTCTTTTGCCCTACCCAGGTACGTGGGGAGTTTCTTGCCTTTTGGGAGGTCTGAGGTCTTCTGCCAGCCTTCAGTAGGTGTTCTGTAGGAGTTGTTCCACGTTTAGATGTATTTCTGGTGTATCTGTGGGGAGGAAGGTGATCTCCGTGTCTTACTCTTCCACCATCTTCAAGGTCCCACCCCCCCGTTTCTATCTTAGTGTTGCAGTGCTCAGGATAGAAGGAGGAAGAGGGGATAGAAATTGTTAATTAAAAACAAATCAATTTTCTTCCTACTCATCAGCTGATACCTGGCAGTAAACCTGGAGAATCATGACCCAGAGAACTGCATTCTTGATAAAACAAATATCTCTCTGTTTATAGATAGAAGTAGGTTGGTGGGGCTGTTTCTAGACAAAGCCCTGAGGGTGGTAAAGGACAAAAGGGCTGAAATGGACGAAAGGTAACAGAGAAGAGAGGATGAGTTCACAAAATGTAAGTGATGCCAACCTTGCAATTTTGCTATGGGCTTGTCTTCCATAGAATTGAAAGGGCAATAAATCACAGTGGTTAAGAGCATAGCCTGCCTGTGTTTGAATCTTTTGTGTCTACCAATCACAAGCTGTGTGTTTTGAAAACATTTTTCAAAATTATCTAAATTTCTCTTCTGTAAAATTGAGATAATATGGCACCTACTTCATGGGTTGTTGTAAAAAAAGTCCTAGTTTAAGCTAGGACTTTTTAAAGTTTACAAAAGTCCTAGTCTAAACATTAAAATAATTATATAATATATGTGACTCACTCAGACCAGCAAACCCCCAGTAAATTTCAGTTATTTTGATGAGAGAGGGACTTTGATGGATGAGGCATTCTGGGAAAGTATAATAATTTACACCAGCAGAAAACCAGATTGGATGTCACATTTTTAGGATACATATACCTCTTCAGGGTCTACAGGAAAAATCTGGACTTTTTAGCATGATGTTAAGACTTTACAGTATGTCAATGAATTTCTACCCATATCCCTCGTCTACCTCTCCAACTCCCTGTCTCAAAGGAAGGCAGGCAACTGTTCTAATTTATCCATTAATTCAGCAAATAGTTATTGAGCATCTATACTTTGATGCAATGGTCTATTCCAAGAATTGAGATATAGTAGACAGAATTCCCTGCCCTCAGAGAACTTTTATCCTAGTGGAACTCATTTGAGTAGTTACTAATGTTCATCTCTGTGCTTCCTGCCTATTGTGGAGTTACTGGATGTTGGAGAATGGGTTTTATTTTCCTTCTCTCTAAGGTGTGAGGATCGTAAGCCTTTTTACACATTTATTTCCTTTGGATATTTTTCAGGAAAGCTGAGTTTCATCTTGGTCCTTGCTACCCAGCCAGCTACCAGAAGGGACAGTTGAGGGGGAGTCCAGATTCCTATGTCCACTGGTGCATTGAGCACAGGACCCTACCTCCTCCCAGCTGGGGGCTACTTACACTAGCACTGAGTCCTGCTATTGCTTTCTGATGGCCTGTCCTGAAAGCCCCCAACCACTCATAAAATAGACTAATATGGCATTTCCCTAGTTTCCATCAAACCTGTCTGCACCCTGACCCAGCAGGGCTCTCCCAGAGTGACTGTCTCCTTGGACTTCTTGTGTGATGTCTGCAGAGTCTTCTGTTCTTTGACAGTCATCTCTTTCTCCAAAGGTTATTGCCTTCCTGAATTCCCTGCTATGTGCCCTGCCTGGCCCACCAGCAAATACCTAATAAATGCTTTTCAAATAAATCCAGGTGAGATGACCTTGGGGTATGTGGATCAACAATTTGTATTTTAATAAATTAATGTTTACTTTAAGGTTAAGAAAGTTGGAACTTGGATGAATAGATGAAAAAAATTTTAAAGTTTAAAGACCACCAACTTTAGCAGTGTCACAAATGTGATCAGAGTTTCGGTAACACTGACCCAGTAGCTGATAATAAAAGCTTTATAGTTTAACTGGTTGGGTTTTAATCCTGGTTCAGACACAAACCAGTTGAGTGACCTTGGGAAAGGGCTTTCTGAACCTCAGTTTCCTTATTTAAAAATGGGGCTAATAATAGTACTTACATCATAGCATTGTTGTGATGAGTAAATGAAATACAAAATGTGTAATCCACGTGAAATGCTAAAACCTGTTGCAGGCACATGTGAATGTTCAGTAAATGATGACTATTATTCATCATTGCTATAATAACATATCTACCACCTTATCAACTCCTGCTTCCTATTTTAAGCACCACTGAATAGAAAACTCAGGTTGCTGCCTTGTTCCCAAGAACTTGCATAGGAGTTGGGGTAGGTCTGGGGATATTCAGGTGGATGCCACTTGTAGACAGTTTGAGAGGAACCTGGGACATGGAAGTAGAGAACTGCATAGGACCAAGGAGAAACTGAGGCCTGGGCAGATGTTCTGTGGCTTAGCTCAGGAGCACATCTCCAAGGCAGTGGAATGAGAAGACTGAAATCTCTACTGATAACCCCAAGACTGCTTTGCCTTGCCAATTTATTTTAATTGATACACTTTATTCCTTAAAAAAAAAGATCAGGGCTTCCTAAATCTCAGACAAGTGCTCAGTCTATATTCAATGCTTTGAAGCAGAAATTCTTCACAGCAATAAGGAGAACAGACATAAATAAGAAGATGTGTTTAATCATAAAACCTGAAGTGGTTAGTCATTACATTGTAATCTAACCTGGTCTAAACAAGGGAGTGCATATATGCCATATAAGCTTTTTCTCTTCTAAAAATATCTCACTACCATCCACAGGAACAGTTAAATATAGATATTTCATTTTATGGCCTTTATTTCTGAAACATAAAATGTTTTATATTTCTAATCCCTAGACTATTTTTCATGGTATTTCTGTTTATCTTGCATTCTACTTCCAAGCCATGTTTGGAAGGGAAACACAATGATTTCAGGAAAGTCTGAACTGTTTTTCAATTATCATGAGTGAATCTGGGACTGGAGGAGTCATTTAACTCCTCTGTTCTTCGACAATTGCTCTGTATGACAGGAGTTGCTCTAGTTGGGTTTTTACCCTCTTGGTTTCTTTTGAATTCTCTGTGGTTGCTCTCACTTCCTTTTGTGTTTCTCCATTGTTTATCGCAGTGAGTTTCAATGGGGCTTACCTAGACTTGTTTTATAGCAATAAAGAGTTGTTTGGTTGAATGTTTTCCAACATCAAAGTTTAATTATGCAGAAAAGTGACAACTCTGGAGTCGCTTCCAATGACCTTAGGATGGATTTGAAGAATTCTGAGGAGGTGAAAACAGCAATGGTAAATTTCACATACATTCCTCCACAGGCAGCACAATTTTGTTAAGCCTATGCAATCACAAAACTCTCCACACTTAGAAGAGCTCTGACCTCGGTTTAATGCTCTGCTGTCACCATTTGACATTCTTAATAATTTTTGAACAATTCCTTATGAATTGGAATTGAATTGGACTGCCCCAACTCCAAGTTTGATGCCACAAGATGCTCCAACTTCTTGGAATGCCACGACCTACTTCTTCCCTGCCTGATGAACTCATAGTTCAAGGGCCATTCTCTCTGCATAGTTTTCTCTCCATTCTCAGGCAGAGTTAATCACTCAGTGTCTCCAAGTTTCCATGGCAACTCATGCACTTCTTTGGAATTGCACTTTTTATTCTATACTATAGGTGCAGGTGTGATTTTCTATCTATCTCAACCATGAACTCCAGGAGAGGGATCAGGTCTGAAATTTTCCTTTTGTTCCCCTGGAATAGTTCCTGATACTTAGAAGTGCTACTTCAATATGCGATAATAAGGCACGTTTCAGTAAGTATTCACACTTTCAATAAGTATTGTCTCTTCATGAAGCAACCTGATACTTCTCATTCATTGACCCTCTGCATTGTTCTCTTTACACAAGATACCATTATCCATTCTTTGTACGTGCAGAACCCTTATTCATTTTGTAATGCCCAATTAAAAGTCGCTTCTTCTGGGAAGACTTCCTTGAATGTAACAGAAAGTGGATATCGCTGTCTCCTCTGTGCTCTTGCAGCACTTACCTCATTGAATTGTGAGTTTGAAATGAATATTTCCCTGACCTGACTGAGAGCTCCTTGAAGCTCATGTGTGTTTTTATTTTTATTTTTTTTTCTTCTTCTTCTTTTTTTAACATCTTTATTGGAGTAAAATTGTCCCACAGTGGTGTGTTAGCTTCTGATTCACAACAAAGTGAATCAGTTATACATATACATATGTTCCCATGTCTCCTACCTCCTGTGTCTCCCTCCCTCCCACCCCCTCCATCCCACCCCTCCAGGTGGTCACGAACCACCTAGCTGACCTCCTTTTGCTATGCTGCTGCCTCCCACCAGCCATCCATTCTACGTTTGGGAGTGTATATATGTCCATGCCACTCTTTCACTTTGTCACAGCTTACCCTTCCTCGTCCCCATATCCTCAAGTCCATGCTCTAGTAGGTCTGTGTCTTTATTCCTGTCTTACCCCTAGGTTCTTTATGACATTTTTTTTCTTACATTCCATATATATGTGTTAGCATACAGTATTTGCTTTTCTCATTCTGACTTACTTCACTCTGTATGACAGACTCTAGGTCTATCCACCTCACTACAAATAACTCAATTTTGTTTATTTTTATGACTGAGTAATAATCCGTTGTATACATGTGCCACATCTTCTTTATCCATTCATCTGTTGATGGACACTTAGGTTGCTTCCATGTCCTGGCTATTGTAAATAGAGCTGCAATAAACATTTTGGTAAATGACTCTTTTTGAATTATGGTTTTCTCAGGGTATATGCCCAGTACTGGGATTGCTGGGTCGTATGGTAGTTCTATTTGTAGTTTTTAAAGGAACCTCCATATACTGTTCTCCATAGTAGAGAATGTATCAGTTTACATTCCCACAAACAGTGCAAGAGTGCTCCCTTATCTCCACATTCTCTCCAGCATTTATTGTTTCTAGATTTTTTGATGATGGCCATTCTGACGGGTCTGAGATGATACCTCATTGTAGTTTTGATTTGTAGTTCTCTAATGATTAATGATGTTGAGCATTCTTTCATGTGTTTATTGCCAATGTGTATATCTTCTTTGGAGAAATGTCTATCTAGATCTTCTGCCCATTTTTGGATTGGGTTGTTTGTTTTTTTGTTATTGAGCTGCATGAGCTGCTTGTAAATTTTGGAGATTAATCCTTTGTCAGTTGCTTCATTTGCAAATATTTTCGTCCATTCTGAGGGTTGTCTTTTGGTCTTGTTTATGGTTTCCTTTGCCGTGCAAAAGCTCTGAAGTTTCATTCGGTCCCATTTGTTTATTTTTGTTTTTATTTCCATTTCTCTAGGAGGTGGGTCAAAAAGGATCTTGCTGTGATTTATGTCATAGAGTGTTCTGCCTATGTTTTCCTCTAAGAGTTTTATAGTGTCTGGCCTTACATTTAGGTCTTTAATCCATTTTGACTTTACTTTTGTGTATGGTGTTAGGGAGTGTTCTAATTTCATACTTTTACATGTACATGTCCAGTTTTCCCAGCACCACTTATTGAAGAGGCTGCCTTTTCTCCACTGTATATCCCTGCCTCCTTTATCAAAGATAAGGTGACCATATGTGTGTGGATTTATCTCTGGGCTTTCTATCCTGTTCCACTGATCTATATTTCTGTTTTTGTGCCAGTACCCTACTGTCTTGATTACTGTATCTTTGTAGTATAGTCTGAAGTCAGGGAGCATGATTCCTCCAGCTCCATTTTTCGTTCTCAAGATTGCTTTGGCTATTCGGGGTCTTTTGTGTTTCCATACAAATTGTGAAATTTTTTGTTCTAGTTCTGTGAAAAATGCCAATGTTAGTTTGATAGGGATTGCATTGAATCTGTAGATTTCTTTGGGTAGTAGAGTCATTTTCACAATGATGATTCTTCCAATCCAAGAACATTGTATATCTTTCCATCTATTTGTATCAACTTTAATTTCTTTCATCAGTGTCTTATAATTTTCTGCATACAGGTCTTCTGTCTCCTTGGGTAGGTTTATTCCTAGATATTTTATTATTTTTGTTGCAATGGTAAACGGGAGTGTTTTCTTAATTTCACTTTCAGATTTTTCTTCATTAGTGTATTATTTTCATCATAAGAAGGCCAGAGATTTCTGTGCATTAATTTTGTATCCTGCTACTTTACCAAATTCATTGATTAGCTCTAGAAGTTTTCTCGTAGAATCTTTAGGATTCTCTATGTATAGTATCATGTCATCTGCAAACAGTGACAGTTTTAAATCTTCTTTTCCAATTTGGATACATTTTATTTCTTTTTCTTCCCTGATTGCTGTGGCTAGAGCTTCCAAAACTATATTGAATAAGTGGTGAGAGTGCGCAACCTTGTCTTGTTCCTGATCTTAGTGGAAATGGTTTCAGTTTTTCACCATTGAGGACGATGTTGCCTGTGGGTTTGTCATATATGGCCTTTATTATGTTGAGGAAACTTCCCTCTATGCCTACATTCTGCAGGGTTTATATCATAAATGGGTGTTGAATTTTGTCAAAAGCTTTCTCTGCATCTATTGGGATGATCATACGGGATTTCTCCTTCAATTTGTTAAAATGGTGTATCACATTGTTTGATTTGTGTGTATTGAAGAATCCTTGCACTCCTGGTAAAAACCCCACTTGATCATGGTATATGATCCTTTTACTGTGCTGTTGGATTCTGTTTGCAAGTATTTTGTTGAGGAATTTTTTTTTTTTTTTTTTTGTGGTACGCAGGCGTCTCACTGTTGTGGTCTCTCCAGTTGTGGAGCAAAGGCTCCGGAGGCACAGGCTCAGCGGCCATGGCTCACGGGCCCAGCCACTCCATGGCACATGAGATCTTCCCAGACCAGGGCATGCATCCATGTTCCCTGCATTGGCAGGCAGACTCTCAACCACTGCACCACCAGGGAAGCTCTGTCAAGGATTTTTGAATCTATGTCATCAGTGATATTGGCCTGTAGTTTTCTTTCTTTGTGACATCTTTGTCTGGTTTTGGTACCAGGGTGATGGTGGCCTCATAGAAGGAGTTTGGAAGTCTTCCTCCCTCTGCTATATTTTGGAAGAGTTTGAGAAGGATAGATGTTAGTTCTTCTCTAAATGTTCGATAGAATTCGCCTGTGAATCCATCTGGTCCTGGGCTTTTGTTTGTTGGAAGATTTTTAATCACAGTCTCAATTTCAGTGCTTGTGATTGGTCTGTTCATATTTTCTCTTTCTTCCTGGTTCAGTCTCGGCAGGTTGTGCATTTCTAAGGATTCGTCCATTTCTTCCATGTTGTCCATCTTATTGGCATATAGTTGCTTGTCGTAATCTCTCATGACCTTTGGTATTTCTGCAGAGTCAGTTGTTACTTCTACTCTTTCGTTTCTAATTCTATTGATTTGAGTCTTCTCCCTGTTTTTCTTGATGGATCTGGGTGATGGTTTATCAATTTTCTTTATCTTCTCAAAGTACTAGCTTTTAGTTTTATTGATCTTTGCTATCATTTCCTTCATTTCTTTTTCATTTATTTCTGATCTTATATTTATGATTTCTGTCATTCTGCTAAATTTGGGTTTTTTTTTTTTCTTCTTTCTCTAATTGCTTTAGGTGCAAGGTTAAGTTGTTTACTTGAGATGTTTCCTGTTTCTTAAGGTAGGATTGTATTGCTATAAACTCCCCTCTTAGAACTGCTTTTTCTGCATCCCATAGGTTTTGTGTCATCGTGTCTCCCTGGTCATTTGTTTCTAGGTATTTTTTGATTTCCTCTTTGATTTCTTCAGTGATCATTTCATTTTTAAGTAGTGTATTGTTTAACCTCCATGTGTTTGTATATTTTACAGATCTTTACCTGTAATTGATATCAGTCTCATAGCACTGCAGTCAGAAAAGATACTTGATATGATTTCAATTTTCTTAAATTTACCAAGGCTTGATTTGTGAGCCAAGATATGGTCTATCCTGGAGAATGTTCCATGAGCACTTGAAAAAAATGTGTATTCTTTTGTTTTTGGATGGAATGTCCTATAAATATCAATTACATCCATCATGTTTAATGTATCATTTAAAGCTTGTGTTTCCTTTTTTTATTTTCATTTTAGATGATCTGTCCATTGGTGAAAGTGGGGTGTTAAAGCCCCCTACTATGAATGTGTTACTGTCGATTTCCCCTTTTATGGCTGTTAGTATTTGCCTTATGTATTGAGGTGCTCCTATGTTGGGTGCATAAATATTTACAATTGTTATATCTTCTTCTTGGATCGATCCCTTGATCATTATGTAGCGTCCTTCTTTGTCTCTTGTAACAGTCTTTATTTTAAAGTCTATTTTGTCTGATGTGGGAATTGCTACTCCAGCTTTCCTCTGATTTCCATTTTTATGGAATATCTTTTTCCATCCCCTCACTTTCAGTCTGTATGTGTCCCTAGGTCTGAAGTGGGTCTCTTGTAGACAGCATATATAAGGGTCTTGTTTTTGTATCCATTCAGCCGATCTATGTATTTTGGTGGGAGCATTTAATCCATTTACATTTAAGGTAATTATCGATATGTATGTTCCTATTCCCATTTTCTTAATTATTTTGGGTTTGTGATTGTAGGTCTTTTCCTTCTCTTGTGTTTCTTGCCTAGAGAAGTTCCTTTAGAATTTGGTGTAATGCTGGTTTGGTGGTGCTGAACTCTCTCAGCTTTTGCTTGTCTGTAAAGGTTTTAGTTTCTCCATCAAATCTGAATGAGATCCTTGCTGGGTAGAGTAATCTTGGCTGTAGGTTTTTCTCCTTCATCACTTTAAATATGTCCTGCCACTCCCTTCTGGCTTGCAGAGTTTCTGCTGAAAGATCATCTGTTAACCTTATGGGGATTCCCTTGTGTGTTATTTGTTGTTTTTCCCTTGCTGCTTTTAATATGTTTTCTTTGTATTTAATTTTTGATAGTTTGATTAATATGTGTCTTGGCATGTTTCTCCTTGGATTTATCTTGTACGGGACTCTCTGTGCTTCCTGGACGTGATTAACTATTTCCTTTCCCATATTAGGGAAGTTTTCAACTATTATCTCTTCAAATATTTCCTCAGTACCTTTCTTTTTCTCTTCTTCTTCTGGGACCCCTATAATTCGAATTTTGGTGCATGTAATGTTGTGCCAGAGGTCTCTGAGACTGTCCTCAATTCTTTTAATTCGTTTTTCTTTATTGTGCTCTGCAGTAGTTACTTCCACTATTTTATCTTCCAGGTCACTTATCCGTTCTTCTGCCTCAGTAATTCTGCTATTGTTCTCTTATAGAGTATATTTACTTTCATTTATTGTGTTGTTCATCATTGCTTGTTTCCTGTTTAGTTCTTCTCGGTCCTTGTTAATTGTTTCTTGCATTTTCTCTATTCTATTACCAAGATTTTGGATAATGTTTACTATCATTATTTTGAATTCTTTTTCAGGTAGATTACCTATTTCATCTTCATTTGTTAGGTCTGGTGGGTTTTTACCTTGCTCCTTCATCTGCTGTGTGTTTTTCTGTCTTTTCATTTTGCTTATCTTACTGTGTTTGGGGTCTCCTTTTCACAGGCTGCAGGTTCATAGTTCCCGTTGATTTTGGTGTCTGTCTCAGTGGCTAAGGTTGGTTCAGTGTGTTGTGTAGGTTTCCTGCTGGAGGGGACTAGTGCCTGTGTTCTGGTGGATGAGGCTGGATCTTGTCTTTATGGTGGGCAGGTCCATGTCTGGTGGTGTGTTTTGCAGTGTCTGTGCACTTATTATGATTTTAGGCAGCCTCTCTGCTAATGGATGGTGTTGTGTTCCTGTCTTGCTAGTTGTTTAGCATAGGGTGTCCAGCACTGTATCTTGCTGGTCATTGAGTGAAGCTGGGTTTTGGTGTTGAGATGGAGATCTCTGGGAGATTTTCGCTGTTTGATATTACATGGAGCTGGGAGGTCTCTTGTGGACCAGTGTCCTGAACCTGGCTCTCCCACCTCAGTGGCACAGCCCTGACACCTGGCTGGAGCACCAAGAGCCTGTCCTCTACATGGCTCAGAATTAAAGGGAGATAAAATAGAAAGAAAGAAAGAAAGAAAGAAAGGAAAGAAAGAAAGAAAGAAGGAAAGAAAGAAAGAAAGAGGATAAAATAAAATAAAGTAAGATAAAATAAACTAAAGTTATTAAAATAAAAGATAAAAAATAATTTTCAGAAAAAAAAATTAAGAAGTAAAAAAATAAAAAAGGAAAAAAAAACAGACACTCAGAACCCTAGGACAAATGTTGAAAGCAAAGCTATACAGACAAATTCTCACACAGAAGCTATACAGACAAAATCTCACATAAATCCTCACAAAAAGAGGAAAAAATAATATATCTATCTCCCAAAGTCCACCACCTCAATTTGGGATGATTTTTTTGTCTATTCATGTATTCCACAGATGCAGGGTACTTCAAGCTGGTTGTGAGGTTTAATCCTCTGCTCCTGATGCTGCTGGGAGAGATTTCCCTTTCTCTACTTTGTTCGCATAGCTCCTGGGGCTCAGCTTTGGATTTGGACCCACCTCTGCATGTAGGTCGCCTGAGGGTGTCTGTTTTTCACTCAGACAGGATGGGGTTAAAGTAACCGCTGATTCGGGGGCTCTGGCTCACTCAAGCCAGGGGGAAGGAGGTGTACAGATGTGGATGCGGGGTGAGCCTGCAGCAGCAGAGGCCTGCGTGACGTTGTGCCAGCCTGAGGCGTTCCGTGCATTCTCCTGGTGTAGTTGTCCCTATTTCACGGGACCCTGGCAGTGGCGGGCTGCACAGACTCCCAGGAGGGTTGGTGTGGATAGTGACATGTGCTTGCACACAGGCTTCTTGGTGGCCGCAACAGCAGCCTTAGTGTCTCATGCCCATCTCTGGGGTCCACACTGTTAGCCACGGCTTGCGCCCATCTCTGGAGCTCCTTTAAGCAGCACTCTTAATCCCCTCTCCTAGTGCACCAGGAAACAAAGAGGTAAGAAAAAGTCTCTTCTCTCTTCGGTAGGTCCAAACATTTCCCCAGACTCCCTCCTGGCTAGCCGTGGTGCACTAACACCCTGCAGTCTGTGTTCCCGCCACCAACCCCAGTCCTCTCCCTGTGCTCAGACCAAAGCCCGAGCCTCAGCCCCACCTGTCCTGGCGGGTGAGCAGATAAGCCTCTCGGGCTGGTGAGTGCCGTTCAGCACTGATCCTCTGTGTGGGAATCTCTCCGCTTTGCCCTCCGCACCCCTGTTGCTGCGCTCTCCTCCATGGCTCCGAAGCTTCCCCGCTCTGCCACCCACAATCTCCGCCCGTGAAGTGGCTTCTAGTGTGTGGAAACCTTTCCTCCTTCACAGCTCCCTCCCACTGGTGCAGGTCCCATCCCTATTCTTTTGTCTCTGTCTTTTCTTTTCTCTTTTGCCCTACCCAGGTACATAGGGAGTTTCTTGCCTTTTGGTGGGTCTGAGGTCTTCTGCCAGTGATCAGTGGGTGTTCTATAGGAGCAGTTCCACATGTAGATGTATTTCTGATGTATCTGTAGGGAGGCAGGTGATCTCCACGTCTTACTCTTCTGCCATCTTCTCCAAACCCCCCGAAGCTCATGTGTTATTCAACTTTGTATCCCAAGCCCTGGCTTAGTACCCAAAGCAAAAGAGAAAGAAAGAAGGGAAAGAGGGAGGGACGAAGGAAGGGAAGGAATGGAGGGAGGGAGGGATGCAGGGAGGGAGGAAGGAAGGAAGGAAGAACAAATGAAGTGAGCAAGCAAGAACAGCAAAAAGGTAAAGGAACAAATCATATGATACCAAATGATGATGTGATAGATGAAAATTCCAACTGAGCAATTCAGTTGTATTATCTTACATGCTATGAGTTGATTGAGTGCCTCTTTCTTTATACCCCAGTGTGTGGAAGAAGAATAGGGGACCCTCTAAGGTAACTGATTTTTTGGTACAGACTTGAATTGTCTATTTACATCAGTTTTATGGATCCAGCTAAACTAGAACCCATATTTTTCACCAGATAGAAAAGATAAATCTTACACTTTAAGATAAAAATGTAGCTCCCTTAAAGTCTTACAGATGTACTGATTGATATATTTTACAAAGTAAATTGTGTATTGTCTTTTATGCATTGTATATTCTTGACACCCTTGTTAAAGATCAGTTGACCATTTATGTGTGTGTTTATTTCTGGGGTCTCTATTCTGTTCCATTGGTGTATGCATCCATTTTATGCCAGTATCATACTGTTTGGATTACTGCAGCTTTGTTATACATTTTGAAATCATGATTCTTTCCACTTCGTTCTTGTTCAAAATTCCTTTAGCTCTCTGAGGTTTTTTTGTGGTTCCATGTGAAGTTTAGTGTTTTTTTTTTTTTCCTATTTCTGTTAAAATACAACTAAAATGTTTTTAAAAAAGAAAAAAAAATCACTTCACTTTCTTTCCCCAAACCCTGTTTAGTAAGCACCACTGTTACCAGTTTTCTGGTAAGAAAACTGAACTTAGGAAAGCTGAAGATCTTTTTTGATGTTATTTGGCTGATAAATAGCATTAGAACCAAACAGATTCCATTTTTTCCCAAACACGTGTTTTGGGGTTGTGGCCAAGGGGTGGGGTGGGGTGTTACTTATGCTAATAGGTTAAACTCATTTCATTTTAAAGATTCAGAAGGTAAAACCCCATTCTCATTAATGGGTGTCAACTAATTCCAATAATAATCCATTGTAAGTCTCTGCTTACTAGAGAGTGTTAACTGTTTAGCAGCAGTCATTTTTAACAAGCCCATAACATTGCCATTACATGAATTATACATGGAGTATAAAATGATTATTTAGTCAGTGGAAAATTAAATCCGTCGGTGTTTTCCAAATCTGAGCTAGGACATTCATCAGAAAAACTGTTAAATTTTTAATCAACTGTACTGCAGTTGATGTAGCTATCAGCCTAAATTGCTCTTTCTCTGTCATTCCCGTTGTTGCAGAATATAGTGTAGAATTACCAGCTCTACGATGCTAATTGACTTTTTTCTTGCAGAGATTTAAGACAGACTGACATATCATCCAGCACTGCAATAAAAAAAGTTGCATGAGCTTCAAAGACATATTTCACATATATTGAGCAGTAATTTAACATTTTAGTGTTTTTTTCAACTTTCCTCCTGCTGACCCAGCACCTCAAACTGGAGTCCACCTTGGACCAAGATCACACTCTAAATATTCAGACCCAAACAGTACTATAATTAAAAAATAATATAGTATGTTAAAAGAGAAGTATTATGAACAACATAGTATAAGAAAAGGGGACTTCCATTTGTATAGCAATAACATTACATAATAAAAGAGCAGACTCCTCAAATGCACAAAAGAATGACTGAAACTCCATACAGATAGATAACTTCATGGGACATTTGTTGCATCCATAAAGTAATTTAGACAGTTTCTTACTTAAAAAAAAGATCTCTCTTTTTTTCCAATGAACTTTAAGTTCTTTTGATGACAGTCAAGGGAAATGTTTGTGTTTTTCTTCAAGAAAATTCATTTAATGATTAGTTGAACCTTCCAAGCTTGTCTTTGCATACATTTAAAGAAATACCTTCACAGGTATACACAGGCAAAGAAAGACCCTGAGAACACTCCTCAGGCTACAACTCTGTGTCAGAAGCACAGCTGGAAGGAGGAATCAGAAGATACAGTTCCCACCTGTGCCCCTGACACAGCACTGCCCACCTCAGGCCCCAGCTGCTGTCACACTGTGGGTTTCTGCCCAGTTCCAGGTCCTCTCTGTCTTTCTTAGACATAACGTACTGTGAGCAATAACATGTTTATCTAAACCAGTGTTTCTCAGAATCAAATGTTCATGCAACTCACCTGGGAGTTTTGCTGAAATGAAGATTCTGATTTTGCTCATTCACACAGTGAAGAGCACCACATGAGATAAGGATGCACTTGCTCAAGGCCCTCATGTTCTGTTTCCAACATTTTAGGTCCCACTGTAGCCTGGAGACAACCATTCACTGTTTCCCAAACATACTCTGTACTTAGAAACCTCTGTACATTTGCAATCTTTGTTCCCTCTAACTGGAATATCCTTCCTCCTTTCCCTGCCTGATGAGATCTTGTTTATCTTTCTAGATAGAACTCAAAAGAGAAGCATGTTCTGTCCCCTGCCTGAGCACTCCCCACTCAGGCAGAAGTAACACTCCTCCCATTGACCTGGTGTTGCTATTGTAACAAAGAAGAACAAACCTGACTCCATGTTGGATCTATTCCTTTAGCTCTAACCCTTGTGCTCTGTTGCCTCTGCTTAGTCGTGCTGGCTCTACACCTTTTGTAAAGGAATTGCCTACAGCCTGAAATATACAGAATAGCCCATTTTCAAGGCTCTGACCTTTAAAGGTATAACACTTTTCAATTCATATAAACACAAACAGAGGATAGCATCTGTTTTGTTGGAGGTTTATAGGAACATTGTGACCAGACCTACATGGACACCTACAAGAACAAAGGATTCCAGCAACAGAAGTTTGCAACAATCAGCCACACACCCTTTAGTATAAAGGAAGCTTGAATTCTAACTCAAGTAAGATGGTTCTTTGGGACACTAGTCCACCATCTTCTCAGTCTGCTGGCTTTCCAAATAAAATTGCTATTTCTTGCCCCGATGACTCATCTCAATTTATTGGCCTGTCATGTGGCAAGCAGTACTAGCTTGGACTCAGTAACACTGTGATAGCATCTTAATGGTTCTTCCTGCTTCTGTTCTCACCAACTCCACCTCACCTTACAATCCATTCCAAATTTTGAAAATGTAAATCAGATTATAAAAATCCTCCGTGTAAACACATCTTGCCCCACGAGTGGCCACTTAAACACCTTAATAAAATTCAGTCTCCCTACCCTGATCTACAAGTATCTGCATGACTAC
This sequence comes from Delphinapterus leucas, assembly GCF_059928025.1. NCBI lineage: Eukaryota > Metazoa > Chordata > Mammalia > Artiodactyla > Monodontidae > Delphinapterus > Delphinapterus leucas. The sequence goes on from NC_143133.1 coordinate 41,531,278, forward strand.
TTGCTGCTGGGACGCTTTTCCATACTGAATCCCCTCCCAAACAGAGGCTCTGGTTCCACCATGCTTCCATCTGAACCCGTAAGAGGATGAGTTTTTTCCTACCCCAACCATGAACTGATCCCTCTGTCTGGAATGTTCTTCCCCAGGAGCTTCACTTACCTGACCTCTTCTTATTCTTGTCTCGGCTCACTCCATCAAAACAAAAATTGAAGTGGTCACAGGACTGTCTCTGGGAATTGCTTCCATCACAACCTTTATGTTTTTTTTAGGGGTTCTTATTTTAAAATAAAAACAAAACTAAGGTGCACATTGGGAATTGAACTACTACGTTTTTTTCTTTCTAGAGATATGACATCATGTTTTCTAGTCAGTAATGTTCTAACAAACATTGTACTAAACCAATGTACTAAATCCAAGCAGACAGATGACCAGAAAAGCTACTTCAGTCCTGCAGCCTTAATGGGGTTTTTGACTGGGAGTACTTATCTAGGGTTTAACTCAAGCTAACTGTCCATCTCAAGATTTCTGAAAATCCTATTATCACAGCTAGTGTTGGCTGCAGGAATCAACTTAGAGAGATTTCCTTTACCTAAAAAGTACATGTGAAAATCAATACCTAGTCTTACATGTGCAGTCTTGTATCACTGTCTTCTGCTGGTTCTGATGTAATCCCATTAGTTCAATAACTTTCGTTTACATGTTTTTGAAAAAAATATTTTTATAGATGAATACTCAGGCTAACCTAGTGGATATAATCTTGGAACTTCCATGATTACTCACTTCAAGGTCAAAATATTATATGCTATATTCTTTTTAGCTGTTAGTGCTATGAAAGAAAAATGCTTTCTATGCTGTTGTTCCTATTTTACTGGGCAACAAATTTTATGACTACCTGCTGTTTTCTTCTTCATTTATTGTCCGTCCTTTTCTACCAGAATTACTAGTCCCATGAGAGAGGGGACTCTGCCTTCGTTATGGAACACTGTATTCCCAGAGACTAAAGCAATGTTTGGTGCTTTCAGTAAATATTGGTTGAATCAATGAATGTTGAAAGTATTCAACAAAATTAAATCCCCTTAGAAAGACAAATGGCTTGAAAGACAGCCCTGTTCTTTATGATCTGCTTACCCCCTCTAAGCCTCAGTTTTTTCATCTGTAGGATGGGAATACTGAGTCCCACCTGCCAAAGCTGTTGTGATAAGTAAAATCAGATAATGCACATAACATGCGTATCATAGCATGGCATAAGGGACAAGCTCAGTCAGAAAAATTATGATTTTCATTACTATCAACAACTATTTTATTTACACAAAAGGAGCAGTAGGGCTTGGGGGAAACCAGGGAGCTTGTGAAAGCACATGCCTTAGAAACAACATGGGACCCATGGCCTTCTCTCCTAGCTCCAAGATAGTGAATGTTTATTTAGAGAATCAGCTTGAAAGTTAGTAATTATCTGATTAATGATCATTGCACAAAGGGTTTCTTTTCCAAGATGATGAGTTTAAGAGTATCTGGGCTCAAGGGGAAGATTCTAACCTGCTACTATATGAATAGTGAAATATTTAAAATTGGATATATGGAGTGGGAAGGTAATTATGTATATTGCAAACATATGTCAGAGGCTATATTTCTTACGCTGAAAGAAACAAGTCCAAATATGTAACGTACACACATTCTCCTTCCTATAAATACACAGATTGGATGATGCTGTGGCTACATTTTGTTAAGTACCAGAATCCTGGAGAAATCACTCGAAGCATGTTATCCGAAGAACAGATGGTCAGTGTCCTTCCTGATCTGAAGGTATTTCTAGCTGTCGTGTGGTTATTCTATAATAAACCCCACTGAGAGGCAATGGAAGGTAAGCAATCAGTTGCACGCTCCAACTTTACAAAAGAAAGCACTGGAAAAAAATTAAAGACTGGCTCTTTTAAAGATGATTCTATCACAGAGCCTGAGAGTTAGAAGGTGTCTTAAAAAACATCAAGACCATCTGTTCTTTCTGGGTGAAACCTCATTGGATTAGAGTCAGCTTGACTTTGAAGATCCGCAGAGGATGACTCAAAAATTCAATCATGATATCTGTGGCTTTGTCCAAAAATGTTGCCATATAGACTCTGCTCACCCAGATCCTATTCTCTCAGCTTCTTTCCTCCATAGCCCTCTCCCCCAGGGACTTGTTCCAGGTCAAGCAGCCTGCAGCCAAGTCAGTGTCTCTGCTGGTTCTGCTTTGACCTCTGCTCAGGACCTATGAAGGGAGGTACTGGTAACCAAATGCTAACTGTTCCCCAGAAAATTTGCTTTCAATATGTTTTGTTTTGTTTTTTTCCTATCTCTCTCTCTCTCTCTGTCTCTGTCTGTCTCTCACAACTGTATTACAAGACCTGTTTCATTATTTTTATTTTACAGATGAGGCTTTGAAGTCCAAGATGTTAACTCTTCAACCAAGAGGTAGTAATTGGAAATAAGATAGAGACAGTGCCCATGTTGTCTGCCTCCTTGACACTTCATCAGACTTGTGCAAAAATATTATCTTTTTTTTTCTAACTTTTTAATACCTCCATAGAATTTCCCTTCCCAGAACTTAAGGGACAACCATTTATTCTCTAAAGTAAAACTTGAAACTTACCCTACATGGGCAATGAATAGCTGTAGAATGGGACACCTATGTCCTTTCATTGAGTGATTGATTGATTGATTGATTCATTCATTCATTCATTTTTTTTCTTGAACATGATCATGAGAGTGAAGGACCTACTGCTCAAGCCAGAAACTTTGCATCATTCTTTAAATGTCTCTATCTCTACTTTCATCTAATCTTTATTAGTTACTTGAGCTTCTGAACCGTAGTGTCCAGGCCTGTAAAACAGAGAAATTACGTGCCATAGAGAAAGGTCATGATTATGACAAAGTGCTATCTGTGAAGTTCTTGGGTTTTTAGCCAGTGTTAGTACCCTTTCTCTTTACATGCTGAATAAAGGAGGGTGAAGAACTCTTCACATTCACCATAACCCCTCCTTCAATATGGAAGAAAGATGTGTCTGTTTTCTAAATTCCTGGGGCTGGATCTGTAAGAATTTCTTGCAGTTCAAGCTCTTTTGGTCTCATTCATTGATGTGTGCTCAGAGCAAGGAGAGTGGGGCCAGTCCGAAGCAAATGCTTAAAGCGTCTTTGTTGAATACACATATTGATAAATAGAGCCTGAAAGCAAACTAAATTTTTCAGAAAATTCTCTACTCATTTTAGTTTTTATAAAATAGATTTTTCTTTACACATTAATAATTGCTGTTTTTTTAAATGATACTTTTATATCAGATGTGTATCCTGGAATGATAATAGTCTCAACCATTTCTAAAGAAAAACTAGAGTTTTGAAGCTGCTAGAAAAAATTATCTTATTCCCCAAATTCTTTGTTCCTGCCTTCTAAGAATAACCAAGATCTCCAACTTGAAGAATTCAGTGAAAGAATAACCTTTTATTTTTCTATTTAATTTTAGAAATTGATATTTAAGATCATCTTAGAACTTTACTTTTAGAAAACAAAAATCAGTTCTATGTAAATAAATGTATACTGTAGACTTTCTTTTGTGTTTCTGTGTTATTTACAATTACTATTTGACTTATGTGGAAAGAACATCTATCAACAGAGAAATGACATTTTGAACAATAGGGCTGGAATTTCATTGGCAGAGATAGCTTGTTTGCATACATCTGTTGTCAACTTTGTTTTATGCCCTCAACAATCAAATTTCTTTCTGAAATATTAATGATATCTCTATTTTCCAGAACTGCTAACCTACTCCTTATGAGAAACACATTTACTAACTAAACTACAGCATTCATGTACAGTTATCGTCTTTCACTCTACTAAGTATTTCATCCAAATTCTAGGTTTTCAAAGATCATTTAGGCTGGTTCTTTGCTTTCCCAGCCCCTTCAGTGTTATTTTTTTTCTTCAAATTTTTTAAATGAAATTAAGTTCATTTGATATTGTTTCTATTTCACTTTGGATTCCCTGGCATTCTGGTTGATTTTAATTATTTATTATTTATGGTGGGGGTTTGTGACATATTCCTGTGATTCTAAGGGTTAGAGCTATACCAAGAGGTATCCTTTTCCTCTTAACCCTACTACCTGTTCCTGTTCCATGCTACTTTCCAGCCCTTTTCTATCTAACTTCTGCATGTAACCAACCTCTTTATTTTTTGGTTTACCCTTCCTGTATATCTTTTGCAAAATCGTGTGTGTACATTTTCTTATATCCTTTTCTTTATTACATGAAGAGTAGATTACTATAGGTAAAACATTTGCACTTTTCACATAACAGTATGTTCTGAAAGTCACAATAGTTAAAAACGTCTTCCACTATTTTTGTTATAACTACATATTATTCCATTGTGTAGATGTACCATAATTTTTTCGATAATTTTTTGTAGAAGTATCTAGATCATTTCTAATATTTTGTAATAGTAAACACTGCTGTAATGAATAACTTTGTGCATATATGTATTTCATGCTGTAAATTCCTAGGAGTTGAATTGTGTGTTCAAAATATAAGTTCATAGGTAGTTTTGTTGGGTCTTGCTAAACTCCCCTCCAGAAGGGTTGTATTGGTTTGTATGTTGGCCAGTAATGTTTGAAGAGACTGTGTTATCTCACTGGTTTGCTAATAGGATGGGTTATCCTACTTTTTTTTTTTTTTTTTGCAAACCGACTTTGCCTTTTAAAGTAGTTTTAGGTTCACAGAAAACATGAGTGGAAAGTAGATAGTTCTCATATACTCCCTGCCCTACACAGTGCACAGCCTCCCTCACATTCAACATCCCCCACCACAGTGGTACACTTGTCACAATTGATAAACCTACATTGACACTTCATCAACAACCAAAGTCTGTAGTTTTTATTGGAGTTCACCTTGGTATTGTGTGTTATATGGGTTTGACAAATATGTAATAACCTGTACCCACCATAATAATATTATATAGAATAGTTTCACAGCCGCATAAATTCTTCATGCTCTGCCTATTCATTCCTCCCTCTTCCCTAAACCCTGGACACCACTGATTTTTTACTGTCTCCATACTTTTGCCTTTTCCAGAATGTCATATTGTTGAAATCATACAGTATGCAGCCTTTCCAGATTGGCTTCATTCACTTAGCAATATGCATTTAATGTTTCTCCATATCTTTTCATTTCTTAATTGTTCACTTCTTTTTAAGCACTGAATAATATTCCATTGTCTGGATCTACTGCAGTTTATCCATTCACCTACTGAAGGACATCTTGGTTGCTTCCAAGTTTTGGAAATTATGAATGAAGCTGCTATAAGCATGTGTGTCTAGGTTGTTGTGTGGATGTAAGTTTTCAACTCCTTTGGATAAATACCAAGGGGTGTGATTGCTAGATCATACGGTAAGAGTATGATTAGCTTTGTAAAACACTGCCAAACTGTCTTTCAACGTGATTGTACTATTTTTCATTCCCACCAACAATGAATGTGAGTTCCTCTTGCTCCACATCCTCTTTTGCAAGAATTTGATATTATCAGTGTTTTGGATTTTGTACATTTTGCTTCTTTATCTATTTATTTATTTATTTTTATTATTTTAATTTTTAAATTTTATTTATTTTTTTATACAGCAGAATCTTATTAGTGGTCAATTTTATACACATCAGTGTATACATGTCAATCCCAATTGCCCAGTTCATCACACACCCCCACCCACCCCCCACCCCAGCTTTCCCCCCTTGGTGTCCATATGTCTGTTCTGTACATCTGTGTCTCAATTTCTGCCCTGCAAACTGGTTCATCTGTACCATTTTTCTAGGTTCCAAATATATGCATTAATATACAATATTTGTTTTTCTCTTTCTGACTTCCTTCACTCTGTATAACAGTCTCTAGATCCATCCACATCTCAACAAATGACCCAAAATTGTTCCTTTCTATGACTGAGTAATATTCCATTGTATATATGTACTATATCTTCTTTATCTATTCATCTGTCAATGGGCATTTAGGTTGTTTCCATGACCTGGCTATTGTAAACTGTGCTGCAATGAACATTGGGGTGCTTGTGTCTTTTTGAATTATGGTTTTCTCTGGGTATATGTCATGTAGTGGGATTGCTGGATCATATGGTAATTATATTTTTAGTTTTTTAAGGAACCTCCATACTGTTCTCCATAGTGACAGTATCAATTTACATTCCCACCAACAGTGCAAGAGGGTTCCCTTTTCTCGACACCCTCTGCAGCATTTGTTGTTTGTAGATTTTCTGATGATGCCCATTCTAACTGCTGTGAGGTGATAACTCATTGTAGTTTTGCTTTGCATTCCTCTAATAATTAGTGATGTTGAGCAGCTTTTCATGTGCTTCTTGGCCAACTGTATGTCTTCTTTGGAGAAATGTCTATTTAGATCTTCTGCCCATTTTTGGATTGGGTTTTTGTTTTTTTTAATATTGAGCTGAATGAGCTGTTTATATATTTTTGAGATAAATCCTTTGTCTGTTGATTCATTTGCAAATATTTTCTCCCATTCTGAGGGTTGTCTTTTCATCTTGTTTATGGTTTCCTTTGTGGTGCAAAAGCTTTGAAATTTCATTAGGTCCCATTTGTTTATTTTTGTTTTTATTTCCATTACTCTAGGAGATGGATCAAAAAAGATCTTGCTGTGACTTATGTCAAAGAGTGTTCTTTCTATGTTTTCCTCTCAGAGTTTTATAGTGTTCAGTCTTACATTTAGGTCTCTAATCCATTTTGAGTTTATTATTGTGTATGGTGTTTGGGAGTGTTCTACATTCATTCTTTTACATGTAGCTGTCCAGTTTTCCCAGCACCACTTACTGAAGAGACTGTCTTTTCTTCATTGTATATCCTTGCATTCATTTGACTTAGATTAGTTGACCATAGGTGCATGGGTTTATCTTTGGGCTTTCTATCCTGTTCCATTGATCTGTATTTCTGTTTTTGTGCCAGTACCATATTGTCTTGATTACTGTAGCTTTGTAGTACAGTCTGAAGTCAGGGAGTCCGATTCCTCCAGCTCTGTTTTTTTCCCTCAAGACTGCTTTTGGTATTCGGGGTCTTTGGTGTCTCCAAACACATTTTAAGATTTTTTTTGTTCTAGGTCTGTAAAAACTGCCATTGGTAATTTGATAGGGATTGCATTGAACCTGTAGATTGTTTTGGGTATTATAGTCATTTTCACAATATTGATTCTTCCAATCCAAGAACATGGTATATCCCTCCATCTGTTGGTATCATCTTTAATTTATTTCATCAGTGTCTTATAGTTTCTGCATACAGGTCTTTTGTCTCTCTAAGTAGGTTTATTCCTAGGTATTTTATTCTTTTTGTTGCAACGGTAAATGGGAGTGTTTCCTTAATTTCTCTTTCAGATTTTTCATAATTAGTGTATAGGAATGCAAGGGATTTCTGTGCATTAATTTTGTATCCTGCAACTTTACCAGATTCATTGATTAGCTCTAGTAGTTTTCTGGTGGCATCTTTAGGATTTTCTATGTATAGCATCATGTCATCTGCAAACAGTGACAGTTTTACTTCTTCTTTTCCAATTTGTATTACTTTTATTTATTTTTCTTCTGTGATTGCCGTGGCTAGGACTTTGAAAACTATGTTGAATAATAGTGGTGATGGGCTTCCCTGGTGGCACAGTGGTTGAGAGTCCGCCTGCCGATGCAGGGGACATGGGTTCGTGCCCTGGTCCGGGAAGATCCCACATGCCGCAGAGTGGCTGGGCCCGTGAGCCATGGCCGCTGAGCCTGCGCGTCCGGAGCCTGTGCTCCACAACGGAAGAGGCCACAACAGTGAGAGGCCCGCATACTGAAAAAACAAAAAAAAAAATAGTGGTGAGAGTGGACATCCTTGTCTTGTTCCTGATCTTAGAGGAAATGCTTTCAGATTTTCACCATTGAGAATGATGTTTGCTGTGGGTTTGTCGTATATGGCCTTTATTGTTTTGATGTAGGTTCTCTCTATGTCCACTCTCTGGAGAGTTTTTATCATAAATGGATTTGAATTTTTTCAAAAGGTTTTTCTGCATCTATTGAGATGATCATATGCTTTTTACTCTTCAATTAGTTAATATGGTGTATCACATTGTTTGATTTGCATATATTGAAGAACCCTTGCATCCCTGGGAAAAATCCCACTTGATCAAGGCATATGATCTTTTTAATGTGTTGTTGGATTCAATTTGCTAGTATTTTTTTGAGGATTTTTGCATCTATATTCATCAGTGATATTGGTCTGCAATTTTCTTTTTTTTGTAGTATCTTTGTCTGCTTTTAGTATCAGGTTGATGGTGGCCTCATGGAATGAGTTTGGGAGTGTTCCTTCCTCTGCAATTTTTTGAAGAGTTTGAGAAGAATAGGTGTTAGCTCTTCTCTAAATGTTTGATAGAATTCACCTGTGAAGCCATCTGGTCCTGGACTTTTGTTTGTTGGAAGATTCTTAATCACAGTTTCCATTTCATAACTTGTGATTGGTCTGTTCATATTTTCTCTTTCTTCCTGGTTCAGTCTTGGAAAGTTATACCTTTCTAAGAATTTGTCCATTTCTTCCAGGTTGTCCATTATATTGGTATATAGTTGCTTGTAGTAGTGTCTTAGGATGCTTTGTATTTCTGTGGTGTCTGTTGTTACTTCTCCTATTTCATTTCTAATTTTATTGATTTGAGCCCTCTCCTTATTTTTCTTCTTGAGTCTGGCTAATGGTTTATGAATTTTGTTTATCTTCTCAAAGAATGAGCTTTTAGTTTTATTGATCTTTACTATTGTTTTCTTTGTTTCTATTTCATTTATTTCTGCTCTGATCTTTATGATTTCTTTCCTTCTGCTAACGTTGGGTTTTGTTTCTTCTTCTTTCTCTAGTTCCTTTAGGTGTAAGGTTAGATTGTTTGTGTTTTTTCTTATTTCTTTATGTAGGCTTGTACAGCTATAAACTTCCCTCTTAGAACAGCTTTTGCTGTGTCCCATAGGTTTTGGATTGTCGTGTTTTCATTGTCATTTGTCTCTAGGTATTTCTTGATTTCCTCATTGATTTCTTCAGTGATATTTTGGTTATTTAATAACGTATTGTTTAGCCTCCATGTGTTTGTGTTGTTTTCCCTGTAATTCATTTCTAATCTCATAGTGTTGTGGCCAGAAAAGATGCTTGATATGATTTCAATATTGTTAATTTTACTGAGGCTTGATTTGTGACCCAAGATGTGATCTATCCTGGATAATGTTCTGATCGCACTTGAGAAGAAAGTGTAATCTGCTGGTTTTGGATGGAATGTCCTATAAATATCAATTAAATCTATCTGGTCTATTGTGTCATTTAAAGATTCTGTTTCCTTATTTATTTTCATTTTGCATGGTCTGTCTATTGGTGTAAGTGAGGTGTTAAAGTCCCCCACTCTTATTGTGTTACTGTCGATTTCCTCCTTTATAGCTGTTAGCAGTTGCCTTATGTATTGAGGTGCACCTCTGTTGGGTGCATATATATTTATAATTTTTATATCTTTTTCTTGGATTGATCCCTTGATCAGTATGTAGTGTCCTTCCTTGTCTCTTGTAAAATTCTTTAAAGTCTATTTTATCTGATATGAGTATTGTTAGTACAGCTTCCTTTTGATATCCATTTGCATGGAATATCTTTTTCCATCCCTTCACTTTCAGTCTGTATGTGTCCCTAGGTCTGAAGTGGGTCTCTTGTAGACAGCATAGATGGGTCTTGTTTTTGTATCCATTCAGCAAGCCTGTTTCTTTTGGTTGGAGCATTTAATCCATTCATGTTTAAGGTAATTATTGGTATGTATGCTCCTATGACCAGTTTCTTAATTTTTTTTTTTTTGGTAGGTCCTTTTCTTCTCTTGATTTTCCCACTTAGAGAAGTTCCTTTAGCATTTGTTGTAGAGCTGGTTTGGTGGTGCTGAATTCTCTTATCTTTTTTTTGTCTGTAACGCTTTTGATTTCTCCATCGAATCTGAATGAGATCCTTGCTGAGTAGAGTCATCTTGGTTGTAGGTTCTTCCCTTTCATCACGTTAAGTATATCATGCCACTGTTTTCTGGCTTGTAGAGTTTCTGCTGAGAAATCACCTGTTAACCTTATGGGAGTTCCCTTGTATGTTATCTGTCGTTTTTCCCTTGCTGCTTTCAATAAATTTTCTTTGTCTTTAATTTTTGCTAGTGTGATTACTATGTGTCTCAGCGTGTTTTTCCTTGGGTTTATCCTGTATGGGGCTCTCTGTGCTTCCTGGACATGGGTGGCTATTTCCTTTCCTATGTTAGGGAAGTTTTCGATTATAATCTCTTCAAATATTTTCTCTGGCCCTTTCTCTCTCTCTTCTCCTTCTGGGACCCCTATAATGTGAATGTTGTTGCATTTAATGTTGTCCCAGAAGTTTCTTAGGCTGTCTTCATTTCTTTTCATTCTTTTTTCTTTATTCTGTTCTGCAGCAGTGAATGACACCACTCTGTCTTCCCAGTCACTTATACGTTCTTCTGCCTCAATTATTCTGCTATTGATTCCTTCTAGTGTAGTTTTCATTTTAGTTATTGTATTGTTCATCTCTGTTTGTTTGTTCTTTAATCTTCTAGGTCTTTGTTAAACATTTCTTGCATCTTCTCGATCTTTGCCTCCATTCTTTTTCCGAGGCCTTCGATCATCGTCACTATCATTATTCTGAATTTCTTTTTCTGGATGGTTGCCTATCTCCACTTCATTTAGTTTTTTTTCTGGGATTTTATCTTGTTCCTTCATCTGGTACATAGCCCTCTGCCTTTTCACCTTGTCTATCTTTCTGTGAACATGTTTTTTGTTCCACAGGCTGCAGGATTGTAGTTCTTCTTTCTTCTTCTGTTTGCCCTCTGGTGGATGAGGCTATGTAAGAGGCTTGTTCAAGTTTCCTGATGGGAGGGACTGGTGGAGAGTAGAGCTGACTGTTGCTCTGGTGGGCAGAGCTCAGTAAAACTATCATCCATTTGACTGCTAATGTGTAGGGCTGGGTACTCTTCCTGTTGGTTGTTTGGCCTGAGGACACCCAACATTGGAGCCTACCTGGGCTCCACCTACCTGGTGGAGCTAATGGCAGACTCTGGGAGGGCTCACGCCATGGAGTACTTCCCAGAACTTCGGCTGCCAGTGTCCTTGTCTTCATGGTGAGCCACAGCCACCTCCACCTCTGCAGGAGACCTTCCAACAATAGCAGGTAAGTCTGTTTCAGTCTTCCCTGGGGTCACTGCTCCATCTCCTGGGTCCCAATGCACACACTACTATGTGTGTGTCCTCCAAGTGTGGAGTATCTGTTTCTCCCAGTCCTGTCAAAGTCCTGCAATCAAATTCCACTATCCTTCAAAGTCTGACTCTAGGAATCCCTCCTCCTGTTGCTGGACCCCCAGGTTGGGAAGCCTGACTTGGAGCTCAGAACCGTCACTCCAGTAGATGGACTTCTGTGGTATAAGTGTTCTCCAGTCTGTGAGTCACCCACCCAGCAGTTATGGGATTTGATTTTACTGTGGTTGTGCCCCTCCTACCATCTCATTGTGGCTTCTCCTTTGTCTATGCATGTGGGGTATCGTTTATGGTGAGTTCCAGCATCTTCCTGTAGATGACTGTCCAGCAGCTAGTTGTGATTCTGGTGTTCTCACAAGAGGGAGTGAGAGCACATCCTTCTACTCTGCCACCTTGGTTCCGATTCGTGGACATTTTAATAGTGTATAGTGCTATTTCTTTGTTATACGTTGCAATTCCTTAATAATATATGATGTTAAATATCTTTTCATATGCTTATGTGCCATCTGTATATCTTCCATGGAGAGGTGTCTGTCCAGGTCATTTGCCCATTTATTAAATTGGGCTTTTTGTTTTCTTATTTAAGAGTTATTTGTGTAATATTTTTTTCTTTTAAATCTTTATTGGAGTATAATGATTTACAATGGTGTGTTAGTTTCTGCTGTATAACTAAGTGAATCAGCTATACATATACATATATCTCCATATCTCCTCCCTCTTGCATCTCCCTCCCACCCTCCCTATCCCACCCTTCTAGATGGTCACAAAGCACCAAGATGATCTCCCTGTGCTATGTAGCTGCTCCCTGCTAGCTATCTAATTTACATTTGGTAGTGTATATATTTCCAGGCAACTCTCTCGCTTCGTCCCAGCTTACATTTCCCCCTCCCCATGTCCTCAAGTCCATTCTCTATGCCTGGATCTTTATTCCTGTCATGCCTGTAGGTTCTTCAGAACCTTTTTTTCTTTTTCTTTTTTTTTTTTTTTGATTCCATATATATGTGTTAGCATATGGTATTTGTGTTTCACTTTCTGACTTAACTTCAGTCTGTATGACAGACTCTAGGTCCATCTACCTGACTAAAAAACTCAATTTTGTTTTTTTTATGGCTGAGTAATATTGCATTCTATTTATGTCCCACGTCTTCTTTAGCCATTCATCTGTCAATGGACACTTAGGTTGCTTCCATGTCTTGGCTATTGTAAATAGAGGTTTAATGAACATTGTGGTGCATGATTCTTTTTGCATTATGGTTTTCTCAGGGTATATGCTCAGTACTGGGATTGCTGGGTTGTATGGTATTTCTATTTTTAGTTTTTAAAGGCATCTCCAAGTGTTCTCCATACTGGCTGTATCAATTTACATTCCGCCAACAGTACAAGTGGGTTCTCTTTTTTCCACACCCTCTCCAACATTAACTGTTTGTAGATTTTTTGATGATGGCCATTCTGACTGGTGTGAGGTGATACCTCAGTGTAGTTTTGACTTGCATATCTCTAATGATTAGTGATGCTGAGAATCCTTTCACGTGTTTGTTGGCCATCGATATATCTTCTTGTTTTTTTTTTTTTTTTCTTAAATTTATTTATTTATTTTTTTTCAGCTGTGTGTGTCTTCATTGCTCTTCACAGGCTTTCTCTATTTGTGGTGAGCGGGGGCTGCTCTTTGTTGTGATGCATGATTCTCGTTGCAGTGGTTTCTCTTGTTGTGGAGCACAAACTCTAGGCACACAGGCTTCAGTAGTTGTGGCAATTGGGCTCAGTGGTTGTGGCACATGGGCTCTACAGTGCAGGCTCTGTAGTTGTGGCTCACAGGCTTATTTGTGCCACAGCATGTGGGATCGTGCTGGACCAGGGCTCGAAGCCATATCCCCTGCATTAGCAGGTGGATGCTTAATCACTGTGCCATGAGGGAAGTCCCTGTATATCTTCTTTGGAGAAATGTCTATTTAGGTCTTCTGCACCTTTTTGGATTTGTTTGTTTGTTTTTTTGATATTGAGCTGCATGAGCTGCTTGTAAATTTTGGAGATTAATCCTTTGTCACTTGCTTCATTTGCAAATATTTTCTCCCATTCTAAGGGTTGTCTTTTCCTCTTGTTTAGGGTTTCCTTTGTTGTGCAAAAGCTTTGAAGTTTCATTAGGTCCCATTTGTTTATTTTTGTTTTTATTTCCATTTCTCTAGGAGGTGGGTCAAAAAGAATTTTGCTGTGATTTATGTCATAGAGTGTTCTGCCTATGTTTTCCTATAAGAGTTTTATCGTGTCTGGCCTTATATTTAGGTTTTTAATCCATTTTGAGTTTATTTTTGTGTATGGTGTTAGGGAGTGTTCTAATTTCATTCTTTTACATGTACATGTCCAGTTTTCCCAGCACCACTTATTGAAGAGGTTTTCTTGTCTCCATTGTATATTCTTTGCCTCCTTTATCAAAAATAAGTTGACCATTTGTGAGTAGGTTTATCTCTGGTCTTTCTCTCCTGTTCCATTGTTCTATATTTCTGTTTTTGTGCCAGTGCCATACTGTCTTGATTACTGTAGCTTTGTAGTATAGTCTGAGTTCTGGGAGCCTGACTCCTCCAGCTCTGTTTTGCTTTCTCAAGATTGCTTTGGCTATTCGGGGTCTTTTTTGTTTCCATACAAATTGTGAAATTTTTTGTTCTAGTTCTGTGAAAAATGCAAGTGGTAGTTTGATAGAGATTGCATTGAATCTGTAGATTGCTTTAGGTAGTAGAGTCATTTTCACAACATTAATTCTTCCAATCCAAGAACATGGTACATCTCTCCATCTGTTTGTATCACTTTTAATTTCTTTCCTCAGTGTCTTATAGTTTTCTGCATACACGTCTTTCATCTCTTAGGTAGGTTGATTCCAAGGTATTTTATTCTTTTTGTTGCAGTGGTAAACGGGAGTGTTTCCTTAATTTCTCTTTCAGAATTTTCACCATTAGTGTATAGGAATTCAAGAGATTTCTGTGCATTAATTTTTTATCCTGCTGTTTTACCAAGTTCATTTATTAACTCTAGAAGTTTTCTGGTAGCATCTTTAGGATTCTCCATGTGTAGTATCATGTTATCTGCAAACACTGACAGCTTTAATTCTTCTTTTCCAATTTGGATTACTTTTATTTCTTTTTCATCTCTGACTGCTGTGGCTAAAACTTCCAAATCTTTGTTGAATAATAGTGGTGAGAATGGACAGCCTTGTCTTGTTCCTTATCTTAGAGGAAATGGTTTCAGATTTTCACCATGGAGAATGATGTTGGCTGTGAGTTTTTCATATATGGCTTTTATTATGTAAGTTTGCTCTATGCCTACTTTCTGGAGGGTTTTTATCATAATTGAGTGTTGAATTTTTTTGAAAGCTTTCTGCATCTATTGAGATGATCATATGCTTTTCTCCTTCAATTTGTTAATATGGTTTATCACATTGATTGATTTATGTATATTGAAGCATCCTTGCATTTCTGGGATATACCCCACTTGATTACAGTGTATGATCCTTTTAATGTGCAGTTGGATTCTCTTCGCTAGAGTTCTGTTGAGGATTTTTGCATCTATGTCATCAGTGATATTGGCCTGTAGTATTTTCTTTGTGACATCTTTGTGTGGTTTTGGTATCAGGGTGATGGTGGCCTCATAGAAAGAGTTGGGGAGTGTCCCTCCCTCTGTTATATTTTGGAAGTGTTTCAGAAGTATACGTATTAACTCTTCTCTAAATGTTTGATATAATTCACCTGTGAAGCCATCTGGTCCTGGGCTTTTGTTTGTTGGAAGATTTTTAATCACAGTCTCAATTTCACTGCTTGTGATTGTTCTGTTTATATTTTCTGTTTCTTCCTGGTTCAGTCTCAGAAGGTTGTGCTTTTCTAAGAATTTGTCCATTTCTTCCAGGTTGTCCATTTTATTGTCAAAAAGTTGCTTGTAGTAATCTCTTATGATCCTTTGTATTCTGCAGTGACAGTTGTTACTTCTCCCTTTTCATTTCTATTTTTATTGATTTGAACCTTCTCCCTGTTTTTCTTGATGAGTCTGGCTAATGGTTTATTAATTTTGTTTACCTTCTCAAAGAACCAACTTTTAGGTTTATTGATGTTTGTGATTGTTTCCTTTATTTCTTTTTCATTTATTTCTGATCTGATCTTTATGATTTATTTCCTTCTTCTAAGTTTGGGGGGTTTGTTCTTCTGTCTCTATTTTCTTTTGTTTTAAGTTTAGGTTGTTTATTTGAGATATTTCTTGTTTCTTGAGGTAGGATTGTATTACTATAAACTTCCCTCTAAGTACTGCCTTTGCTACATCCCATACGTTTTGGGTCCTCGTGTTTTCATTTTCATTGGTTTCTAGGTATTTTTTCATTTCCTCTTTGATTTTTTCAGTTATCTCTTGGTTATTTAGTAGTGTATTGTTTGCCCTCCATGTGTTTGTATTTTTTACAGATTTTTTCCTGTAGTTGATATCTAGTCTCATAGCACTGTTGTCAGAAAAGATACTTGATATGATTTCAATTTACCAAGGCTTGATTTGTGAACAAAGGTATGTTCTATCCTGGATAATATTACATGATCACTTCAGAAAAAAGTATATTGTGATATTTTTGGATGGAATGTCCTCTAAATATCAATTAAGTCCCTCTTGTTTAATATATCATTTAAAGCTTGTGTTTCCTTATTTATTTATTTTAATTTTAGATGATCTTTCCATTGGTGAATGTGTTGTGTTAAAGTCCCTGACTATGATTGTGTTACTGTCAATTTCCACTTTTATGGCTGTTAGGATTTGCCTTATGTATTGAGGTGCTCCTATGTTGGGTGCATACATATTTACAATTGTTATATCTTCTTCTTGGATTGATCTCTTGATCATTATGTAGTGTCCTTCTTTGTCTCTTGTAATCATTTTTATTTTAAAGTCTATTTTCTGATATGAGAATTGAAACTCCAGCTTTATTTTGATTTCCATTAACATGGAATATCTTTTTCCATCCCCTCACTTTCAGTCTGTATGTATCCCTAGGTCTGAAGTGGGTATCTTGTAGAAAGCATATATATGGGTTCTGTTTTTATATTCATTCAGCTTGTCTATGTCTTTTCTTTTATCATTTAATCCATTTACATTTATTGTAGTTATCAATATGTATGTTCCTATTACCATTTTCTTAATTGTTTTGGGTTTGTTATTTTAGGTCTTTTGTTTCTCTTGTTTTTCCTGCATAGAGCAGTTCTTTCAGCAGTTTTTTGTTTGCTTGTGTGTTTTTTTGTTTTTCGGTACACAGGCCTCTCACAGTTGTGGCCTCTCCCATTGCAGAACATAGGCTCCAGACGCACAGGCTCAGCAGCCATGGCTCACGGGTTTTGCCACTCCATGGCATGTGGGATCATCCTGGACTGGGGCACGAACATGTGTCCCCTGCATCGACAGGCAGACTCTCAACCACTGCGCCACCAGGGAAGTCCCTCAGCATTTGTTTTAAAGCTGGTTTGGTGTGTGAATTCCCTTAGCCTTTCCTTTTCTGTAAAGGTTTTAATTTCTCTGATGAATCTTCATGAGATCCTTGCTGGGTAGAGTAATCTTGGTTGTATTTTTTTCCCTTTCATCACTTTAAATATGTCCTGCCACTGCCTTCTGGCTTGCAGAATTTCTGTTGAAAGATCAGCTGTTAACCTTATGGGAATTCTCTTGTATGTTATTTGATTTTTTTTTTTTCCCTTGCTGCTTTTAATATTTTTTCTCAGTATTTAATTTTTATGGTTTGATTAATATGTGTCTTGGCGTGTTTCTCCTTGGATTTATCCTGCAAGGGACTCTTTGTCCTTCCTGGACTTGATTGACTATTTCCTTTCCCATATTAGGGAAATTTTCAACTATAAACTCTTCAAAAATTTTCTCAGTCCTTTCTCTTCTTTCTAGGACACCTATATTTCGAGTGTTGGTGCGTTTAATATTGTCCCAGAGGTCTCTGAGACTGTTCTCAATTTTTTTCATTTTTTTTCCCTTTTTTCTGCTCTGCAGTAGTTATTTTCACTATCTTATCTTGCAGGTCACTTATCTGTTCTTCTGCCTCAGTTATTCTGCTATTGATTCCTTCTAGAGAATTTTTAATTTCATTTATTGTGTTGTTCATCATTGTTTATTTATTCTTTAGTTCTTCTAGGTCTTTGTTACATGTTTCTTGTTTTTTCTCCATTCTATTTCCAGGATTTTGGATCATCTTTACTATCATTATTCTGAATTCTGTTTCAGGTAGACTGCCTATTTCCTCTTCATTTGTTTGGCTTGGTGGGTTTTTACCTTGCTCCTTCATCTGCTGTGTGTTTCTCTGCCTTCCCATTTTGCTTAACTTAGTGTGTTTGGCGTCTCCTTTTTACAGGCTGCTGTTTTGTAGTTCCCATGGCTATTGGTTTCTGCCCCCAGTGGGTAAGGTTGGTTCAGTGAGTTGTGTAGGCTTCCTGGTGGAGGGGACTGGTGTTTGTGTGCTGGTGGATGAGTCTGGATCTTGTCTTTATGGTGGGCAGGACCATGTCCTGTGGTGTGTTTTGGGGTGTCTGTGACCTTATTATTATTTTAGGCTGCCTCTCTGCTTATGTGTGGGGTTGTGTTCCTGTCTTGCTAGTTGTTTGGCATAGGGTGTCCAGCACTGTATCTTGCCAGTTGTTGAGTGGAGCTGGGTCTTAGTGTTGAGATGGAGATCTCTGGGAGAACTTTCCCTGTTTGATATTATGTGGAGCCAGAAGGTCTCTGGTGGACCAATGTCCTGAACTCGGCTCTCTCTCCTCATAGGCACAGGCCTGACACCTGGCCAGAGCACAAAGACCCTGCCAGCCACATGACTAAGAAGAAAAATAAGAAAAAAAACAAAGAAGAAAAAGTAAAATTAAATTAAAAAGTGATTAAAATAAAAAAATATTAAAAACAAAATTTTGAAAATTACAAAGTAATATTAAAAAAAAGAAAGAAAGAAAGAAGGAAGAGAGCAGCCAAACTAAAAAACAAATCCTCCAATGATAACAAGAGGTAAAAACTGTAGAAAAAGAGAAAACGGACACATAGAACCCTAGGACAAATGGTAAAAGCAAAGCTATACAGACAATATCATGCAAAGAAGCATACTCATACACACTCACAAAATAGAAAAAGGAAAAATTATATATGTCTATATATTAAAAGGAAGAGAGCAACCAAATCAATAAACAAATCTATCAATGATAATAAACTCTAAATACTAAACTTAGATAAACATAACACCAGAAACCAATTAGATACAGAAAGCCAACCCCAAGTCTACAGTTGTTCCCAAAGTCCACCTCCTCAGTTTTGGGATGATTCATTGTCTATTCAGGTATCCCACAGATGCCCGGTACATCAGATTGACTGTGGAGATTTAATCTGCTGCTCCTGAGGCTGCTGGGAGAAATTTCCCTTTCTTTTCTTTGTTCGCACAGTTCCTGGTGTTCAGCTTTGGATTTGTCCCTGCCTCTGCGTGTAGGTCGTCTGAGGGCATCTGTTTTCCCTCAGTCAGGACGGTGTTAAAGTAGCACCTGATTAGGAGACTCTGGCTCACTCAGTGCTGGTCTAGCCTGCGGTGTCATAGGCTAGTGTGACGTTGCAACAGCCTGAGACATGCCTTGTGTTCTCCCGGGGAAGTTGTCCCTGGATCACGGGACCCTGGCAGTGGCAGGCTGCACAGGCTTGCAGGAGGGAAGGTGGGGGAGGTGTGGATAGTGACCTGTGCTTGCACATAGGCTTCTTGCTGTCTGCAGCAGCAACCTTAGAATCTCATGCCCATCTCTGGGCTCCATGCTGATAGCCGCAGCTCTTATCTGTCTCTGGAGATCATTTTTGCTGTTCTCTCTATCCTCTCTCCTCGCGCACCCTGAAACAATGGTCTCTTGCCTTTTAGGTAGTCCCAGCCTTTTTCCTGGACTTCCTCACGGCTAGCTGTGGTGCACTAACCCCCTTCAGGTTGTGTTCATGCAGCCAGCCCCAGTCCTCTCCCTGGGGTCTGAGCTCTGAAACCTGAGCCTTCTGCTCCCAGTCTCCACCCGCCCTTGGCATGTGAGCAGACAAGCCTCTCAGGCTGGTGAGTGCTGGTTGTCACCAATCCTCTGCGAGGGGATCTCTCTGCTTTGCCCTCTGCACCCCTGTTGCTACACTGTCCTTTGTGGCTATGAAGCTTTCACCCTGCTACCCCCAATCTCTACCAGTGAAGGGGCATCCTAGTGTGTGGAAATTCTTCCTCCTTCACAGATCCCTCCCAGAGGTACAGGTCCTGTCACTATTCTTTTGTCTCTGTTTTTTTCTTTTTTCTTTTGCCCTACTCAGGTACGTGGGGAGTTTCTTGCCTTTTGGGAAGTCTGAGGTCTTCTTCCAGCATTTAGTATGTGTTCTGTAGGAGGTGTTCCAAATGTAGATATATTTCCAATGTATTTGTTGGGGGGAAGCTGATCTCCACGTTTTACTTCTCAGCCATCTTGAAGGTCTCTCTCTGTGTAATTCTTTGTATAAAGGAATAACAGTCCTTTATCAGATATATCTTTTGCAAATATTTTCTCCCAGTGTGGTTTCTGTTTTCTTTCTCTTTACAGTGTCTTTCATAGAGCAGACATTTTTAATTTAATAAAGTTCAGCTTATCGATTATTTCTTTCATGGATCATGTCTTTGATGTTTTATCCAAAAAGTCATCAACATATCGGAGGTCACATATATTTTCTCCTATGTTACCTTCTAGGAGCTTCCCAGTCTTGCTTTTTACATTTATGTTTATGATCCGTCTTGAGTTAATTTTTGTGAAGAGCATAATGTTTGTGTCTAGATTCATATTTTGCTTGTGGATGTCCAGTTGTTCCAGCAACTTTGTTTTCCTACTGTTTAGTGTTTGTCAATCTGGGACATGAGAAATGATACCTCAGTGTTGTTATAACTTACATTTCTTTTCTTATTACATTTTTATATGTTTGAAGGTAATTTGTATATATATATATGTGTATATATATATATATATATATATAGTGAGTTGTCTGTCCATATATTTTTTCTATTTTCCATCATTTTTTGTCTTTCAATTTTTAAGAATTATTTTTGTATTATTAATCAAACTTTTGTAGATGGTACACATTACAAATATTTTCTCACTGTTTTTCAGTTTGTCTTTTGATTTTCTATGGTGTTTTGTGCTATGAATTTTTACAGTTTTTTTTTTCTGTAGTCAGCTTTATCAATCTTTTTATTGCCTCTAGGTTTTAAGTCATAATTAGAAATTCTATCCTACTCTGAATTTAAAGAGGAATTCACCCATATAGTACATGTTGATTTCATTTTTTATATTTAGATTTATAATCCATTTATACTCTATTCTTGTGTATGGTGTGAGATATGAATCTAATTTTACCTTTTTCCCAAACGGCTACCCAATTGTCCCAGAAAAATTTATTTAAAAATCCATATTTGCCTGGAGTTTATCTTGATCACTGTGTTCTGGGGCATCTGCTTTCTGCTGTAGAGCCTTTATTATTAATAAAAGTAAGATCCTAGCTCCACGACAAGAGAAGTTACCTCAATGAGAATCCTGCACACCATAACGAAGAGTAGTCCCCGTTCACTGTAACTAGAGAAAGCCTATGCACAGCAACAAAGACCCAATTTAGCCAAATAACTTAATTAATTAAATTAAAATTTAAAAAAATAAATAAAATTAAGATCCTAGACTTTTCTTCTGCTTTTGCTCAAAGAATACTAATTAAATATTTTTTTTTATAATTTGATTGACAATAAACTCTAGCTTCTCCTTAACATGCCATGCAAGCTGGTTGCCTACTGGGTTTGTTGGAAAGGAATGCTGTCAGACATGGCAGCCTGGTACTCTGTGATTGCAAGCTGGAGTGTTGGGGATGGGTGTCTTAAACATTTTTTTGCAGAACATCCTTTGCCATTCATAGTGAATGTTAAAATCATCACTCTTATATTAGGAAGCCAAGGCCCTTCTTTTCTAACAACTTTTACCATCCTCACCCCCACCCCCAAACAGTAGCCTATTGGTTGTAGACTATGGTGGATAGATTTATTGTCTGCCTTGTTAAATAGTACATATTCAGGGTCTAGTAAAGTGCCTTACACACAGCAGGTAATAAACTAAAACTTCATTTAGTGACCATGAGTGTGAAAGAATAAATAAATGAATGATGTATTACTTTATTTTTATTTACTTATTTTTAAATTTTGTTAATTTTTAAAATTTTTAAAACTTTTTATTTTATACTGGTGTATAGTTGATTAACAATGTTGTGTTAGTTTCAGGTGTACAGCAAAGTGATTCAGTTATACATATACATGTATCTACTCTTTTTCAAATTATTTTCCCATTTAGGCTGTTACATAATATTGAGCAGAATTCCCTGTGCTATGCAGTAGGTCCTTGTTGGTTATGCATCTTAAATATAACAGTGTGTACATGTCAATCTCAAACTCCCTAACTATCTCCCCCCCTTCCTCCCTGGTAACCATTAGTTCATTCTCTAAGTCTGTGAGTGAACCTAGAGATTGTCATACTGAGTGAAGTAAGTCAGACAGAGAAAGAGAAATATTGTATGATATTGTTTATATGCAGAATCTAAAAAAAAAAAAAGATACAAATGAACTGATGTATTACTTTAAATCATTTCAAGTCCAGTGTTGAAATAGCTATGGTATCACATTACCAGACCTTAAATATCTATTTCTCAATCATATTTAAATTTAAAAAAATGATATTTAGGAATGTATGTTTTCCCTAGGGATCTGTGGGTGTCTCTACAATAGATTAGGTATTGCACCTGTACAATTGACTTCTATTAGCTCACTTAATTCTCATTGCAACCCTCTGAAGTAGATATTAGCCTGCTTAACAATGGGGAGGGGAAACTCAGTAAGTTTCAGTGATTTGCAAAAGATGATGCCAGATCTTTGGGTTTCAAGTCCACTCTCCTTTCTCAACAGCATGTTGAGAAGTATTAAGATTTTTTCCCCCAAATGCAGAATCTAGGAGAGTCACATCAGTCCATGACCCACCCCTTGCAATGGCTGATGTGTGATAATTTACTGATATTTACAAGCTATTTCTTGAGACAGTATCATAATTTTTCTGCTTCTTACAATATTATTACCATACCCCAATCTGTAGCAGGTACTAAATAATTCAGACTGAATTTGGCAAGAACAAATGTTTGTCCTTTCCCACTTTCTGTTGGCTTAGGAGGAAATTATTTTCTCTTTTTAATTGTTTGCTGAACAAAAATGCATTTACATTGTTTTCCAAGCCAGCTGTGTGGTCTGGCTTATTTTCCCCCATAGCTTTGAAGACCAAATTGTGTAAAATCTACTTGCTTTAGTAACAGGAGATCCTGCTAAGAAAACTTTCAGTTAGATTCACACAATAAAGCACACCACTCTGATGTCTGGGTCAGATTTAAGAAATCAATTCTCCCTTGCTTCTAAAGAAGTCATTTTATTCTGGAAGACAAACTATCATGGTACAATTGGAAAATGAAAATCTTTATTTGGAACCACTCTGGGTTTTCTGTTGGGTCAATAGTTGTATTTAATATATGTAAAGATAAGCCAAAGGCAGTTTCAAATAATGATGACATTTTAGTCTGGGCATACTAGGCCCCTCCTGATAACAACATGATGGAAATATCACACATTTACCTAGAGTATTTTATTGTCAGCACAATGTGGTTCTGCATCTGGATGCAGCTGTGGTGCAGGGGCAGGAAGATAGAAAATGAGTTGGATTTGAAGTCAGACACCTTAGGTTCAATTTCCAGCTGAATGACTTGTTAGTGACTTGACTGGACCTAGTGTCCTACCCTTTCTGAATTAGTAAAATGTGTAGATTTAAATGAGATTTGCATGTGAAATCTGTTGATACAATCTAAAACACTATGCAAATATAACCTTTTTAATTCCTATTGTTTTTCTTGTATTTTCCTTCCCACTGACTTAGTGAGGTAGGTAAAGATAGTAACACCTACAGAGACTTACTTGAGACATGTGCAGAGTAAGCCTCCTGGTTACATGCATTTTGTAAGGAGGAAGCTGCCATTGGAGAGGGAAGAAGTTCAGGTCTTTCTGCTCAGTCTTTTAACAATTTTTTTTTTTTTTTTTACCTATAAGGCTCTGTGCTGAGTGCTCTTCAGATGCTGGAAAGAGGTTGAAGAAGACTACACTTATCCTGCTTAACACAATTGTGCTGTTGCATAAGGCTCAGGATCTACCATAAAAGAGTAAATCCTAATTTCTCCCCTCAAGGAACTCATGACATATTGGGAAGGAAAGGCTGACACACAACTAAATAATTGTGACTGATTTGATCCACTTCACAGGTTTCCAGAACAAAATTGTTATATTTCTCTGGTTCTTCAGACTCTTAGCTGAAGTATCTTTGCTTTGATTTGCCATTAGATCAAATTCTGTCCTGAGCTCTTCTTCTTCCCCCTACAGCAACTAGTCAAGGGATTAACTAGTCATGGGATTAACTCTATCTCCATACAACAGAGAGAACAAAGCAAAATTAACAGTCCACTTGTGGTCCACCACGTGGTGTTGTGGTTCTTTACTGCTCTCCAGTGTCATCCTCACTACTCTTTGTGTCCCTGAGGTAGAGCCAGCAATATCTCATAGTTACAGCTCTCTGGCTTATACTCTATGGTTCTAAAGCACAACAGCTTTGTGAGAGTAGCTGCTAAGAGGGCATTTCTTACCTTTCTCTTATGAATTGTCCAACATGGTGGCCACTCAGTGACTAGAGCACCTGAAATGTGGCTAGTTCAAATAAAGGTGTACTTACAGAAAATACACTCTTTGTGGGGAAAAGGGAACCCTTCTACACAGTTGGTAGGAATGTAAATTGGTGCAGCCACTATGGAAAACAATCTGGTGGTTCCTTAAAAACTAAGACTAGAGCTCCCATATGATTCATCAATCCCACTTTTGGGCATATATTCTGAAAAGATGAAAGCTCTACTTATAAAAGATACATGCACTCCAATGTTCATAATAGCATTAATTACAATAGATAAGACATGGAAACAACCCAAGTGTCCATCAACAGAAGACTGGTTTAAGAGAAAGAAAAAAAATATATATATATGTATAGATAGATAGATACAATGGAATATTACTCAGCCATAAAAAAGAATGAAATATTGCCATTTGCATCAACATGGACCTAGGGAGTATCATACTAAGTGAAGTAAGTCAACAGAGAAAAACAAATATGATATCACATATGTGGAATCTAAAAGATAATACAAATGAATCTGTGTGTGAAAGAGAAACAGACTCACAGACATAGAAAACAAATTTATGATTACTAAAGGGGAAAGGGAGTGGGGGAGGGATAAATTAGGAATATGGGATTAACAGATACAAACTACTATATACAAAATAAATAAGCAACAAGGGTTTATTGTAGAGCACAGGGAACTATATTCAATATCTTGTAGTAACTTAGGAAACAATCTAAAAAAATATATATATATATACATAAATATAACAATCACTTTGTTGTACATCTGAAACTAACATAATATTGTAAATCAACTATAGTTCAATAAAAAAGAAAATACACATTTTATTTAAAATATTTAACAAATAAAATATATAAAAATATCTCAACAATTTTTATATGAATTATTTTGAGATGATAATATTTTTGGTGTATTAGGTTAAATAAAATGTACTAAAATTAGGCACTTCTTTTCCTACTAATGTGGCAACTAGAAAATTAAAATTACATTTGTGATTTGCAGTATATTTCTATTGACTATTACTAGTTTAGCCTGTGGTGTTTTCAGATTATTTGTCAAACTACTTCTCTCCATGATGATTTCCTCTTTGGTGGCCTTTGGTGCTCTTTACCACTAGCAACTTTTACTTCTGACCTTCTTAATCCATCAGAGACACTCTCAGATAGTGGCCCTTAAAAGAGAAAGGGGTCAGAATCTAGATATTTTTCTTCTCAGGAGGTTTCTTCTCTCACTTGCAAATTTACTGATCCCTGCCTCAATGTCAACTGCACATATCAAGGGGAATTTGGAGGGGCTACCATGTCAAGTCCCTCCCCTAAAATGACCATCCACCTGTCTCTCACTTAAGAAATTAGAATTACTCTAGTGATTTCTTTCAGAACAGAGACAAGTTGAAACTGGTAATGCTTAAAGTGGCATCATTTATAATGCAACATGACAAGCCAGTTAATCAGCTTAATCCTTACCATCTATAAAATGGGTACAGCATGCCTTGTCTATTTGGTTAACAAAGTCCATAAAGTGGTTGGGAAAACATGTAACATTAGCATCTAAAACAAGAAACCAGGAGATGAAACAATCAAGTGTGTTTAAATGGTGTCCTCTACACACCAGTTCATCTCAGAGAGAAAAATAAAATGAATCAGCTGATGGAATTAAATCAGCTAGAGTTATGGCACCCCCAGAAGCACAAGAAATGTGTGAAAGCTTCAGGCATAGCTGTGCATGTGAGCATCAGAGCTCTGACAACTTTACTACCCCCCAGACCAAAACAAATTCTCTAGTTATCCCACAGGCAGATCATCTTCCTCAAATAAAGCATCCTTCACTGTAACAAAGTCTTTAAATATTTAGAAAGGTCTTACTGTGGATTATAGCAAACATCTCAGTACGTCTTTCCCAGCAAGGATCTTGATGCACCACTGGGGTGAATTTTAAATATGGTCTTATTAACATAACACTTTCTACAGCTCAGAAAATGCAGGGAGGCACTCAGAATCCTCCTAGAACGTCAAATGTTAAAACCTGGATTTCTTTCACTATGCATGCAAAATATATGCAAAGTGGTATCCTATGGGATTCAAAACCACTACCCGGGGGTACTTCTGGGAAAGCTAGGTGAGTTCCTGAAGTAATTACCTCAGAGATATTGTGGGTTTAGCTCCAGGCCACCAAAATAAAGCAAATATCAAAATAAAGTGAGTCATACAAATGTTTTGGTTTCCAGTGCATGTAAAACTTATACTGTACTGCGGTCTATTATGTATACAACAGCATTATGTGTAAAAATTAATGCACATACCGGGGCTTCCCTGGTGGCGCAGTGGTTGAGAGTCCGCCTGCCAATTCAGGGGACACGGTTTCGTGCCCCGGTCCGCGAAGATCCCACATGCCGCGGAGCGGCTGGGCCTGTGAACCATGGCCGCTGAGCCTGCGTGTCCGGAGCCTGTACTCTGCAACTGGAGAGGCCACAACAGTGAGAGGTCCACGTACCGCAAAAAAAAATATATATATAATAATAATAATAATAATGCACATACCTTAATAAAAAATAGTTTATTGTTAAAAAATGCTACCCCTCATCTGAACCTTCAACAAGTCATAGTCGTTTTGCTGGTGGAGAGCCTTTCTACAAGTTGATGGTTGCTGACTGATCAGGCTGGTGGTTGCTGAAGGCTGAGGTGGCTGTGGTGCTTTCTTAAAATTAAACAGCAATGTAGTTTGCAACATTGATTGACTCTTCCTACACAAACAATTTCACAATGCTTTTTGATAGCATTCTACACACAGTAGAATGGATTTCAAAATTGGATTCAACCCTGTCATTGCTTCATCAACTAAGTTTATGTAATATTCTAAATCCTTTGTTGTCTTTTCAACAATCTTCACGGCATCTTCAACAGGAGTAGATTCCAACTCAAGAAGCCATCTTCTTTGCTCATCCACAAGAAGCAACTCCTCATCTGTTAAAGCTTTATCCTGAAATAGCAGCAATTCACTCACATCTTCAGTCTTCACTTCAAATTCTAGTTCTCTTGCTATTTCCACCACAACGGCAGTGACTTCCTCCACTGGAGTCTTGAACCCCTCAAAGTCACCCATGAGGGTTGGAATCAACTTCTTCCAAAATCGTGTTAATGTTGATATTTTGACATTTTCCCATGAATCATGAATATTCTTCATGGCAATAATAATGGTGAATACTTTCCAGGGTTTTCAATTTACTTTGCCCAGATCCAACAGAGGGATCGCTATCAATGGGGAATATAGTCTCATAAAATGTATTTCTTAAATAATAAAACTTGATCCATGGACTGAAGAATGGATGTTGTATTAGCAGGCATGAAAACAACATTAATCTCATTGAACATCTCTATCATAGCTCTTGAGTGACCAGGGACATTGTCAGTGAGCAGTCATATTTTGAAAAGAATATTTTCTGAGCAGTAAGTCTTCAGAGTGGGCTTAAAATATTCAGTAAACCATGTTGTAAACAAATATGCTGTCATCCAGGTTTTGTTGTTCCATTTATAGAGCACAAACAGAGTAGATTTAGCGTCATTCTTAAGGGCCCTAAGAATTTTGGAATGGTAGATGATCACTGGCTTCAAGTTAAAATCATCAGCTGCATTAGTTTCCAACAAGAGAATCACCCTGTCCTTTGAAGCTTTGAAGCCAGGCATTGACTTCTCTCTACCTATGGCATTTCAAGATAGCATCTTTCTCCAATATAAGGCTGTTTTGTCTACATTGAAAATCTGCTTCTTAGTGTGTCCACCTTCATGAATTATCTTAATTAGATCTTCTGGATAACTTGCTGCAGGTTCTACATCAACACTTGCTGCTTCACTTTTTACCTTTATGTTATGGAGATGCCTTCTTCCCTTAGACCTCATGAACCAACCTCTGCTAGCCTCAAAATTTTTTTTTAACTTTTATTTTTATTGGGGTATGGTTGTTTATTTTCTACTGTACAGCAAAATGCAGTTCCCTGTGCTATACAGCAGGTTCTCATTAGTTATCTATTTTATACATATTAGTGTATATATGTTGATCCCAACCTCCTAATTCATCCCACCCCGCTTTTCCCCCTTGGTGTCCATATGTTTGTTCTCTACATCTGTGTCCCTATTTCTGCCTTAAGAACAGGTTCATCTGTACCATTTTTCTAGATTCCACATATATACATTTATATATGATATTTGTTTTTCTCTTTCTGCCTTACTTCACTCTGTATGACAGTCTCTAGGTCCATCTACATCTCTACAGATGACCCAATTTCATTCCTTTTTATGGATGAGTAATATCAAAATTTTCTTCTGCAGCTTCCTCACCTCTCTCAGCCTTCGTATACTGAAGAGAGTTAGTGCCTTGCTCTGGATTAGGCTTTAGCTTAAGGGAATGCTGTGGCTGGTTTGATCTTCCATCCAGACCACTAAAATTTCCTTCATATCTGCAATAGACTGTTTCACTTTCTTATTATTTGTTCGTAGCACTGCTTATTTCAATAACTTTTCCTATGCATTCACAACTTGGCTGCTTGCTGCAAGAGGCCTAGCTTTTGGCTCAGCTTTCCACATGCCTTCCTTACTAAGCTTAATTATTTCTAGCTTTTAATTTAAAGTGAAAAATATGTGACTATTCCATATTGTAAACACTTAAAAGAAATGTAGAGTTATTAATTGGCCTAACTTTAGTATTGCTGTGTCTCAATGGCAGGGAACAGGCAGGCTCAATGAAAGGAGATGGGGGAATGTCCAGTTAGTGGAGCAGTCAGAACACACACAACATTTATAGATTAAGTTCACTGTCTTGCATGGGATTTGTTTGTGGCACCCCAAAATATTTATAGTAATAATATCAAAGATCACTGATTGCGATTCACCATAGCAAATATAATAATGATGAAAAAGTTTGAAATACTGTAAGCATTACCAAAATGTGCACAGAGACATGAAGTGAGCAAATGCTGTTAGACTCTTGATGCAGGGATACCACAGATCTTTAATTTGTAAAATGTACAACATCTGCAAAGCACAATAAAGCAAAGTACAATAAATTGAGGTATGCCTATATTCTGAAAATGCTAGGCTGCTTTTCAATCAAAAAAGAGACATTCAACCTAAAAATGAGCTACTGTGTACCTCCTCATTAGCTACAAAGTGTTGAAGTGTTAAAAGGAGGACCTAATTATTTAAATGAGAGTGGGAATGAGGAAGGGGCATTGATGATTACACTGTTTGGCTGTAATATCCTAGGAGATATGGAATATGAGGTATACCTTCTACAAGTACTGGAGGTTGGGGATGGATGGTTCAAAACCCTGGGCTGAGACAACCAAAGGAACATAAGTGAATAAAAGTCCTTCTGCTCAAAAGAATCTGCTCTCTCACTACAGCCTCTTCTAAAGAGAGTCATCAAGTCAAACCTGTTACTAGCAATCCTTGAATTAAAATTAAAACACATGTTCACAACAGATAATTAAAACCACATTCATAACAGCTTTATTCATAGTAGTAGAAAACAATTATTCTCCAACAGCTTAATGGATACAAAATTGTAGCATCTTCATTTAGAGGAATACTACTCAGTCACAAAAAGTAACAAACTGCTGATAAATACAATAACATGGATGAATCTCAAAAACCTTACTTTTTATCAAAAAAAGACAGAAAATAAATTATGTATTTATAAAAGAAAAATTGGGAGGTGGGGTATGTGGCTTGTGGGAACTTACTTCCCTGACCAGGGATTGAACCTGGTCCCTCAGCAATGAAAGTGCAGAGTCTTAACCATTGGATAGCTAGGGAATTCCTAGACTATGTATTATATTATTTTATTTATATGAACTTCTAGAATAGTAGAAACTAAATTACGGTGACAGATGTTAGAGCAGCAATTGTCTCGGGGTGAGAATTGACAAGAATGTGGCACTAAGAGGGAACTTTCTGGGATGATGAAAATATTCTGTATTATTATTACAGTGGTGTTTGCACAAATGTATACATTTGTCAGAACTCAATAAAATGTACATAAAATCTGTGTTTTACTGTATGTAGATTATATTCCTATTGTTTTTAAAGGTAGAAGAAAAAAGCCATTTTCCAAGTTTAAATGAAATTTCCTTATATCACAGCTGTCTTGAATCTGTGGGTTCAATCTGACTTCAAGATTCATCCATACATACAGTCTTCTTTTATTCATAACTTATTATACAATTTCTGTCCTGCACTATTTTCACAAAAAGTGGGGAGAAAAGGAAAAGGAACCTGAGCATGAATGGGCTTTTCTCATCAGATAAAGTATTAGCCCAAGCATCTGCCTTTAAAAGAGGAGAGAACAAGTCCTCCTCCGTCAGATATCCAGTTTCAGAGATGATTTTAATGATAATTGGCCTTATAAAGGTTCCCTTAGCAACTGACAACTACCATCTGATATAGAACTTGGAGTCTGAGAAAAAAATCTTGGTATATTCTGGTCACTTTTCCAAAGGGACCAGCATCTTGGAAAAGCATCTTCCATTTCAAACAGAATGATGGTAAAAATAACACAGGTTTTAAAATAGATAAACTGGTTTTACCACATACTTTTCCACTTCCTTGATAGCTGGTCAGCAAAGTTTATTCTAACCTCAGGCCTGTGGATTTGCCATGTTCAAATAAGGTATATGATGACTAAGTGAATCTGGATGGGGACCACCAAAAGTAAATTCTTTACCACACACTTTAAGGTGTTTCAAATCCTGAGAAAGTAAGTAATCTTACCTCACTGGTGTAAAATGATCTCAAATAAACACTAGAAGAGCTTGTAGAGCATAGCAATATTTATGCTCCAGTTTCTTGAGTTTGATGGGTTTTCTTCTCTTTGAACCTCAAGCATAAGATGATGATAATGATATGATGATGGTGGTGGTGATGGTGGTAGTGGCGGTGATGATGAAACTGCTTATGAGAATGTTGGCCACCAAGGAGAATGTGGGTAGATAATTTTTTTTTTAACATCTTTATTGGAGTAGAATTGCCTTACAATGGTGTGTTAGTTTCTGCTTTATAACAAAGTGAATCACCTATACATATACATACATCCCCATAACCCCTCCCTCTTTTCTCTCCCTCCCACCCTCCCTATCCCACCCCTCTAGGTGGTCACAAAGCACCGAGCTGATCTCCCTGCGCAATGCGGCTGCTTCCCACTAGCTATTGGTTTTACATTTGGTAGTGTATATATGTCCATGCCACTCTCTCACTTTGTCCCAGTTTACCCTTCCCCAACCCCGTGTCCTCAAGTCCATTCTCTAGTAGGTCTGTGTCTTTATTCCTCTTCTGCCACTAGGTTCCTCATGACCACTTTTTTTTTTTTTTTTAGATTCCTTATATATGTGTTAGCATACGGTATTTGTTTTTCTCTTTCTGACTTACATCACTCTGTATTGCCTACAATAATTTCACACTAGACTCTCATCTTGTGGCTGGACCTCTCTCCTTTCTTTTGCTCATACTATCCTATAGTATAACCATACTATACTATACTCTATCTTATAACATCAAGACTATGTTCTCTGCCTGATTTACAAACCCATTCAATATTGTCTTCTTCAGTTCCTGGACATGCACCTTCCCCAGAAGTGAAACTTTTCTCCTTGCCATCACATGATCAATATATACTTATTCTTACAATAAGAGGGTTCTACCTGGCATGAAAAGTAAGCCCCTAATTATAAAGGAACCGTTTATTACCTTTATATATTTTAATTTTTCTTTTCCAATGTTAATTGTATGTCTATGAAACGTAAGACACTGTATTTGGCAGATATAAAAGCACATCCCCTTTAAATAATTCTGATGCATTTATACATATGATATAGACATTTAGGTACAGATAAAGTTTTAGAAAAACTATGAAATCATGAGCAACTGAATTTGCTAAAATGGCTATGTTATTGGATATTAGTTTTCAAAACTTCAAGAGACTGTGGTGAAAGCTTTTATTTTAAGAGCAATCATTGAAAGAATCAACTAACCTTGCTCTTCTCTGTCTCAAGTCAAAAAATAAACAGTGAAAGTGTATCTTAGTGGTTTGCAAGTGATTCAGAGCAGGATGCTCAGCTATTAGAAAGCCATCGATTGGCTGGAGGAAATGAGTTGGCTGCAGCCTGAGATATAAGCCAAAGCCCAGGATTGTGAGGCCAGGGAAGGATGCCAAGGTGCACTGCATTACTTGGCAAGAGTTCAAGCTCATTGCTAAAGGTCTGCTCTTATTCAGAATCCAGGTTTCCTAGGCTTTGCAAAACTCTTGCCTTGATATTCGATGTTTTTAATTTAATCTTTCCATCTTTCAAGATCTTGACATTGATATAAAATGTTCCTTTGATTACAGTCCCCAAACCCACTTTTTTAGGTTAAAATTCATTCACTGCTTTTAGACTGACTGTCCTTTTAGACTGATAATCAACTTTGTTTACAGACTCTATTTTCAGAAATATCTCTCATTCTGGAAAATAAGCAAGTTTGGCAAGAGTACTACTGAGAAAAAATATTAGTGGTTCAAGAATATCAAATCCATTAGCCACTCTCACCAGACTGTTTCAAATAAAGTGTACTGGGAAGGGTCATGGCTGAACGGGAAACCAGCAGACATCAGTTCTATTCTGGGCTTGACTTCTGTGTGACCTTAAGCAATTCACTCAATTTCTCTGCAGTTCAGTTTGCCCAGGTTTCAAAAAATTGAAATGATAATACCTGGATATTGTGGAGACTCATCATATTAGTAAGATGCTTTGGACTCCTGAGACACAAGCTAATATAGAAATAGAAGATACCCAAGACATGGCTTACAACAATACATCTTGTATTCTATATACTGTATTCTCCTGTATTTCCTTTCTTCACTGCTTTAAAGTCCCATGAGTTATTCCTTTCAAATACTGTATTATTCTATTTGAATTGTTGCCCAGTTACAAATGATGGGATAAAGGTATACTCTACTGAAATCAATTCATTTAAATTCAACACAAGAAAGATTGATGAAGTACTTAGAAAGTGGGTTATTAGTTTGATGACAATCCATAATCTCCTAATATTAAAAGAGCCTCCTTGTTTCTATCTCTTTTTCTGAACCATGTAAAATCTAAAGTTGTTTTACTAACACCACCTTATATTTGCCAAGTGATTATTAGCTGCTAAATACTTTCCTTGCATTATTTTATTTAGTTTTCACGACTCCATGAGGTGTGTTTTATTAGCATCCTCATTTTACAGACCGGAAAGCTGAGTGAGAATTAGCAAAGACTCAGAATCACTCAAGTTGTCAGGAGCATCACTGTCATCCAACCTAGTGTCTCTTAACTTCTAGCCACTAACTTAAAATTTCCCCAAACTAATGATGGTCAAATGTGAGTATGTCACGCTTTTCAATATTTGACATGCTTGTTAAAGATGCGGATGCCTGAAACACACACACACAGAGAGCTTTGATGCTATGGCTTGTTTATTGTACATTAGAGACATATCCAAGGATTGAAAGTGAGGGGCTTTGATGTGGCCTTAGTAAAGACTTAGGTCAGAACAAAGACCTTATAGGAAGCCAAGAGGGGACCCTCCTGTTGCTAGGTTGAGATAAGAAGATGGGTATAATAAATCTCATGACCTTCAGTCATATTGGATGGTTAAGCAAGTATTAACTAGAAATTGATAAAAGACAACTGTGCTTATATACCTCAAGAGCAAGTGTTTCTTTAAGTACCACTTAGCCAGGACTCAACTCTTATTCCCATCAGCTAGAGAACTGCTGTGGGAGATTGCAGTTATTGCACTTATTGTGGGATATAAGTCATGGTTTCTCAACCTCAGCACTCTTGACATTTTGAGCCAGATAATTCTTTTCTTTGTGGGGATTTTTCTGTACATTGTGGGGTATTTAGTGGTATCCATGGCCTCTAACCACCAGTAACCAGTATAAGGCCCTCCCTAATTGTAAAAATAAAAAATGTCTTCAGACTTTGTCCAATGTTCCCTGATGGGCAAATCACCCTTGCTTGAGAACCACTGTTTTATGTTATATGGAGGACTCAGGGCATTGGGACGGTCCAGCTGGGGAAGAAGAAGTCTATCTTCTTCATACAAATTATTACTTGAAAATGATATGTAAAGAATCCAGAGATCCATAAGGTCTGCTCTTTGCAATTAAGGCATCTATATTCTACTGGAGCAAATACCATATTTCCATACACCACAGTAATATAAAGTACCAATGGCTGTAACAAATGTTCCAAAAACTGTGTGGACCCAGTGGCAGGTACCCATTCCAGACTCCTGGAGAAACCCTGAATTGGGGGAAAGGGGTAGGGAAACCATCCAAGCAAGAAGAGAGAGAAGACTAATTAGAAATAAAGGCTGAGAACCACAATTTGGAAAAGCTATGACAGCCAAGGGGGGAGTTTTAGGGACATGACTCAGCTGACAGGGGCACACACTCCACCGAGAGAGAAAGGGAGAGAGAGGGAGAAGTGGAACAGCCAGGAACCTGGGGGAGAGGTAGCCACTGTTGACTGGAACTAAAACACTTTGGGCTGAGGGGGCAGCAGGCAGGTGACAGGGAGTGAGTGAGAAGTGATGGAAGATGAGAAAGTGGAGGCAGGAGAGAAAACCACTTAGGGAAACTTTGTTTGGAAAGAAATGAAAGTTACAGCCTGAGGGTAAAGCAGCAGAAGAGGGACATTTAAGCTGATGCATTCACAGCATCCTTCCAGAACTAGACAGGCTGGGTTCTAACACAGTAAAGGTGTCAAGAGTTATGTGGCTTAAGTAACTGAAGGATTTTGAAGATTATACTACACAAAGGGCGGAGAGGAGGTAATTTGCCAGAACTCTGGTTTTGTTTGTTTTAAAGCAGGGAAAGAAGAACTGTCCCAGGGGTGAATCTCCCTTTCTTGCTGACACTTCCTTGAGAAATCAAAGAAAGAAGAAGCCTTTCTCTTAAGGCCTTTAAGAGCCAGAGACCTAGAGGGGTAGGATAGGGAGGGTGGGAGGGAGGGAGATGCAAGAGGGAAGAGATATGGGGATATATGTATATGTATAGCTGATTCACTTATTATAAAGCAGAAAACGAACACACCATTGTAAAGCAATTATACTCCAATAAAGACGTTAAAAAAAAAAAACAACAGTGACCTTTCTCTGTAGTTGATGCTATGCCAGAAAAACGTTTATCAACTGCCTGGCTGGGACAAAACAATACAAAACACAAGAAAACACTCAGATTTGTAGCATTTGCTAATTTCAGTGGTGTAAATATCCAGCTCCCATTCCACCGCTAATTTTAAACTACCATCAAGAAGCCATTGACTAGAGGATTGGGAAGAGCTGAATACAACTGGCTCTTGCTAGCCAGTGTGAGCCAGCTGCAGCTCACCAGTGTGGCTTTAGTCTCCACTAAGTCATGACTTCTGGAAAGCCATCTTCTCAGCATGTCCACCTCGACTAAATGTTTGGACAGAAGTAAAACTTTCAAGTGAAGGGCTTTTCAAGTGCCCCTTGTCTCGAGGTAATAGTTTCCATTTTTGTGGCTTTCCATCCATAGTACAGGAATGGTGTACTCAGGCAGCAGAAAGCCAACTTGAAATGTGTGGGACAAGTGTGGTCCACCAAAGATTTAGAATAACAAAAACAAAATAAATTAATAAGGAAAAAGTGACCAAAATAAACGGCTCATATGGGTAGAATTTAAATTGGTAGCTTCTGCTCTTTGGTTATTTGGAGGAGACTTTGATTTCATCCATGTGGACAGACAGAGCAGCAGCTACGGTTATCTGTGTTGTGCTAATAGACAGAAGACTTCCAGCCCTGTTAGCCATCAGCAATCCTGACAAGGGCTTAAAGGGAAATAGTTTCTGTACCTTGAGATAGGAGCAGGGGAGTGGAGGAAGACAGGACATGTGGCTGGATTCACTGTATCTACAAGTTCTCACATTTAATTCCACTGAAGTTACATCATGAGACTTGGACATTATAAAAACTCCTGACCTGAGGAAAATAATCTTGGATAAAAAACTCTGTCCTTGTCTTTTGCTTATTTTTCATTACAGAGATGCCAGGAATAATTCTTCACATATTAGTGTAACCAGTTTAGGATCCAAATGGCCAAGTATGTATGGTTTGGTTGCCCACTGAAAACTTTTGGGGGGTGTATTAAAAATAATATATTTCCATGTTATCAAAATATGTAGGAAATGAATGAATGATGGAGAAAGAAAAACACATATAATCTGAGAGGCACCCATGTACTTTTGTCTTTTTCTTTCTCGTCTTTTTTTTCCTATTATTTTTCTACTATATCTCTTATTTCCAAGGTAGTTAGAACAATGAAATGTGTTGCTA
The DNA here is from genome assembly GCF_059928025.1 of Delphinapterus leucas. Lineage (NCBI taxonomy): Eukaryota > Metazoa > Chordata > Mammalia > Artiodactyla > Monodontidae > Delphinapterus > Delphinapterus leucas. Next base: position 41,567,742 of record NC_143133.1, read on the forward strand.
GTTCATATTTTCCTTTAGAAAAGAAGTACTGGTGGGTAGATGCTGATGAGAGAAATAAACTCATTAATGTACCCCTAACTCTGTAAATTAAAGATATGAATACAGGCTGGTATAAAAAAGTCAGAATATTTAGTTCCTTAATTTGAATTCAGGGAAGGTGTGTGGGTTGGAGAACTCTCTGGCAAATTAGAGCAGACCTTTTGTTTTTTTAATAACTGGATGATGTTGAGTTACCTCATTAGGCCCATGCAGGTTTAATGATGCTTTACTGAGGGTGCATTGGAAGGTCCCTGCAGAGGGCAAAAATTGTTTTCCTTGAAAGTTTCTAAGGCATTTGTAAACTCTTCTCTATAATTGCCCCATTTGGTTTTGACTTTCTTTCAATAGCACAGGTCTTTTCCTAAACATTTTTAAATGTTTGGTCTATCATCATTCCTCTCACATAACTGTTAGTAGATTTTTCTTGTTGGAGAGCCTATAATCAGCTCTCACTGGGCTCTGCCCTCATGGATAGTTGGGGGTCATGAGATTTGCATCTGTTTACTGCTTATAGCACCTATCCCAGTGGCTAATCGTGGTGACAATCTCTGCCAAATTTAGGACTTGACAAACTATCTGGCTCTTCTACAAACATTTTCTCAGTCCATCATCAAATCCCTGGGAAGGAAGCAGGAGAGGGTTTTACTGGGGAGGCTGGTAGAAGGGGAAACCCAAGCATATGGAACAATAGTAAGTTTGGAGGTAGAAGTCCATCAGCATTGTCTTAAACTTTTTTCAACTTTGTGATTTGCTTTCCTTTCCTCTTTTGTTTATCAGAAAGGATACATTATCTAGTTAGACAATAACCTTTTCCCATAGAAGTTTTTAAAATTGCCTTTTGCAGCTGTGTGTTTAGCAAGAGAAAGCTGGAACTATTTCCTATGTGTCATCTATGTAATCTTAATACTTCTTACTTATTGATATTGGATGATGGGTCAGGTATTCATGCTCAAAATAACATCCCTGGTGCCGTGATGATCTAGGTGGCCTAAACCAGAAGGAGGGAGGCTTCCCAAGATGGTACAATCCAAAACCTCAAACAAAAAGGTGAGATCATCAGATCATTCCTTTGGGAACAAATGCCTCTGAATTTAAGGTATAAGTCACATTTCTAGACTTACTCTTGTAATCGCCCACGATAGTAGCAAGCAAATGTGCTGTGAGGATATTGGGACTGGAATGGACTAAAATAGAATTGGATTGGCAAAGATATTTTAATGGGCATTGAGACTGATAAGTTTTTGTAAAATAAAAGAATAACTTTCTCCTTTGAATTGAGCTAGAGACATTGCAACTTTTACTTCCATGATTCGTGCACCAAGATGTCAACTTTTTTTTTTCTAATATTCTACAAAATACTCACTGTCATATCCCTGCAAAATCTCTGGAGCCTTACTGACAGTTGTGTGTGTCAGGGAGGTGGGGGAGAGGTGTTGAGGGTTTCTGGTAATTGTAGTGATGTATTATCCCACCTCAAATGAGCCTAGCAGTAATTTTCCCAAAGTTCATAACTGGTCAAGTGTAAAGGTGGGATTCAAATACAATTCTTCTAGTATGAGGTGTTCTAACTCTAATCCAGTTTTCTATCCTTTCTAGCCTTGTTGCCACCTGCATATAGAGTGTTAAATAAAGGTTTGTTGAACTGGATTGAATGGAATTGCACACCAAAGAAGGTTTTAGATCTGCCTTCTCAAACACAATTTCCTCTGGACCAGATTCTCAGCTTTCTGTTCTGCCTCTGAGTTCATTTGATAAGAGACTTGATTGGGGCTTGTTTTAGCAGATAAGTTCAGTTAATGGTTACTTTAGGAAAGTGGGATTAGTGAAGATGGGTGGAGAATGAATTATACATTCTCTGAGCAACTGAAGGTCATTAGGAAATCATGCAGCTGCCAGAGATTTCTATGTGAGACTTGCACGGAGATGGCTGGAGGCGATTTCCAAACGTTCTGGTTTCTATTTACTTCAGTCACTTCAGAAGTGGTGAACTGGGACGATTAGGCTGTTAATTCAAACAAAGGGGAACTTTTTAATAAAGAAAGTGACACATGCCTATGTAAAGATCACTCCAAAAGGCTGGTGAACTGTGCAGGCAGTGAAGGTGGGGGAATCACAAGAGCTGAGTAATTTGTTGAGCCAATATGTTCAGAAGCAAAGAAGAGGGGTGTGAGGTAGGGAGAACCAACTCAACTAGCAAAATAGACCCTGGCAAGAGCAGTTATTCTAATGCAGAGTCCAAAAAGTATATTCAATTCAGGTAGCATTTTGAATAAAGTTAACACCGGAAATTTCTCTCTGGAGGAACGAAACCTTTCCTGTAGGGTGAAACTGGAGGTTGAGACTGGGCAATGACAATAGCTAATAGGTCATCCTTCATCCTCCTGTCCTATATACCAGGCACTGTGCTTAAATCCCCAAAATAGCCTTAAGTGCCAGGGAAAATCATACAAAATTTATAGATAGGGAAAGACTCTAAAAGTTTAATTTTTTTTGCCCCAATTCATAAGTCCAAAGTGGAGGATCAGAATGCAAACTCATATTTGGTTGATGGTGAATTTTTATTGTGTATCATGTATCAGAGTACCTATAAGTGTACAGTATGCTTCTTCAGAAAGGAAAATCAGAGAGCAAGCCTGAATGCTATTTCTGGTGTCCTATGGGGAGATAGATTTGAAGCATTAAAATTTGGGGGTTTTATGGGTTACCAGAGTCCATTTCTATCATAGGAGAAACTCAATACTTTTGAGACTTCATCAGCTGATGGGGCTAAGGTTAAGGATCATCTTCTTTCTCTATTCAGGATTGACTGACTCAGGAACAGGGCAAGCCTGGACAGGTGGGTAGGGTCGACGATGTTCCAGTGAGAGACCTGGTGAAAACAAAAGCAGAAGAAAAAAGATTATCTGGGTGTCACTCACTATTCATTCAACAAATATTTGTTGAGTGCCTGCCATTTGCCAGGCAATGTCCTAGGCATCAGGACATAATTCATGCTGCAGGGAACAAAACCACAATTTAAAAAGAGAAGAAGCTTTGTTGGTAGGCAAATCTCAGCATTGTCACTAACTAGTTAAGTGACCTTAGGCATGTTACTCAACCCCTCTGAGTCTCTGCCTCTTCCTCAATATGGACCTAATGGAGCTCAGGTCTAACAGTTACAGTAAGGAGTAAATAAGATGCTGCATGTAAAAGGCGTGGGTCATGGTGGGCACACACTAAATAGTAATGATATTACTATTCTTATTCACCATTAAGAATTTAAGTTTCCTAAGAAATTCATGTCCAGTATTTTCATAATGCAATAAGGTGTCAGCTTCCTCTGTGCCTCCTTCTAAGTATTCTATACAATCTAAACGTTTCATCTTGTTTTCTGGAGGACACTAAAATATCAGTGCATTTCTTGGGTCTTAAATTCTACATTTCTGGGCTCTACTCATCCTTCACCTCCCTTTTTCCTTACACATAGTATGGTTGATGTGATGGTTACTTTTATGTGTCAACTTGACTGGGCCACATGGCACCTAGACATTTGTTCAAATATTATTCTGAGTATGTCTGTGAGAATGTTTCTAGATGAGATTAACATTTGAATAGGTAGTCTGAGTAAAGTAGATTGCCCTCCCTAATGTGAGTGGGCCCTATGAAATCAGCTGAAAACTTGAATAGAACAAAAACCTGACTTCTCCCAGAATAAGAGTGCACGCCTGCTGCCAGACTGCTTTCTTTGAGTTGGGATATCAGCTTTTTCTTCCTTTGGACTTGAACTGAAACATCGTTCTTGGTTCTTGAACCTACTGGCTTTTGGACTGGAACTTATACCACTGGCTCTCCTGGTTCTCAGGCCTTCAGGCTAGGACTGAAACATTGCCTCTCATGGGTCACCAGTGTCCAGCTTGATGACGGCATATCTTGGGACTGCCCAGCATCCATAATTGCATGAGCTGACTCCTTATTTTAGATAGATACATATAAATATATAAAAATATGTATCTATCTATATCTATTTACTTATCATCTATCATCTATCTATTTATCTATCTATCTATCTATCTATCTATCTATCTATCTATCTATCTATCTATCTATATCCTACTGGTTCAGTTTCTCTGGAGAATCCTAATACTGTTGAGGGTACTGAAATATAGAAAAAGGATCTTCCCAAGGTCATGCTAGTACCTAGGGGAGAAAACAGGGTAATTTCCATATCTCTTGGCTCACAGTGCAGGGCACCTCCTGTATTATTCTTCACTTCATGCTCTCATACTGCCTCTGATTGCTGTGGCTAAAACTTCCAAGACTATGTTGAATAATAGTGGTGAGAGTGGGCAACCTTGTCTTGTTCCTGATCTTAATGGAAATGCTTTCAGTTTTTTACCATTGAGGACGATGTTGGCTGTGGGTTTGTCATATATGGCCTTTATTATGTTGAGGAAAGTTCCCTCTATGCCTGTTTTCTGCAGGGTTTTTATCATAAATGGGTGTTGAATTTTGTCGAAAGCTTTCTCTGCATCTATTGAGATGATCATATGGATTTTCTCCTTCAGTTTGTTAATATGGTGTATCACATTGATTGATTTGCATATATTGAAGAATCCTTGCATTCCTGGAATAAACCCCATTTGATCATGGTGTATGATCCTTTTAATGTGCTTTTGGATTCTGTTTGCTAGTATTTTGTTGAGGATTTTTGTATCTATGTTCTTCAGTGATATTGCCTTGTAGATTTCTTTCTTTCTGACATCTTTGTCTGGTTTTGATATCAGGGTGATGGTGCCTTTGTAGAATGAGTTTGGGAGTGTACCTCCCTCTGCTATATTTTGGAAGAGTTTGAGAAGGATAGGTGTTAGCTCTTCTCTAAATGTTTGATAGAATTCGCCTGTGAAGCCGTCTGGTCCTGGGCTTCCGTTCGTTGGAAGAATTTTAATCACAGTTTCAATTTCAATGCTTGTGATTGGTCTGTTCATATTTTCTATTTCTTCCTGGTTCAGTCTCGGCACGTTGTGCATTTCTAAGAATTTGTCCATTTCTTCCAGGTTGTCCATTTTATTGGCATAAAGTTGCGTGTAGTAATCTCTCAGGACATTTTGTTATTTCTGCAGAGTCAGTTGTTACTTCTCCTCTTTCATTTCTAATTCTATTGATTTGAGTCTTCTTTTTTTTTCTTGATAAGTATGGCTAATGGCTTATCAATTTTGTTTATCTTCTCAAAGAACCAGCTTTTAGTTTTATTGATCTTTGCTATCATTTCTTTCATTACGTTTTTATTTATTTTTGATCTTATCTTTATAATTTCTTTCCTTCTGCTAAATTTGGGTTTTGTTTTGTTTTGTTTTTCTTTCTCTAATTGCTTTAGGTGCAATATTAAGTTGTTTATTTGAGATGTTTCCTGTTTCTTAAGGTAGGATTGTATTGCTATAAACTCCCCTCTTAGAACTGCTTTTTCTGCATCCCATAGGTTTTGGGTCATCGTGTCTCCATTGTCATTTGTTTCTAGGTATTTTTTGATTTCCCCTTAGATTTCTTCAGTGATCACTTCGTTATTAAGTAGTGTATTGTTTGTCCTTCATGTGTTTGTATTTTTTAGAGCTCTTTTCCTGTAATTGATATCTAGTCTCATAGCATTGTTGTCGGAAAAGATACTTGATATGATTTCAATTTTCTTAAATTTACCAAGGCTTGATTTGTGACCCAAGATATGATCTATGCTGGAGAATGTTCCATGAGCACTTGAGAAAAATGTGTATTCTGTTGTTTTTGGATGGAATGTCCTATAAATATCAGTTAAGTCCATCATGTTTAATATATCATTTAACGCTTGTGTTTCCTTATTTATTTTCATTTTGTATGATCTGTCTATTGGTGAAAGTGGGGTGTTAAAGTCCCCTACTATGAATGTGTTACTGTCGATTTCCCCTTTTATGGCTGTTAGTATTTGCCTTATGTATTGAGGTGTGCCTATGTTGGGTGCATAAATATTTACAATTGTTATATCTTCTTCTTGGATCGATCCCTTGATCATTATGTAGTGTCCTTCTTTGTCTCTTGTAACAGTCCTTATTTTAAAGTCTATTTTGTCTGATATGAGAATTGCTACTCCAACTTTCTTTTGATTTCCCTTTGCATGGAATATCTTTTTCAATCCCCACACTTTCAGTCAGTATGTGTCCCTAGGTCTGAAGTGGGTCTCTTGTAGACAGCATATATATGGGTCTTGTTTTTGTATCCATTCAACTAGTCTGTGTCTTTTGGTTGGAGCATTTAATCCATTTACATTTAAGGTAATTATCGATATGCATGTTCCTATTCCCATTTTCTTAATTGTTTTGGGTTTGTTATTGTAGGTCTTTTCCTTCTCTTGTGTTTCTTGCCTAGAGAAATTCCTTTAGCACTTGTTGTAAAGCTGGTTTGGTGGTGATGAACTCTCTCAGCTTTTGCTTGTCTGTAAAGATTTTAATGTCTCCATCAAATCTGAATGAGATCCTTGCTGGGTAGAGTAATCTTGGTTGTAGGCTTTTTTCCTTCATCACTTTAAACATGTCCTGCCAGTCCCTTCTGGCTTGCAGAGTTTGTGGTGAAAGATCAGCTGTTAACCTTATGGGGATCCCCTTGTGTGTTGTTTGTTGTTTTTCCCTTGCTACTTTTAATATGTTTTCTTTGTTTTTAATTTTTGATAGTTTGATTAATATGTGTCTTGGCATGTTTCTCCTTGGATTTATCCTGTATGGGACTCTGTGCTTTCTGGACTTGCTTAACTATTTCCTTTCCCATATTAGGGAAGTTTTCAACTATAATCTCTTCAAATATGTTCTCAGTCCCTTTCTTTATCTCTCCTTCTTCTGGAACCCCTATAATTCAAATGTTGGTGCGTTTAATGTTGTCCCAGAGGTCTCTGAGACTGTCCTCAGTTCTTTTCATTCTTTGTTCTTTATTCTGCTTTACAGTAGTTATTTCCACTATTTAACTTCCAGGTCACTTATCTGTTCTTTTGCCACAGTTATTCTGCTATTGATCCCTTCTAGGGTATTTTTAATTTCATTTATTGTGTTGTTCATCGTTGCTTGTTTCCTCTTTAGTTCTTCTAGGTCCTTATTAAATGTTTCTTGCATTTTCTCTATTCTATTTCCAAGATTTTGGATCATCTTTACTATAATTTTTCTGAATTCTTTTTCATGTAGACTGCCTATTTCCTCTTCATTTGTTAGGTCTGGTGAGTTTTTATCTTGCTCCTCTTGCTCCTTCATCTGCTGTGTGTTTTTCTGTCTTCTCATTTTGCTTCTCTTACTGTGTTTGGGGTCTCCTTTTCGCAGGCTGCAGGTTCATAGTTCCTGTTGTTTTTGGTGACTGTCCCCAGTGGCTATAGTTGGTTCAGTGGGTTTTGTATGCTTCCCGGTGGAGGGGACAAGTGCCTGTGTTCTGGTGGTTGAGGCTGGATCTTGTCTTTATGGTGGGCAGTTCCACATCTGTTGGTGTGTTTTGGGGTGTCTGTGGCCTTATGATTTTAGGCAGCCTCTCTGTTAATGGTTGGGGTTGTTTTCCTGTCTTGCTGGTTGTTTGGCATAGGGTGTCCAGCACTTTAGCTTGCTGGTTGCTGAGTGAAGCTGGGTGTTGGTGTTGAGATGGAGATCTCTGGGAGATTCTTGCTGTTTGATATTATGTGGAGCTGTGAGGTCTCTTGAGGACCAATGTCCTGAAGTTGGCTCTCCCACCTCAGAGGCACAACACTGACTCCTGGATGGAGCACCTAGAGTCTTTTATTCACATGGCTCAGAATAAAAGGGAGAAAAAGTAGAAAGAAAAAAGAGGATAAAATAAAAGTAAGATAAAATAAAATAAAATAATTAAATTAAAAAAAAATTATTAGGAAAAGATTTTTTGTTAAAATTAAAAAAAAAATGGACAGACAGAACCTTAGGACAAATTGTGAAAGCAAAGCTTTACAGACAAAGTCTCACACAGAAGCATGCACATAGACAGTCACAGAAAGAGGAAAGGGGAAAATATATATATATCTTGCTCTCAAAGTCCACCTCCTCAATTTGGGATGATTCGTTGTCTATTCAGGTATTCCACAGAGGCAGCGTACATCAAGTCGATTGTGGAGATTTAATCTGCTGCTCCTGAAGCTGCTGGGAGGGATTTCCCTTTCTCTTCTTTGTTCGCACAGCTCCTGGGGTTCAGCTTTGGATTTGGCCACGCCTTTGCGTGTAGGTCGCCTGAGGGCGTCTGTTGTTCGCTCAGACAGGATGGGGTTAAAGGAGCCGCTGATTAGGGGGTCTGGCTCACTCAGGCCTGGGGGAGGGAGGGGTATAGATGTGGGGCGTGCCTGCGGCGGCAGAGACCTGTGTGACGTTGCATCAGCCTGAGGCGCACCATGCGTTCTCCTGGGGAAGTTGTCCCTGGATCACGGGACCCTGGCAGTGGCGGGCTGCACAGGCTCCTGGGAGGGGACGTGTGGCTAGTGACCTGTGCTCGCACACAGGCTTCTTGGCGGTGGCAGCGGCCTTAGCGTCTCATGCCCGTCTCTGGGGTCCGTGCTCTTAGCCACAGCTCGCACCAGTCTCTGGAGCTCTTGTAAGCGGCGCTCTTAATCCCCTCTCCTCGCGCACCAGGAAACAAAGAGGGAAGAAAAAGTCTCTTGCCTCTTTGGCAGGTCCACACCTTTTCCCGGACACCCTCCCCGCTAGCTGTGGTGCACTAGCCCCCTTCAGGCTTTGATCACGCAGCCAACCCCAGTCCTCTCTCTGCTATCCGACTGAAGCCCAAGCCTCAGCTCCCAGCCCCGCCTGCCCCAGCGGGTGAGCAGACAAGCCTCTTGGGCTGGTGAGTGCCGGTCGGCACTGATCCTCTGTGTGGGAATCTCTCCACTTTGCCCTCCACACTCCTGTTGCTGTGCTCTCCTCCATGGCCCCAAAGCTCCCCCTTCAGCCACCCACAGTCTCCGCCCGCGAAGGGGCTTCCTAGTGTGTGGAAACCTTTCCTCCTTCATAGCTCCCTCCCACTGGTGCAGGTCCCGTCCCTATTCTTTTGTCACTGTGTTTTCTTTTGCCCTACCCAGGTACGTGTGGGTTTTCTTGCCTTTTGGGAGGTCTGAGGTCTTCTGCCAGTGTTCAGTAGGTGTTCTCTAGGAGCAGTTCCACGTGTTGATGTATTTCTGATGTATCTGTGGGGAGGAAGGTGATCTCCGCGTCTTCCTCTGATGCCATCTTCCTCAACTCCTTCCTGTCTCCATTTTTAGATGAGGTCACTTCTGAATCCAGAGCTCACATTCTCACCATGACAACAAACTCAGTCCCTAAAGCTGGGCTGAGGAACAGGTGGAAGATCGCTTTTCAAAACTCTGAGTAGGAAAGATGCTGAGGGGGCTTGAGGATGTGTGAGACGGTTGGGTTCTGTTTATTACTCTGATGCTAGTCTTGCATCTCCCGTCCTTTCTTCTTTATCACCAGCTCCACATGCCGGTGTGTTACACACGAGTCTGGGACAATGCCAGGGCTTGGCGGGCAATGTTTGTTTTACAGCCAAGCACACCTGCCTCCTGCAGCCTCCCAAACCTTTTAGCTGCTGGCTCCTGGGCTGGATGATTATCTCCCTTCAGACTCCATGCTTGCATTCTTTTCTCATGGAAGAAAGAATCCCTTCTCTCTCTCTCTCTCTCTTTCTCTCTCTCTCTCTCTCTCTGTCTCTCTCTCTGTGTCTCTCTTTTTCAATACCCTTCTCTCCCCTCCCAACCCCTTTCTTCCTCTCTCCTTCCCTTCTCTCTTTCTTTTCAGTTGGATTTTTTTCTCATTTTACAAAGATAAAAACCAAACCAAAACCTCTTTTGAACGTTTTTTGGCTGAAACTTGTGACAGGATTAATTCTATGTAAAAGTCCTATGCCTCTGGCCTCCCATTTTTCATCCTTAATTTGGTACCCATTTCCCTTTGATGCTTTTTCTTCCTGCAGAATTTTTACCAAGTCCTCAACACTGGTGTTTGTTCTGACTGATGCTCTGCTGTTTGTCATGCAAATAGGATTTTGCTTCAAACATGATTTTAATTTAATGAATGTTCTGGTTGTTTGTCATGGAAGCAAGATCTTGCTGGCAGAACATTTTTTAGCCAACTCTGGTAACTCCCCAAGTTCCCACAGTTACTCTAATCATTTAGTCTTGCTATGTAAGGCCTAAGATTTTAGAGAATTAAAACCATTTTGATTATATACATTAAACTCATAATCCTTAACATTTTCACATACCCATAAAAATGCATATTATCGCGGATTCTTAAATGGCTAAAAATACCAATGACTTTTCAATGTTTAATATATAAATTGTATAAATATGTACATACGTATATGCATATATATATACATACCTATATATGTATATATATTTCTATGCTATGCATCTGCAATTACTTTTTATTCGCACTCATGAAAGTAATGATGTCTTTTATTTATAAAAAAAAGGAGAGATCTAGATCCTGGTGCCCAGTTTCAAATACAGAGAGGAGCACCAGCAGTAAAGGTCTGGGGTTGTTAGGATACTGTGTGCTTGGATGGAAAGGTGTTTGTGCAAGGAGTCCATAATTGATGTAATGTACAGTTGGCTCTCCATATCAGTGGGCTCCGCATCCGTTGATTCAACCAATGGTGGATGGAAGATATTCAGAAAAAAAAATCCAGAGATGATTTAAAGTACATGGGAGGATGTGCTTAGGTTATTTGTAAATATATGCCATTTTACATTTGGGACTGGAGCATCCATGGATTATAGTATGGGGGAGAGACTAATCCCCTGTGGATACCAAGGGTTGACTATAGGGGTCAGAGGTGTGGTAGAACTAGAGATATACAAGGGAGATCAGGGGTCAGTCCCGGGGAGCGGGAGCAGAGGGCCTCTCATTATCTCATAATGAGATAAAGCCACTTAAAATTTGTCCATAAAAATGGGAACACAGATTTTGGAGAAAATAAAGGCAAGTTTGACTGAGATAATTATGATAAATGAAACTAACAACTATGAAAATAAGTTCATCTTATATTTAGAAATGCAATCTTGATCTAATTCTTAGAATGAATAAAGAAAGGATCAAGTGGATTTCATTGTTTTGGAGTGGGGTGCATGATTTTTACCACAAGTATATAAGATCAGGATAAAATAGTCTTCAGTTCCCGCCTGCCTTTTGTACTTTGACCTTAAAGAGAGTACTGTTTTTTTAAAAACAATATTTAGTACTTTACTCATCGTACCAAGATCTTCTTTTAATCTTTTGGTAATCAAATTGTTTTCTCTTGAAATACTTTAAGTTTATCTTTGTAGTTTGCCCTTTCCTCAATTGTGAATTGTTTTAACTCTGCCACTTTCTCATCTATCAGAAGTTTTATAGGAGAATGGGACCTTCTTTAAAATCACTCATCACTTTCACAAATTTAATGAAATTGTTTGCAAATTTTGCAGTTCCTTTGAAATTACTTTGTGTTGTATTCCTCAAGTTGGGAATACCATATCAAAAGAACAAATGCATTTATAACACTTGACAGTCTTTGAGAGTCTAATTCAAAAGACATTGATACAATAGATCAAGATGAGTGTTAATGTTAAAAGGGAGATCTCTAGTGACTAACTTCATTCATGAACATTCTTTCTATTATTTTGACTTTTGCTTTCCTAGAAACTGTGTAACTGTGGGAACAGGAAGAATTGAATAAACTATAACATCTTTGGTCAAAAGTTGTGTCATAAGGGTGGCATTATAGTTTGGAAGCAAGAGGGAAGAGAATGTTTAACATCCAGAGATACAGGAAATAGACCAGAAATTGGAAAGTTAGGATAAATGGCTTATTCCATAGGCCCCGGATGAAGCTTACATTTTCTGAATCTGGTTTCTGCTGGGGGCTTGTGTAGAGGTGATAGACACCTTACAGGAGGTGATGGAATTATAATGATGCCTTAGATTGGGTTCTCTGGGAAACATACTGAAGTGGAGACTAGCAGGCAGTGCTCTTAAGGTCCACTCCTGTGGCAGGGAAAGGAAGGAAGCAGGACTTGGCAGAGGGAGAAGTCAGTTTGCAACACAGTCTTATCAGAAGCCTCAGTCGAGCTTCTGAGACTGGGATGACTCTACAGTCATCCAGTGTTGAGAGTGAGGGACCCAAAATTAGTTTAAACCCTCACATTGAATACTCATGGATGCAGTTAGTCCCAGAAAGGTCATGTGAGTTTGGGTAGGAGCCTTTTTTAGCAGAGGAAATTCCTATTGTGTACTGATGGTTGAGGCTCTCTGCCAGGACAGTTCTTGAAGCTTAGGATGATAATAATGATAATAATAACTCATATTTATTGAAAACTTACTATATGAATGTGTAGTTGCTAATCAAGTTACTTCACCTCATTTTTTTTAATATTATCCTAACAAACTTGTAAGAAGGATGCCATTATCATCCCCACTTGAAAGAAGAAAAAATTAAAGTTTAATTAGTAGGTGGAAGAACACAAAGCACACTCTTTATAGTGCAACTGTCTGCCCAAACCATCAGTTGGTCAAGCAAGTTTGTGTAGCATCTCATCACCAAAGCAAATTGCATGAGCTATCCTTATTCAAGTTGCATACTCCTCATTGGGCACATTGCTGTGCCATTCTTTCTTTTCCTTTGTTAAGGGTGCCTCACACAGCGTACTTCTCCTCTCTTATTTCCTATAAGAAAGGGATGCCTATTGATCCACATTACAGGGTGGAAAAATAAGTTTCACTTATTCATCGATTTACAGCATCAAAAAGTAGATAATCAGCATCATTATATAACAGCAAAGGTGTGAGGTTATGGGGGGAGTCAGTAATAAACAAGTTAGACAAAATCACTTGCCTTAACAAGGTTATACCTAACTACTCACAGAGATTAGGTGACTTTTCCAAAGTCACAGATGTAGCAATGGGTAAAGTCAGAATTGACACTTACTTGGGACCCACTGACTCCAGAATCTTTGTGCTTGCCCCTAGGACATCTGAATCTTGGGTCCTTATTACAACCTCCTCTCACCTGGACACAAATGGAGGGACTGCTCCAGGGAAATTTGCTCTGGGCTCTCCAGTCCCTGCACTGAAATTCTGCATGGCAAGGTCACCCACTCATCAGTTGTCCTGATCTAATGCTTGAGACATCTCATCTTAATACTTACTGCTTTTCATTGTCAGCCAACAAAATCAACAAACACAGAAATAAAGCTAACTGGAAATAACTTCATTTATAATCAGCCTAGATAATTTGGATTTTAGATAGGTGATTTCAGTGCAACACCCACCCACAGGCAGAAACATGAACTGATAAATCTTTGGCACATCTATCTCACCCTGTGTCTCCTTTAGAGAGGGAGAGGACTCAATGAAGTGGAAAAAAACCCAAGGACAAATTTAGGTGATATAGACTTTTAGAAAGACCTGAAACAGTTTAATACAGAATTTCTCTTTATAGAACTGGTTCCCACAGGAATAGGTCCATTACTGTGTACAGTCATTACCGTACAAAGTGGATGCCCCAAAAGTGAGGATTTTACTTTCCTGTTTGAGGTTTTCTTGGTTGATGGAATTCAAGTGGCTTTAGAAGTAGTTTCCTTAATCTCTATGAATGCATTTCAGTTATGACAACTATATAAATCTTTCCTCCTCAACCATCTGAGCTAAATATATAAGAACTATCAATACTTACACAGCAAATGCAAAAGTATACATATCGTGGGTCAGGAAGATGGGAAATAGCCACTGATTGTAATACATTGTGTAATTGCAACACTGTCATCATTTATGAAAGGCTTGTTTTAATGCCTTAGACTTATCCCTTTCACATATATTAAGCACTTAAAGATAATGGTATAGAGGAGAAATTCTACCTTTACTTAGGTCCTGCTATGCGCCAAGGGTTGTGCAAAGCATTTTATATGTACCATTTTATTGACTCTTCTACACCTGAAATCAGATTCAAGTTACTCAAGAACTCTTAGATTTTAGAGGCAGAACAATAATTTGATCACTGGTGTGTATGTGACTAGAGACTGTGATTTTCCCTGACCACACCAGCTGTCTATAATCCCTGTCAGTGTGCAGACAGTAAAAAATGTTATATGTTGCTTCATCTCTTAGGTCTTCCTGAGCCTAAGAAAAGACTCTCAGAGGCTGGGTGGTAACAACCGCTTCTTGAACTCCTGCCATTGCCAGGCATTGGACTTGATATTGCAAAGGAAAACATAAAACAGATATAGATCCTGTCTGCAAGCAGTTTAATTTATAATTTGTAAGGAGATGGTATATTACCATTTAGGAGTGCTATGCAAAAATATGGCAAAATATAGCGTATATTTTTGAAGTTTTTCATTCCAGCCACTTGGTGATGTAGACAAAAGCAGGTGTTATTCACCTACTTTGGGGTCTCAGTTGCCTCATTTGTGAAATGGAGTCCCAATTGATTTAGTATCTGATACAGGATTGTAAGTGCTATCATAAGTAGAAGACTTTACTCTGGTCCAATATAATTTCATGTATCCATGTGCAAAAATTACTATCATAAAATTAAAAATAAAGTAACAAAGTGTAGTTAAAGTGCTATGGGAGTTGGAGGAAAGCTAAGGGGGAAGGGCTGAAGGAACAATACAAAATTTTACTGCAGGTCTTCTATGTATGAAGCATTTTATTTATTCCAATCATGCAGAGAGAAGGAAAAGTTATAGACAAATAAACCATTTTGCTCAAGATTTCACAGATAGTAAATGATACATCCAAGAATGAAATTCAGACCCCTTTAACACTCAGACCTGGGTTTATCCTACCACATCACACAACCAGTCTCAGAGAACGGCATTCAGAGGAAGAGGAGGTTTTTCTGGGGCTCCGGGAATACTGCAGTATCAGCTCTTAGGACAAAGGCTAAATTCCTCTTTTCTTTCTAAATGCATGTCATTGTTCAGATTGATAGCAAGCAGCAGTGAAATCAAGGGATTAGCTTTATATAATTATGAAAGCTTTGGGTACTTTTTTGTTTTTTTGTTTCTGCTAATATCACTGACAATTGGATCAGACTCCGGATAAAACAGAAAATAAAGACAAGTGTCCTAGAAAAGATGTCTTATATTCTGTTGTTAAATATAAATATTAACAAAGAAAAAACACTTCTTTTCATTTAAGGAATCAGTGCTTGCCATACAGAAGCTTTAATACAAGTCAAAGGAGAGTTTATTCATAGGTAAAAATGGATTGCACACAAAAGTGAAGCATGGAAGTGATAATAGTCTCTGGTTCTGTTTTCTGGATATTTCTGTCTCTCTTTTTTTGGGCACATGGAAGGATAGAGCTTCTGATGCTTTTGAAGTGAGGTGGAGCTATATGAATATTTTTGCCAGTGGATTGTGAGCAATGGTGATAAAGGACAAGTGTTCAGTTACTAATGTCAGACCCTCTTGTTCTTTCATTCTCTCTGGTATGTTCACTTGTAATGATTGAGATGGTGACAGCTTCACCAGGCCAGGTTTCTGAGTGATTCTAATAGAAAAGCACCCTACTGGCCTGCAGTGAACCTGCACTGACTCTCCCTACTGACCTGCAGTGAACATGTAGCATGAGTAAGAAAGAAGTGCATGTTTTTTAATTTTCAATATTGAGATTTGAGGGTCATTTCTACTTGCTACCTATCTTAGTCTAGCGTGACTGATATGGGAATAGTCGCGGGATACACTCAGTACAAATGTTGGTATTCTTTCCCACAATCCTCTTTATTATCAACCTTTCTTGTGCATTCTTGTAAGAGTGCTTCTTAAGCTCTAAAATAGCAATCCTTACAGCTGAAGAGTACCCTTTTATTTTCCTTAAGATCATCTTTATGCCTATTTCTAACATAATGGAGTCAGAAATAGAGTAACAAATTGGAAGGTGTTATTTGATTTTGATTGTGGATGAGGATAAAATGTGTGTTACGAATGTGTGTGGGAAGCACGCTAGTGACACATGGTAAATTAAGAATTTTACCTCTGATGGAATCACATGGACCAAAAGCCACTTTAGTCAGTGGAATCACTACATAATCCTGACTTTCAGATATTATTGAGGAACTTTGCTTAGTCTGGATTTTGCCATCCTGGGAAGCATTAATAAAGCATAATGTACTGACCTTATAGTCACCTTTTGACATGATAGACTACAAAATGATAGTTTTACATGATTTTAAACCAATGGCTCAAAATTGAGAAGAAAAATTATAGAAAACAAAAAATAATCTTCAAGTAGTTCAACTTCAAAAAAATATCAAGAAACAAATGAGAAAACCTTGCATTCTTATCACATGTATCTCAGAAACAAAGGGAAAAAAATCTTTGCCTTCAACAACTTCAAAGTTTATTCAAGAAAATCTCAAAAATATATATCTGTGCACTAACCACTTAGCTGTTGACAAACAGAGGTAATAGCAACCAGGAATTGAAAAACGAAGCAGAGGGCCCGTCTGAGAAATGAAATCCCAGGGTAATGACTCACAGGAGAAGCAATTTTTTAAAAAACTTCATGACTTGAAAATAAATTTTCTTAGATCTAGGAAAGCAATATTCAAGACTGAGAGAAAACTAAAATATATATATAGGTAACCTGCTAAGGTTATCTGTTCAGCACCATTTAGTTGCAGACAATTTCAGATAGATAATTCCTTGGAATGCACAATCACATATATAAATAGCTGTTTACACACACACACAAACACACACATACTCTAATCCCTCCTGTCTTGACTTTAATTTTATATGTGTTATTCCTTGTTTTAAGGTTTTATTACTTAAAGACATGTATCCATTACTGTAAATTTCTTCATTCTAAATTTTTATTTAATGTTTGGCTTTCCTATTCAATTCTATTTTGGTGTACATGAACTCAAGATATTTTTGTACATAAAATGCACACAGACACAATTAAAAAATATATTTACATGTATATTCAGCCTTAAATTATTTATTTGTTTAACAGTTTGTATCAGGGATTTTTTTAATTGGAATAAAATTGCTTTACAATGTTGTGTTAATTTCTGCTGTACAGTGAAGTGAATCAGCTATATGTATACCTATATCCTCTCCCTCTTGGATCTCCCTCCCAATCCCCCCATCCCGCACATCTAGGTCGTCACAGAGCACCGAGCTGAGCTCCCTGTGCTATACAGCAGGTTCCCACTAGCTATCTATTTTACACATGGTAGTGTACTTATGTCAAACTTAATCTCTCAATTTGTTCCACCCTCCCCATCCCCATCTTTGTTCACATGTCCATTTTCTATGTCTACCTTTCTATTCCTGCCCTACAAATAGGTTCATCTGTACCACATTTCTAGACTCCACATATAGGCATTAATATACAATATTTGTTTTTCTCTTTCTGGCTTATTTCACTCTGTATGACAGACTTTAGGTCCATCCACTTCTCTACAAAAGACCCAGTTTTGTTCTTTTATGGCTGAGTAATATCCCATTGTATATATGTGCCACATCTTCTTCATCCATTCATCTGTCAATGGACACTTAGGATGCTTCCATGTCCTGGCTATTGTAAATAGAGCTGTAATGAACATTGTGGAACACGTCTCTTTTTGAATTATAGTTTTCTCAGGATATATAGTAGTGGGATTGCTGGGTCATATGGTAGTTCTATTTTTAGTTTTTCAAGGAACCTCCATACTGTTCTCCATAGTGGCTGTATCAATTTACATTCCCACCAACAGTGCAGAAATACTCCCTTTTCTCCACACCCTCTCTAGACTTTATTGTTTGCAGATTTTTGATGATGGCCATTCTGACTGGTGTGAGGTGATACCTCATTGTAGTTTTGATTTGCATTTCTCTTATAATTAGAGATGTTGAACATCTTTTCCTGTGTCTCTTGGCCATCTGTATGTCTTCTTTGGTGAAATGTCTATTTAGGTCTTCGGCCCATTTTTTAATTTGATTGTTTTTTTTTTGATATTGAGCTGTACGAACTGTTTGTATATTTTGGCGATTAATCCTTTGTCAGTTACTTCATTTGCAAATATTTTCTCCCATTCTGAGGGTTGTTTCTTGTCTTGTTTATGATTTCCTTTGCTGTGCAAAAGTTTTAAGTTTCATTAGGTCCCATTTCTTTATTTTTGTTTTTATTTCCATTACTCTAGGAGGTGGATCAAAAACGATCTTGCTGTGATTTATGTCAGAGAGTGTTCTTTCTATGTTTTCCTCTCAGAGTTTTATAGTGTCTGGTCTTACATTGAGGTCTCGAATCCATTTTGAGTTTATTTTTCTGTATGGTGTTAGGTAGTGTTCTAATTTCATTCTTTTACATGTAGCTGTCCATTTTTCCCAACACCACTTATTGAAGAGGCTGTCTTTTCTCCACTGTACGTTCTTGCCTCCTTTGTCATAAATTAGGTGACCATATGTATGTGGGTTTCTCTCTGGGCTTTCTATCCTCTACCATTGATCTATTGTTCTATTTTTTCACCAGTACTATAGTGTCTTGATTACTCTAGCTTTATAGTATATTTTGAAGTCAGGTAGCCTGATTCGTCCATTTTTCTTTGTCAAGATTGCTTTGGCTATTCAGGGTATATTGTGTTTCCACAAAAATTGTAAATTTTTTTGTTCTAATTCTGTGAAAAATGCCATTGGTAGTTTCATAGAGATTGCATCGAATCTGTAGATTACTTTGGGTAGTACGGTCATTTTCACATATTTCAATATTGATTCTTCCAATCCAAGAACATGGTATATCTCTCCACCTGTTTGTGTCATCTTTGATTTCTTTCATCAGTATCTTATAATTTTCTGAGTAGAGTTATTTTACCTCCTGAGATAAGTTTATTTCTAGGTATTCTCTTCTTTTTAATGTGATGATAAATGGGATTGTTCCCTTAATAACTCTTTCTGATCTTTCATTGTTAGTGTATAGGAATCAAGAGACTCCTGTGTTTTAATTTTGTATCCTGAAACTTTACCAAATTCATTGATGAGCTCTAGTAGTTTTCTGGTAACATATATAGGATTTTCTATGTAATATTTTTTTACTATCTGAAAGTATTTTATTTTATTTTATTTTTCATGTATATGACTATTGTCTACAGACTAGAAATTTGGCTCCATGAAAGCAAAGACATTTTTCTACTTTGTTCACTATTCCAATGCTTAGAAAACTGCCTAGTCCTAATAGGACTTCAGCAAATATTTGCTTAATGAATGAATACTGACCCTAAAATTAAATATTTTTAATTCTATGGTCCATGCTTTCTTGTATAACATTTCATAGTTGCATGCTATAATTCTCTAGGGTATCCAAGAACTATAGTAGTACAGTAGCATTATAAAAGAAAAAAGGAATCATTATCACTGGTACATTTTAAGATGATATTTTGACTGGGTCTTGTAGAATGACCATACTTTTGACTTGATTTACACAGGCACATGATGATAAGAGAACACTTATTGCTAACTACTCTCACATGAACATCAGGAAGGAAGTAGAGGAAGAAAATCCAGGATTTCTGACATACCCCTACTCAAACATAAAGAAATTATAGATTTGAAAGTAATTGTAATAATCAAGAATATGATAAAACCATCAAACAAGTACAAAACCAGTGATACATATTACAAAATACATTGCAATTTAATTCATTCTGCAACAAGATAGAAAAATTTAGCTTTTATCAAGATAGAATATAAAGAAAAAACTATTACCATTGATAATAGAGCTTCTGTCTTGGCATCCTGGAAAGTTAGTTATATCAACATTAAGACAGATTTTATTTCCTTGGCTTACATATTTCTAATCCTATAGTTGTTTGATAATCTGATAATGGTATATTGTGGTTCTTTTCTCAATAACTTTGGATTTCTGAATGCTGATGCTCAAATAATGATCTTTATTTAAAAAATACTTAATTTTTTCTAATTAATAAAGTGATCAGTATCTTGCATCACCAAAGCCTCTATCCATTTTTATCTGTGATTTGTCCCTCTCTTATCTGCTATGTATGATCTCTTCTCTTATCTGGTTAAGAAATCCTAGGAAAAGCTGGACAGTAGTTACTTGTTTTCCAAGGTTAAAAAATTGTCAGTACCATGGACAGCACCAACGACTGCATCACTGCCATAAACTTTATTTGTGTTAGACCAATTAACCTCACTTGTCCCATTCTTCTTTTCTTTCTGCTCAATCTTATTTTCCTCTAACACAGCTTCTAAGTGTGTACCCCCTCAAGCTTGCCTCATTGAGACCCCAGAAAATATAGTTTAATACCATGTCTTACCAATGTAATTGTTCTTGTTTAGTTTTTTTTGTTGTTGTTTATATTCTATAATTTTAGACACTTATTTTGCTGTGCCATGTCAGATAAAAAATATGTACAATTCTTAGCAGGAAAACGCTAAATAAGTGGGCATTGACAAAGGTTAATTCAACAAATAGACATTGTTAATTGTTTAATATGGGAAGTTCTAAGGAAAGATGCTAGCAAGGTGGAGAGAGAGTGAAAGAGAGAATGAGAAAGAGAGGGAGAGAGAGAAGAAGAAGAAGAGGAAGAAGAAGAAGAAGAAGAAGAAGAAGAAGAAGAAGAAGAAGAAGAAGAAGAAGAAGAAGAAGAAGAAGAAGAAGGAGGAGGAGGAGGAGGAGGAAGAGGAGGAGGAGGAGGAGAAGGAGGAGGAGAAGAAGAAGATGGAGAAGGATGAGGAGAAGAAGAAGAAGGAGGAGAAGAAGAAGAAGAAGGAGAAGGGGAAAGGGGAGGAGGAGGAAGAGGAGGAGGAGGAGGAGGAGGAGAAGAAGAATGGGAAAACAGTACTGGTCTTGGTTTGTGAGCACTTGTGTAATATAACCTACATAAAAACATAAAACAAATATTTATTTCTAAATATTTTATCTTCATTGGGCTGTCACAATTTTATTGACCAGGACTATTGGCAAGTAGAGTGTTAAAGGAAACCTAATGACTCATTGGGTTCCACTCAGATTGGAGGAGGAGAAGGGGGGGAGGAGAAGAGGAGAAAGAAAGAGGGGGGAGAAGTAGGAGAAGATGGGTAGGAGGAGGAGGATGGGAAGGAGAGAGATGTGAAGAGAAATAAAAGATACAATTTCCACTGAGAACAGGAAGGCTTACTGTAAAGAGAAGATTGACATATGCAAAATTTTCTATCACATTGGATAGTCTGTGATTAGTACTATGTTAGAAAAAGCAATGAATTTGCTAAATATGAATCCTTTACAGTTGTATATTATTTATTTATTTTTTAAAACTTACAATTATCTTTACATATACTTAAACCTTAATTAAAAATTTTTATAACAGCTCTGTGAGATCAATATCCTAGATAACATACATTATTTTATAAATAATAAGAAACTGACACTCAGTGAGATCAAATGACTTATCTCAGTTCTCAGATCTAGAAAATAAAAAATTTGGTCTCAAACCTAAGTCTTACTATCAATATTTTCCATTATAAGCTTATTTTTTTATTATGTATTCCTTCTATGCTGTTTTATTCATATTTTAGCTTCAAGTTTTTTGCTTATCAGTGTTTTATCAACAATGTACCCACTTCCTTTCCAAGAAAAGGAAAATAGTACTGGTCTTGGTTTGTGAGCACTTGTGTAATATAACCTGTATAAAAACATAAAACAGGGCTTACCTGGTGGCTCAGTGGTAAAAAGTCCACCTGCCGATGCAGGGGACACGGGTTCGTGCCCTGGTCCGGGAAGATCCCACATGCTGCAGAGCAGCTAGGCCCGTGAGCCATGGCTGCTGAGCCTGCACGTCCGGAGCCTGTGCTCCGCAACGGGAGAGGCCACAACAGTGAGACGCCCATGTACTGCAAAACAAAACAAACAAACAAACACAAAACATAAAACAAAAAGCAAAAAGTATTTACCTTTCCAAGACCACATAAGTTCATTACAAATTTTAATTGATGTCTATAATATGCAAGACACTGTGATAAGCACTAAGAATATTGGGCTGAACAAAACAGAGTTCTTCACATTTAAGAGCTCAAATAAATACGAAGAGACAAAGAATGTTATCAATCTATTCCTATAGAAGTAATCACAGAGTGTGAATTAGAAAAGACACAGCAGAAGCTATAATTCAACACAGATGGCACCCTGTATTTATATGACTCTGAGAGTGAGTAACTTCTTGTTTTTGTGTTCAATCCTCACTTGTCTCACCCTAGTCCTAGCTTTGGTGGCAGTAATACTAATTCTGTAACATTGCCACCTGGAACACAAATGTATATAAATCACCAGTCTCTGTTTTCATAAAAGGTAGTATAATAGGAGTGTAGAAAAACCAATACAACTTAAGTTACACATTGATCCATTTATTGATAATCACAACTTCTTTTTCCCACCACTGAGTCCAGGTTCCCCCTATCTTCTGTCAACCCCTTGGATGAAGTTTCTTCCTTGTAAGTTGGCCCAAATATTTATTTCTAAATATTTTATCTTTGTTGGGCTGTCACAATTTTATTGACGAAGACTATTGGCAAGAAGAATGTTAAAGGAACCCTAGTGACTCATTGGGTTCCAATCAGATTCCTCCTTTTCCCATTGGGTAGAAACATCTTAATTTCTTCTTAGTAAACACAATCAAGCCCCTTGTAACAATCACCTTCTCTGTCAGTCTGTTCAGTAGTATGGGGAGCACAAAAGATCAGGGTATTTTTTTTTTTTTTTGGCTTTTAACTAATAGAAACTTGGCTACTCTCTTTAAGGGAAACATTATTTTCTTAAGGGATACAATCGTTGGGATTCAAGAATCCTCTAAGTGAGTTACAGGGTATAATAGGGAGAATGGTTTCTTCTGCTTCCACTACTAGGTTTCTACCTGGCTTTGAGGAAAATAACACCATAGGATGGTTATCTGTTTAAGTCACATTATCACATCACAAAAGACAACATTCATACCTGTGTTTCCTTCCAGCTAATGCTATAAGTAAGCTTTAAATAGTAACGTTGGCAGCAGGGAAGGAAGTTATGCATGAGCACTAAAATTTTATTAGGTTAGATGTTTATGGATGAAGGATTACATGATAAGGTAAATTGCATAAGCAAAACTTTGTTTCATTTAATTTGCCGTAGTCTCTTTGTTGGAAAATATGTTATATGGGGCACCAAGGTGATGAGCATGGCATTCTGTAAGTCCGCAAGAGATGGTGCTGACAGAGCATGGTAGGCCTTAAGTCCCTATCCAGAATAAGATTCTCAAATATCTATTTGCCCCAAGTACAAATTACTACAATCTCCATGATGGAAGGGATCCACTGTAATCAACTAGCCATTAGACCACTAGATGATGTTAATATCTACTCTTCAATATTGGCACCCACTGTTGTCACTGAGCTAGGCATTAAGCTGTTTAAGTACCTAATCAGTCTTGGTGAAGCTACACTCTTGTCTTGGTATTCATGCATAATTCCTTACTAATAAGGACACTCTGTACAATGAAAAAAGCATCACTACAGATTGGGAAAGGGACTATCATCCACAGTATGGGTTATCTTCTCTTACTCCACAGTGGATGCTCCCCATTGCATTTATTTATTTATTTATTATTTTATTATTTATTTATTTTTACATATTTATTGGAGTATAATCGCTTTACAATAGTGTGTTAGTTTCTGCTTTATAACAAAGTGAATCAGTTATACATATACATATGTTCCCGTATATCCTCCCTCTTGTGTTTCCCTCCCTCCCACCCTCCCAATCCCACCCATCCAGGTGGTCACAAAGCACCGAGCTGATCTCCCTGTGCTATGCGGCTGCTTTCCACTAGCTATCTATTTTACGTTTGGTAGTGTATATATGTCCATGCCACTCTCTCACTTTGTCACAGATTACCCTTCCCCCTCCCCATATCCTCAAGTCCATTCTCTGGTAGGTCTGCATCTTTATTCCTGTCTTACCCCTAGGTTCTTCATGATATTTTTTTTTCTTAGATTCCATATATATGTGTTAGCATATGGTATTTGTCTTTCTCTTTCTGACTTACTTCACTTTTTATGACAGACTCTAGATCCATCCACCTCACTACAAATAACTCAATTTTGTTTCTTTTTATGGCTGAGTAATATTTCATTGCATATATGTGCCACATCTTCTTTATCCATTCATCTGATGATGGACACCTGGGTTGTTTCCATCTCCTGGCTATTGTAAACAGAGCTGCAATGAACATTTTGGTACATGACTATTATGTTTTTCTCAGGGTATATGCCCAGTAGTGGGATTACTGGGTCATATGGTAGTACTATTTGTTGTTTTCTAAGGAATCTCCATACTGTTCTCCATAGTGGCTGTACCAATTCACATTCCTACCAGCAGTGCAAGAGTGTTCCCTTAACTCCACACCCTCTCCAGCATTTATTGTTTCTTGATTTTTGATGATGACCATTCCGACCGGTGTGAGATTATATTTCATTATAGTTTTGATTTGCATTTCTCTAATGATTAATGATGTTGAGCATTCTTTCATGTGTTTGTTGTCAATCTGTATATCTTCTTTGGAGAAATGTCTATTTAGATCTTCTGCCCATTTTTTGATTGGGTTGTTTGTTTTTTGTTATTGAGCTGCATGAGCTGCTTGTAAATTTTGGAGATTAATCCTTTGTCATTTGCTTCATTTGCAAATATTTTCTCCCATTCTGAGAGTTGTCTTTTGGTCTTGTTTATGGTTTCCTTTGCTGTGCAAAAGCTTTGATGTGTCATTAAGTCCCATATGTTTTGTTTTGCTTTTTTCCATTTCTCTAGGAGGTGGGTCAAAAAGGATCTTGCTGTGGTTTATGTCATAGAATGTTCTGCCTATGTTTTCCTCTAAGAGTTTGAGAGTTTCTGGCCTTACATTTAGGTCTTTAATCTATTTTGAGCTTGTTTTTGTTTATGGTGTTAGGGAGTGTTCTAATCTCATACTTTTACATGTACCTGTCCAGTTTTCCCAGCACCACTTATTGAAGAGGGTGTCCTTTCTCCACTGTACATTCCTGCCACCTTTATCAAAGATAAGGCGACCATATGTGTGTGGGTTTATCTCTGGGCTTTCTATCCTGTTCCATTGATCTATATTTCTGTTTTTGTGCCAGTACCATACTGGCTTGATTACTGTAACTTTGTAGTATAGTCTGAAGTCAGGGACCCTGACTCTTCCAGGTCAGTTTTTCGTTCTCAAGATTGCTTTGTCTTTTCAGGGTCTTTTGTGTTTCCATACAAATTGTAAAATTTTTTGTTCTAGTTCTGCGAAAAATGCCAGTGATAGTTTGATAGGGATTGCATTGAATCTGTAGATTGCTTTGGGTAGTAGAGTCATTTTCACAGTGTTTATTCTTCCAATCCAAGAACATGGTATATCTCTCCATCTATTTGTATCAACTTTAATTTCTTTCATCAGTATCTTATAATTTTCTGCATACAGGTCTTTTGTCTCCTTAGGTAGGTTTATTCCTATATATTTTATTATTTTTGTTGCAGTGGTAAATGGGAGTGTTTTGTTAATTTCACTTTCAGATTTTTCATCTTTAGTGTATAGGAATGCCAGATATTTCTGTGCATTAATTTTGTATCCTGCTACTTTACCCAATTCATTGATTAGCTCTAGTAGTTTTTTGGTAGCATCTTTAGGATTCTCTATGTATAGTATCATGTCATCTGGAAACAGTGACAGTTTTACTTCTTCTTTTCCAATTTGGATTCCATTTATTTCCTTTTCACCTCTGATTGCTGTGGTTAAAGCTTCCAGAAGTATGTTGAATAAGCATGGTGAGAGTGGGGAAACTTGTCTTGTTCCTGGTCTTAGTGGAAATGCTTTCAGTTTTTCACCATTGAGGACAATGTTGGCTGTGGGTTTGTCATATATGGCCTTTATTACGTTGAGGAAAGTTCCCTCTATGCCTGCTTTCTGCAGGGTTTTTATCTTAAATGGGTGTTGAATTTTGTCGAAAGCTTTCTCTGTATCTATTGAGATGCTCATATGGGTTTTCTCCTTCAATTTGTTAATATGGTGTATCACGATTGATTTGTGTATATTGAAGAATCCTTGCATTCCTGGAATAAACCCCACTTGATCATGGTGTATGATCCTTTTAATGTGCTGTTGGATTCTGTTTGCTAGGATTTTGTTGAGGATTTTGCATCTATGTTCATCAGTGATACTGGCCTGTAGTTTTCTTTCTTTGTGACCTCCTTGTCTGGTTTTGGTATCAGGGTGATGGTGACCTCATAGAAGGAGTTTGGGAGTCTTCCTCCCTCTGCTATATTTTGGAAGAGTTTGAGAAGGATAGGTGTTAGCTCTTCTCTAAATGTTTGTTAGAATTCACTTGTGAAGCCAACTGGTCCTGGGATTTTGTTTGTTGGAAGATTTTTAATCACAGTTTCAAATTCAGTGCTCGGTCTGTTCATATTTTCTATTTCTTCCTGGTTCAGTCTCGGCACGTTGTGCATTTCTAAGAATTTGTCCATTTCTTCCAGGTTGTCCATTTTATTGGCATAGAGTTGCTTGTAGTAATCTCTCATGATCTTTTGTATTTCTGCATTGTCAGTTGTGACTTCTCCTTTCTCAATTCTAATTCTATTGATTTGAGTATTCTTCCTTTTTTCTTGATGAGTCTGGCTAATGGTTGATCAATTTTGTTTATCTTCTCAAAGAACCAGCTTTTAGTTTTATTGATCTTTGCTATTGTTTCCTTTATTTCGTTTTCATTTGTTTCTGATCTGATTTTCATGATTTCTTTCCTTCTGCTAACTTTGGGGCTTTTTTGTTCTTCTTTCTCTAATTGTTTTAGGTGCAAGGTTAGGTTGTTTATTCAAGATGTTTCCAGTTTCTTTAGGCAGAACTGTATTGTTATAAACTTCCCACTTAGAACTGTTTTGCTGCATCCCAAAAGTTTTGGGTCGTCGTGTCTCCATTGTCATTTGTTTCTAGGTATTTTTTGATTTCCTCTTTGATTTCTTCAGTGATCACTTCGTTATTAAGTAGTGTATTGTTTAACCTCCATGTGTTTGTATATTTTACAGATTTTTCTTGTAATTGATATATGTCTTGGCTAGTTTCTCCTTGGATTTATCCTGTATGGGACTCTCTGTGCTTCCTGGAGTTGATTAACTATTTCCTTTCCCATATTAGGGAAGTTTTCAACTATAATCTCTTCAAATATTTTCTCAGTCCCTTTCTTTTTCTCTTCTTCTTCAGGAACCCCTATAATTTGAATGTTCGTGCGTTTAATGTTGTCCCAGAGGTCTCTGAGACTGTCCTCAGTTCTTTTCATTATTTTTTCTTTATTCTGCTCTGCAGTAGTTATTTCTACTATTTTATCTTCCAGGTCACTTATCCGTTCTTCTGCCTCAGTTATTCTGCTATTGATCCCATCTAGAGTATTTTTAATTTCATTTATTGTGTTGTTCATCATTGCTTGTTTCCTGTTTAGTTCTTCTAGGTCCTTGTTAAATGTTTCTTGCATTTTCTCTATTCTATTTTCAAGATTTTGAATCATCTTTACTATCATTTCTCTGAATTCCTTTTCAGGTAGACTGCCTATTTCCTCTTCATTATTTAGGTCTGGTCGGTTTTTATCTTGCTCCTTCATCTGCTGTGTTTTTGTGTCTTCTCATTTTGCTTATCTTACTGTGTTTGGGGTCTCCATTTTGCGGGCTGCAGGTTCGTAGTTCCCGTTGTTTTTGTTGTCTGTCCCCAGTGGCTAAAGTTGGTTCAGTGACTTATGTAGGCTTCCTGGTGGAGGGGACTAGTGCCTGTGTTCTGGTGGTTGAGGCTGGATCTTGTCTTTATGGTGGGCAGTTCCACGTCTGGTGGTGTGTTTTGGGGTGTCTGTGTATTTATTATGATTTTAGGCAGCCTCTCTGCTAATGGGTGGGGTTGTGTTCCTGTCTTGCTAGTTGTTTGGCTTAGGGTGTCCAGCACTGTAGCTTGCTGGTCGTTGAGTGAAGCTGGGTATTGGTGTTGAGATGGAGATCTTTGGGAGATTTTCGCCATTTGATATTATGTGGAGCTGGGAGGTCTCTTGTGGACAAGTGTCCTGAAGTTGGCCCTCCCACCTCAGAGGCACAGCACTGAAGTCTGGCTGCAGCACCAAGAGCCTTTCATCTACACGGCACAGAATAATAGGTAGAAAAAGTAGAAAGAAAGAGGATAAAAGAAAAGAAAATAAAGTAAGACAAAATAAAATAAAGTTATAAAATTAAAAAATAATTATTGAGAAAAAAGTTTTTTAAAAAAGTAAAAAAACAAAACAAACAAAACAAACAAACAAAC
Source organism: Delphinapterus leucas (assembly GCF_059928025.1). Taxonomy (NCBI): domain Eukaryota; kingdom Metazoa; phylum Chordata; class Mammalia; order Artiodactyla; family Monodontidae; genus Delphinapterus; species Delphinapterus leucas. The sequence goes on from NC_143133.1 coordinate 41,596,062, forward strand.
AAAAACTGACAGATAGAACCCTAGGACAAATGGTGAAAGCAAAGCTATACAGACAAAATCTCACACAGAAGAATACACATACATACTCACAAAAAGAGGAAAAGGGGAAAAAATAATAAATCTTGCTCTCAAAGTCCACCCTCTCATTTTGGGATGATTCGTTGTCTATTCATGTAGTCAACAGATGCAGGGTACATCAAGTTGATTGTGGAGCTTTAATCCACTGCTTCTGAGGCTGCTGGGAGAGATTTCCCTTTCTCTTCTTTGTTCGCACAGCTCCCAGGGCTCAGATTTGGATTTGACCCCGCCTCTGCATGTAGGTTGCCGGAGGGCATCTGTTCTTCACTCAGACAGGACGGGGTTAAAGGAACAGCTGACTCAGGCGCTCTGGCTCACTCAGGACTGGGGGAGGGAGGGGTGCGGAGGTGGGGTGAGCCTGCAGTGGCAGAGGCCGGCGGGACGTTGCACCAGCCTGAGGCATGCTGTGCATTCTCCCGGGGAAGTTGTCCCTGGATCCCGGGACCCTGGCAGTGTCGGGCTGCACAGGCTCCCTGGAAGGGAGGTGTGGATAGTGACCTGTGCTCGCACACAGGCTTCTTGGTGGCAGCAGCAGCAGCCTTAGCATCTCATGCCCGTCTCTGGGGTCTGCGCTGTTACCCGCGGCTCGCACCCGTCTCTGGAGCTCCTTTAAGCAGTGCTCTTAATCCCCTCTCCTCGCGCACCAGGAAACAATGACGGAAGAAAAAGCCTCTTCGGCAGGTCCAGACTTTTCCCCTGACTCCCTCTCGGCTAGCCATGGTGCACTAACCCCCTGCAGTCTGTGTTCCCGCCACCAACACCAGTCCTCTCCCTGAGCTCAGACTAAAGCCCGAGCCTCAGCCCCGCCCACCCCGGCAGGTGAGCAGACAAGCCTCTTGGGCTCGTGAGTGCCGGTCGGCACCGATCCTCTGTGCGGGAATCTCTCCTCTTTGCCCTCCGCACCACCATTGCTGTGCTCTCCTCCGTGGCTTCGAAGCTTGCCTCTCCGCCACCCGCAGTCTCCGCCCGCGAAGGGGCTTCCTAGTGTGTGGAAACCTTTCCTCCTTCACAGCTCCCTCCCACTGGTGCTGGTCCCATCCCTATTCTTTTGTCTCTGTCTTTTCTTTTTTCTTTTGCCCTACCCAGATACGTGTGGAGTTTCTTGCCTTTTGGGAGGTCTGAGGTCTTCTGCCAGCGTTCAGTAGGTGTTCTGTAGGAGTTGTTCCATGTATTTCTGGTGTATCTGTGTGGAGGAAGGTGATGTGATCTCCACATCTTACTCTTCCGTCATCTTCCCCCTCTCCCCACTATTGCATTTATATAGTACAGAATACTTACTACATAAAGGCAATCCAAAAGATCTATCCACATATTTCTTTCCCAGACCATCTTGTCCTCCATCTTCTACTTTTGTTTTCTTCCATTACCTGAAAGTAGCTAGCTAACCAATTAGCTACTATCCATAAGACAGTGTAGACTCATCACAGCATCTTTCTTAACAGAAAACTTCTGGGGGGAAAATAGTTGTGTTGCTCATAATTTTGCTGACTAGTAGAATTTCCAGGTTGAAGTGGGTTCCCAGTCCCGAAGTCAACTGATTAAAAGCAGAGCCAGAATCCTTTAAGTAAAATCCTGTAATTCCATCACAAATATATAATAAATGTCCCTCTCATAATTTCAAAAAAGTTCTTTTAACTTTCAGGGAAACTGTGCTCTGGGAATATTGAGATTTTTAAGACTGTTGTGTACAAAGTTTTCATGATATTTGTGCTCCCACAATCTGGAAGTGTCCTCATGGTCCTCTGGTTAAACTGGGAGCTTATAGAAGCCGAGGAAAATGGAGTTTGGCCCAAGTGTATTTCCTATTGTGTCTAAAGCATCTGCAAACCTAGCCTGTGGTTACATCCCTGGTTTTCTATTTTATAAGTAAGAATAATATATATATATATATATATATATATATATATATATATATATATATATATAAAACAACTAATACAGGCTTTATATTGGTTCTTTGTCCTGTGCAGTGAGTGTTATTATGGCTTATATGTATATTGAATCATAATATTAAATATAACTTAGTTGGTGAGACAGGGGACTAGAAGCGATAAGAATGTAAGATTGGAAATAAGGGGTTTTAGTGAAGTAATATGTGTGTAAACAAATAGAATTTTAGCATATGATATGTCACGATTTTTTTTTTAATGAATACACATTTTCCCCCAACGCCAACTATCCAACAGTCCTTTTATTCAGCACTAATGTGGCATATCACTCCTGTCATATACTAAATTTAATATGAATAAGGATCTGTTTCTGGAGCCCAATTCTATTCCATTCTGTACTCCACCTGCATCAATACAATATGCTCCCTTAATTGGAAACTTTACAATCAGTATTGATATTATAAGCTCCCTATGTCAGTTCTCTTTTCATGTTGTTACTTTTTGTTTGAATTTTTTGATTGTGTAGATCAATTTGTATTTAATTTACTTTATGATAATAGGTCTTCCTTTACATTAGCATGCTTGCATATCTGTTTGGGTCCAATCAAGAGAGGGAAACCACTCAGTGAGTTGGATATTGTTAAAAGTAAGAAAATTAAGGCTTTTGTCAAAAGACTTGTAGAATAAATTGAATATCCAAATTACACACTGAGAGAAGACAGGAATATATTTTATAATAAAAAAAGAATTAATATCAATATTATACAATAAGAGCACTAATAATCCAAGAGAAAAATATTCAAGAGACACAAAGATGTATTTCACAGAAGAGAGAACACATATCTAGTAAATATATGAAAACTGGAAGGGAGATGGCGATCCTTATCAGCAAATCACACATCATTTTACACCTATTGTAAGGCAGTGCCTTTTATTGTTTTTTAGCCTGTACTTTATTATTGAAAATGTCAGGGTCACACTGAACAGATTTTATATTGTTGTGCCATTTAAAGTAGGAAGAGTGAGTATACTTGACCCAGAGAGGCTCATCTCGTAGGAGTAAGTTATTTCATTGATAGAAAGTAGGAGAGAACAGTTAATATTTTGATTAAACTCCCAGTACTTTTGGTTGTAAGCCATGTTGTCTGAGAACCTTTTCCAAATATTTTCAATTGGCTGAGACATTTCTCTGTGGCTTGCTAAGTTCTGAGAAACATGAATCAATAGTCAATTGTTCACAGTAATCAAATTCCACCTAAAAATGTTGTAAAATAGAGCTCAATGTGAAATGCCATATCTTGTAGAATGAAATTTTTCAGTTTTAAACTTTTACCTACCAAACTGGGAGCACACACACACATACACACACCTTCCCTCAGAGCAACAAAGTCAACATTTTCCTAGTCAACAGACTTCACTTTCAACAACAAACAGAACAAAATGCCGGGTTCACTCAGTCCCTCGAGCACCAAAATGAGTTTTTCTAGAACTCTGTGATGGATTTTCTTTTTTAATTAGGAAGAAAATGATCACTACAATGGAATGAACAAAAAGCAATTTGCTTTTTTAATAGACTGGGGAGTTTTGGGATCAAGAATTTCTTTCTGATCCAACCTAAGCCTGATGGAATGCCTGATGGGATGATACTGGATTAGGCGTGCAACTTGGATTAAAGTGCATGTGTTTTTTCAAGACTCATATGTTTTTAAAAATCAATAGTTTCTATATGTGGCTTGTAAAGAAGAAGAATTGCTTCCTAGGGGGAGAATTGCAAATCTATGGGGGAAAACGGACTATACATGTTGGCACACTAAAAGTGAACCATAGAATTCTTCCTTTCAATTCCCTCATTTTGCAAAATAAGATAGAGAAACTCAGAGAATTCTCAAATTCCTGGAATCAATGTGACTCTGAACATCATGTCCCTTCCATTTCACTAAAGTGATAGGAAAGAGTATGCACATTCATTATCCTCTAGGCCTTAGAATTACAATCCATGCTGCCACTTCACCTCTCACTTTCTGACAAGTGCTCTGCATGGAAGAAATTGTCTAAAGTCCAATTGGCAAATTTGGGGTCATCATTCCTGAGCCCTCACTGTGGCACCCTCAACATCTCTCTGTTTATTGAGTACTTACCTTTATCTCACATACAGGTTGTTTCATTTTTACTTAAATAAAATCTTCCACGGGCTCTATTTCCTGCTTCTGAAGTCATTATATCTTCCTTTAGTTTCATTTTCAGCTATTAGGATTTGTCTTCCTTACTTGTTACCCAGTCCCTTGCCACTGTTTTTTATTGTTTCATTTCTTTGCTTGCCTGTTTTTCCCCCAGATTTAAGAGTTATGTCTGAGGTGATTCCATTTTTCAGTAGTGCTTTTGACTCATGATTTTTAGCCTCACCTCCTTGGAAATGTTCCCTGAGCACATTCCCTCACTGTAAGCTGGGTCATTTCTTTGAGCTGCCTCATCACCCACTATTGTCCCCAGTGTTGCAAATGTGCTGTAATTACTCATGAAGTTATGCATCTGCCCCATTATACTGTGAGCTCCTGACACACAGGTATATGATCTGTTTTCTTCAATGTTGTACTGTCTGTGAAGTTTCTGGTACATACATGTGTGTTCTCCGAATGAACCAGTTAATATACTTCCTTATAAGAGAGGTTGGCTAAACAGTCTGGGAGCTCTAAGGCTTCCTTTATTTCTCTTGAAGCCCAGAGCAGAGCCAGGCATATTGAGCTGGAACTTCCACTTGCTGTCTCTCCTGGGATATATCTGCTTGAGCTTCTCCCATCAGGTGGGGTGGGTTAGGAAAAGAGTCCTGGGTTACATATGGAATTAAGTATCTTGGACTCTGGATTTGGCATGAGTGCAGCTCATTACTTTTTATCAGACTGTGGAGGTATTCTGAGGGGTGACATGTTAGAGACATGCTGACTCAGAAGTCAGGAAGACAGCCTAAAAGAATAAATAACTCACATGAGTTAAAAAGGGAGAGTGAGGTTAGAAAAGCAATGAGGTAGAACAGACTCACAGACTTAGAGAATGAACTTATGGTTACCAGGGGGTAGGTGGGAGAGGGATGGTTAGGGAGTTTCGGATTAACATGTACACATTGCTGTATTTAAAATGGATAACCAACAAGGACCTACTGTATAGCACAGGGAACTCTGCTCAGTATTATGTAACAACCTAAATGGGGAAATAATTTGAAAAAAGAATAGATACATGTATAACTGAATCATTTTGTTGTAAAAACTGAAACTAATACAACATTGTTAATCAACTATACTCCAATATAAAATAAAAAGTTAAAAAATGGAAAAAAGAACAAAACAGTGAGGTAGAGACTGGGAATGCCATCAGGGGATAAGAGTTTGAAACTGATCAATGGGAAAGATTCAGTCACAAGACTGAAGGATTAACTAGGTCAGTTTATTTTAGGGATCCTGTAGTCTTGTGGGTAGCAGGGGACGTATCTTTGAGGCTCTGGCAAGACCTGAAGGCTGCCTGGGTTCTCTCTGCTCTTTAGTTTCAAGGCAATTCCAATCAGAGATTCCATCAGCTCCACATCTTTGGCTTATGTTTGTTTGTTTTTAGTCTTTGTTTTGTTTTTATGGTTTTTGTTTTTCTTCAAAGGCTACTCACCAACTGGGAGAAGAAACATAAATGTATAAAGAGATAAAATATGCATTTGATAATTTTGTTGCCTTTCCTACCCCATAACCTACCTTTAAAAAAATTATTGAAGTATAATTGCTTTACAATGTTGTGTTAGTTTCTGCTGTACAACAATGAAGTGAATAAGCTATATGTATACATATATCCCCTCCCTCTTGGACCTCACTCCCTTTCCCCCATCCTGCCCTTCTAGGTCATCACAGAGCACTGAGCTGAGCTCCCTGCTACACCGCAGGTTCCCCCATAACCTACATTTTAGTTCTGTCATGTTTCCTTACCCTGGGTATATATCATTGATGTACTCTGAGGAGGCTTCCGTGTCTTATAGAGTTCTTCCTCAAAGACAGTGAAAGCCAAGTAAACAACAATAATCTTTTCAAGAAATAGGATTATGTTTCATGACTCTGGCATGACAAAACTTGATATAAATCTTTCTCCTCCTTCCCTGCTCCTTACCTATCTCTCCCAAAACAAATCCCTTGTATGTCCAATTGCTGAAACCAGTGGACTTTTCCAAATCCTCATCATGACTATTGCCTGTCTATGAGTTAACATTGAACCAGCACGGTGCATGGCACACAGTAGGGATTTAATAAGTAGAGAGACTCTATTTTCCCTTGGCTTTCAGAACATGAAAACTGTATTAGGTCTGTTCTTACTTGTCACAACTTTCCTTTTCTGTCTTTATTTCTCCTTCTGACCTCCATAGTTATGACTTCTTTCAAGTCCTACCTTTATGAGTTACAAGACATGGAAAAGTTTTGCTCGTCAATCCAATTTTTTTTTTTTTTAATCCTGGACAAGAAGACTGTATTTGCAAGCTTTAAATGAAATTAGCTTTGGGATTGAAATATGACTAGGCTCTGGCCAATAGACTGTGTGTGAAATTTATGTAGCTTCCATTCAGTCCTAGCTACAATCTCCTGACTTGAACATCCTCCTTGCTCTCTCCTCCTCTTCCATGAATGAACATATAAGACAGGTGTTAAAGATGGAGCACATGGGAAGAGCTTCAAGACTGTGGAAGAGTAAGATGTGGAGATCACCTTCCTCCCAACAAATACATCAGAAATACATCTACATGTGGAACAACTCCTACAGAACACATACTGAACACTGGCAGAAGACTTCAGACCTCCCAAAAGGCAAGAAACTCCCACGTACCTGAGTAGGGCAAAAGAAAAAAGAAAAAAACAGAGACAAAAGAATAGGAACAGGACCTGCACCAGTGGGAGGGAGCAATGAAGGAGGAAAGGTTTCCACACACTAGGAAGCCCCTTCGCAGGTGGAGACTGCAGGTGGCAGAGGGGAGAGCTTTGGAGCCATGAAGGAGAGCACAGGAACAGGAGTGTGGAGGGCAAAATGGAGAGATTCCCTCACAGAGGATAGGTGCAGACCAGCACTCACCAGGCCGAGAGGCTTGTCTACTCACCCGCCGGGGGTGGGGGCTGGGAGCTGAGGCTCCAGCTTCAGTTGGGTCCCAGGGAGAGGCCTGGGGTTGGCTGCGTGAACACCGGCAGAATAGGGATAGTGCTCCACAGCTAGCCAGGAGTGTGTCTGGGAAAATGTCTGGAGCTGCCGAAGAGGCAAGAGGCCTTTTCTTGCCTCTTTGTTTTGTGGTATGAGAAGAGAGGGGATTCAGAGCACTGCCTAAGCAAACTCCAGAGAAGGGCGCGGGGCCGCAGCTATCAGTGTGGACCCCAGAGATGGGCATGAGACGCTAAGGCTGCTGCTGCAGCCACCAAGAAGCCTGTGTACAAGCACAGGTCACTATCCACTCCTTCCCTCCAAGGAGCCTGTGCAGCCTGCCACTACCAGGGTCCCATGATCCAGGGACAAGTTCCCTGGGAGAACACACAGCATGCCTTAGGCTAGTGGAATGTCATGCTGACCTCTGCTGCTGCAGGCTTGCCCCGCATTCTGTACCCTTCCCTCCTCCCGGCCTGAGTGACCCAGAGTCACTTAATAAGCTGCTCCTTTAACCCTGCCCTGTCTGAGCAAAGAACAGACACCCTCAGGAGACCTACATGCAGAGGCAGGGCCAAATCCAAAGCTGAACCCCAGGAGCTGTGCGAACAAAGAAGAGAAAGGGAAATCTCTCCTAGCAGCCTCAGGAGCAGTGGGTTAAATCTCCACAATCAACTTGATGTACGCTGCATCTGTGGAATACCTGAATAGACAACGAATCATCCAAAATTGAGGACATAGACTTTAGGAGCAGTGAGATATATATATATATTCATTTTTTCCCTCTTTTTCTCTTTTTGTGAGTGTGTAGGTGTATGCTTCTGTGTGTGATTTTGTCTGTATAGATTTGCTTTTACCATTTGTCCTAGGGCTCTGTCTGTCTGCATTTATTTTTTTTTATTTTTATTTTTTTGTATAGTTTTTAGCACTTCTATCATTGGTGGAATTGTCTTTTGGTTTTGTTGTGCTCTTGTTTCTTTCTTTTTTTATAACTTTTGAAATTTTTTTAATAATTATTTTTTATTTTAATAACTTTATATTATTTTACTTCATTATATTTTATTTTATTTTATCTTTTTCATTTTTTTCTTTCTTTCTCTCTCCCTTTTATTCTGAGCCGTGTGGATGGCAGGTTTTTGGTGTTCCAACCAGGCCTCAGGGCTGTGCCTCTGAGGTGGGAGAGCCAAGTTAGGACATTGGTCCACCAGAGACCTCCCAGAATCACATGATATCAAACGGCAAATATCTCCCAGAAATGTCCATTTCAACACCAAGACTCAGCTACACTCAGCGAACAGCAAGGTACAGTGCTTGACACACTATGCCAAATAACTAGCAAGACAGGAGCACAACACCCCCCACCCCTGTAGCAGAGAGGCTGCCTAAAATCATATTAAGGTCACAGACAACCGAAAACATACCACAAGTCGTAGAGCTGCCCACCAGAAAAACAATATCCAGACTCATCCATCAGAACACAGGCACTAGTCCCCGCCACCAGGAAGCCTAAACAACACACTGAACCAACCTTAGCAACTGGGGGAAGACATCAAAAACAACAGGAACTACGAACATGCAGCCTGCGAAAAGGAGACCCCAAACACAGTAAGTTAAGCAAAATAAGAAGTCAGAAAAACACACAGCGGATGATGGAGCAAGTTAAAAACACACCAGACTTAACAAATGAAGGGGAAATAGGCAGCCTACCTGAAAAAGAATTCAGAATAATGATAGTAAAGATGATACAAAATCTTGCAAATAGAATGGAGAAAATACAAGAAACATTTAACAAGGATCTAGAAGAACTAAAGAGCAAACAAACAGAGATGAACAACACAATAAATGAAATTAAAAGTTCTCTAGAAGGGATCAGTAGCAGAATAACAGAGGCAGAAGAACAGATAAGTGACCTGGAAGATAAAAGAGTGGAAATAACTACTGCAGAGCAGAATAAAGAAAAAAGAATGAAAAGAATTGAGGACAGTCTCAGAGACCTCTGGTGCAACATTGAACGCAAAAAACATGTGAATTATAGGAGTGCCAGAAGACGAAGAGAACAAAAAAAGACTGAGAAAATATTTGAAGAGATTATAGTTGAAAACTTCCCAAATAAGCAAAAGAAAATAGTCAATCAAGTCCAGGAAGGGCAGAGAGTCCCATACAGTATAAATCCAAGGAGAAACATGCCAAACGTATTAATCAAACTATTAAAAATTAAATAAAAAGAAAAAAATATTAAAAGCAGCAAGGGAAAACAACAAAAATCATACAAGAGAATCCCCATAAGGTTAACAGCTGATATTTCAGCAGAAACTTTGCAAGCCAGAAGGGACTGGCAGGACATATTTAAAGTGATGAAAGGGAAAAACCTACAACCAAGATTACTCTACCAAGCAAGGATCTCATTCAGATTTGACAGAGAAATTAAAAGCTTTACAGACAAGCAGAAGCTAAGAGAATTCAACACCGCCAAACCAGCTTTACACAAATGCTAAAGGAACTTCTCTAGGCAAAAAACACAAGAGAAGGAAAAGACCTACAATAACAAACCCAAAACAATTAAGAAAATGGTAATAGGAACATACATATCGATAATTACCTTCAATGTAAATGGATTAAATGCTCCAACCAAAACACACAGACTGGCTGAACAGGTAAAAAAAACAAGACCCATATATATGCTGTCTACAAGAGACCTACTTCAGACCTAGGGACATATACAGAATGAAACTGAGGAGATGGAAAAATATATTTCCACACAAATGGAAATCAAAAGGAAGCTGGAGTAGCAATTCTCGTATCAGACAAAATACACTTTAAAACAAAGACTATTACAAGAGACAAAGAAGGACACTACATAATGATCAAGGGATCAATCCAAGAAGAAGATATACCAATTGTAAATATTTATGTACCAACATTGGAGCACCTCAATACATAAGGCAAATACTAAAAGCCATAAAAGGGGAAATCGACAGTAACACAGTCTTAGTAGGTGAATTTAACACCCCACTTTCACCAAAGGACAGATCATCCAAAATGAAAATAAATAAGGAAACACAAGCTTAAAATGATACATTAAAGATGAACTTAATTGATATTTATAGGACATTCCATCCAGAAACAACAGGATACACTTTCTTCTCAAGTGCTCATGGAATATTCTCCAGGGTAAATCATAGTTTGGATCACAAATTCAACCTTGGTAAATCTAAGAAAATTAAAATTGTATCAAGTATCTTTTCTGACAACAACACTATGAGACTAGATATCAACTACAGGAAAAAATCTGTAAAAAGTACAAACATATGAAGGCTAAATAATACACTACTTAATAACAAAGAGATCACTGAAGAAATCAAAGAGGAAATCAAAAAATACCTAGAAACAAATGACAATGAAAACACGATGATCCCAAACCAAGGGGTACAGGAAAAGCAGTTCTAAGAGGGAAGTTTATAGCTATACAGCCTACCTTAAGAAACAAGAAACATCTCAAATAAACAACCTAACCTTACACCTAAAGCAATTAGAGAAAGAAGAACAAAAAAATCCCAAAGTTAGCAGAAGGAAAGAAGTCATAAAGATCAGATCAGAAATAAATGAAAAATAATTAAGTAAACGATAGCAAAGATGAATAAAACTAAAAGCTGGTTCTTTGAGAATATAAACAAATTGATAAATGATTAGCCAGACTAATCAAGAAAAAAAGGGAGAAGACTCAAATCAATAGAATTAGAAACGAAAAAGGAGAGGTAACAACTGACACTGCAGAAATACAAAGGAACATGAGAGATTACTACCAGCAACTATAGGCCAATAAAATGGCCAACCTGGAAGAAACTGACAATGTTTTAGAAATGCACAACCTTCCAAGACTGAAAAAGGAAGAAATAGAAAATATGAACTGACCAGTCACAAGCAATGAAATTGAAACGATGATTAAAAATCTTCCTACAAACAAAAGCCCAGGACCAGATGGCTTCACAGGTGAATTCTATCAAACATTTAGGGAAAAGCTTACACCCATCTTTCTCAAACTCTTCCAAAATATAGCAGAAGGAGGAACACTCCCAAATTCATTCTCCATGGCCACCATTACCCTGATACCAAAAACAGACAAAGATGTCACAAAGAAAGAAAACTACAGGCCAATATCACTGGTGAACATAGATGCAAAAATTCTCAGCAAAATACTAGCAAACGGAATCCAACAGCACATTAAAAGGATCATACACCATGATCAATTGGGGTTTATCCCAGGAATGCAAGGATACTTCAATATATGCAAATCAATCAACATGATACACCATATTAACCAATTGAAGGAGAAAAAAACATATGATCATCTCAATAAAGGCAGAGAAAGCTTTCAACAAAATTCAATACCCATTTATGGTAAAAACCCTCCAGAAAGTAGGCATAGAGGGAACTTACTTCAACATAATAAAGGCCATATATGACAAATCCACAGCCAACATTGTCCTCAATGGTGAAAAACTGAAACCATTTCCACTAAGATCAGAAACAAGACAAGTTTGCTCACTCTCACCACTATTATTCAACATAGTTTTGGAAATTTTATCCACAGTAATCAGAGAAGAAAAAGAAATAATAGGAATCCAAATCAGAAAAGAAGAAGTAAAGATGTCACTGTTTGCAGATGACATGATATTATATGTAGAGAATCCTAAACATGCATCCAGAAAAATACTAGAGCTAATCAGTGAATGTGGTAAAGTAGCATGATACAAAATTAATACACAGAAATCTCTTGCATTGGTATACACTAATGATGAAAACTATGAATGTGAAATTAAGAAAACAGTCATATTTACCATTGCAACAAAAAGAATAAAATACCCAGGAATAAACCTACCTAAGGAGACAAAAGACCTGTATGCAGAAAATTATAAGACACTGATCAAAGAAATTAAAGATGATACAAATAGATGGAGAGATATACCATGTTCTTGGATTGGAAGAATCAACATTGTGAAAATGACTCTACTACCCAAAGCAATCTACAGATTCAATGTAATCCCTATCAAACTACCACTGGCATTTTTCACAGAACTAGAACAAAAAAATTCACAATTTGTTTGGATACACGGAAGACCCAAAGAGCCAAAGCAATCTTGAGAAGAAAAATGGAGCTGGAGGAATCATGCTCCCTGACTTCAGACTATACTACAAAGTGAAAGTAATCAAGACAGTATGGTACTGGCAGAAAAACGGAAATATAGATCAATGGAATAGGATAGAAAGCCCAGAGATAAACCCACGCACATATGGTCACCTTATCTTTGATAAAGTAGACAAAAATATACAATGGAGAAAAGACAGCCTCTTCAATAAGTGATGCTGGGAGAACTGGACAGCTATATGTAAAAGAATGAAATTAGAACACTCCCTAACACCATAAACAAAAATAAATTCAAAATGGATTAAAGACCTAAATGTAATTCCAGACACTATAAAACTCTTAGAGAAAATCATACACAGAACACTCTATTAAATAAATCACAGCAAGACCCTTTTTGACCCACCTCCTAGAGAAATGGATATAAAAACAAAAATAAACAAATGGGACCTAATGAAACTTCAAAGCTTTTGCACAGCAAAGGAAACCATATACAAGACAAAAAGACAACTATCAGAGTGGGAGAAAATTTTTGCAAATGAAGCAATTGACAAGGGATTAATCTCCAAAATTTACAAGGAGCTCATGCAGCTCAATATCAAAAAAACAAAGAACCCAATCCAAAAATGTGCAGAAGACCTATATAGACATTTCTCCACAGAAGATTTACAGATTGCCAACAAACACATGAAAGAATACTTAACATCATTAATCATTAGAGAAATGCAAATCAAAACTACAATGAGATATTATCTCACACCAGTGAGAATAGCTATCATCAAAAAATCTACAAACAATAAATGCTGGAGAGGGTGTGGAGAAAAGGGAACCCTCTTTCTCTGTTGGTGGGAATGTAAATTGATACAGCCACTATGGAGAACAGTATGGAGGTTCCTTAAAACACTAAAAATAGAACTACCATATGACCCAGCAATCCCACTACTGGACATATACCCTGAGAAAACCATAATTCTAAAAGAGTCATGTACCACACTGTTCATTGCAGCTCTATTTACAGTAGCCAGGACATGGAGGCAACATAAGTGTCCATTGATAGATGAATGGATAAAAAATATGTGACACATATATACAGTGGAGTATTACTCAGCCATAAAAAGAAACACAATTGAATTATTTGTAGTGCAGTGGATGTACGTAGAATCTGTCATACAGAGTGAAGTAATTTAGAAAGAGAAAAACAAAAGCAAATATATGTATGCTAACACATATATTTGGAAAAAAAAAAAAGAAAAAGTTGTTATGAAGAACCTAGGGGCAAGATGGGAATAAAGATGCAGAGGTAGAGAATGGACTTGAGGACACAGGGAGGGGGAACGGTAAGTTGGGAGAAACTAAGAGAGTAGCATGGACATATTCACACTACTAAATGTAAAATAGATAGCCAGTGGGAAGCAGCTGCATAGCCCAGGGAGATCAGCTCAGTGCTTTGTGTCCACCTAGAGGGGTGGGATAGCGAGGGTGGGAGGGAGCGAGACACAAGAGGGAAGAGATATTGGGATATATGTATATGTGTAACTGATTCACTTTGTTATAAAGCAGAAACTAACACACCATTGTAAAGCAATTATACTCCAATAAAGATGGTAAAAAAAATAATAAGAAGAAATAGAAAGAAACATGGAACAGATGATGGGAGGAGCCTGAATCCCTGAGTCTCTTCCTGGAAAACAGTCACCCAGAGTCAGTGCTCAACCAAAGTTGGTTATAACTTGTACAAGGAATACTTTTTTGCTGTGTTAAGCTGCTGAGGTTTGAGGGTTGTTTGTTACACCTACTAATTAATTACTTTGAGCTTCCTTTGACAAATTACTTCCTTCTGAACCTACATTTCCTCAAATAAATGATGGAAGCAACCACATAAATCCTATATACTTTATTGTATTAATGATTTAAAGAGAAAATACATGTAGCAGGCAAGTGTGATGATTTTCAAACACAATAATAGTAGCATTACCTGCTCTGTATTAAGTGGGACAAGGTTGCCAGTCCTTTCTGAGATCCACTATGGGCTGTTCACTGTGTCAGGTCCTTGCTGTGTTTGTTCAATGACTACTCACCAAGACCCTAGGAGATGGACATTACTGTCTTGATTTTACTAAAAGGAAAGCTGAGACTGTGAGAAGTTAAGTAACTTGCCAAAGTGACACGGCCAAACAGTGTTGCAGCCCAGATTCAAACCAAGCTGAGGTTTATCTCTGTGGCTCCCAACTCCTGCCCTTAATGTGGTATTCATGTGTGGTGGCTATCACTATGGCACTTTTCCTTGGCTTTCTTCTACTTCTACTTGCTCTCTCTTGATTACTTCACTTTCAAGCTGCAATTTCAATGATCACACCAACAAGAATGGCTCTTGGAGTTGTGTCTTAATTTCTAAGTTCTTCCCCAATCCATAGACCTCATTGTCAGCTTCAGGCTAGATATATATCCCTGGATACCCAGTCACTGTCTCAAACTCAATATGTCCAAAGGAATCTCACCATTCTTTCTATTTATTTTTCTTTCTTATTTCCTTAAATGGTTCTGAAATATTTTTAGGCTCTTAGACTCAAAACTTCAAAGGCTTCTCTGATTTATTGAAATGTCTTGCCTTTCTATTATCATTCTCCAAGTTATATTGCATCCAATTTTGCATCTCTCAACTTTTTTCTGTCCCATAAATACCAACAGAATATAGATCATTTTAAACTCTACTTGAATTATTGCAATAACCTTACAACTAGTACTAGTCTCCTCATTCCAGATCCTTCTCCCTTCTTAACATCATGTATACTATTATCTATGGATCAACTCAACTCCCTGCCTCACCGTCTACTAAGTAAGTCCTATGGCAATAACCTGGCATATAATATCCAGGAACCCTAAAATATTTTTGAAGGATTTGGGCCTGAGACACTAGGATGAGATATAGAGGGTCTCTAATTATAGGGGTACTCAATTGATTGCAAAACAAAGAGCCAAAGAAGAATGGAGGAACATTAGGAGGTGGCAAGTCTTTCTCAGAACAAATTAGGCAGTCCACCAACGTGGCTAATCTGAGCAGTTCAGCACGGAAGAAGCTGTTGGTATGAAGGAATGGGATGGAGATACAGTGTAGGGGTTGAAATTAGCATTCTTGACTCATATCTGAGATTAAATCATCATTTTGATAGGAAAGCCAGTGACCTCTCTTAAATGAAATCCTGTTTTATCACTCCAGCTGCACAGCCTTCCATGCACCTGGAAACATGGTGAGGATGCTGTACTTAGTACCCAAGTCCTCCATGCTTTGAACTGAACACACCCTCCCCCATCTCACTGCCTCCAGCCATCTTCCTAACCACACAAGCTGTGCCTTATCACTCACCCTGCACTTCAGTCATACTAAACATCCGGCAGCTCCTTGAACGGCTGTTTACACTTCATTCATTCATTGATTCACTCATACATTCACGAGAAGTAGCGTGACATCTAAACTAAGAGCACTGACTTCCAGTCAGTCCACCTGATTTTAATTTCAGCCCTGTCACTTATTTAAATTTCATCAAGTTACCTTAGGAAGCTCCTAAGTAGACTAAGAGGAATAAATGGAGTAAACTGTAAAATCCTTACAACAGTGTCTAGCACAGAGCAGGTATTTAGTAAATGTCAACTGATGCTGAATTCATTCATTCACATTACACATGCAGGATGGGTGATGATAAAAATGGTTAATCCAGGGCTTCCCTGGTGGTGCAGTGATTGAGAGTCTGCCTGCCAATGCAGGGGACATGGGTTCGTGCCCCGGTTCAGGAAGATCCCACATGCCACGGAGCGGCTGGGCCCATGAGCCATGGATACTGAGCCTTCGCATCTGGAGCCTGTGCTCCACAACAGGAGAGGCCACAACAGTGAGAGGCCCGCGTGCCACAAAAAAAAAAAAAAAAGGTTAATCCAATAATAAATTCATTCATGCAAAAGATTTTAGTGAGGGTTGATTATGTGCAAATACTACATAAGGCACTGGGTGTACAGTGGAGAACAAGACAGAGATGCTATATGCTTTCAAGAGCTTACAGTCCAATGGCAGAGATGGATGTGAAAACTTAAAACCACAAGTTAATCCATTATTCAAAATTGTGTTAATAGGTTAATGAAAAGGTAATGGGCTATGGGAGAGATAATGGGGCATGCTAGTTTAGACTAGGGACAGGGAAAGAAAGTCTCCTTATGTAAATTACATTTAAGGTCAGCTGTGGAGAATGAGGAAGCAGCTATGTGACAATAAGGATAGAAAAATTTTAGGTGGAGTTATAACTGAGCAGGACCCTAAGGGGTTTTCCTGGAACATAACCTCCACCGATTCTCCACTTGACTCTTGTCTGTAGAAAACCTTTAGCCTCCTAGGCCTTTCCCTATTTCCAAAGAGTAAATTTAATCAGAGAAGTGAGAAAATGTAGAAAGAAAGGAAAACAGTCAAGCAAGACAAAATAATAATAGTTTAGCCATAAAACAAAGTCAAGGACTTATATTTCCTCCTCAAGGGATATACATAATATTCTGAGCCATGTCCTTTGAGCTGTTTTGCAGATACTGACCCCCACCAGGTGGAAGAAGTTAACTGTGTGCTGCCCACAAGCACGTAGACCTCAGACCAGTTGGAACCAGAAGGTTGATGATGTTGATGCCCGATTACCTCACTACCAACCAATCAGAAGAATGTCCTTGAGCTGATCACACACCTCAGAACCCCCCTCCCCAACCTGTCTTTAAAAACCTTTCCCTGTAAACCTTTGGGGAGTTTGGGTCTTTTAAGCATTAGCTACCTGGACTCTTTACTTGATGCCCTTCAATAAACACTGCAGTTTCCTTCATCAAAACCCAGTGTCAGTAGATTGGCTTTACTGAGAACAGGCAAGGGGACACAAGTTTGGTGAGATAACTGAGGAATGAGCATGTGTACAGGCAAGAGGCTGCAGGGAAGCAGAAAGTAGGCTGTAGTAAGTATAAAAAGTGGAGGATAGAAAGTGAAGTGGGAAGTTGAGTGAAGGGATCTTTTTCCACATGATCTTTTTCCTTGTAATGATCTTCCCCCCCAACCACTGTCACCTACTCCCATTACTTATCCATCATCCTTCCCCAAGTATAGAAATCTAGAATAAAGAGTCTGAGATCCTTCCTCTCTAGGTGAATTTAGAAGATTCTTCTGCATGGTTTCCTAACTTCTGGGTCCTGAGCACACACCATCATCAAATTTTTCAATTTTATTTGTAATTATTGTTTGATTAATCTTCCCCTCCACTATACAGTAGACTTTCAGATTTCTAGTCAATCTTTAGTACTTACTAAATCCTGGCACATAAGTGGCACATAAGTGGGAAATACAGAGAGACACACAGACCTGGTAGAAAAGGATTCCCATTTGCTGGCCCCAGTTCTACTCTTGTGTGGTTAGAGATCCCACTCCATCTCTTCAGTTTCAGTTTCCTCATTCAGTGGAATGAGAGCCTCATACATTCTCTGTACTTTCTCTTCTAATCAAGCATCACATGCTTTTATGAAAACCCAAGGATGCTATTAAAATGCAAGATTTAGTCTCAGAATCATGCATCCAGAAAGCTCGTGTTCTCAAGTTTACACTACAAGCTGGAGACAGAGCTGGCACTAGCATCTGAGCCCTCACACTCCCAGATTAATCCACTTCCCTCTCTGGCACTCAGCCTCTCACTAGCTTGCTTGATTCAGCAACCCCTTAAAATATCAGATTAAACTCTTGAAGCATTTTAAAATAATTTTTCTAAACATTTAAAGATAGTTCAAATTCGAGGGCACTAGAATTACATATTAAATTAGCTTATAATTTTCTCATTTATTAATATTTGTTTATATTTATTTGTTAAGTGCTCTCTAAATGTTAGGCTTGAATCTAGCAACAAGGAATACAGGGAAGAGTAAGATAAAATCTTCATATCCCTACTTTTAAGGAGCTTTGAGTTAGAGGGTTGTGAAGCCTACAAAAAACAAGTGACATTCATAATGACACTCACTGTGGTGAGTATTATTCTAGAGGTTATGGGTGAGAAGTGGGAGTCCAAGCCAACACAGGAGTAAAGAAAGCCTCTCTGAGAAGTGGGCCAGATAAAGTTAGAATGGAGATCTACTGCAATCAAGCTTTATGGCTAAAATTGTAAGACTTTACCAAAATGAATTATAGCCTTCGCTCTAAAAGAATTTGAGCCTCTGCTCAAATTCTTAGAAGAACATTCTAAAGAAATGAATTTTGTACAACCTCTTTCCTCTTGGAAGTTCAGAATCAACTGAGACATGTACATAGGGAGGAAAATATGAGCTTCATTGTCAGTTAAGGTCGATTAGAATATGTGGCTTTGACCTGCAGTTCAAATTAGGATTTCAGCTACTTTCTCCTAAGTTTCAGCTTTGGGCCCCACATGTAGGGCTTGAAGATCACATGTTTGCCCAGCTTGCTATATGGAGGTCATGATCTGCTCACTTCTATGAACCCAGAAAGGCTGAAAATGAGCACAGAAGTGAGCTTCCTGATCTGCCTTTAGAAGGTATACCTGGGCCCTTAATCAGGTGTGCATCCCATGTGAAGAGCTAGAGAAAAGAAAGCCTCTGTTCTGCAAGTTCACTAGGCAAAAAGAGAGCCCCGAAGGGGCTGCAACAGGCATCCTCCATCCCAATCTTGGCAGTAAGATACGTAAGTCTTCCTCCTACAGAGAGGACTGAGTGAGAGGTGGGAAGAAGGGAGGATCCTTCTACCTGATACTTATAAGTGGGCCCATGTCTTCACCTGCAGTATGGAAGGAACACAGAGGGAGATGAGCTTCCCAATCAGATATCACATGCTCTGGAGATCCTTAGAAATCTTCATTCACTGGAGATAAGGGTTACTCATTGCACTGCCTTCATTCATTTATCAAATACTAAATCAACCCCTGACATACACAAACTCTGATTTAGGCACCGGGGGTGCAAAGATGAATGAGATGCAGCCCATGCTTCAAGAAGCTCACACACTATGGGGAGGGAATAGACACTGATGTTTATTATAGTAAAAGAAGATCTTTGAGGAGGAGTAAGCATGGCCTAAGTATGGGCACACTCCCCTGCCTTCATCACAAAGTTCATTTAATTTAATGGGAGGTGGCTTAGGTTATCTGTGGGGTCTTGAACCAGACTACATGGGTTCAAATTCCAGCAGCATTCTAGCTATATGGATCACTATGGGTAAGGCACTAACTACCCTGTTTCCTTATCTGTGACTGAAGAAAGTAAAATTAACTCTTCTATAAGGTTGTTTGAACATCAAATAAGATAAAGCATATAAGGCTCTTGGCAAAGACCTTGTATGTTACATGCACTCAGTGCATATGTGACTTAAAAAAAATGAATAAAATGGAAGGGAGAAGCCCAAAGTAAATTTTATTCACAGGATAAGAACTGACCATGGCAAGTAGGAACTTGGTCTGACCACTTGTGGCTCCCCCATATTTGCCATTCTCATAGTATTCTGTCCTTTTCACTGTAATGATTACTATGAAAAGGAAGTTTTGATGGACTTGCATTTAGGAACAGTTAGGCAGTGAAAGTTGAGGATGCAGCACCCTGTTTTACAGTGCCTTTTGGGGGGCGGTTGACTCCCAGGGTCCAAAGCAAAGGTAAAAATGGAGGCCTGTGCCTTCTCTTTTTGATCAGTAATTATGTCTTAATTTAGTAAACATCCCAATGTTGCATTGATTTCATCTGACTTGTTCAGTTGTAGATTTGATGACAGTAATTTCCTTGCTCATTTTCATTGGATTAATAATTAAATCATCTTTACCTCAAGAATTTGGAATGCAATAGTCATTAATTTTATGTGATTCCTATCAAATGAAGTTTATTCATTTTTATTATTTCTAGTTCTAAGCAGACTCTCTTTTTGAAAAATTTTACTTTTCAGATGTTTTCTTCTCTGAGTTATATTTTCATCCTTTTGGATTGTATTACAATCTCAATTTGTACTCATTCAAAACAGTTTAAAGGGTTGAAAAGTAAAACACAGTTGAATTCAATGTCTATAAAATTTTAATAAGTTTTCATCAAAAATGTTATTAAAATAAATGTAAAAAATCAAAAGATGAACATTATTTTTCAAAGTTTTCTTCTAAAATACTCAAAAGTTATTAAAATTATTGTTATTAAAGTAAAATTTCAAATTATACTGTATATCAAAATATCAAAACTAAATTCAAATTATTTAAATAAAACTGAAATATTTTGACTGTCAATTTAAATAAATCTTAATCTTTTTTTTTCTTTCTAGCGATAATGTTATTTACTATTCTAGTATGTAATGTCCATCTAGTTACCAATGTAAAGAATCAGTATCATGCTTCATGCCTGTTACATCTACAGTACAAACATATAAAAATTTCAGAGCAAAATACATTCTTAATATAGGAAAATGTTTCTTAGCTCTGTTGAAGAACTGATGTGACTACCTCACCAACTCATGTCTACCTCTGGAACCATGAGATCGAATATGAACACAAGGCAAGAAAGTGGATGCTTTCTACTACTTTGTCATGCTCAAATCTATAGCATTTGTACTTTCTGTAAGGAAAGATTTCACAAGTTAATCAATTTTTCTGTTCTCTTGCTTAGGTTGCTCTTGCCGCTCAAATTCTACAGCATCCATTTCTGAGTTGGCAGTAGCACACCTGCACATCTTCATTGTATTCAGATGCACTTATCTTTTGTTTTGAGGACCCAGGACAAGAGACGTGGAGAAGCATTTTCTTGAATGTTCCCAGGAGTGGAGGTTCAGAGTGAGGGATCATGGTGTGTCAGAGCTGAGAGCTGGATGTCTAGAAGCAGAAGTGACGGTGTTGTTTTATTTTTTAATAAATGCACTTTCTAATGTGTGTGTAATATGTAACACCTTCTAAGCATGGGGACCAGGAGAGAAGCCCTTGTTGTCTACATCTAAGGGTACTGCTACAAAGGTACAGGTTGGATAGTGACTATACTCAAGATGAAGCAAGTGTTCATCTTCGATTTCATCCTGAGTGCAGACAAGAAGGAAGGAAGGAAGAAAAACTGTGGAAATCCAACCTTTTTGAGAAGTGGCCTCAGTAATATTTGATATGAATACCAAAATATCTTCATGACTCCACCTAACTGTGGTTTCTGGTTAAAATAATGCCAGAGAAGCTACCTCACCCAAACACACACACACACACACACACACACACACACTGCAGGATTTACATCCCTACCTTGCTTGTGAATCAATTGGATTCTGCTGCATAAAAGGCAGAAGAACTATCCCTTATTCCCTTGAACCCTAATCTACATAGAACATTAAAGTACCTGCAAAAAACCCATTCCAAACCCATCACTAACAACATCCCCTTGGAGCCTGCTTGAGTCAGCAGTGTCTCAGATCACTGTATTTTAGAGACCTTCAAATTATTAGGATGATTTACCAGGTCATTATGGTACTGCTTGGAATTGCTAAACAATTAAGATTACTTGCTTTCTGCCACTGAGAACTATTCAGTCAGATTTTCCAGGCTGCTCCTAGAAAAGACACTAGTCTAGCAATCAGAGGCTCTGGGTCCATGAGTCTCATTCAGGCCTACAGTCTGTGTGCCTTCCAGCCAGAGGTGCCACCCTGTCCCATACAATCAATAGTCAATCAGAGAGGGCACCCTGACCAGGACTCTTTTATTCATCTCTCACTGAAAAAAATATTTATGAAACTCTTTCCATGTGCCCAGCACGTTTCTTGCTGCAGGTGAACAAACCAAATCCCTGCCCTCATGGAACTTACATTCTACCGAGATAGTTGACAATGGACAATTATTAGTATAAATCTACACTATGTCAGATAATAATGAAAATATCTAAGGGCCAGGGTAATGGGATGTGCTTGGTGGCATTTGCTATTTAGGTCAGTTTTGCAGGGAAGGTCTTTCTGCTAGTGTTATACTTAACCTGAGTGGAGTTGAATGAATACGTCATGAATATACCTAGGGCAAGCACATTTTGGGCAGAGAAACTGCAAGTAAAAAGACATTATGTGCTAAAGTATCTAACATATCAAAAGGCAAGCATGGAGGACAGGGTGGCAGAAGCGGTGTAAGTAAGGTGGGGGCAGTGGGAAGTAAGGTCTGAGAGGTAAGGCATCCAAGTCAATATGAAGACTTTTGCTCTGAGTGAGATGTAATTCATTGGAAGGTGACATGATTTATTTATTGAATGAGTCACTCTTGTCGCTACACAAAGAGCCCCAAGGAGCAGGAGTAGAAGCAGAGTGAGCAAGTAAGAGGCTGCTACCACAACAATCCAGACAAGAGATGATAATAGGGACCACTTACTTAGCAGTTATCAGGGGTTAGGGTATGGACATCCTGATGGAATATTTTCAATAGTTCAATCATCACAGATCCCATTTATCAAAAACAGTATGCTAGCTTCAGGTCTAAGCTCTTTATGTAAATAACTTCATACAACTTGCACAACTACTTTATAAATTAGCTACTATTGTTCTCTACAATCTACAATTGTCGGAATCAAGATTTAGAGAATTCAGATGGTTTTGTTCATGGTCATATCTGGCCAGTGCATGAGGTTTGCCTGACTCCATAGGCTATGAGACCAACAACTGGACTTCCCTTCCTTTCTGCCTTCTTATCATTCTTATATTTACTCAGGACCTTTTGCATCTTTGCTTTTTAATCTTTGGCTCTGTGTTCGTCCTTTGAACTTGAGAACACACTTGGCTTTAGATGTTACTTCCTGCAAGCACTTTTCTCTTGCCTTTTTCTTTCTCCTTCAGTTCTTATTCTGTGTTTTCTATATTATATCATATCATTTATCATATATCATACATTATATCATATCCAGTAATATGTGCTATAAACTGAATTATGTTGCTCCAAATTCATATTTTGAAGCTTTAACCCCCAACACGATGGCATTTGGAGATGCAGTCTCTGAGAGATAATTCGATTTAGATAAGGCCATGAAATGGTACCCCATGATGGGAGAAGTGGCATTATGAGGAGACACACTAGAGTGCTTGCTATCTCTTTACCATGTGAAGATGCAGTGAGAAGACAGCCACCTTCAAACTGGGAAGAGAGCCCTAACCAGACCCAACCATGCTGGCTCCCAGTCTTGGACTTTCAGCCTCCAGAACTGTGAGAAAATGAGTTTCTGTTGTTTAAGCCACCCAGTCTACGTTATTTTGTTGTGGCAGATCAAGCAGACTAAGAAATTATGTGTTATATGATATCACATATAACATAATTATACATGATGTGTTATATAATAATATATCATATTACCTTTATTTTTTGTTAGCCTATTCCTTTTTTGTCTGCCTGCTTCATCATTTATCCCTAGAAGCTTGCATATTATCTAGCACGGTAATATTTGGCGGATGCATAAATAAATGAATGAATCTAATTCCAGCCCCCCTGAATAACCACAACTGTTAGTTAATGGATTCTCCAACTTGGCTCCAGTCTGTTGGATCAGTGTCTATAAAGAACCTTCGTTTGGGCCTGGTGCAAGATCCAACCCATTGGCTTCTCAGCTCAACCAGTGCATTTAGTCCATCAACACTTTCTAAGCTCAATCCCAGGTCTTCAACTATCTCTCCCAAGGATCTTGGGCAAGTCATTCCCCTCCTGAACTTTAGCTGCCACCTCAAGACTGAGTGTGACTCTGGACCCAATAAAAATCATCATCCAAGGCAAAATGAAAATTGCAAAGAGAAGGATGTATCAGGAAATCTTCCAAGAGGGTAATTCATCTGGTGAATAAAGTGGTAATTCTCCACATCCAGAGCTGTGGGCCGTGGGGACAGAGAAGGCTGCCTGATTGCCTCTAGCCGCCGAGCTCCAAGTGTGGGAAACTTGTCAAACCCAGAGCTATGTTTTGCAATCTCTTTCAACATGATGCTCATATAGAGGCACTGTGGATCAATTTGTGGTGCTAAAGTTGTTTGCATCCTTTCCGGAGGGGCATTGCCCCTGAATATTTAACAAGGCAGGTAATAGTCCTAATTGAGGGGGGTGGTGGAATTGAGTTGGGTGGTTTGGGGCAGTCACAGCCTGGATTATAAAACTGAAAAGAAAAGATGGACAAGTTTTATTGATTCTGGGCCAATTTTTTTTCTTACTTTATTTGCTGCTTTAAATCTGTGTACTTTGCTCCCAGTGGCTTCCTGTCCACATAATAGAAAAACACTTTCTGTAAGTGGTTAACTTGACAGGTTTTCATTTGTACCTGGGTTTCCAAGAGCCACTTAAAACTCTCATCCTGTAGGTTTAGAATTTTTTATATATACAGGATTAATTTGTTCATCCATCTATCCATTCATCCATCCATTCATTCAGTCAGTCAGCTTTGATTGAGTTCTTACTATGTGCATGAAAAAAATGCTTGCTCTTTGCAAAAAAAAAAAAAAAAAAGTAAAAATTGTTCTGCTCTGAAGAACTCCCAGTCTAATTGAATGGATATGTAAGGCAGCATACATTGGTAATATATTGTGTGATGTATTAGGATGAGGGATGTGCAGAGCCCTCTAGAAAGAATGGACGCAACTCAGCCTGGCTTGGCTTGGATGTCAAATAAGTCATTTCAGCATATGTATCTCTGGGTTGATCTCCACTCTTTTTATCTCAACACTCAGTAGTCAAATAGGCAAATCATTGAATATCTTGGGAATTCTGTTTCCTAAACTGAATTGGTTAGACTAGGCTTTAATAGGTTCCCCAGAATCCATACAAAACTATCTTCTAGGAATCTAGCCTTTTCTTTGCCTGGGAGGTAGTGTTTCAGGGTGGCTAAGATACTGTCTTTGGAATCAGACAGCTTGGATACAAGTTCTGAATCCATTCCAAACTGGTTCTATCCCTTAGGAAAACTAATTAACCTCTATGAGCCTAAATTTCTTACGTGTAAAATGGTGTTTTATAGCAGCAATGCCTTCGTCAGGTACCTGGCAAATTGCATTTAATTAATACCATCTACAACTGTGAAAATATTAGAAGCTTCATGAAAACCTAATGCATTTGTAATAAAGGTCTCTGGTATACATTGGTATATACAAAATATGCTAGTCAAAATATGGATTTGCATCTATAGTTTTCAACCACAGACAATTTTGTTCCAGAGGGAATATTCAGCAAAGTAAGGAGATAGTTTTGGTTTTCACAATTTGGTTAGTGGGACGTTAGTGACCTAGTGGGCAGAAGCCAGAAATGCTGATAAACACCCTACAACATACAGGGCAGTATCCACAATAAAGAATCATTTGACCCAAAATATTAATGAAGTAGAGGCTAAAAACCCTTGGATTAGCTAAAGGCATCAGCTTAGGACGACAGGGGACATTTTAGCATCAAGAGCTACTTTAATTGCTTCAGTGCACAGTTGATATTTATTCATTGATCCAATACTTACCTATTTAATAAAAATTGAGCACATTCTCCTGACTCTGCCCTGGCCTTTCAGGAAACTGATCCTGTAGCAGGCAAAAGAGTGATCTGCAGGGCACCTGAAATTAGGAAGGAGATTGAGCATGATATTTTTGAATTATTTGAAGGGAAAAATGAAGACCTAGCCTGGAGTTAAAGGAGATTCTGTGAAGTTTTGGGAAAGCTGTAAGCGGACATGACAAAAGGACAGTTAGGATCAGAGATTCTTATGGTCATTGTGGTATGGGAGAACTCCTGGGAAGCTTCTATGACTTGACTGCAGCTTTTGTTTATTCAAACCCTATCTCAACTGCTCCTATACACCCTAGATGAAGCCATAATGAAATCCCTCCCCAATTCTCTTAATGACCTATGGACTCATGCTACTCTCTCTATCTAAAGTACCTTCTGCCACTCTTGTCCACCAAATAGGAGTGAAGCATTTTTACGATGTCACCTGTATCATTTTCTCTGACTCCTCAGCACAGAAAGTTTATAACTTCATCTCCCCTCCATTATACCCTGACTAGACATCCAGCATGTTCCTGTAGCCCTGTAATGTGCAATCTGGCCTGCCTGCTGTTCTTTACTGTGCTGTGAGCCAGGGATCTTGCCCTATACCATCTTTGTTTCTCAGGTGCCTCACACAGTTCTGGCATGAACTGGAGGCTCTGTAAATATTGTTTGAATTAATTAAAGTTGTTGAAAATATTTCTCCTTCTAAACTCTTGTCTTTTGCAAGCTGCAAAGAAACTTGCGGGTATGGAAGACGAGATGACAAAGGAATGAACTAAAATAGATAGAGCTTTGCACTGATGCACCCACTCGTCATATTGGAGATTATTTCCCTCGCCACATGGATGACCTCCAAGGCCCCTGTGATGGTTGTTAGATTTGTTAGGTTCTCATTGGTTTAGCAAAATAGGAGCAAGCTACACTCACATAGCAAGCATTCATCTATTCATGTGTTTATTCATTCATTCTTCATAATACCTATGCAGGTACTGTGCCAGTGATGGGGAATATTTTGATATATTAAGCACACATGGCACTTGCCTTTAGAGTACATGGTTTCCTGGGGAAGGCTGACACAATTACACAAGTAACTGGATTCTCTGAGAAGTACAATGAAGGCAAATTACTGAGAGCTATAATGTCATGGCTTTGTGATATATCAACTTGGCTAGGCTGTACAACATTCCCCAGAATTCCTCTTTTGTTGTGTATTTCCAGTTAGGTTGAGCTATAACGGATACTCTCTCAGGAGAATGAGAGAGTAGAAAGGGAGGCTGTAGCCATTTTGTAGCTTTTCCCAGCTATTCAATCAAATACTAATCTTATTGCTTCTGTGTAAGGATTTTAACAATGTATCTAAAGTTCCGAATTAGTTGATGAGTTTTAGTTAATCAAAATAGAGATTACTGTGGGTGGGTGTTACTTCCTCAGGTGGAAGGCTTTTAAAAAGAGACTGGGGTCTTCTTGATAATCAGACACTCCATGCATCATGTGGGTTTATCTTCCTTTCCTAACTGCCTGCCTAGGCTTTCTTAGCCTCTCCCTACAATGATGGAAAACAATTCTGTGTGTGTGCGTATGTGTGTGCATATACGCACAATTCCCATATATATGATTGTATACATGTATATGACATGTACCATACACATATGTATATATACGCACATGTATATGTCTATGTGCATGCATACATGTGTGTATACATATTATATATATCCAATTCTGCTCCTCTGGTTGAAGCCTGCCTAATACAGATGAACATGCATTATAGTTCAACAGATCATAGAAGGCCTCCTGGAGGAAATGAGTTGAAATATGAAGGATGATCAGGAATAAGAATGAGGTAGAAGGAAACACTGTGTGTGGCCTGGGCCAGAGCGTGTGTGTCTGGGATGGAATGGGAGTAAGTGAGGCTGGAAATTTTGACAGAAGCAAACATTGGGAGTCCATAAAATTATAGTGGTTCCTATACTGGTGGTTTGTTTTGATAAGACTGCATAAGGAATTAAGAGGGACAAGAATTTATTTTCAGCAACTGTACAAGTGCCACAGAGAACTGGGCATAACTATTCAAAATACAACTGAGGTTCTAATAGTCTAATAAACATAACTTAGTTCCCCCATTTCTGCTACTTGTTATCTGCTACTTCTTCCTAGTATGTTATTTATCAGCATCTCCACCACTCAAGACTTCTGTTTTCCTTTAGGTATTTCTCGGCAACTTCCTATTTTTACCATAAAGATCAACAGATGATATAATTCCTGGTCATTGATTTGTCAGTCTCTGCTGGTTGTGATGAGAAAGCAGCAATTTTGAGTTGCTGCCTCAGCATTTAAATGTGTGACAACCCTGCTCACACCCAGAGTGTGGCATTTAGATAAGGACCTAAGCTTAGTATTCCTGCCCAAATTTCCTATTTTGGGATTCCCGGGGCACCTTTTAAAATAACCACTTAGAGTTGAGCCTGTGAAAACTTAGTGACCTTTGCCCCAACCACCCTGTAAGTAATAGATACTTTCTACCCTGCTTTATATCTGCTGCTTGCTTGCTCTTGACCTGGGGCAGAGGACTGCCCTTCCTCTGGCTCACTGTACCCCTCCACTCCCCATTTCTGGTACCTGTAAGTAATAACTATTGTGACTTTACTTCCTGTTCATGAGTGTATTGAAACTGCACCTTTTATCAAAGTGGCCCCAGGGTTTTCATCTCCCCAAAGTAGGAGCTTGGATGCTGAGGGAGCTCTCTGCCAGCCCTACTGGGGTGGCTTGTGCCTGTTCATTCAGGAGATCATAATTTGCATGTCCTTAATTTATCACACCAGCTACATGGACACAGAACACATGGGTTTAGGACTATTTTGGATAAAAGGTTTGTTTCAGCTACCTCCCTTGCAACTCACCGGAGTCATGTAAATCGTCTTGCTGAAAGTGTTAGGGAGAAACAAAGTTAACCTGAAGACCATGTTGGAGCAGATTGGACAGTGACATGACCGAGTCTCTCCTTGCTCAATGTAAGTTCATTGTCAGCATCTGGTCTCAGCCCCACTAAATCACAAATGCTTCATTAAGACTTGCCTCTATCCAGATTTTAAATGAGAACTTCTATGCAAAAAAATATATTCTTGGTGTGATTATGTCAGCAACTATTCAGGGTTCATATTTGTTGACATAGTATTCAGCAGAAATAAAACCTTTAAATAGAAATTGTGGCCGGATGGGATATTTATACACCTTTATTCTGGTTTGAATATTAAAGATTAACTTAGAGATTAACTTACTTTAGATAACTGTCAATAAGGAAATCTTGAGCTCTTTACCTTGCGACTTATGAAACCCAAATATAAAGGCTTTTATTTAAAAGGTAGGTACTCTGGAGAGAAAGTGTTATAACTTTTTGTATTTGATTAGTTAATAATCAATATGTAATCAATATATAATCATGTGTTAACCAATAGAAACGTTTCATTTCTAGATCATTAGAAACAGCTGAAAACTCTTTACTAAGATGTTTTCTTTATGATGTCATGTTCTACTTCTCTCTTCTTGGGAAGAGGGAAAAAGGATTCAATTTTTTTTCTATGCATTTTTGTATAAGGACACTTAATCTTTAGAAATTTTGTGCAGAATATTCCAATTGTTCTATTACTGAAATGTTCTCTCCAACAGCTCCTTTCCCAATAGCTCCCAGTAAATATGAGTTTCCTATTTTATTTACTCTTCTGAAAATGGTGCCTCTCTTGATTGTTCACAGCTCTGGCTCTCTGGTCTCTTCCTTGATCCTGTGAAGGTGTGGAAGTTTTAAGTCCATTTTGGGAAACAGTCATATCCTCATTGGAGTCCATGTTGAAACAGGGATTTCATTTTCCTTCCTATGTAACACTATTGAATATTTTCTTAGGCTATAGAAAACTGGAGTTTTATCTATTGTAGAGTTTGACTAGAGAGTATAGAAAGGGACCAGTGTGGGCTTTACCCGTAAGAAATAGTGTGCATAGTTCAAGTTTCAGCATTCGAAAGGGTTAGTATGGAAGAGCTTGGTTAATCAACAATGAAGAAATTTCTCCTTCGTGTTTTGCCAATTGCAGAGCCAACAAAGGATCCTTTCCCCTGAAAACGTATGTTTCAGCCACAACCTTGCAGACCCAGAAGAGCCACAGTGTGAATGAACAAAACAAATTTTTTCTGGAAATGGCAATAATAATGGTGTTACCATCTATGTCCCACATACTGTAAAAGCATGTTCAAATCATAATACTGTCTTAATTAATAGAAGAGCATTTCTGTAAGTAAAATGTGCAGTATATGGTTATGACACTTTTCAGAGTTTTTAAGTAACTGTATCTCTCTGCTCTAAGGTATTGGCTTCAGGAATGATCAGCTTTCAGATTGTATGCTGTATTTCAGAATTTATGTCTGTCAAATCAATATTTACATCATTGTCTTAGCTGTAATTTCTTGGTGACTAAATGACCTTTGGATCATGCACCCTAGTTTATATTTGTGCAGTATGAAGAGATTGAACCAAAGAGTAGTGAAGATTCTTCCAGCTCTGAAATTCGTGATAATCCTGAACAACACTGGGGTTCTTTAAAAATGAAACAGAATATAAAAAATAGATTAAAAAATCATTCTTACTTATCCCCAATAGAAAGCCCTATAGACATCATTATTAACAACTAAATTTTATTGAGAGTTTGATAAGAACTGCACTAAACTTCTTACATCTATACATTCATTAAATTCTCGAACCAACTCTGATCCCTATTTGACAGCTGAGTCAACTGACATTCACTGATAATGCATGCTTGAGGTCACATGGCTAGAAGGTGTAAGAGTTTGAACTGGAACCTAAGACTCTTTAACGCTAAAGACTTTGCTCTTTACCAATAATATCTACAGTCCCCTTGCCTTTGATCTATTGTTAAGCTAAGTGTCCTGTGGCTGTGTAACACCTGCACAAATTTGAAACATGGTAGTCCTCCCTTAAATAAAAAATTTATAAAAGTGTGAAATGTTGTATGTGGAGGCATCTAGAAGTCCTTCCATTTGTCACCCTGCCTTGCTTCTTTTCTGTGTTTATGACACTTTTTAGTCAGATCTTATAAATAGCGATACAGATCAATTTTAGAAAGGCAATGGCTTGGGCTACTGAGCACAGAAATTCATCCTACCATGTTTTTACAGTTTGTTTGAAAGTCTCTCTTTTCCCCTGGAAATGGTGGATAAAGAAAAAATGTATACACTCAGATATGTGTAATTCCATTATGGGTTATCCAAGGGCCATTCAGAGACTTTCATTTTTTCCTTTGCCTCACCTTGTCTGTATTTGATACTTGTAGGAGGTTAGGGTGGGGAGAAAGTTGACCTCATTTGCAAGATTGCTGAAACTCACCTTCATAATTATTACCAATGGAAGTAAAAGCACATGTTAGTGAAGCTATGAAAGCTGCTTGTCTGAATGTAACTGCTGATTCAGTGACCAACAGATGGTAGAAAAGAAAGGGGTATCAGTTATGTTCAAGATCATTAAAAGGTCCTTATTTAAAGTCTTTGAGGCTGGAATTAAAAACCAAACCAAACAGACAGATACCATATCATATCACTTATATGTGAAATCTAAAATATGACACAAATGAACCTATCTATGAAACAGAAACAAAATCAGGGACATAGAGAACAGACTGGTCATTGCCAAAGGGCAGGGGCTGGGAGAGGGTAGGAGTGGAGTTTGGGATTAGCAGATGTAAACTGGTATTTATAGAATGAATAAACAACAAGTTCCTACTGTATAGCACAGAGAATTATATTCAATATCCTGTGGTAAACCATAATGGAAAAGAATATGAAAAAGAATGTATATATATATATGTATAACTGAGTCACTTTGCTGTACAGCAGTAATTAATACAACATTGTAATTTAATTATACTTCAATAAAAAAATAAATTAAAAGAAACAAACAAAATAGAAAAAAAGCCCCTAAAACCAAAAACAAACAATAAAACATAGAACTACTGACCCAGGTTCCAGAAGCCTCAGTCCCTTTAACACTGCTAAGAATAACATAGAGATCTTAAGGTAGCCATTAGATGTCAAGTCATGGCTCCCAAAACTTTGTTCCATATGTTTCACACAGGTTTGATATTAAAAGCCCCCAGGGAAGTGTAAGCAAGCAGTGACTATAATAGTATAAAATGGAAAACAACATTTTCCTTAGACTTGAAAAAGTGAAGTAACTTACCTACCATTTTGGCTGTGTGAACTTGGGAAAATCATTTGGTCTCTGTAAGACTTGCATTTCTCATTTGTAAAATGGGAATATGAAAGACCTGTGTTGAAAGGTTAACTATGTGGATTTAGGGAAACAATGCAAGTAAATAAAATTCCTATTTTAGATGCTGCATTTGGAAGAGGAGGAGGTGGCCTGACCAATTGTATTAACCATTTCTTTTATTTTCTGTATTCTGATGCTTTGACATCTGGGGCTTTGCTGCCTCTGGAAAGACTGTCTCTCCCAGGGCTAGTCAATTCCTAGAGATAGTTAACAACTGGCCCCACAAGCGCACTTTTCAAATGCAAACCAAGCAATCTAGAGTCCACCCACCAACCATTTATTGGGCTCTCCTTTATTGGGCTCTCATACTTTGGGTCACTAGTCACCTGCTTTAATCACTCCAGGTACCAGACAACTGGTCAGGCACCAGAGGAGGCACAGCCCCTATGCTCCAGAGCCTGCTGAAATTATTCAAACTGGTCAGTTCTAAACTTGTCTGTCTTGACTCAACCATTCCTTCCTAAGGGATCAGAGTAAAGGCTCTTGTCCACAGTTTCTCCCTCTCTGCTGCCTCCTGACCAAACTCAGTGCTTCTCCATGGGCCCCCCTCCCTGACATGGCATGCCCCTCTCTTCTTGGGATTTGTGAGTACCAAAGCTCTGTGGGTTTTTTTTTTGGTTTTGGTTGTTACTGTTATTTTTTTATTATTAATTGATATTGGAGTATAGTTGATTTGCAATATTGTGTTAGTTTCTGTTGAACCACAAAATGAGTCACTTATGCATATACATATACCCCCTCTTTTTTAGATTCCCTTCCCATCTAGGTCACCACAGAACACTGAGTAGAGTTCCTTGTGCTATAGAGTAGGTTTTCATTAGTTATCTACTTTATATATAGTAGTGTATATATGTCAGTCTTAATCTCCCAATTCATCCCACCCCCTCTCCCTGTCCTTGGTAACCAAAGGTTTGTTTTCTACATCTGTGACTCTATTTCTACTTTGCAAATAATTTCTTCTGTACCATTTTTCTAGATTCCACATATAAGCAATATTATACAATGTTTGTCTTTCTCTTTCTGACTTACTTCAGCCTGTATGACAATCTCTACGTCCATCCATGTCGCTGCAAATGGCATTATTTCATTCCTTTTTATGACTGAGTAATATTCCATTGTATATATGTACCACATCTTCTTTATTCATTCTTCTGTCGATGGACATTCAGGTTGCTTCCATGTCCTGGCTATTGTAAATAGTGCTGCAGTGAACAATGGGGTGCATGTATCTTTTCAAATTATGGTTTTCTCTAGGTATATGCCCAGGAATGGATTGCTGGATCATATGGTAGCTCTATTTTTAGTTTTTTAAGGAACCTCCATACTGAAAACCTCTTTTTGATGATATTCATCTCCCCATCTGTTGACCTTAACATACCTAAATAATAAAACCTATATTAAAACACTGTTTAGTCCCCCTGCCTCTCAACATCCACCATCACAAAACCACCATAAGCCCAGTTTGAAACCACAAAGTGAATGTACAGTACTGGGCAGAAGCAAGGACCCACAGTAGGCCTAGCGAATGGAGGAGTTGTATCTTCCTTGCCTTTTTCCTCCCAACTTTCCAGAATCACTGTGGCTAATGGAATCTATTTCTCTTTACCTTTCTTTTTATTCATACATACTATTATTTCCAATGGGTGTCTCATTGACAGGCCAAGATATCCTGCTATAAAATCATGTTCTTCTGGTCATTTTATTCTTTGACTTTATATGTGTCAACGTGAAACTTAAAAGAACGTGCTATAGAGGCACAGTTCTCATTTCTTGCAATGTTCTGCCAGCCAAAGTGGTCCCTATGGATGCCTCTTCTGAGAGGAGCTCATTTAATCCAAGACTGACAGTCTAATTCAGCAGTCTTGAGGGTCACAGCAATGAGATGCTGGCAGGACTTATGTAGCGAGCATTTATCTCTGTAGACTTTTCTTATCACCTGTTTCCCTCCCTTCCCTGGCACATACCATTTTAGAAGAATCATTCATTCACTTTTATAAGTCATGCTTCTGTGCCAGGCACTGTGCCCACTACTAAAGACATAGATACAAATGAGTTAAAATCATTGCAATCCAGATGAGTTGCTCCAATTTTTGTTCAAAATGAATAGCTGTGCACACAAACATCCCCCCTATTTCAATTCCTAAATACTAAAACCTGCATTTGATACTATGTGGGATCATGTTAGACAATCTAGAAGATCATCCACTGTCTATTAAGGGGAGAAAGGAAAGGATATACAACATATGATATGAGGTAGGAGGTTGTATATATGTACCACATCCTATATACAAAGACCATGAGAAAAATAAAAGCTAAGTATAGAGGACATTTGAAAGAAGAGAGTGTATATTTTTGGAAAGCAGGGAATATAAAGAGAAAAAAGGCTGTATGAAGAAAGTTGCATTACAAATGATGTGATTTCAAAGTCATGAAAGAAAAATGAGAAGAGAAGTTTTTAGAATAGTGAAGAGGACACAAATAAAAACATAATGTTATGGGTTGACCTGTGTCCCTCCTTCCCCTAATATAAATGTTGAATCCTTTAACACCCAGAACCTCAGAATGTGACCTTATTTGGAGATGGGGTCTTTACAAATGTAATCAAGTTAAAGTGAGGCCACTTGTGTGGACGCTAGTCAAATATGACTTGTGTCCTTATAAAAAGGGGAAGTTTGAGCAAAGAGACAATGCACGGAGGAAAAACAATGTGAAGAGACACAAGGAGAAGATGGCCATCTACAAGCCATGTATAGAGGACTGTAACACATGATTCCCTCACAGCCCTCAGAAGAAACCAACCCTGCTGACACCTTGATTATGGACTTCTAGCCTTCAGAACTGAGACAAATATTTCTGTAATTTAAGCCACTCAGTCTGTGCTAGTTTTTAATGACAGCCCTAGCAAAGTAATACACACGGAGACTGGGAAGTATAGATTGAGAGGAGACAAGTAGAGCATGGAGCATGTGAAGAGGACAATATGAATAAGGCTGAAGAAACAGGTTGGGGCCGTATTAGGACAACTGGAGAGGAATAGTTTGCATTTAATTCAGTGGGCAGATGATATTTAAATAACAATTTTGGTCATGAAAGAGGCATGCTAGGAGAAGGTTCTAGAGTTAGAGCTACGACAATGCTTGAAATTACTACACAGGGTTCTTGCTACAAGTGTAAGGGGGTTACTGAGGATTCTACTTAGTTGTTGTCTTAGTCAGCTTGGGCTATCATATCAAAATACCGCGGACTCAGTTCTAGAGGCTAGAAGTCTGAGAACAAGGTACCAGCATAGCTGGTTTCTATGAGAACTCTCTTTCTAGCTTGGAGATTGCTACCTCCTTGCTGGGTCCTCATATGGCAAGGAGAGAGAGTCTCAGAGTCTCTTCTTATGAGGGCATTAATCCCATCATGAGGACAGCACCCTCCTGACCTCATTTAAACCCAATTATCCCCAAAATTCCTATCTCCAAATTTACATTGGGAGTTAGGGCTGTAATTCTTTAATTTTTGGAGGACTCAAGCCATCCCGTAGCAGTTATGTACAATCATAAAAAGGCATTATATATTTCTAGTCATTGATTTAACTGTTCTATATTAAATTATCCTTCCTATTATGATCTCCAGGATATATTATTTAAGAAAAAAATACAAACTGGAAAAAGATGCACACAGACACTAACTTTCATTTTAGAAAAGTGTATTTTAAAGTCAGTTTATAACAGTTTATTTAAAACAATTGAGAAATGGAAGGATAAACTGTAAATTGAAAAAAAAGTTTACCCACATTTTTGATAAAATATCTTGTCATTACAAGAAGCAAGGGATATTAGAATGTCCAGGATTACATGGGAGAGAGAGGAATAAGGTGGAGGACACTCTATGAGGAGTTAGGTTTCTTCTAAATAGCTTTGATCTTGAAGCTAGGTAATATTTTATATAGATACATAATGAAGTGATATTTAATTAACCAATTCCTAATAATTTAAAATAAAACACATTAGATAAATGCAACTGTATATACATTGGTGGAAAACCATACAGAAAGAAAAGAAATATGTATATATATCTAGTATATACACGTACTACAGTGTAAGGGTATGTGTGTATATGTATATATATATATATATATATATATATTATACACTAGACAGGTAACCCCTATTCTAACTTAAACCACCCCTTTTTTTGCAAACTAATATGTACAGGACTTGAGCATTCAAAACACTCAAAGAAACATAAAGGCAGAAATTTTATTTGTTTTGTTCATTACTCTGTACTCATTGCCTAGAATATTACCTGGAAATTAGTAGGTGCTCAACTACTGTCTGTTAAATGAATGACTGAATGAATTAATAAATGACTCATATTTAGTTAAGTACAATGTTGAGATTTGTCCCCAGTTTTCTGCTTTCCAACCTAGCTTAATTGCCACCTTACCACCACATTAAATGTTGTTGATTGTCTGCCCTATATACCCTTGGCTCAACTGAGTTTACACATCAAAGATAGTTTCCAGCCTGCTCTCAGCTTCCCACCTCAAGCCTTCATTTTTTTTTTTTTTCCTCTTCTCTGCCTGATACTTTTCTTCTGTGGGAAAGAAGGCACAACCCAGAAGTGCATAACCACAGGAATGCCCCAGGAACAACCCTCAAATAACGGCAATGGGAGCCAGTGGGTAAATGCTACAGACTTTCCAACTTCTGGTGAGGCAGTTCTAAAGTGTGTTTCAAGTGATGGCCCAGGGGAGAACTGAACCCAGTTTTCCACAACAGTTAGATATTTAGGGAAGTTTTAGGGAAGCTTGTTTAAACACACTCTTGCCTTATCCTTGCAACTTATGTGATCACAACGTTCTATAGTGGAAAAATACAGCTGTTCCAAAATCTTATATACTTTTACAACTCACAAGCCCTTGTGACGTACATACTATTATTCTTAACTTAGAGATGAGGAACTAAAGCTCAGTGAGGTTAATTAATTTATCCAGTATAATACTTACAGATAGTATTGGGGCCAGGATTTCCACCCAGCTCTGTCAAAACATAGATGCCACATGCTTTTAGCTATAAAAGTGGTACTTTTCTGCATTTCTGGGCTAAGGTGGTTAAAACAACCTAAATTAAATTCTTGGTTCAATAGGTGATTTAAGAATCTCAATTTCATCCAGTTCATTAGCAGCATCTTATTTTTCAGCATTCTGGTGCTTGCGCTGAAGAAAAGATTTATGTCCTATAAATCACTGCTTCTTGTCTTTCCCCCATTCCTCTTAAGTTCTTAAAGGGCAAGATGATGGAAAATGAAAAAAAAATAGGATAAAAAGAAATAGAGAAAGATAAAATCAAATCTTTTAACAGTTTCAAACCTCAAAGCTATTTTGAAGATAAATGGCATACTAAAGGGATAAAGTTAATCTTGAACTTAAGATAGGCCCCTGGATGGGTTTTCTGCTTGTTTTTTTTTTTTTTTTACTTATTTGATTCTGACCTGAGAGTATTCGCACTATCAGACACATTTTCAAATCTATGATCACACTGGCATTAACCATGTGTGTATTAAGGAAATATTAATGCAATAACCAAGGACCCCACTGTAGAAGAATCAGAAGTGATCAAAGACAGAGAAGGTAAGAAGCAAACTGGAGGAGAATTTTCTCCAGGGAAAGATGTGAGAACCCTGGTGTCTATGTAAATGGAACTGGGATACTTAGATCCACATTAATGCTTGGGTCCATTTTGTTAATCATATCAACACTCTTTGGGATTAGGAAGCAGGCGAGGCCTAGGGAAAGGCAGGTTTTATCAATCATTTCTATTTTAAACTGGAAGCATAGTTCTCCACCTACTCCTTTTAATTGGAGCCCCTTTCCCTTTACCCACAGTAGCTGTTGTAAAACTTACCCTCTCCAAGCCTTCTTTCCTCTCCTGAGCTTCTTCATGCATGCTTGGCAAATTAGGGGTGGTTGCCTCTCATTCAGAACTAAACGATGTTGAATCTTTTAAAATGAGAAATGGGGCAGAAATTTCATGTCCTTGAGGACAAAGGCAATAGTCAGAAGTCTTTCCTATGTTTCCTTTATGTGTACTAAATCTTCACTGGTTTCAAGATTCTTTTGTGAGATCAGCCTTTTTTTTAAATACCTGAGAAGACCTGGAAATCTCCCCACCTGATCAGGGGAACACAGATATTTTATTCTTTAAAAGGATTTATTGTTTTAAATCTCTCTAGAAGTCTCTTATGGAACAAAAATGATCATGTAGGTGCTAACATCTCATCATAACTCCATTTCCACATTTGGGGTTTATCCATGGGTAGGGTGATTTTAGTAGCAATATTAAATAATAGTGAGTCAGTACAGTTTTGTCAGGGTTATTTCTTACTGGAATGTTGTTGGTTTCTTTTAACATTCCTGCCATTGCTGATGTAATACTGTCATCCAGGTATTTAGTGTGTGAAATAATGGATAAGGAAATTGAGGGTCCCCTCTCTTTTGTACAACTCCTAAACTCCTTTAGGAGTAACTGAAATATGAGAGAGGCACCCTTATAGAAGAGTTACCACAGAGACATTGAATAAGTCATTGGAAATGACATAAAATTACATATGGTCTGTATTTAATTGGAAGTCAAATTT
Source organism: Delphinapterus leucas (assembly GCF_059928025.1). Lineage (NCBI taxonomy): Eukaryota > Metazoa > Chordata > Mammalia > Artiodactyla > Monodontidae > Delphinapterus > Delphinapterus leucas. The sequence goes on from NC_143133.1 coordinate 41,634,774, forward strand.
GTAGATTATCCAAAGTGAATATTGAAGGTGTACAGCACCTTCAAAGTTATGAAAGGAGAGAGTATCTTCTTTGGTTGATCACCCTGGCTCCCAATTTTGTATCTCATTTCCCTGAATTTTATGATTCAGAACTATTCTATCACCACACATCTTTCAATGTGTGCTTGGTCTTTTCTCAAAGCCAAAGAGGTACTTTTTTCTCGTTTAATTATAATTTTTATACAGTAAAGTATACAGATATTAAACATGCAATTCAATGAGTTTTGACAAATACATTCATGCAACCAACATTCAGGTCAAGATCTAGAACATTTCGAGTACTCCAGAAAGTTCTTTTGTGACCCTTTCACTCAATTCTTGAAAGCCTTAGCCTTCAAGAAAAGGAGAAAAGGAGGAAATTTGCCTTGGGATGCCTGTTGATATCATGTATTGTCAGATTAATTTTAAGCTTTTACTGGCTTCTTTTTTCTTCCACTTTATTTCTCTAAAGAACTTTCTGTACAATAAATTTGATAACATCCACTTGGTACTTCTGGTAGGCATAATTAGAAGATATTCCCCAAGATTTTATGATCCTGCCATAACATGCCCTGCATAAGCCACAAGACTGTGAATATGATGGATTTTACTTCTGATATTAGGTTAAATTACATAACACTGTTGACCTTAATATCTTATCTGGGTGGGTCTGACTTAATCCTTTAAAAACCTTTAAAAACAGTAAGGTTTTCTCTGGCTGCTCACAGAAGAGAAAGTTGGAGAGATTCAAAGCATGAAAGGAGTTGAATATAGGCGACATTCTCCACTGCAGAGATGTAAAAGGCGATATGGCAAGGACCAGAGAGCAGCCTAGAAGTTAAGGGTGGCACCTACCTGACAGACAACCTAGATACAGGGACTTCAGGCCAACTGGAAGATTCTGAATTCTGCAAACAACCAGAATGAACTTGGGAGTCGATTTTCCCCAAGAGACTTCAGATGAGAACTCAGCCTGACTCTGATTTCATCCCAGTAATACCTTGAGCGGAGAACCCAGCAATGTTATGAGGAACTTCTGACTTACAGAATTGTGTGCTAATAAGTGGGTATTGTCTTAAGTCACCAAATCTGTGGTAATTTGTTATGCAGTTACAGAAAATTAATACCACATTATAGTTTATATACGGGTACATTATAGATATGTTATCTACAAGAAACCAGATACTATTAACTGCTTATCTCTTTTTTAAAAAAGTTTTCTTGAAATATAATTGATTTACAATGTTGTGTTAGTTTCAGGTGTATAGTAAAGTGATTCAGATATGTATATATATATATATATATATATATATATATATATAACCATTCATCTGTTGATGGACACACTTAGGTTGCTTCCATGTCTTTGTTATTGTACATAGTGCTGCTATGAACACTGGGGGGCATGTACCTTTTTGAATTAGAGTCTTCTCTGGATATATGAGATATATCTCTTATGCCTAGACTTAAGTCAGAGTGAGAGGGTATTGCAAATTTGCATGGCCAAAAGAGTGAATATAGATAGCAATGAGTAAAGAAATGGGGACATTTTTGCAATCTGCTGAAATATAGAAGGCATGGTTTTAAGAATAAAATATTTGCCTTATCTCAGAACCTTGCATACTTCTTGGCTCAAAATAGGAAATATTTATTGAATCATTTTGATTTTATTAATATAATTACATATGTTTTGGGGGCTCCGTCATGACTTTTATTTTCTAAAAAGTTGTTAAAGTCTTGAATAATCAAGAGTTGATTGTACCTCTGTTTCTCTGAACACTCATCTTATTTTTATCATATGCTTGCTTTTCTGATTGCTGGAACAACAGCTATTTCTGCTGTGCTTGTTGCCGAAAGAACTTCACTCCTTATATGAAAAATGAAAAGCAATCTTAGAGATACCAGAAGAAGGAAGAAAAAGCATTTATGTCACTAACTAATCTGAAACCCTATAACTTGCTTGATTTTAAAAAGTGGGTTTCAAAATGAGACATTTTCTAGGACTAAAATTTTCTCAAGGACCTCTCAAGTAAGATTACATTTTGATATGCATGATCTCATTTGATGAAATATGAAGAGTTGAAATTAAGACCTACATTTTAAAGATGAAAAAACCAGTTCACCAAGAGGTAAAGCTGTTTGTTCAAGTTAGAGACCAGGGTAGAACTCAAATGGGGCCCTGGGCTTTTCCTAGGGCACAGGGTTGCCATAGCTTATCAAAGCTATTTCTCGCTTCCCATTGAGGCTAGACGACTTCTCTATTAACGCTCAATTCAAGACAAGGGCACAACAACATTTGAAAACTTCAAACTGAGCTCCAGAACACTCTTGCTGCCTCCAGGGGACAGAAATATCCATCTGTAAAGGATAAAATGTGGGAGAGGTGTCAATATTAGCTTCCAATATTGAATTTAACATTCCTTAAAAATATATTTTAAGTTGAGGGTTTAGGTGAGGGTAAAGGTATGTGAAGCTACTCTGTAAACTCCTGATATTATTTCTATTCTGATTTTGAATTTTGTTTTCTTTAGCCAGCTTTAAGAATGTATTGAACTAAAGTGAAGTAATTGAATTTTTATAAGGCCCTTTTATTCACTTATTCAACAAAAATTTATCATGTACCAACTAATGGCTGGATAAAATTTTTGATAAAAAAATAGAAAGAGAAATAAAATGAGTCCCTTATCTTAATAAAAATGTGTGAAAATACTATTAATAATGGTTGTCATTTATTTAATATTTGCTAGATGCTCACTTCAGTTTTAATTGTTCATGTGTATTAACTCACTTAATCTTCACAGTTCTATGAGATAGGTATTATAATTATACACATTTTATACACAAAAATGTAGGGCACAGAGAGGTTAAGTGACTTTCCGAAATTTACTCAGTCAGTAAGCTGGAGAGTCGGGATCAAAACCAAGGCAGTCTGGTTCCTGGCCATGTGTTTAACTGCTACAAAATATTGCTTGGCACACTGCAAAAATTTGAACACATTATCCCATATGAGTGACATTTGACTACAGCTAATTAGGGAATCCTCAGTTAATAATGTAACAGAGACATTCTCAACCTTTGGTTTTTTCTTCTCTTTAATAACACAAAACAGATGTTTGCCAGTTACCAAATTGTGTGTTCTGCTTATTCTCCCCTTGTACTTCTCGCTCCCTTTTTCAAGGTCTTCTCTTCATTACTTTAATAAGAGAACCATTCTCTTCTTAATTTCACAGTATGGTTACATGCTGGGGATAGAGATTCCCAACCTCTCTATCCTGAGTTCTGATTATTTGCCAAAGGGGATTGCTGTATTTATGGTGTATGTTTTGGCCAAGATACTAAGATGGCAAATGGTGACTTTCAAGAGCTACTATGCCCTGTGCTTCTTAGGATTTTCCACAGTTCACAGAAAGATGGTGATGGAATTGCTCAGTGGAAACAACTCTTAATTATTGGAGGATTTACATTAATGATATGACTGTCCAGCTGTCAAGAAGAAGTACACTCTTCAGTGTTCCATTTCAGTGCCCTTGGATCAGCTCTAGAACTAAGCTCGTCACTCCCAGAGTGCCACATTACACATGCACCATCATTCCCACTACTACACAGTTGCTTGGCAACAGCAGTACTTGTTCCACTTGCGAGATGGGAAGGAGACAAATGGATAACCAGGAAAACTCCCAGCCTTGTAATTTCTCATACCATTGTGGAAAAGCATAAAGAGAGTGCTCAGCCTTAACGCTGCCTCAAAATTGCAGCCTGAAGATATTTTTGTTACAAGAAAGGAAATATTAGTATCCACCACACTTAAAATAAGGGACGCTTTTAGATCTTACAGCCTCAATGGTTCAATAGTGCTCTTTATTTATAAACCTGATTGTGTTGCTCACTATTAGAGAGATACTAGCAGTAAATGATCTGATAGTTAAGGTGCAGGCAAACTGACGTAGAGAAATAAATCAGTCATGCAAATTTTATTGAGGACTTATTAGGAACAGTAATATCTATCATTTAATGAGTACTTTCTCTGTGTGCAGCTCCATGCTAAATGCTCTATACATCACCTCCTTTAATGCTTACAACACTTTTGTGAGATAGGATCTATTATTCTTGCTATAGAGATAATTAAATTACTTCTCAAACAGGTTAAATAAATTGTTCAGTATCACGCAGAGTGTCAGATTTGAACCTAGGGCTGTCTGACTCCAAATTCTCTTTACTTCTAAGATCATTTGTCTACACTACTTGCTACTCTCTAATCCCTGTGCAAGTCTCTGAGATATTTTACAATGCCAGCCATCCTTATCATGCACTTACTATATAGCAGCATACAACTGACAGATTGGAGAGGTCTGTTTTAATAATTAAAATTCTGTGCCTCTCCTTTAACTCCTTTATACTTTTTTTGATGGTTTGGAAGTCAGGGAGTTCTGGGATCAAATATTGACTCTAAAACTTATAAGTTCATATAAACATTGGTGAAGTTGTTTTTCCATAATTTTCAGCTCATAATGATTTTACCAGTCAAGAACAGTGAAGAATCTGAAATTTTTTCATTTGCACAATAACAAGTGAATTTGCGACACATAGATGCTAGTGGGAGACAAAGGACTTCTGGATCAAAGGTAAAGGCTTTTATTATTCATGGCATAGTAGGCAATGTGAGATTCAAGTTCACATTGGTTTCCCTTGTCCCCAAAGTCCATGGCGTGATACTGAGAGGCCCACATAGATGCTATGCATTCAATGAGCCTGTATCACAGCTGAGGAACTCCAAGCTTAGAAAAACCCAGTTTTTTAAAGGAGACTGCTAGAAAATATATCTGATATTTGCCCCATTGGGAGACATTATCTTTATCATACTGGCCAGGAAACAAATCTCTCTGCTCTGGAGGAAGACACTACCGTTATCTTCTGAGGTTGCTGCTATACAAACTTCCTTAAAAAGCTAATAGAAGAATGGCTGACACAAGACATGGGGAAATGTAAGAACTTCATAGAGAATTGTCTCCCAACAGTAGTATCAAATAATCAAAAAAATGTTATGAGAGGGAGACCTTCAAGATGGCAAAGGAGTAAGACATGGAGATCACCTTCCTCTCCACGAATACATCAGAAATACATCTACATGTGGAGCAAATCCTACAGAACACTTATTGAGTGCTGGAAGAAGACCTCAGACTTCCCAAAAGGCAAGAAACTCCCCACGAACCTGGATAGGGCAAAAGAAAAAACAGAGACAAAAGAATAGGGACAGGACCTGCAGCTCGGGGAGGGAGCTGTGAAGGAGGAAAAGTTTCCATACACTAGGAAGATCCTTCTCTGGCAGAGACGGGGGGGGGGGGGGGGGGAGGGGGGGAGGGGGGAGGGGGGGTGGCAGGAGGGAAGCTTCGGAGGAGAGCATAGCAACAGGGGTGCAGAGGGCAAAGCGGAGAGATTCCCGCACAGAGGATTGGTGCTGACCAGCACTCAGCAGCCTGAGAGGCTTGTCTGCTCACCCGCTGGGACAGGTGGCGGCTGGTGGCTGAGGCTTGGGCTTCGGAGTTCAGATCCGAGGGAGAGGACTGGGGTTGGCTGCGTGAACACACCCTTAAGGGGGTTAGTGCACAACAGCTAGCCAGGAGGGAGTCCGGGAAAAAGTCTGGACCTGCTAAAGAGGCAAGAGACCATTGTTTTGGGGGGTGTGAGGAGAGGGGATTCAGAGCACCACCTAAACGAACTCCAGAGACGGGCGTGAGCCGTGGCTATCAGCACAGACACCAGAGATGGGCATGAGACTCTAAGGTTGCTCCTGCAGCCAGCAAGAATCCTGTGTGCAAGCACAGGTCACTCTCCACACCTCCCCTCCCAGGAGCCTGTGCAGCCCACCACTGCCAGGGTCCCGTGATCCAGGTACTACTTCCCTGGGGTAACACAGAGTGCACCTCACGCTGTTGCAACATCATGCTGGCCTCTGCTGAAGCAGGTTCACATGCATTCCATACCCCTCCCTCCCCCTGGCTTGAGTGAGCCAGAGCCTCCTAATCAACTGCTCCTTTAACCCGGTCCTGTCTGGGTCGGAACAGTTGCCTTCAGGTGACCTACATGCAGAGACAGGGCAAATCCAAAGCTGAACACCAGGAGATGTGAGAACAAAGAAGAAAAAGGGAAATTTCTTCCAGCAGCCTCAGGAGCAGGGGATTAAATCTCCACAGTCAACTTGATATAAACTGCATCTGTGCAATACCTGAATAGAAAATGTATCATCCCAAAATTAAGTCATTGGACTTTGGGAGCAACTATAGACTTGGGGTTTGCTTTCTGTATCTAATTGGTTTCTGTTTTTATGTTTATCTTAGTTTAGTATTTAGAGTATATTATCATTGGTAGATTTGTTTACTGATTTTGTTGCAATGTTCCTTTTCTATATATATATATATATTTTTTTCCTTTTTCTCTTTTTGTGAGTGTGTAGGTATATGCTTCTTTGTGTGATGTCTGTATAGCTTTGCTTTTACCATTTGTCCTAGGGTTCAGCCTGCCCGTTATTTTTTGTCTGTTTGTTTTTGTTCTTACTATTGTTTTTAGAGCTTGTTATCATTGGTGGATTTGTTTTTTTGATTTGGTTGCTCTCTTCTTTCTTTCTTACATTTTTCTTTTTTTTTAATTACTTTTTTTATTTTTAATAATTATTTTTTATTTTAATAACTTTATTTCTTTTCATTTTAGTTATTTTTCCTTTCTTTCTTTTTTCTCCCTTTTCTTCTGAGCCGTGTGGCTGACAGGGTCTTGGGACTCTGGTCAGGTGTCAGGCCTATGCCTATGAGGTAGGAGAGCTGAGTTCAGGGCATTGGTCCAACAGAGACCTACCTCCCAGCTCCATGTAATATCAGACAAAAGCTCTCCCAGAGATCTCCATCTCAAAGCTAAGACCCAGCTCCACTCAACAACCAGCAAGCTACAGTGCTGGATACCTTGTGACAAACAAATAGCAAGACAGGAGCACAACCCCATCCATTAGCAGAGAGGCTGCCTAAAATCATAATATGGTCACAGACACCCAAAACACACCACTGGACACAGTCCAGCCCACCAGAAAGAAGATCCACACTCATCCACCAGAACACAGGCACTAGTCCCCTTCACCAGGAAACTTACATAACTCACTAAATCAACCTTACCCACTAGGGGCAGACACCAAAAACAGTGGGAACTACAAACATGTAGCCTGCGAAAAGGAGACCCAAAATGCAGTAAGTTAAGCAAAATGAGAAGACAGAGAAACACACAGAATATGAAGGAACAAGGTTAAAATCTCAGCAGACCAAACAAATGAAGAGGAAATAGACAGTCTACCTATAAAAGAAATCAGAGTAATGATAGCAAAGATGATGTAAAAATTTGGAAATAGAATAGAGAAATTACAAGAAACGTTTAACAAGGACCCAGAAGAATGAAAGAGCAAAACAAACAATGATGAACAACACAATAAATGAAATTAAAAATTCTCTAGAAGGAATCAATTGCAGAATAACAGAGGCAGAAGAATGAATAAGTAACCTGGAAGATAAAATAGTGGAAACAACTACTGAAGAGCAGAATAAAGAAAAATGAATGAAAAGAATTGAGGACAGTCTCAGAGACCTCTGGAACAACATTAAGCACACCAACATTTGAATTACATGGGTCCCAGAAGAAGAACAGAAAAATAAAGGGACTGAAAAAATATTTGAAGAGATTGTAGTGGAAAACTTCCCTAATATAGGAAAGGAAATAGTGAGTCAATTCCAGGAAGCAGAGAGTCCTATACAGGAAAAATCCAAGTAGAAACATGCCAAGAGACATATTAATCAAATTATCAGAATTAAATACAAAGAAAAAATATTAAAAGTGGAAAGGGAAAAACAACAAATAATATACAAGGGAATCCCCGTAAGGTTAACAGCTGATCATTCAGCAGAAAATCTTCCAGAAGGGAGTGTGCAAGACATATTTAAAGGGATGAAAGGGAAAATCCTACAACCAAGATTACTCTACCCAGCAAGGATCTCATTCAGATTTGATGGAGAAATTAAAAACTTTACAGACAAACAAAAGCAAAGGGAATTCAGCACCACCAAACCAGCTTTACAACATATGCTAAAAGAAGTTCTCTAGGCAGGAAACAAAAGAGAAGGAAAAGACCTACAATAATAAACCCAAAACAATTAAGAAAGTGGTAATAGGAAGATGCATGTAGATAATTACCTTAAATGTAAATGTATTAAATGTTCCCACCAAAAGACATAGACTGGCTGAATGGATACAAAACAAGACACATATACATGCTGTCTACAAGATACCCACTTCAGATCTAGGGACACCTACACACCGAAAGTGAGGGGATGGAAAAAGATATTCCATGCAAATGGAAATCAAAAGAAAGCTGGAGTAGCAATTCTCATAACAGACAAAATAGACTTAAAAAAAGAGAGAATTACAACAGACAAAGAAGGACACTACATAATGATCAAGGGATCAATCCAAGAAGAAGATATAACAATTGTAAATATTTATGCACCCAACATAGGAGCTCCTCAATACATAAGGCAAATGCTAACAGCCATAATAGGGGAAATTGACAGTAACACAATCATAGTAGGGGATTTTAACACCTCACTTTCACCAATGGGCAGAACTTCCAAAATGAAAATAAATAAATAAACACAAGCTTTAAATGGTACATTAAACAGGATGGACTTAATTGATATTTATAGGACAGTCCATCCAGAAACTACAGAATACAGTTTCTTCTCAAGTGCTCATGAAACAGTCTTCAGGATAGTTCATATCTTGGGTCACAAATTAAGCCTTGGTAAATTTAAGAAAATTAAAATCATATCAAATATCTTTTTCTGACCACAAGGCTATGAGACTAGATATCAACTACAGGAAAAAAAAAAAACTGTAAAAAAATAAATAAAACACATGGAGACTAAGCAATATGCTACTAAATAACCAAGAGATCACTGAAGAAATCAAAAAGAAAATCAAAGGATACCTAAAAACAAATGACAGTGAAAGCATGACGAACCAAAACCTATGGGATGTGGCAAAGGAGCTTGTACGCGGGAAGTTTATAGCAATAAAATTCTACCCCAAGAAACAGAAAAATCCTAAATATAAAACACAACCTTGCATCTAAAGCAATTAGAGAAAGAAGAACAAAAAGCACCCAGTGTTAGCAGAAGGAAAGAAATCATAAAGATCAGATCAGAAATAAATGAAAAAGAAATGAAGGAAGTGATAGCAAAGGTCAATAAAACTAAAAGTTGGTTCTTTGAGAAGATAAACCCAAATTGATAAACCACTAGCCAGACTCATCAAGAAAAAAAGGGAGAAGAATTAAATCAGCAGAATTAGAAATGAAAAAGGAGAAGTAACAACTGACACAGCAGAAATACAAAGAATCAGGAGAGGGCTTCCCTGGTGGCACAGTGGTTGAGAGTCCGCCTGCTGATGCAGGGGACACGGATTCATGCCCCGGTCCAGGAAGATCCCACGTGCCGCGGAGCGGCTGCACCCGTGAGCCATGGCCGCTGCGCCTGCATGTCCGGAGGCTGTGCTCCGCAACAGGAGAAGCCACAACAGTGAGAGGCCCACGTACCGCAAAAAAAAAAAAAAAAAAAAAAAGACTCAGGAGAGATTATTACAAGCAACTATATGCCAATAAAATGGACTACCTGGAAGAAATGGACAAATTCTTAGAAAAGCACAACTTTCTGATACTGAACCAGGAAGAAAGAGAAAATGTAAGCAGGCAAATCACAAGAACTGATTTGAGACTGTGATTAAAAACCTTCCAACAAACAAAAGCCCAGAACCAGATGGTTTCACAGGCGAATTCCATCAAACATTTAGAGAAAAGCTAACACTTATTCTTCTCAAACCCTTCCAAAATATAGCAGAGTGAGGAACACTCCCAAACTCATTTTATGAGGCCTCCCATCGCCCTGATACCAAAATCAGACAAAGATGTCACAAAAAAGAAAACTACAGCTCAATCTAACTGATGAACACAGATGCAAAAAGCCTTAACAAAATACTAGCAAACAGAATACAACAGTACATTAAAGGATCATACACCATGGTCAAGTGGGGTTTATCCCAGGAATGCAAGGATTCTTCAATATATGCAAATCAATCAATGTGATACACCATATTAACAAACTGAAGAAAAAATATATATATAATAATCTAAGTAGATGCAGAAAAAGCTTTTGACAAATTCAATACCATTTATGACAAAAACCCTCAAGAAAGGAAGCATAGAGGGAACTTACCTCAACATAATAAAGGACATATATGACAAACCCATAGCAAACATCATTCTCAATGGTGAAAAATTGAAACCATTTCCAATAAGATCAGGAACAAGACAAGGCTGTCCACTCTCACCACTATTATTCAACATAGTTTTGGAAGTTTTAGCCAGAGCAATCAAAGATGAAAAAGAATTAAAAGGAATCCATATTGGAAAAGAAGTAGTAAAACAGTCACTGTTTGCATATGACATGATACTATACAAATAAAATCCTAAAGGTGCTACCAGAAAACTAGTAAAGCTAATCAATGAATTTGGTAATGTAGCAGGATACAAAATTATTGCACAGAAATATCTTGCATTCCTATACATAATGATGAAAAATGTGAAAGATAAATTAAGGAAACACTCCCATTTACCATTGCTAATAATAATAATAATAATAAAATACCTAGGAATAAACCTACCTAAGGGGACAAAAGACCTGTATGCAGAAAACTCTAAGACAATGATGAAAGAAAATAAAGATGATGCAAAGAGTTAGAGAGATATACCATGTTCTTTGATTGGAAGAATTAACATTTTAAAAATGACTATACTCCCCAAAGCAGTCTACAGATTCAATGCAACCCCTTTCAAACAACCACCGGCATTTTTCATAGAAGTAGAACAAAAAAATTTCACAATTTTTATGGAAACACAGAAGACCCCGAATAGCCAAAGCAATCTTGAGAAAGAAAAATGGAGCTGGAGGATTCAGGCTCCCTGACTTCAGGCTATACTACAAAGCTACAGTAACCAAGACAGTATGGTACTGAAACAAAAACAGAAATATAGATCAATGGAGCAGGATAGAAAGCCCAGAGCTAAACTCACACACATATGGTCACCTTATCTTTGATAAAGGAGGCAAGAATATACAATGGAGAAAAGGCAGCCTCTTCAATGAATAGTGCTGGGAAGACAGAACAGCTACATGTAAAAGAATGAAATAAGAACACTTCCTAACACTGTACACAAAAATAAACTCTATACAGATTAAATACCTAAATGTAAGGTTAGACACTATAAAACTCTTAGAGGAAAACATAGGCAGAACACTCTATGACATAAATCATGGTAAGATCCTTTTTGACGCACCTCCTATAGAAATGGAAATAAAAACAAAAATAAACAACTGGGACCTAATGAAAGTTCAAAGCTTTTGCACAGCAAAGAAAACCATAAAGAAGATGAAAACACAGCCCTCAGAACGGGAGAAAATATTTGCAAATGAAGCAAGTAACAAAGGATTAGTCTCCAAAATATACAAGATGCTCATGCAGCTCAGTATCAAAAAACAAACAAACAAAGAAACTAACACGGAAATGGTTAGATAAACTAATTAGACATTTCTCCAAAGAAGATATACAGATTGCCAACAAACACATGAAAGGATGCTCAACATCACTAATTACTAGAGAAATGCAAATCAAAACCAAAATGAGGTATCACCTCACACAGGTCAGAATGGCCATAATCAGAAAATCTACAAAAAATAAATGCTAGAGAGAGTGTGGAGAAAAGGGAACCCTTTTGAACTATTGGTGGGAATGTAAATTGATACAGCCACTATGGAGAACAGTTTGGAGGTTCCCTAAAAATAACTAAAAATAGACCTACCATATGACCCAGCAATCCCACTATTGGGTATATACCCTGAGAAAACCATAATTTCAAAAGAGTCATGTACCAAAATGTTCATTGCAGCTCTATTTACAATAGCCAGGACATGGAAGCAACCTAAGTGTCCATCATCAGATGAATGGATAAAGAAAATGTGGCACATATATAAAATGGAATATTGCTCAGCCATAAAAAGAAACAAAATTGAGATATTTGTAGTGAGGTGGATGGACATGGAGTCTGTCATACAGAGTGATATAAGTCAGAAAGAGAAAAAAACAAATACTGTATGCTAATACATATATATATGGAATCTTGAAAAAAAAAAAAAAGGTCCTGAGGAACCTAGGGGCAGGACAGGAATAAAGATGCAGATGTAGAGAATGGACTTGAGTACACATGGAGGGGGAAAGGTAAGCTGGGATGAAGTGAGAGAGTAGCATTGACATATATACACTACCAAAAGTAAAATGATAGCTAGTGGGAAGCAGCCTTATAGCACAGGGAGATCAGCTCGAAGTTTTGTGACCACCCAGAGTAGTGGGAGAGGGAGGGTAGGAGGGAGTTACAAGATGGAGGGCATATGGGGATATATGTATACATATAGATGATTCACTTTGTTATACAGCAGAATCTAGCACAGTATTTTAAAACAACTATAGTCCAATAAAGATGTTAAAAAAAATTTAAAAAAAGAAGAAAGGATCATACCATGATCAGCTGGGTTTTATCCCAGGAATGCAAAGATTCTTCAACATATGCAAATCAATCCATGTGATACACCATATTAACAAACTGAAGGATAAAAAACATATGCTAATCTCATTAGATACAGAAAAAGATTTTGACAAAATTCAACACCAATTTATGGTGAAAACTCTCCAGAAAGTAGGCAAAGAGGGAAGTTACCTCAACATAATAAAGGCCATATATGACAAACACACAGCCAACATTATTCGCAATGGTGAAAAAGAGAAACCATTTCCACTAAGGTCAGGAACAAGACAAGGATGCCCCCACACATGACTATTTTCCAACATAGTTTTGGAAGTTTTAACCACAGCAATAAGAGAAGAAAAAGAAATAAAGGGAATCCAAATTTGAAAAGAAGAAGTAAAGCTGTCACTGTTTACAGATGACATGATACTACACATAGAAAATCCTAAACATGCTACCAGAAAACTGCTAGAGCTAATTAATAAATTTGCTATAGTTGCAGAATACAAAATTAATGCACTGACATCTCTTACATTCTTATACACTAACAATGAAAGATCAGAAGAGAAATTAAGGAAACAATCCCATTCACCATTGCAACAAAAAGAATAAAATACATAGGAATAAACCTATCAAAGGAAGTAAAAGACCTGTACTTATAAAACTGTAAGCTACTGATGAAAGATATTAAAATTGATACAAGCAGATGGAGAGATATGTCATGTTCTTGGGTTGGGAGGATCAACATTGTGAAAATGACTATACTACCCAAAGTAATCTACAGATTCAATGCAATCCCTATCAAGCTATAGATGGCATTTTTCACAAAACTAGAACAAAAAATCTCAAAATTTGTATGGAAACACAAAAGACCCCGAATAGCCAAAGCAATCTTGAGAATGAGAAACAGAGCTGGAGGAATCAGGCTCCCTGACTTCAGACTATACTACAAATCTACAATAATCAAGACAGTATGGTACTGGCACAAAAACAGAAATATAGATCAATGGAACAGGATACAAAGCCCAGAGATAAACCCACACACATATGGTCACCTTATCTTTGATAAAGGAGGCAGGAATGTACAGTGGAGAAAGGACAGCCTCTTCAATAAGTGGTGCTGGGAAAACTGGACAGCTACATGTAAAAGAATGAAATTAGAACACTTCCTAACACCATACACAAAAATAAACTCAAAATGGATGAAAGACCCTAATGTAAGGCCAGACACTATCAAACTCTTAGAGGAAAATAGAGGAAGAACAGTCTTTGACATAAATCACAGCAAGATACTTTTTGACCCTCCTCCTAGAGAAATGGATATAAAAAGAAAAATAAACAAATGGGACTTAATGAAACTTAAAAGCTTTTGTGCAGCAAAGGAAACCCTAAAAAAGACAAAAAAACAACACACCAAATGGAAGAAAATATTTGCAAATGAAGCAACTGACAAAGGATTAATCTCCAAAATATACAAGCAGCTTATGTAGCTCAATATCTAAAAACAAACAACCCAATCCAAAAATGGGCAGAAGACCTATATAGACATTTCTTCATAGAAGATATACAGATTGCCACCAAACACATGAAAGGATGCTCATCATCACTAATCATTAGCGAAATGCAAATCAAAACTACGAGGTATTACCTCACAACGGCTAGAATGACCATCATCCAAAAATCTACAAACATTAAATTCTAGAGAGAGTGAGTAGAAAAGGTAACTCTCTTCCACTGTTTGTGGAATGTAAATATACAGCCACTATGGAGAAAAGTATGGTGGTTCCTTAAAAAAACTAAAAATAGAGCTACCATATGACCCAACAATCCCACTACTGGGCATATACCTGAGAAAACCATAATTCAAAATGAGTCATGTACCACAATGTTCATTGCAGCAGTATTTATAATAGCTAGGACATGGGAGCAACCTAAGTGTCCATTGACAGATGAATGGATAAAGAAGATGTGGCACATATATACAATGGAGTATTACTCAGCCATAAAAAGGACCGAAATTGAGTTATTCGTAGTGAGGTGAGTGAGTGAGTTATTCGTAGTGACAGTAGAGTCTGTCATACAGAGTGAAGTAAGTCAGAAAGAGAAAAACAAATACTATATGCTAATACATATATATGGAATCTAAAAAAAAAAAAAGGTTTTAAGGGCAGGACAGGAATAAAAGTGCAGACATAGAGAATGGACTTGAGGACACAGTGAGGGGAAGGGTAAGCTGGGATGAAGTGAGAGAGTGGCATTGACATATATACACTACTAAATGTAAAGTAGACCACTAGTGTGAAGCAGCTGCATTGCATGGGGAGTTCAGCTCGGTACTTTGTGACCACCTAGAGAGGTGGGATAGGGAGGGTGGGAGGGAGACACAAGAGGGAGGACATATGGGGATATATGTGTACATATAGCTGATTCACTTCTTATACAGCAGAAACTAACACAACATTGTAAAGTAAATATACTCCAATAAAGATGTTAAAAAATATCCAAACAAATGAGATCAGGAAACAGAAAAAGAAGAAATGCCCTTGAGAATAAAAAAAATTTGATTTCAAAATTGGTTCCATAATTTTTATCTGTGGGATTTTGCATATATTATAAAACTCCTCTAAGTCACATGTTTTTCATTGGTAAAATAAAAATCATAACATTAACCCTTCAGGGTTATGATTATAATTATATGAGATGCGGTATGTATTACCTGTTACATAGAAGGCAAACAATATATTATTATGGACTCTTGCTTTTATGTAATAGAAATCCAATTGAGGAAATTTAAGCAGGGAAGGAGGAATATGGATATCTTGTGGAACTCAAGTAAAAAATGCTTCCAGTTCTCAAGAAAGATGGGAACGTTGGACTAGGAGAATATAGGAATCTCTACTGTTTCTTATTACTGTTGTTTTTATTTTTTTAAGTATGTCTAATTTCTTCTTTTTTCTAGATTGTCTTTGTCTTACTCCTGGTACGCATGCTGGAAGATGTAGCCTTCTCACCATAGGAGATATTATATCTTTGGGTCCAACCAAATGGAAAGACATTTTGGTTCTGATTCCAATTTTCTGAGAGGAAGAGGTAGTTCTTGGTTCATTGGGTTAGATGTTCACCTTGGATTAATCTACTATGGCCCAGGGCAAATGGAGGACATCATATGTAGAAAACCTAGCTCCATGAGCCCATCCTTGTGGTAGAGGGATGACTGGTAGTCAACTACTTGAGAAGAGGGGTAGGATATAACTCCAATAGATAGCTATGACTTTTATTTTTATACCACACTTTTAGAGGGATTCCTATCACTTACAAACTAAAGGGTCTTGACTGATACACTACAGAATTAACAGGGAAAGAAGGGTTGGGATGTGTGTAGGGGCTGGGAAATCATGTTTTCCAAAGAGATAATGATCTGTGTGGTATTATACCTGGGACAGGAGCAGGAATGAACACTTTCTTAAAGAGTAGTTACTTTTCATATATTGAAACAAGTAAAGAAAGTAATCAAAATTTGTAGTTTTTATAAGATCTCTCTTACTGATGTTAGAACCCAGTTATGTTTCTGAGTCTGTGTGAAGGGCAGGCATTGAGGGGGGATGGTGTCATTGGGAGGGAAGAATTAAGGCTGGAGAAACAAGTAGGGGCTGGATGATGCAGACAGCTGTAGAATATGTTTCAACTTGATCTAAGAGCAATTAGAAACTATTCAATGGCTTTAGTCAGCCATGATCACACACAAACTTCATAAATGACATCCTGGCTACAGTGTAGAGAATACACTGAATACCTTGAAAGCGAGAAAGACAGTAGAGATAAAAGACAGTTAGGATTTAAAAGCCAGTTGTGTGAGAGGTAATGGTACCAACATGGTGGCAGCAATGAAGAAAGGCGTGGATGGACTTCTGAGTGGTTTGGAAGGTAATAGTTTCAACATGGCTTGATAATTGATTGGATGTGAGGGTAAAGGGGCAAAGAAAGAGATAAGGGTGATGACCAATGTCAGTCTTTAGTAATTGACAAACACAGAGAACACATTCCCTGTGATGAGAAACAGAGAAGGAAGTTCAAGTGGATTACGACATCCAAGTAAAGATGACCAGTTGGCAGATTGAAATCTCAGAGATGTTTACTAACAGCCATAAAGTGAAGACCAGGATATATAAAGAATATAAAGTGTAAGGAAGTAGAAGAGAAAAATGCAAAAAAGTAAAATTGGGATTGGAACTTAATACAGAACTATGAATACAGTATCAAAATTTAAGAGACTGGTTTGAATCTCATTTCTGTTGCTTTGTAACTGTAAGAACATCTCTGAAAATTCAAACCCAGAGATAAAGTTAGAACTGAGGTAATCAGCATAAACAAACAAGTGACTAGCACTAACTTTAGGGAATCCCCTTGGCAAGTCTTTGTTTTGCCTCTTGAGGCCACTGACATCTGTGATCTGGATGTATTACGAGAGGCCCTTTTATATGTCCACTTACTATTTTCAGCACCCCAGTAAGCTATTTTACGTTGTTTTATTGGAACCCTTCCCTTTTATGTCCTCAATGGACAGGACAGAAAATTCTAAGTTCCTTATCCCATCTTGCTTGTTTGGAGGGTGCTTCTACATTCCTTGCACTGGTCTGGGTTTCCTACTGTGCCAAAAGAATGCAATAAATGCAAAAATCCTATGTGCCATTCTTGTTCAGGGATTATGTGGTACAGTGTCCAGTGCTGCAAGAGCATTGCTCCTGAAAGCACAATAGGAGTTCAAGGAGAGTGCTGAGAGTGAGCCAGGGGAGACAGCTACCTTGTGGGTACAAAAGCATTAACACATACACACTACCAAACATAAAATAGATAGCTAGTGGGAAGCAGCCGCATAGCACAGGGAGATCAGCTCGGTGCTTTGTGACCACCTAGAGGGGTGGGATAGGGAGAGTGGGAGGGAGGGAGACGCAAGAGGGAAGAGATATGGAAACATATGTATATGTATAACTGATTCACTTTGTTATAAAGCAGAAACTAACACACCATTGTAACAAAACTATACTCCAATAAAGGTGTTAAAAAAATAAATAAATAAATAAAAGGTACCATGGCTTCAGTTCCACAACCCAAAGAAATGCTGCAGAACTCAGGGTCTATTCAAAGTTTTCTGGAACATACATACTTCTGGGAAAAAATTCTCATGAAGCTCAGTTAATCTCTAATAGTTTAAAAGCAAATAAAGATAAAATAACTAAAATAAAGTAACAGAACAATAAAAAATTTTCCTCTTGAGCCAGCGTAATTCTCATAAAAATGCCTTGGGGTAAAGAATGAGGCTGAGGCTGCATGCCTAGCAAGGTCATGGAATAGCCTTGACATTCTTATCTCTCTGGAATCCAGTGTTTACTCATTTTTCAGAAAAATTAAAAAAAAGCATAATAGCTGGACTAAAACTTCATAGAGTTTATGCATGTAAAAGAAAAAAAGCTTTGGAATTTGATTGCTTTGTTGTTTTGCAGTTGTGTGATCCTGGGCAAATTATTCAAAGATTTTCTTTACCTTTATGATCAAGATGTTAATACATACCTTGTATTGATTCCTACTAACTATATAAAGAATTGTCAGGGATGTAGTAGTAAGGGATTAATAAATGTTAGCTATAAATATTATCATCTTCCCATTGTAGATGAGGAAACAGAAATTTAGAGCATTTAAAATGTTTTAAGGTCTTACACACAGGAAATAGAAACATTAGAATTTAATCTCAGATTCATCAGAGGACTTCTTCTCCAACACTATGCAAAGAGTCCCTTTCTAGAATTCAATTCATGTAATGCCATGCAAGGGCCTACTTGTCTACAGTAGATAATGGGAATTTAGAGGTCTCCCCTTGTGAGTCCCTGCTCATATTGGTCTCCTTGGGATTTTTATTTATCTGGTGTTCATTAAGTAGAAAAAAACACATGATATTAATTAACATCAGTTATAAATTCATTTCAGAGGCATCAAGGTGGGAACAATGTATTTGTCAGCTAAAGGAAAAGCAGTTTGAACACTGGCATAGGCTTCCATGCATGGGCAGTAGAATGGAAATTAATGATTACTGACTGCATAGTTCATTTACCCAAAAAACCCCTAGGCAGTCATTTGGATCAAGTATATAGAAAATATTAAGCTGGCCTCTAATCTGATGGCAATGATTATTCATGATGCACAAGAAAAGGGTAATTCTTGAAGTAAATTTCAACTTATGTTGAGAAATGGGGAAAATGCCACACATTCAAGTGAGTTCAGAATTCAAGAGAAATCTTTGGTCAAAGAGAGAAAACCAGATTCTCTCCTTTAAGTAGCTTAACTTCTACATGCATTACATCTAGACAGGTGATTTGGTGGAAAGAGCATCAAACTAGGTATATAGACATCTAGTTCTTAAACTTGGTTCTCTAAATTGTGTGACTTTAAACAAATCATATTTGTTCTGTGTGTTTCAGTTTCATCTGGCATAAAATAAAGTAGTTGGACTTTTTGGGGGGATTTCAGTGTTCTCTCTTTAAAATATGTAATACTGACTAATACACAGTTAATTGAATCTACATTTTAATTAATCAAGCATAAATAAAACTGTCAGTTTGGACTTCTGGTCATAGTGCAGTAACCTATGTTATCAAATTGCTTTTTTAATCATTCTGGGCAAATGCAAAGCATCTCCATGTTTAGAATACTGCAGAATCCAAGAAGACATAGGGTGTGTAAACCGAAGAATTCTTTTGCAGAAAGAATCCTCTTCCTCACAGCCTACAGAGCTCTACAGGACATGGCCTTGTAGTCTAAGTGCCTGACATTAAGCTTTTGATTGCTAAGGTACCCATTTCAAAAGACATCCATATCCAGCAAGCATATTGCCAGCTGTATGACACAGCTACTAGCAAAATAACAGATTAGGAATTATGCTGCCACCACCCATGAAGCTCCCTCTTTCAGAAAGCCCTGGGTAACCTAGGTAACTGACCACTTGAGTGACCCCATTTCTCCTTTCTTATGCCCTAATTCCCACTCTTATGCCTTAAATCATCCAAGAAAGAATAAACCTGTGAAACACTTAGATGCCCCAGCCTGGACTCTAAAGGCAGAGCTCCGGTTCTCTCTCTCCCCTTCTCTCTTTATCTCTCTCTCCTCAGCAGCCTTGCCGTGTGGCCCTTGGGTGTGTCATTTGTCCTCCAGTACCTGTGAGTAATATATCTTGTTTCTCAAAGTTCTCTGATGTTTTTGGCTGAAATGCGTCCTGTGATCATAGTAAGAACCACAAAGCCATGTTCAGCAACAAATTTGGCCTTCATGGGGGAAATAATCTGTGGGGACTCCTACCAGCAATGTGGCCTAGGTGAATGCCTTATGCATTCCTAGCCATATTATCAATATCAATAGTGAGACCAATGCAGTGTCCCCTTTGTACCTCCTGGCTTATCTGCCGCTACTCTCCCCTCACCCATTGTTCTATAATAATACTGGCTGCCTTTCAGTTCTTCAGTCATCATGCCTTTCCTGTCCCAAGACTTCATTCACATAGTCTCCTTTGTTTATAATGCTCTTCCTCCAGCTTTGCTGTAAATGCTTCCTTCTCAGAGAAGCCTCTGTGATCACATTCTCCGAGTTGATTTTCTCTTGCTAATGCCTATCGCTTAGTCCAGATATTTTCCCCTTTATTATCTTTATAAAAGCTGTATCTATGGATTTATATGTTGTCTATCTTTCCAACTTGTGTCAAAATCTTGAAAGGTAGCATCCTGTTAGTTTTTCAACCTATTTAACCTAGCATGGTACCTGACATAGAGCTGACAAGAACTGTTTATTGGATGGAGAAAAACTTAAACATAAAAAATCTTCATAAAACATGGGAAGTAGTTTGGGCATCTTTTCTAACAGTTTAAAGAACCTATTAGAATCTGAGGGAACCATGTAATTAATTCCAGCTCAAATAATCTAAGAAAAGTTTCCTCAGCTTTTGCATTACTTACATTTTGGTCCATATAATTCACTGTTGTCAGGTTGTCCTGTGTATTGTAGGATGTTAAGCAACATCTCTGGCTTCTACCCACTAGATGACAATTGCAAACTAAGTTAAATATCCTCTGGGGGACAAAATTGCTCCTGGCTGAGAACCTCTGATCTATTTAAGATGACAAATTAAACCAAGAACATTACAAGTTACATTGATTTTGAATGTAACCATGAATGAGACCATTTCACTTCACCTATTTTATTGACAGATTTCATTAAAAACAATTTTTATGATAATAGTTTTAGGAATGTTCCTGATCTTGCCACGTGGGCAAGGGAGTTTATCAGAAAAGAATTGTAATAGCAACAACAGAAACTTTCTTTGAGTAATCTAAGAAGGAGAAGACTTTATTAAGTGTCTGTCAGGGAATTACACAGTTGTCAGGAAGGTTAGAGAATCAGGGACCAGATCAAGGAAGACGAGGCCATCAAAACCCCAGCCAGAATTGTTCGGCGTCCCGTATGAGTTTGACCAGGCCCTGCTGGCAGTTGCCCAAGAATGCTGGACATCCCAGTTTATGTCCCTCTTGTGGTCATCTTAGGTACTGCTATCCTAGTATATGGAATTTTTTTTTTTAAACATCCCTATTGGAGTATAATTGCTTTACAATGGTGTGTTAGTTTATGCTTTATAACAAAGTGAATCAGTTATACATATACATATGTTTCCATATCTCTTCCCTCTTGCGTCTCTCTCCCTCCCACCCTTCCTATCCCACCCCTCTAGGTGGTCACAAAGCACCGAGCTGATCTCCCTGTGCTATGCAACTGCTTCCCACTAGCTATCTAGTTTACATTTGGTAGTGTATATGTGTCCATGCCACTCCTGCACTTTGTCACAGCTTACCCTTCCCCCTCCTCATATCCTTAATCCATTCTCTAGTAGGCCTGTGTCTTTATTCCTGTCTTACTCCTAGGTTCTTCATGACCTTTTTTTTTTTTTCCTTAGATTCCATATATATGTGTTAGCATACAGTATTTGTTTTTCTCTTTCTGACTTACTTCACTCTGTATGACAGACTCTAGGTCCATCCACCTAACTACAAATATCTCAATTTCATTTCTTTTTATGGCTGAGTAATATTCCATTGTACATATGTGCCACATCTTCTTTCTCCATTTATCCGATGATGGACATCTAGGTTGCTTCCATATCCTGGCTATTGTAAATAGAGCTGCAATGAACATTTTGGCACATGACTCTTTTTGAATTATGGTTTTCTCAGGATATATGCCCAGTAGTGGGATTGCTGGGTCATATGGTAGTTCTATTTTTAGTTTTTTAAGAAACCTCCATACTGTTCTCCATGGTGGCTTTATCAATTTACATTCCCACCAACAGTGCAAGAGGGTTCCCTTTTCTCACACCCTCTCCAGCATTTATTGTTTCTAAATTTTTTGATGATGGCCATTCTGACCGGTGTGAGATGATATCTCATTGTAGTTTTCACTTGCATTTCTCTAATGATTAATGAAGTTGAGCATTCTTTCGTGTGTTTATTGGCAATCTGTATATCTTGATACCACCACTGCCACTGCCCCCAGAATGCAGTCTCTGAGGCCCTTGCTTCTTTTGTTCCTTTTCCCCAGTGCAGAGTTAGCATTGTATGCATTTGGTTAGCTGACAAATGCCAAGTCCTAAGATGCAAGAGAGGCTAGAAAAGTGTAATCTGGTCTTTTGTCTTCTAAGGTTTGGGAAGTAAGCTCTGCTTTTCGTCAGGACCATAGGGTTGAGAATTCACTAAGCATAAGAAAGAGGTTTATATTCCAGAAAGCCCCAAAGCAACTAATATGTACTAATCAAGAGATAGAATATGGTAATGATCAAAAATGTTCGCAATGGAATGGAGCCAGTTACTGATCCCTCTCATCTGTTGAAGAATTAAACATTTGTTGTGATGTGGTATATTTATCCCTTTCCTCAAGAGGCATTTGGAAATCTTTTCATCTTGAAGTAGCACTCCACAAACTGAGCTTCACCATCTCACTCCTTCTCCCTCCGTTGCCTACATCTGGGGCAGGCACAATGAGAGATAGGACATTCTGTGAATTCCGAGCAAAGCCCTAAGTGTGTGCTACGAGGCCCATTTCCTTGACGTTATTCCCCAAGGGACATTGAAATGACTCCTGAACATGGGCAGACACATGACATTCCAGCCACCAAAATGTAACAGTGTTTGCTGGGTCTCAATTTGACATCCTTGCATTTCAATGTGTAAACTCATCCTCTGTGGGCGAGGCTGCATGACAAACAGACAGAGCCTTCATGGATAATTCAAGCTTCAGTAGTTTCTCAGCTCAGATGGAACAGTACTGGCTTTGCTAGAGTGGAAAACAGATTATAAACTGCAAGCTCATTTATTCTACAAATGTTTGCCATACTTAGAGAAAGTAGTTTTTCATAAATTTCTTCATTTCCTTCTCGAGTCAAATTGGCTGTCTTTGAACATTTCCTAGTAAAATAGCTCTGGTGAATGTTAGAGATGGAGAGGATAAGAGAACTGTGCTTTGTCTGTATGAACACAGTGGGGACCTCACTTTTCTGTGCCTCATTCTTTATTTATCACATGCTAACTATAGTTTATTCAGAATTAGACAGATGATGCCGGGGTCAAAAATTAACCCTCAAATCTCCATGAGTTGATTCCACAAAATAATTATTTATCATTCTAATGGTATGTCCAACACATTTGGCAAGGGACTCTGCTCCATGAAGTTCAAAGTCACAGAATTAGGACATCATATGAGCACAGAAGAGTGGTTCCTATCCCAGAGTAGACAGGGATAGAGAGTTTCTGGAGGAGGTGAGGTCTGAGATAAGATGCAAAGATAAGAAGGGATAGCTAGGATTTGCTTAACTTTCTTTAAGCCAAGTGCCAAAGCAACAATGGACAGGGTGTGTGCAGAACACTAATATTGCTAATCATAAATTAGAGATAGCAAAGAAGCAAGAGATTAGACTAAGAAGAGGTCAAATTATGGAAAGTCCAAGTCATCATAAAGTGTTTAGATCTGTCCTTCTATACATTATATATATATATTAAACCCCTTTGAAGGGGTTTAAATCAAAATATGAAATGGTCAGATTGTTGCTTCTAAAAATATCGGCTTGGGTGCAGTGTGGAAAATGGGTTTAACTGGAAGGATCTGGTGGCAAGGAGATTGACAGGAGGCTTTTTGTAATCCAGCGTGGAGAAATGAGTAAGAAAACTGGTAAGGATGGAGAGGAGAGAAAGTAGAAAAGAAATATTCGCAAGTACAAGTGCAGGAGATACTTAGGGACTGATAGAATAGAGTCTGGAAGGGAAAGGGAGAAGACAGGGCTCTTTGGCTTTTAGTTTGATTACTGCCCTGAGATACAGAGTGAGAAAGAATGAGCAACCCTGGGGAATAATGAATTCCAGTTTGGACCAGTCGATTGAGGTGTCAATAAGACATTTTGATGATAATATCAAATGGGCAGCTTGACCCCAAATTTTGTAACTCAAGGAAGAAGTCCAGGATTAATATATGTTTTGGAAAGCATCAGCATACAGGTGGCAGCAGAAATCTTAAAAGTAGATAAATCACCCTTTTCAAGGATAAAACTTGAGCAGTGCACAGCAGAATATGCAGTAGAAAATTAAGTGGACTGAAAAGAACCCATCATAGAGGTAGGAAAACAGCCAAGAGTTTGATAGGTCAAGGACATCAAGGGATTATCTTGTTTAGTGAACATAGGGTACCCAATGGTGTAAAATGAAGTGGAATAATTGTAGAAAGTAAAGACAGAAACGTATTCATTAGATTTAATAATGATGATGTAATTGATTATTTTAGTTTGCATCAGTTGCAGTGGATTAAACCATCAAATATTTATAAAGCAGCTACCATGTATCAGGCCCTGGGCTTAACACTGGGAATCAGGGTGAATAAAAAAGATATAGTCAGGTCCTTCCCAATCTTGAAGTCTAGTGGGGGATACAGGCAATAAACATAACATATAATGGTATATAATGAAATATTTGATAAGTATTATGAAGATGAATATTTAGAAATAAACTGGAAGCAAATATATATTATTCTTCCAAGACTATGTAATGAAGGGTAAACATAGAGATTGAACTGTACTTATAGGGGGAGTGCAATCTAAGTGTCAAGGAAGGGTTATTAGGATGAAAAATATTTCAACAAGTTTATAGACCAAAGAAACAAACAAACAAAAAAAGCATACACAGAAGTAAAGATACTGGAAAGAGAGGCAATAATTAATAGATCAAGGTCTGGAAGAAGTAAAGGAGCTCAATGTTTCATATAGAGGATTTGGCTTAATATAAGAGGGGGAGACATGCTCCTCTGAAAAGGAGCATGACCAGTTACAAAGGAAAGTGGAAATTTTGTCTGGTGGGGGTGATATTCTTAATGAATTAGGAATCGATAAGGGTGGGGAAGGTGGCATTTAAGTAGAACAAGAGTTTGGGGAAAATATAAAAGTGAGAAGTTATTTAAAAGGAAAGGGGCTTTTTGTCTGTTAAAATAAGCAAGGAACTTGCAGATGCATATAGGTTGAGCCTGAACATGTTTGATGGCCTCTGATTCAGAGACAAGGCCAGGTGGTCATCATACTTGGGCCAAAATCAAAGTGACACATGCCAGTACCTCTTATATTTGAGTTGTAGACCATGTGATTAAACTATGGTGAATGTAAGGTGAACAGAAGTACTGTAAAATACTTCCAGGCTTTACCCTTAAATATCCTACATGACTCTCTAGTCCTTGGAAAGCACAACTTCCAGATGTTGGGTCTCAGTGTCACCATCTAGAAGAGAGCCACCAAGGAAAGCTAAAATTATTCAGTTTAGCTGTGATGTGAATGAGAAAGCAATTCTTTTTTGGCTTAAATCACTGAAATGTCTTGGTGCATTTGTTATTGTCATATAATCTAGCTTATCCTGACTAAATATAATCAGGATGTTGCATTAATTTATTCATAGTATAGTAATGTTAAGATGTTGCATTAATTTATTCATAGTATAGTAATCCAACAATTATTATTATTATTGTTGTATGATTATTATTATTTGCTGTTTAGTTGTTCATTCTGCTGTTTTTCTATCAGGAATATGTTTAACAAGGCACTGTTGTGCTTATTACTTGAGTGTCCTGACATTTCTTTTAGAAGACAATGGATAAAGGTCTGAAGCATAGGATTTAGGCAGACAAAGATAGTGCTTCTTAAAAGCACAATTTGTCCTATTCATAAGATCTGACACTCACTCCTTGGACCCATTTCCCAACCTATTTTTTTTTTTTGCTTTCAAGATCAAATTGCTCCTCTCTACATGTTCCTCAGAACACAGGTCCCTTCAAAGAGGCAGGTATTTATTGGCAAAGACAAAAAGAGAAAATACTTCTATTTCTTGCAATAAATAACTACCTTTCAGTTATCTCTGACAGAATAAAACATGTAATATGAAGCCTTTCAGAATTTTAGAGTCCAAGATTATAGAATTTAAGGGACACCTACTTTAGCCCATATTTCTTTACATATAAGGGTTTTTCCAACACTTTTCTTCTCTTTCCTGAATGAAACCCTCAAGATTCTCTAGTCTTCCTCTGACCACAGCTGGAGTTTTTTCACTATTCTCAGTATATATAAAAGCACATTGCTAGGCTTATAACAGCACGGGTTTGTGGTTGGGCAAATGAGTGCTTGAAACCCATTTCTGATTACACTTTTTTCTTAGTGATTTGAAGATATTCCTAAAAGTAAGAGCTTATAATCTTTGTAAACTTGGAAAATTATTTAACCTCTTCAAGCCTCATTTCCTCGTCTATAGAATAAGAGTATTCCCATTCTCATCCCCAGTGGGAGTGGAAATTATATTAAATAATATATGCAACACGCTTTGCACAGATTTTGGCACATAGTCTGAAAGCTAAGTTATGATGAACAAAAAGTTACTTATCATATAGGAGTACCTAATGTGCTGGGCATTTTTCTTTTTTACAGATTATCTCTAATCTTTTAAAGAATGTTGTCAAATAGAACTTTTATAGTCATGGAAATGTTCTATATCTGTACGGTCGCACAGAATAGCCACCAGCACACATGATATTGAGTACTTCACATGTGGCTAGCTCAACCAAGGAATTGATTTTAATGTCATTTAATTCTAAATAATTTAAATTTCAATAGCCACATGTGGTTAGTAGGTACTATATTCGCCAACACAACTTTAGAACGACCATCAAAACAGACATCACCCTCCTTTTATAAAATGGGAAATGGTGTCATAAATGTTAGGTAAATTGTTTAGGGTCATTCAGACAGCAAGGCAGTGAGCTAGGACATGCATCACATTCCTTGGCCATCCTCTCTTCTCTTCATCTTGTTGCTTCTGAGAGCACTATCATTTTTGTATACTTCAGTTCCCTCATGTGCAACAATTTTGCATTTTATTTTAAATAGACTTCCCTGAGTCTATAACCATCAAATCTAAGAAAAGACATGTGAAGTAGCTTTGTTGGATTTCTTTCTCTCTAACTGGGGAATATTCTCTTTATTTTCCCATAGGCAATCTCCCAAGCTCTTCCCAAATAGTACACCAGTGTCTGGTGGCTTGTCACCTGTGCTACTTTTATAAAGTACTTCTTTGTTCCGTATTAAACTACAACTTGATCCCAAGTGTCATGAGATAAATGGATGAGATCAGATGAAGCAACTAAAACAGTGTCTCCTCAGCACATCAAAGTCACAGTCCAGTGATCGAATGCATGTATAATCCCGTCCCATATTGTGGGTGCTGGAAGGATACAATGGGAAAAAGGTGATGAGTTGGGGAGCTGTCAGATCCACTGGCAAGCCAATCCTGGAAATTTATGCTGATGGTAGTTGCTGATACTAGGACATTTTGCCAGAGCAGAAATCACTCACTCACATGAATGTGTTCCTGTTATGACTAACACAATTGGCAGAAAACAGTCACAGGCTGATTTGAATAGAGAGTGAGGGAGTGAGCAGAGAAGAAGGTTAAGCTTGGAAAAATAATTATACAGTTGATCAAACATGAGAACCAGCACATTCTGCTTTATAATAAAAATACTGTTTCCTCTTAACTTGGAGGATGCTGCTTCCACCATGGTTCTGCCAGAGGGCACTGGGAAGCACATTTTTTTCACAAGAGTTCAGGCACCAGAGTCAGAAGATTCAGCTCTGCCTGACACTTTCAGGTTTCCATGCTCGGTTCTTTCTTTATAAGAAGTATTTCAAACCTCGCTGATTCTTCCCAAACTTTGGAGCTTTGTCATCTCACTCCATCACACTTAATGGAGTTTTCTTCGTTGCTGTTTTCTCTACATTAAAGAGAGATTAGAAGCTCTTGAAGCTACTAGACGTTCTTCCAGTATCTGTCACTAAACTTACAAACCCACCCTCCTAGTCTTTCCTTCTTCCTTCATCTTAAAATGTTGATGTTTACCACTCCCTTTCTCCATAAAAGTAATCCCTCTGCTTTCTCAGGGAATGACTTGACATCCTCTAGTCTGTATCTTCAACATTTCCCCCTTTGTAGACACATTACACCAGACTTGAACCTGCTCAAGTCTTTCTCATTTGTATCACACATACACACACACACCTCAAAACTTCCTCTCAATTACCCGTCTCTCTCCAACTGCCACTCTACTTATTCTCACCTTCACATTAATCTTCTCAAATGCATCACCCAAACTGGATGCCTTTATATCCTCTTTTCACACTCATTCTTCAACCCAATGCAGTTTGGATTTAATTAATGCCACCATTCTATTACACTGTCCTTACTAAAGCTACCAAACACAAATGCATTCTTAGCCCAAAGGGTATTTTTGGTCCTATTTCTAAATGAACACCCAGAGGAGTTTATCCTATTTACTACCTTCTATTCTAGGAAACTTTCCCCTCTGCGATCCCACATACTCTTCTTTTACTTTTGCTTTCCTTGCTGTCCCTCCTTAACCTCCTCTGTGAGATTCTGTTTATCTAGCTATACCTCTTATCAGGTCAGGGAGAAGTGTTAGTTCAATCTTCCATCTAAGTGCTGATGTTGCATGGGACTCTATCCTATACATTTTATGTTTTGTTCCTTTTTACCCTATTTATCTTATTCTTGAGGCTTCAATTACCATTCCAAGTTTTCCATGTCAACATTTTTACAACTGGATCCATTCCAATCCCTACTGAGTTCTGCGTCCATAAATCAAATTGTTAGTGGACATTTCTTAATGTTCAAATGTCTAAAAGGAAACTCATCTTTTGAGCCATCAGAAAATAGTCTCACTTTCCACCCAATTTCCCAAGCTTGAAATTCAGGAAGGATCTTGGGTTTTACTTTCTTTCTTATATCTACAGTCAATCATTCATTGAATTTTCTTGCCTCTATCTCTTAAACATTCTTTTAAGAATCTCTTTTCAACCTCAGTTTCAAACTTGGTCTAGACTACTGTTATCATTCCTCACCTTGACTATGTTAATCATGTACCAACATTCTGGTTTTCTTTATTCTCACTAGCTCTCCTCCAATCCATTCTCCACATTGTTTTTAGAGTGCTTTTTAAAAAATAAAGTTGAGTGTGTCATTCTCTCCATAAACTACTTGAATGGCTTCCTATTGCCTTATTGTACGATTCAAATTTGTTGACTAGTCTTAAATGGCACTCTGAAATATATCCTCTATTTCATGATAGCTCTATCCCCTGTCTTTCTCCTACATGTATTCTAACTTCTAGGCTTCCAAACATCTTTATGCCCCTCTATCACAGGCTAGCTCTAATTTTCCAAGCTCTACTCACTTCTAAGATAAGACCACTCAACACAAAAGATACTTGTTTCAGTAGGAATATCATAAGACTCAGTAATACTCGATCCCTACTTGTGGCGGAAGCATCTCAATTTGTATTATTCCCTTTATTCTGCTGATGCACAGTTCATGAGGTCAGGTGTTTCTTCCCTGAAATCAAACACAAGAAGGAACTCAGAATCTTGTGCTCTGGCAGTGAGGTGACATGCTGATATCCTTCACCCTGGCAACTCCTATCAGAGGAAATTTTCTCTGAGTAAATTTTATAACATTGACAGAATAGGAAGTTTCTCACTCAGAATGATGCCTGGTCACTTACTGGACAATTTGAACATGGAGACTTCAAATTCTAGCTAGAAAAGAGAAAGTAATTATGCTCACTACTGGCTGGGTTTCAAGCAGGAGGTTAAAAATTTGGCTTTGGCTACTGGTACCACCACTGGTAATATCTGTTGGCATAGGGAAAAGGAAACTTAGATGGCCAACAAAGAGAAGGGACCAGCAGACCAATACATCCTTGGCTATTATCTCCAGCTGAGCTATTTGTTCATCTCTTGTGTCATTTCCATGATAATCAAGGCAGTGCAAAGGTGAAGCAGAGTTTGTTTTTTTCACCACATCATACAGTTCCCCATCAGGTAAGGGTTTTAATGAGTTGTTCCTTCCCCTTGTAAATATCTCCTATAATAGGTTTTGGCAGGGAAATTACAATGGAAGAGCTCAAAAAACAGACAAGGCACAATAAATTTAAAGCCAGTTTAGGTGAACTAGTGTTACAAAATTCCTTTGATTCTGTAATCTGTCCATTCTGGAAGTCTGCAACCACTTTAAACAGAAATAACTAACAAGCAGAATGCAGCTGAAGAATGATGCATGAGAAATTCCTCTGAGCCTAGATAAACTGATTTAAGAGTGTTTGGGTATATCATGGCAACTCATGGTAAGGGATGAACTCTTAGGAGATATTTGTATTTGAAGGAAGAGATTTTAGTAAGCACCTGAAGGCAGAGAGAACAACAAGCATGGTGGGTGCCTTTGCCTTACCCCAACCCCATGAACTCATCCCTGAGGTCTCAGGAAAGGTAGTATAGTACAGTGTTTATAAATGGGGGCTCTGTATTCAGTGTTCCTGGGTACCTAACTGAATTCAATCATTTGCTGGAAACCCTGGGCAAGTAGCTTACCCTTTCTGAATTCTGTTCCTTATCCATTAAATGCAGAAAATATATCAGAGGGGTGTTGTGAGGCTTAAACATGTTTAGAATGTAGCACAGAGTTTGCAACAGAGTATGTGCAAAATGCATATTAGCAAATAGTATTAGGGATTATGGAGAGAGAAACATCAAGCACAAACCAAAGAAATGGTTCCTAAGAAAGTCCCTAAGAGTTAGAGGCATGGGTGGCTACTGCTTTGGTACTAAAGTGTGACAATGTGTGGGATGAGGATCTTTAAATCTTACTCCAAGAAATGTAGCTCGATGCTGGTATCACAGGGGGAGGCATTGTTAGAAGTTCCAGAAGAAGTCCCTGCCCTAAGATAGACTTTGGGGTTCTCTCAGAGAGCCCAGCACACAATAGTGGAGATGAGCACTCTGAAATATTTATAGGAAAATAACACTGATAAGGGGGAGTAGAGAAGGATGCAGATTAGTGGGCAGCTCTCTTAACTCCCTGGTGGATTTTGGGGTAGTTAAAGATCCTGTTTAAGCCACTGTGGTGAGAATCAAAGGAATGTGAGTTATTAAAGTGATACCATTTATCACATAGGTGAGATGTTTCCCGAAAAAGAGGGGTTAGGTGTTTTAGCATGTTGCATTGTCCTCTCAACCAAATGATTGTCTTCAGATGAGATTTCTAAATCAGAAGACTGTTTATTCCCCTGCATCGATAATTTAGCACACAAATTCTTCTCAATCTAATCCTAACTCTGCCCTTACTTCTTTATATTCTGACACTTTCTCCACACAATTTATGATCTAGACACATACACACAAAATGCAGTTCTCAGAAACTGCTTTACTTTCTTGTATCTCTTTCTAAGGTCTCTGCATGTGGTATGTTCTCTTTTTGGAATACTTAATCTCTCCCTGTGCTTTGAGCTTCAATTCAGGAAAGGCACAATGCAGAAAAGAATTCTTTCTGCCAACTCGCTTGACCTTCACTTCAATGCAGCTGGATCAGGAGCCCTCTCCTCTGTTCCCATGTATTACATGTACAAATTGTGTAGTGCTTAGAACTTATCTCCTTGTGAACAAATTATTTGCATGCTTATGCACTTTGTCTCAAAAAATTTGTACTTGCAATTTCTTCTACTCGAATGAGATTACTCCAAATGCTCCATATGGCTGCCTCCTTCTCACCATTCAGGTATCAGGTCAATCGTTACTTTTATAGAAAGGTCTTTTATAACTTAAAGCCAACCTGTCCCATGCCAGTCACTCTCAGTCACTCTTAACCACTCTCTCTCACCTTACCTTATTTACTTCTTCCTGATATCGTATTATTTATTTGGTTACCAACTTATTGTCTTCCTTTCACCAAAAATAAAGTGTCTTTAGGGCAGCAATTTCCAGTTTTATTTATTGCTGCACCTCTAGCACCTTGACAATGCCTAGCGCATAGTAACTGCTCAATAAATATTTGTCAACTGACTGTCATCTCCACTAGACAGTGAACCTTTAGGAGGGAAACTATGCCTTTCCACACTCAGAACCTAATACAAGGTCTGGCACATGTTATGTGCTGCAATACATATTGATCAAATACATGACATTTTTAATTAGCCTGTCAAGAACCTGTTATGCGTTGAGAGGCTAAGAAGGCAAGCAATTTTGTGGAGTGTAATTACTGGGGAGGGTGTTCAATAGAGACAGACTGGAAGACAGCAAATTATTGATTAAGATACCAAAGAAAGGAAGCCCAGTGCTTTGCACATAGTACAAGCTCAACATGCATTCATAACATTGACTTAACAAAATGGGTTTTATACTTCAACATTAATTCTCTTTTTAAAAAATACCATTTGAGGGCTTCCCTGGTGGTGCAGTGGTTGAGAGTCTGCCTGCCAATGCAGGGGACACGGGTTCGTGCCCCGGTCCGGAAAGATTCCACATGCCACGGAGTGGCTGGGCCCGTGAGCCATGGCTGCTGAGCCTGCGTGTCCGGAGCCTGTGCTCCGCAACGGGAGAGGCCAAAACAGTGAGAGGCCCGCGTACCACAAAAAAAAAAAATACAATTTGAAACCTACCATGGAATCACCTGCTGCTTCATTCAAGTAGGGGGTGAGTTGCTCTGTGACAGGTGTCTGAAAACATGCTAATAGCCAAATCTATTTAAGACACAATGTTGACTTCCAGGAAAGCTTTCTTTTTCTTCCTTACCCCATCCCCACTTCAGAAAAAGAATGCCACTCTCCTGAGAACATCACAATGGCAGTCCACAAATGAACCCTCTTCCTTTGAGAGCAACTGACTGTAGGGGAAAAGATAATTACTTAGTTCCTTTATCTCCAAATTATTTGTAATAAAATCTGAAATCACACCACAAGGTCTTTCATGAGGATGTCATAAATTAAGATGCATCGGCGAATCTGGTGCATCTGTTCCATTCTCTGGCCCTTTGTCTTCTGCAAAGAGCACACCAACCTCAATACCCAGCAGACAGCATTTACGCAAATGATGTCGTGGTCTATAGCATTAATATTCAGTGATTGTCTGTCATAGACACCTTACTGTACATCTGTTATGCAAATGTATGTTAATTCTGACTCACTGACAGCTGCCTAGCTTCCCTCCCTAAAATGATCTTTTCCATTTTGAAGTTTGCAATCTGTTCCCAAAAATGTTAATCCAACAATTAGCTGAAATTGCTAAACAGAAATTGTACATGTTCAATCTAAAATAGAAGGTAGCATTTTAAAATAGATGGTGAACCTTCTTCCCACATCGCTTATTTTATATGTGCTTCCACACAGTGTAAACATTGATCTCTGCACAGCTTGTCTTGGGGCAAGTGCCGGGCTTGTCTACCCTAATCCTAGGAGTTTGACAAGAAGGAATGGTATCACCATCCCTGTCATTCAAGGAAGTTTGTCCTCAAAGATGCTTTTAGTGATGCACAGTGTTTCTCTGCATGCTTGAAATGTCTCTGTTCTTCCCAAAATAATTAGTATCAAGTACTCAGATATTAATAAATGAATAAAGTTATGAATTATTTAGGAAATAGATCTAAGAGAATATTCCATGAAACACAGAACACAGTAGACACTCTCATTGTACATGTTTCATGGATGCTAAATAGATGTTTCCATATTTACTACATCTATTCATTTTGAGGAATAGGTGAAGGGCTTTGGAACTATAATTGATCAACCTATTTAAACTTTGAAAGGGGTTATCATGCTTAAGAGTATAAAAAAGAGACAAATTACATTAAACATTTAGAGAAAACCTACCAAGACCAACTAAGGACTTACATTGGACCTACTATGTGCTAGTTAACATGTTGGTCACATGAGGTAAATTTTAACAACCTTCTTGGGAGGTGAGTATCATTATACAGCTCATTTTAATAATGAGAATTTAGTGAGGAGTGACTTCTGCAAACCCATATCACTGCCATGACCCTCATCCAGTATTCTTTTCTAGTTCTTTGTATTGAGGAAGAACACAGACAAATGGAACCCCACAGAGCATGTACAGTGAAGTAGAAGTTACAGGCTTCTGCTTTAATGAGGTTATTTCCTTTCAAAAAAAATTTATTGAAGTATAACTGAATTACAATGTTATGTTAATTACTACTGTACAACCAAGAGACTCAGTTATACATATATATATATATATATATATATATATATATACATTGTTTTTCATATTCTTTTCCATTATGGTTTATCACAGGATATTGAATATAGATCCCTGAGCTATACAGTAGGACCTTGTTGTTTATCCATTCTATATGTAATAGTTTGCATCTACTAACCCCCAAATCCCAGTCCATCTCTCTCCCACCCCCACCTCTAATGAGGCTGTTTCTGACTCTTCTCAATGGATATCTGATGGTTGGCCTTCTGGAACACCTAAAGCCCAGCTAAGAGAAATGGACTTGAATCGGCTCTGTTCCAGTGATCTCGAGGACTCAGTTTCTTCAATGATATTTATAGATGGGACTCCTCTTTCACCATTGAGTCCATTTCTAAAATAATGGTGCTAAATCAGATGGCTCCAAGGTTCTACACTAGTCTAACATTTTTTCTTTGTAAATCATTTCACATTAGTAATGAGAGAATGGATGAATTAAATACATTGAAGATATCTTGGATATATGATACACCTTCACTAACTTTTAGTGACTCCATTATTGAGATCGATAGAGTAAAACAAACACTCATTATTTCTCAGAGGAATTTTTATTATTATTTTAAGAGATTTCAAGGTTTTTGAATGTTATTACTCCATTTTATTTCCACTCACTCTAATAAACTTGATCTTAGATTCTTTAATTAGTCATAATTTCTCACTTAAGTGCTATCATTTAATTAGGATAAGGTAGCAAAATCTCATAAATTGTTCTGAAGGAGCAAATGCAGCCCTATGTAAATTTATTTAGATAATGAATTTTTAAAAAGCTAGTATATGCGCTCTTTAAAATATGTGCCATTCATTTGCTTTTTTTTTCTATTGAAGTACAATTGATTTACTTTTTTTCCATTTGTTTTAAAATGAGAAAGGAATATTTAAAGAAGACATTATACATTCTTCTCAAATTCATATGAAACATAAGAATTCATAACAATTCTCAAATTTCAACACACAAAGTTCTCTAACAGCAATGTAATTAAACTATAAATCAACAATAAAAGATGGCAAAACTAATATATCCAAAAAAAAAAAATACACACTCCCAAATAACCCAAGACTTAAGAAGGCAATACTAAGAGAAAATATGAAATCCTTAGAACTGAATGACTATCAGAATACGTACACATCAGGAGGTTTGGTAATCAGCTCAAATGGCACTTACAAGTAAGTTTAGAGTTTTAAATGCATATGTTAAAAAGACAAGAAGAGGGCTTCCCTGGTGGCACGGTGGTTGAGAATCTGCCTGCTAATGCAGGGGACATGGGTTCGAGCCCTAGTCTGGGAGGATCCTGCATGCTGCAGAGCAATGAGCCCGTGAGCCACAACTACTGAGCCTGCGTGTCTGGAGCCTGTGCTCTGCAACAAGAGAGGCTGCGATAGTGAGAGGCCCGCGCACCACTATGAAGAGTGACCCCCCGCTTGCTGAAACTGGAGAAAGCCCTCGAACAGAAACGAAGACCCAACACAGCAAAAATAAATAAATAAATTACTTAACTCCTACTCCCAACATCTTCTTAAAAAAAAAAAAAAGACAAGAAGATACTGTGGCAGTGCCACCCCCAGAGTTGCTTAAACTTGTGTTTTCTATTTTAGATGTCTTAACAAAATGGATAAGAGCATATACCAGTCACACAGAACCTTCCTTGACAATAACAAGTTTCTGAACTTTTAGCTATTTATTGAGAGAATTTGATAACATCACTAAGTCAACAAAATATATTTCTTAATTTTTAAAAACTTCCCTGTCTTTATTTTTTTATAATATATTTTAATAGTAAAAGCATCATAAACAAATGTTCTAATTTTCCTTGACATAAGAGGTAGTGTAATACATTCAAGTTTACTAATTTGTTCACTGTTTTCTCCTCTTCTATATAACTATGTATTTTTATTATTACAATTTCTGAAAGATGCCATTAGAAATCATGGTGAGTTAAGGTTCCAAGGTATTATAGTTTCTTCTATTGTTATGCTTTATTTATTCATATTTCCTCTAATAAAAATAAGAAAATTGTAACATCTAGAAGTAACATATTATTAATTCATAAGGATGTAATTATTTTCATGACAACTTCTTGACAATACTCTTTCCTTATTCTGTCCTTTTGATACCACCTCCCTCTGAGGTCTCTTTACATAAAAGAGACACATGAAACTTTATGTAATAATTTTGAAGAAAATACAAACCTGCTGTATATCATTCTTTAATAAAAGTATTTAATAAATTTTTTTTAAAAAGCTGATATATAGAGAACTAACTATAAGGCACTATCTAATCAAGTTCTAGTATCATGTATATGGAAACAGAGACATAAAGAGGTTAAAAATTTTGTCCAAGTTTGTATATCTAGTAAGTAGAAAAACTGAGATTTGACTCTAGATGGAGTCTCTAACTTCCTTTTCATATTGCCACCCTATGTACTGTATTCTCAATTATTTTTTTCAAAGAAGAAAAGATTTTAATAAATTGTTAATGTATACTCTAAATGTTAAGTGGTGTAATATATTTTTTGTGTGTGCTGTCTTGACCCAGTTTGGAGGTCCAGACTAGAGGCAGGTCAGTTCTCTTTATTGGACATCCAATTAAGATCTGCATTCTCTTCCTTTAACAGGATATCATACTTCAGACCATGATACATCTGCCTTAATTGTCCTGGTCTAGGTACCAGGCAACCAAGGAAAGCCCCTATGCCCCACAGCCTGCTGAAATTAATTACATTAGCTAATCCTAAGCCTACTTGCTCTGCCTTACCCATTTATTCCTGCAGGAACCACAACAAAAGTGCTTGTTCACAGTGTCTCTCTCTTTCTGCCTTGTGACTGACCCTGGTGCTTCCCCATGTGGCCCTTCATTGTGCTGTGCTCTCTCCAGGGAATGGTGAGTATAATAAAACAGTAGACCTCTTTTTATTTCTCTCTCTTGATCTGCATCTATCCTCATCACATCTCACTCAAGGTAATGTGGTTAAAGCAGACAGTAGGAGGTTTAAGGATTAACGATTCACCCAGCATTACTCTCTCCAACTCAGTCAGAAGCTCTGAAAGACTGTGCATCTGGCCTCATTGTCATTGGGGAGCAGCCCTTTAAGCCTTATTTTGTGTATCTGTGAAGAGATGGGAATAATTTCCATCTCAAAAGAGTTGGTGTGCGTTTCCAGTGAAAGAGCACATGCTCCAAAAGCTTAGCACTATGCTTAGCTCATGACAGGTACTCAAAACGCATTCCTAAAGAAAGGAAGAGAGACACATATCCTGTCTCGAAAATTATAATCAAATATATATACATACATATATATATATTTGCCTGTCTATGTGTATTTTTGTTTTGTATTTTACAAAGAGCTTTTCTAGATACTATATCACTTGATCCCCTAAACTCTCTGCTGAAACAAAAAGAACTATTTCAATGAAGTCCATTTTGCAGATAGAGAAACTGAGGCATAAGATAAGTGATTATATTGTCTGAGGTCTCTTGCTTGAACTGAATAGCAAACCAAACCAAACTAAACCAAAACCAAAACAAAACAAAAACACCTCATATTCACTCAAAAGAAAGCTTAGTGGTCATTCAACTAAGACATGTTGCATATTTGGAAGTGAGCAGCCTGGCTAGTAGGCACAACTCTGCAAGAGTCAAGAAAGCAGAGTCAATATCACAGTTCTGCATTTCTATGGGAAATTGATGTCTCCTCCTTTACCCTTTGCAACAATTTATGACACTGAAGTGACTATACTCATCACTTGTACCCTTTTATTCTGTTTTGTATTGCATACATTATTTCATAAAACATATATTGTCTGACGTTCACAGTTAGGAGTTTGGAGTTTTTTTGTTGTTTTTGTCTCACCATTTAACTCCTATTCTCCTCTGAGTTCCAGACCAAAGCTGCTATACAAACCATGAATAGTCAGATGATAAAGTACATAGAACTGATAGCAGGAATTTTATTTCATGATTCAAGACTCTATGTGTAATGAAATGCAAGAATGAGGTTTGGAAGTAGAATCTATTCCCTTATACGTACTCCTCAATTGATAGAAATGCTTGGGCTCCAAATTAGGCCATAGAGAAAGTTTGCCTTCACTAGGAGGAAAATCTTACCCAATTCAATTTACTACAAGTAAGAATGAAGACCACATGTAGATTTTGATGGTCAAGGTCCACTAGTAAAACATGTTCCAGTAAATGTCCTACATTTACAAATTAGCACCTTTACCTCACTTTGAAGAAGCTGCTAATGGGAACAGTGCAGAGAGGCAAAAGCATGGGGAGAAGGGCAGAAAATTCCCTCCAGAAAAGATGCAGGAAAAGTCTCTGTTCCCTATATTTTCAAGAAACTGCTAAGGAAAGCAAGGTAGAAATTATTACCCTCATTTTGTAGTTGAAGATGCAGAGCAATTTTACTACTTGCCTAGAATATTCCTATTGGAAAGAGTCACAACCAAGTCTGAAAGCCAATTTTTCTGACTCCTGTTTCACAGGTTCTTTCCACATCCCCAGATGGTGTCTGTGGATTTGGCTCTCACTTTCAAGCTTCACTGACCCTGGATGATGAATGAGAATTTGATCTGGGCATCTGAGCCCAGGCTGAGATGCAGGTGCCAGACTCACTGTGGGCATTCCATCCACTCTTGCTGCCGTTCAATGGACCCTCCCAATACACTACCTACACTGGAATTGTGATATATCCCGGAGACAAAGCACAAGGAGTATCCATTCTCTGAAGCAGCTCTCAGAAGGTAAGATCCCTCTGCTCAGCTGACTTGGGTGGCATGTTGGTGTCCTTGGAATGAGAGAGCCGCTGGAAGGAGATCACCAAGTGGAAGGACCCAGCAAGTGAAGCCATGACACAAATGTAACAGTATATATCTATCCTCATTGTGGATTTGACCACCCTGCTCCTGCCTTTTACATCAATTTTGGAAACTTAATTTTTTTAGTTATTTTACATTGCAGGAGCAATCTTTTTATTTGATGCCATTGAGACCAGTCATTGGTTGGCTAATCAGGAAGGTCAGTTAAATTGAAGAATCAAAAGACATGAGGTATGCTTACCTTAAATATTTCATTTTAACTTAGAATAGTATGCATTCATTCAGCAATGTTTTGATGTAAAGGCAAAATCTTTGATTTAAATATAGGTTTATGATTGGATTTCCATACTGTATTTGCAGTGTAAACCTCATTCCAAAAGAATTCTTTAAGACTTCCAGTTTCATTTTCCTTAAAGTGGGAAAAGATTTAAAGATGTTTGTGAGATAATATGAATTGCTTCTTTCTACATTAATAGTATTTTTTCCACTTTTAAAGAAGTATTGCCACAAATTAATCTGATATTTTTTAGTGACTTTCCCTTATCCATTCTATGTAAAACATTAAAGTAACTTGGTTTTAATAGAATTAGACAGAGCAAACTTGTTCTAGTGAAGGGAATGTGGGATGGGATTTATAAATCTTTGAAACAGTTAGCTTCACCATTTTCCAGCAGAGCATGCTTCAGCAAGGTGTTTTATCTTATTAAACCGTAGTTTCATGTGACAATGACAATGCTGAGTAACTACCTTGCAAAACTATTATGCAGCTTCAATGTGTTGGTGCTTGTGAGAGAATTTGGATGTTTGAAAGGCCAAAAAGTTATAAGAAAATATGGGAGAAAAAAGGACAATACATGAAGCTACAAATGGGGCATGAGGATGGTTATCCCTCTCTGCAGATTTCATTCTTGCCACCAGTTAGGAGGCCAGAGCTACAGACATGGATACCACTAAATAGCCATATATTTAGTATATGCTGATTACCAATGAGTGTAGCAGAGTGTCTATGACTGAAACTTCAATAAGATCAAATTTTGGACC
This sequence comes from Delphinapterus leucas, assembly GCF_059928025.1. NCBI lineage: Eukaryota > Metazoa > Chordata > Mammalia > Artiodactyla > Monodontidae > Delphinapterus > Delphinapterus leucas. Next base: position 41,675,027 of record NC_143133.1, read on the forward strand.
ACTGGACAGAGTGAGGTCAGTGTGTTCTGTCAGGAAACAATTTCTTCCTTTGCGTTATACCTGGAAGAAGAATCAGTATAACAGACTGAAAAAAAAATCAGTGGAGATTTCCTAAAAGAGAGGATCCATGACTCTGGCCATGAATCATAGTAGATATGGCTGAATTTTGGGGATTGACAGATGGTACTTCTGTCTATAATAAGCACGCCAAACAAGAAAATTGTACCACGCATCTCATGGAGAACCACAATATGCAACCATGATACTGACCCTGAGAAGCTTTCCTTTTCCCCCCATCCTTTATGTGCAGAGTTAGCCTTTGATTTAATCTATTTATCCCCCCAGCTCTCCATGGGGTATAAACAAACACGAGTCTGATTCACAGGGCTGTTTGTTTTTCCAGCACAAGCGACTGCTGTGGAGAATAAAATGAATTCAGAAACACTTATAGAACTGGGGAGAGGTGTCGTTGGCATTTTCAAGTATTCATGCAAATTACCAAGGGCCTAATTCATCCCATGGTCCTTTTCTCAAAAGCACAGCTTGATATCAAAGAGGCAAAATAAATGTGCCTGAAAAAAGCCAGCATCCTCTTTAGTAGTCTAGCTGGAGAGATCTAGAAAAAAGAGAAGAAATATTCCCAGATCCCCCTGTTAATCCTGTATCTCAGTTTTTTGACCCAGGGAGAGCATGCTCTTGATAAATAAGAGCACTATTCAAAGAAGCAGAAACATTGCTTCAGATATTGTTCCCACAGGTCCTAGGTTTGAGGAGTTGGATCATTTTTCCTGTTCAAAAATCACTGATGTTTTAAGTAAGGCACAGTAGAAATCCATGAGCCTACAAAAATATTGTGAATTTCATAAGACACATCATTGAAGCCTTCAGATTTCTACCACTCATCGTTCCACCTTCTATGTACCTAGAAGCCAATTTCAACCCCTTTCTTCCTAGAAAATTGGGCTCTTATATGAAAAGAAGTATGTCAATGAGCTCGCTAATTGTTTTTCTTCTCTTAAAGATGTTTTCATTTGACTTTGGCACCAAGAGTATTTTGGGAAAGGTATTTTGTCAGGGAAGTCAGGTCATCCCAGATCTCCTGATATCATAGTGCTTACCACACTAGCTCTTCCTAGAAGGATGTTGAGTTTTGTTTTTGCCTTAAACATATATTTTAAATTACATAATTATGGGGCAATATACACAAATAGGTGTGTGCTCAAAGGTTATGAATGCAGGGAGTTGAGAAAAAGATATCATGCCAAAAATTACAAGAGTAGTTACCAGGATTAAGGAATGTCTCTGTGCCAGATGAATTATATACATCATTTCTAACAAGCTTTTCCTGAAATGTCCTTTGAGGACTAAAAATGACTAAATATTACTGCATAGTCTTTACCCTTGGAGAGTAGGTCTTTGTTACAGAGAACACTCTGCACATAATTCACAATGATAACTCTCTCCCTTCTGCTTCCAGATCCACATGGAAGGCTCAAATCGTCACAGTTAAAACATATTGGGATTCCTAGAGGTAAAACTCTGAGGGAAATTGTGTCTTTCTTCCTAAATCTGTGGTCCCTCAATAATTTCTCTCTGATGTTAATCAATAATTCAGACCCCAGCAATCAGTCAAAATCACAACTTAAGTTTCCTCACCAACTTATGGTTCCAGTGGCTTTTGCTCCAGGTAAGCAGATCTCAGCTGTAAATCTCTGGATTTGTCTGTCTCTCTAGATTTCAGGGTAGTAGTATGTTCTATGATCTCAGTTCAATGAGGCATTCAAGAAAAGTCAGTGACATTCAGTTTGTTCAGATTTTCCTTGTTATAACAATGGAAGTGAGAATTTCCAAAGCTCTTTACATGTTTGAGCTGAAACCAGAGGTTCTTTCCATATTTTTTCAAGGATATTTTCACTGAATATAGAATTAAGGTGTTTTTTTTTTCTTTCTTTCAGTATTTTAAATATGTCACTCCATTAACTACCTGGTTATATCATTTCTAAAGAGATGTCTACTGTAATTCTCATAAATATTTCTCTTTCTGTAATTTGTCTGTTTTTTTTCTTTCTGGCTGCCTTCAAGATTTTGTTTTTTATCTTTTCTCCATTGTATATTCTTGACTCCTTTATCAAAAATAATGTGACCATATGTGTGTGGGTCTATCTCTGGGCTTTCTATCCTGTTCCATTGACCTATATTTCTGTTTTTGTGCCAGTACCATACTGTCTTGGTTACTGTAGCTTTGTAGTATAGTCTGCAATCAGAGAGCCTGATTCCCCCAGCTCCAGTTTTCTTTCTCAAGATTGCTTTGGCTTTTTGGGGTCTTTTGTGTTTCCATAAAAATTGTGAAATTTTTTTCTTCTAGTTCTGTGAAAAATGCCATTGGTAATTTGATCAGGATCGCAGTGAATCTGTAGATTGCTTTGGGTAGTATATTCATTTTCACAATGTTGATTCTTCCAATCCAAGAACATGGTATATCTCTCCATCTGTATGTATTGTCTTTAATTTATTTCACCAGTGTCTTATAATTTTCTGCATACACGTCTTTTGTCTCCTTAGGTAGATTTACTCCTAGGTAGTGCATTCTTTATGTGGCAATGGTAAATCAGAGTGTTTCCTTAATTTCTCTTTCAGATTTTTCATCATTAGTGTAGAGGAATGCAAGAGATTTCTGTGCATTAATTTTGTATCCTGCTACTTTACCAATTTCATTGATTAGCTCTAGTAGTTTTCTGGTAGCATTTTTAGGAGTCTCTACGTATAGTATCATGTCATCTGCAAATAGTGACAGCTTTATTTATTCCTTAACAATTTGGATTCCTTTTATTTCTTTTTCTTCTCTAATTGCTGTGGCTAAAACTTCCAAAACTATGTTGAATGAGAGTGGTGAGAGTGGGAAACCTTGTCTTGTTCCTGATCTTAGAGGAAATGGTTTCAGCTTTTCAGCATTGAGAATGATGTCGGCTGTGGGTTTGTCATATATGGCCTTTATTATGTTGAGGTAAGTTCCCTCTATGCCTACTTTCTAGAGGGTTTTTATCATAAATTGGTGATGAATTTTTCTGAAAGCTTTTTCTGCATCTATGGAGATGATCATATGATTTTTCTCCTTTAGTTTGTTAATATGACTTATCACATTGATTGATTTGCGGATATTGAAGAATCCTTGTATTCCTGAGATAAACCCCACTAGATCATGGTGTATGATCTTTTTAATGTGCAGTTGGACTCTGTTTGCTAGTATTTTGTTCAGAAATTTTGCATCTGTGTTCATCAGTGATATTGGCCTATGGATTTATTTCTTTGTGACATCTTTGTCTGATTTTGGTATCAGGGTGATGGTGGCCTCATAGAATGAGCTGGGAAGTGTTCCTCCCTCTGCTATATTTTGGAAGAGCTTGAGTAAGATAAGTGTTAGCTCTTCTCTAAATGTTTGATAGAATATGCCTGTGAAGCTATCTGGTTCTGGGCTTTTGTTGGAAGATTTTTAATCACAGTATCAATTTCAGTGCTTGTGATTGGTCTGTTTATATTTTCTATTTCTTCCTGGTTCAGTCTCAGAAGGTTGTTCTTTTCTAACAATAACAATTTGTCCATTTATTCCAGGTTGTCCATTTTATTGGCATATAGTTGTTTGTAGTAATCTCTCATGATCTTTTGTATTTCTGCAGTGTCAGTTGTTACCTCTCCTTTTTCGTTTCTAATTCTATTGATTTGAGTCTTCTCCCATTTTTTCTTGATGAGTCTGGCTAATGGTTTGCCAAGTTTGTTTATCTTCTCAAAGAACCAGCTTTTAGTTTTATTGATCTTTGCTATTATTTCCTTCATTTCCTTTTCATTTATTTCTGATTTGATCTTTGTTTCTTTCCTTCTGCTAACTTTGGGGATTTTTGTTCTTCTTTCTCTAATTGCTTTACTTGTAAGGCTAGGTCGTTTATTTGAGATGTTTCTTGTTTCTTGAGGTAGGATTATATTGTTTTAAACTTCCCTGTTAGAACTGCTTTTGGTGCATCCCATAGGTTTTGGGTTATTGTGCTTTCATTGTCATTTGTTTCTAGATATTTTTCATTTCCTCTTTGATTTCTTCAGTGATCTCTTGGTTATTTAGCAGTGTATTGTTTAGCCACCATGTGTTTGTATTTTTTACAGATTTTTTCCCCTGTAATATAGTTCTAGTCTCATAGCGTTGCGGTCAGAAAGGTACTTGATACAATTTCAATTTTTTAAAATTTACCAAGGCCTGATTTGTGACCAAAGATATGATCTATCCTGGAGAATGTTCCATGAGCACTTGAGAAGAAAGTGTATTCTGTTTTTAGATGGAATGTTCCATAAGTATCAGTTAAGTCCGTCATGTTTAATGTATCATTTAAAGCTTGTGTTTCCTTATTTATTTTCACTTTTTATGATCTGTCCATTGGTGAAAATGGGGTGTTAAAGTCCCCTTCTATGACTCTGTTACTGTCGATTTCCCCTTTTATGGCTGTTAACATTTACCTTATGTATTGAGGTTCTGCTATGTTGGGTGCATAAATATTTACAATTGTTATATCTTCTTCTTGTATTGATCCCTTGATCATTATGTAGTGTCCTTCTTTGTCTCTTGTAATATTCCTTATTTTAAAGTCTATTTTGTCTGGTATGAGAATTGCTACTCCAGCTTTCCTTTGATTTCCATTTGTATGGAATATCATTTTCCATTCCCTCATTTTCAGTGTGTATGTATCCCTACGTCTGAAGTGGGTCTCTGGTAGACATCATATATACATCTTTTTTTTTTTGTATCCATTCAGCCAGTCTATGTCTTTTGGTTGGAGCATTTACTCCATTTACATTTAAGGTAGTTTTTGATATGTATGTTCCTGTTACCATCTTCTTAATTTTTGGGGGTTTGTTATCATTGGTCTTTTCCTTCTCTTGTGTTTTTTGCTAAAGTTCCTTTAGCATTTGTTGTAAAGCTGGTTTGGTGGTGCTGAATTCTCTTAGTTTTGCTTGTCTGTAAAGGTTTTAATTTCTCCATCAAATATGAATGAGATCCTTGCTGGGTAGAGTAATCTTGGTTGTAGGATTTTCTCCTTCTTCACTTTAAATATGTCCTGCCACTCCCTTCTGGCTTGCAGAGTTTCTGCTGAAAGATCAGCTGTTAAGCTTATGGGGATTCCCTTATGTGTTACTTGTTGTTTTTCACTTGTTGCTTTTAATATTTGTTCTTTGTATTTAATTTTTGATAGTTTGATTAATATGTTTCTTGGCGTGTTTCTCTTTGGATATTTCCTGTATGGGACTCTCTGTGCTTCCTGGACTTGAATAACTATTTCCTTTCCCATATTTTGGACGTTTTCAACTATAATCTCTTCAAATATTTTCTCAGTCCCTTTCTTTTTCTCTTCTTCTTCTGGCACCCCTATAATTCGAGTGTTGGTGTGTTTAATTTTGTTCCAGAGGTCTCTGAGTTTGTCCTCAATTCTTTTCATTCATTTTTCTTTATTCTGCTCTGTAGTAGTTATTTCCACTATTTAACCTTTCAGGTCACTTATCCATTATTCTGCCTCAGTTATTCTGTTATTGATTCCTTCTGGAGAATTTTTAATTTCATTTATTCTGTTGTTCATCATTGTTTCTTTGCTTTTTAGTTCTTCTAGGTTCTTGTTAAAATTTTCTTGTATTTTCTCCATTCTACTTCCAAGATTTTGGATCATCTTTGCTATCATTATTCTAAATTCCTGTTCAGGTAGACCACCTATTTCCTCTTCATTTTGTTTGGTCTGGTGGGTTTTACCTTGCTCCTTCATCTGCTCTGTGTACCTGTGTCTTCTCATTTTGCTTAACTTACTGTGTTTGGGGTCTCCTTTTCACAAACTGCATGTTCATACTTCCCGTTGTTTTTTGTATCTCCCCCCAGTGGTTAAAGTTGGTTCAGTGGGCTGTGTAGGCTTCCTGGTGGAGGGACTAGTGCCTGTCTTCTGGAGGATGAGGCTTGATCTTGTCTTTTTGGTGGGCAGGACCATCTAGTGGTGTGTTTTGGGGTGTCTGTGACCTTATTATGATTTTAGGCAGCCTCTCTACTAAAGTGTAGGGTTGTGTTCCTTTCTTGCTCATTGTTTGGCATAGTGTGTCCAGCACTGTAGCTTGCTGTGGAGGTGGGCACTCAGTCAGGGCTTTCTGAGAGCCAGAGAGGAAGGGCATTTGGGCATTCGGGAATGGAATTTGCCTTGTTAGGCAAAAGGCAAAATTAAAAAACTCAACACACATGCCCACGGTACGAATGGGGGCCCAGAGGTACCACCTCTGAGTTGAAACCATCTCTGGCAGTTGGAGAGGGGAGGTTTAGATAGTGACCAGTGCTTGCACACAGTCTTCTTGGTGGGTGCAGTAGCCACCTTAGCATTTTATGCCCGTCTGTGTTGTCTGTGCTGGTAGCCGCAGCTACCAACTCTCTCTGGAGCTCATTTAGGTGGTGCTCTGAATCGCCTCTACTAGCACTCCCTGAAACAATGGTCTCTTACCTCTTAGGTAGTTGCAGACATTTTCCTGGACTCCCTCCCAGCTAGCTGTGGCACACTAGCCCCCTTCAGGCTGTATTCATATAGCCAACCCCAGTCCTCTCCCTGGGATCTGACCTCCGAAGCCTGAGCCTCAGCTCCTAGCCCCCATCCGTCCCGGCGGGGGAGCAGAGAAGCCTCTCAGGCTGGTGAGTGCTGGTCGGCATCGATCCTCTGTGCAGGAATCTCTCCGCTTTGCCCTCTGCACTGTTGTTGCTGTGCTCTCCTTCCTGGCTCTGAAGCTTCCCCCTCCCCCCCCCCGCGTCTCTACCAGTGAAGGGGCTTCCTAGTGTGTGGAAACTGTTCCTCCTTCATGGCTCCCTCCCAGAGGTGCAGGTACTGTCCCTATTCTTTTGTCTCTGTGTTTTCTTTTTCCCTACCCAGGTACGTGGGGAGTTTTTTCCCTTATGGGAAGTCTGAGGTCTTCTGCCAGCATTCAGTAGGTGTGCTGTAGGTGTTGTTCTACGTATAGATGTATTCCTGATGTATTTGTGGGGAGCAAGGTGATCTCCATGTCTTACTCCTCCACCATCTTGAAGGTCTCCTTGGAAAATTCTTAGTATTATTTTTTTCAAGTATTTCTTCTCCATCGTTTATTTCAATTCCATACATGTTAGATCATTTGATATTTTCCCTCATCTCTCTGATGCTCTTTTCTATCTTTTTTTCACTCGTTTTTTCCTCTTTGCATTTAAGTTTGTGTAATTTCTATTAATCTATTTTAAGATCACTGATTCTTTTCTTGATCATGCTGAGTCTACTGGTAAGCTCATTGAAGGTATACTCCATATTTGGTACAGTATTTTTGCTTTTATTTTTAGATCACGATTTTGGTTTTTTTCTTATGGTTTCTATCTCTGATGACATTACTTGTCTGATTTTGTATTTTGCCCTCTATTTTTTTCCAACAGAAGCTTTACCATGTTAACCATAATTATTTACAATATTTTTTGTCTGCTAATTTCAATATCTTTGGATATATGAGTCTGGTTCTGATGCCTGCTTTCAGACTATGTTTATTCAGCTTCTGTGTATGCCATATATATATATATATATATAGTTAAAAGTCTGGCATATTGTAGAGGGTAGCAGTTACTGACATCAATAATATTTATTCTTGGAGATAATCATTCCTTTCCTCCCACCCCATTTCTTTAATGTGGTGATTTGTGCTAATCTACATAGTAATTAGACTGGGTTTGAAGTTTTCTCACCATTTGGTTTTGGATCTGCCCGCACGCCCTGAAGTCTTCTATTCACTCTACTCCCCAGAGAAAGTCTGCCTCTTGCAACAATCCTTACTGTATTCCAATGTTATATCTACTCAGTGCTTGCTAGTGTGTAGTAGGGGCTTCTGGGGGCATTCTATGATGTTTTAATTAAGCCTTAGTCTTAGGCACTGTGAACCTGCACCTTGGGGGTATGGACTTTACCTCCTTCAGATGTAATACTGTGTCTTGCATCTATTCTTCCTAATTTCTCAAGGATGGGGTTTTATTTCACTATTTCCCTCCCCCAGCTTCAGTGAGTTTTAACCAATGCCTTCAGAGTTAATTTTCGTTGATTCTCCTTATGCAGATCAAGTGTTTTTTTTCAAGGGGAACCAGTGAATTTGGGGCTGGGCACAGTGTCAGCAGTAAATCCTACTACTCTCCCCTAGCCAGTACCATGGAGAAAGTTTTCTTGGGATTCTCCCATGTGTTCCTTGTGAGCACCTGGTGGAAAAGGCTGGGACAGTGCACGAACATCTCCATGTCTGTGGCCCATAATAGCATCACACTCTCTCACTAATCCATATTCAACCTTTAGCTATTTATTAAAATTTACTAGTTGACTCTTCCTACCACTTTATATGGCATTCAGTGGCAATGTGCCACATAAGTAAATGCTTAAGTCCTGCTTTTAATTACTGATGTCTGTCTCTCTCCATATTTTAGGTTAATTATTTGTCCTTGTGGCCTTAGTTCTCTGGTAAATTTTAAAAAACTGTACCCAGCAGGTTTTCTTGTTGTCAGGGTAGGAGAGGTGCTCATTCTAGCTATCTATTTATGAGCTGAAACTGCTGGCCACTCACATTTGATTTGATTTTCACTGTAAAATTTGACTTTTCTCCATTCAGTCTACCAGGTTTTATTCCCTTGCCCACATGGTGGCTAGCTGGTCCCTCAATTCAGACCCTTGGTTGAACATGCCTCAGCTATTCCCAAAGCAGAGTAAAGACAGTCAGATTTTCTGAAGATCTATTTTCTTTTAGGCATCTATTCTTTCTATGGTATTTCCATTGTTCACCTTGCCTTCTGGGTTAAAAATTTATAGTTCCATAAATCTTGTGTACATAAATTTTTCTTTCTTCTAAGAATCAATGCAAAGCAGAGCATAGAAATCATATATTGAATTGACATAGCTCTCACTTCTAAGAAGGCCACATTCTAATCAATAATATAATGTATACATACACCTGAGACAGATACTCAGCATAAAGGCACAAATGAGAGAAACAAGCAATGTTACAGGAACACAGTTTTGTAAGTGTGTAACAAAATATGTGCTCTAAAAATATATATGCTCATTTATATTTTAAATAAATGTACAAATATATCATGACCATATAATGTTAATGTCAAATATAGTAATATAGAATGTCATGTATTTATTTAAAACTTTATTTATTTACATTTTTGCATATGTGATCATATAGCTGTGATTTTTTTTCTATTTGTTCCATGTAGAATGCTAGTGAGGATATCCAAGACTCCTTACACAGGCAAATCTGCACCAAAAACAAATAGAACACTCTGTGCTTAGAGCAAAGGTATTCTGAAACATAGCTATGGTTATGTAAGAGAACTCTGGGGCAGAAGAGAAATGCAAAGGGCAGTGCATTTTGAAAGACTAGTTTGAAAGTGTACCCAGAATTCCTGTGAGGTTGTAAGTGAGATAGGAGAAAGGAGAGAGGGCAGTGCATTGGTTATTTTTAATGCCTAAGCACAAACTTTTGATTTTGCAAAGAAATCCTCCAAAAGAGGGGAGGAGTTATCTGGCAGTTTTGGACATAATGGAAAGATTATTCTTGGAGATACATGCTAGAGCCAGGCTGGAGATATTGTTGGCAGTAAGAATGATGCAACAGTAGCTGTTGAAGAGATGCAGAAAGGCATATATTTCCATCAGAATGTAGTAGCACCAAGTCCTGCATACCTTGCACATGACATGACTATCAAGCATTCTCAGAATAGGTTTTCCAGGAATACGTATTACCTTCATAGTAATGGTTATACCTGGAATAAAGAGGGAGAAATGGATTCAAGGAAGGGCTAAAAACAGATTCAACTATGTATAAGCATGTTGATAAAAAGATACAAAATAAACGTCTCCAATTTGTTATCATATGTTAGATCTCCTTATTGGGTACATTATTATATTACCTTGTAAAATTCTCTGTATGTTTGGATTTTTTTAATAATAAAAATATGAACAACCCAGATTTATTTCCAGTTTCTGATTCTGCTTGTGTAAGGGGAACAGGTTTTCTGGTGAGCTGTGAATTGAAGAAAACACATGCTCACACAAACACAAGTGCAAACAAGAGAATTATTAGATTAAATAACCATTCTAGTTAGTCAAAAATACAAAATTGTATTAGCAATGATGTAGACAAACTGGGCAGGAACAGATGTAGTACTAATTCAGCATGCTTTTCCTTGGTCTTCAGAATCCCTGTTGGGGTCTCAAAGTTGTCTGTGCCACTCTGGCAAGGATGAGTATTACTTGAAGTGTAAAGTTCAATTTTCACATTATCATTGCCCTTTCTATACATGACCTTACATCATGCTCCTAGAAATACTTCCAGTAGCACTGCATGTGTTTCTTTTTAAGAGATGTTCTGTAATGTTGAGCAGTCCTATTTCTAGAACCAAGCTCTGAGTCTGCAAGTTTACATATTTATTCAGGGGAGATAACTGTGTCAGTAACTGTCATCCCAGAATAATTCTACCTCTAGATTTCTAGCAGTTTGGAAAACCCCTTCCACAACCTCTTAAACTGTAGGTTAACAGAAAAAGTGGTAGAATTTCCCTCAAGAATATTAAATGAGAAATTGGGTAAATGATGGTGCCATTTAAGATGAAAAAGAAAATTAGTGGAAGAGTAGGTTTAGGAAAGGGAGAACTTAAGAATTGTGTTTTGATCATATGTTTGAAAAGCCTACTTGACGTCCAAGGAGAGATTCCAAGTACACAGTTAGATATATTCAGTGGTTGTGTGGAACCAAATACTACTGGTTCAAGACAGCCAATGTCACAATGGTGGTTTAACATTTGTCACGTATTAGCAGAATTCGCACCATAAAAATCACTAAATGCTACAAATCAGTTTTGTTTTTTTTCTACAGAGCAGTTAGGAGTACAAGGTACAGAGAGCTGCAGTGAAATACAACAGGGATGTCAGAGTGAAGATTGAGATATAACAGTCATCTGTTTACAGATAGTATTTAAATTGGATGAGGTTAACTTGGGAAGAAGCACAGAGAAGAAATAAAGTTCAGAAACCAGCATCTGGGTCCCTCCAAGGTTCAGAAGTTGAAAAGGTGAGAAGTGACAGTCATTTAAATAAGGAGAGAACCAGGAGAACATGCTAAGTGAAGAGATTATTTCAATAAAAAGGGACCAAACAATTGTGTTCAATCCTGATGAGGAGCTGAGTAAAATAGTGGTTGAACATTAACTGTTCATTTTGGCAATGTGGAGTCACTGGTGACATTGATTACCATTGTCACATTGGTGGAAAGGGTGGAGGTCTCATTGGGATATGTTTAGAAGAGAATGATGGCTTTCATTTTCCTCAATTCACTTAATTACTTCCAATGTTTCTCCTATATCACTGGCTTTTCTAGGCTCTTTAAATAATTAATTAATTTTCTATTTATTTTTCTTATTTTATTCATTTTCTTTTGCACTTTCTTTCAGTCACTTTCACTTGATAATGTGGGGAAGATGATATTAGAAAAGCATGGCACATTTAAGCAATATAAGCCCTTGATATGGTCCTATGGGAAGAGTATCTGGGATAAGGCTTCAGCACATTCTGCTTCCTCTGGCCTAGATTTGCAAACAATGTACATGTGTGCAGGCATGAAAAATTTGTTAGAGTGGGTATTCAATTTGGATGATTTTAATAAAATATTTTTGCAAATTGCTACAGAAACTATTTGGATAGTAAAGGCTCAGATAGTGAGGGAGACATGCAAAACAAATGAAAATAATAATAAATAATGTTTCATACTTGAAAAAAATGTTTATGTGGAGTGAAGGTAAAACAATGTAGTGGCAATATAGTCTAGATTTTATAAATCTGAAGTTTGGTTTCACAACTAGATGCCTGGGACTACATGTGTAACCTCAGCTAGCAGGTAAACCACTCTAAGCCTTAATTTTCTCTATTGTAAAATGGAGTTGTAATAATGATATCTCAGGATTGTCATGTGGATTAGATGGGATGGTATACAGAAAAGACTTATATAATATGCAGCAGCTAATAAGTGTCCTATAAATAGTAGCTAAAATAAAAAGGAAGAGAGCATTAAGAGGGATGATTTTTTGACATAATAGTGACTAATCAGAAGATGTATTTGTGTTAACTCTTGAGAGGTTATTGGCTGGTGAAAGGAGATTACATTGAAGATATTATAACCCCTATTACTGCTCATGCTTAGATGCATGCTGAGAAATGCTAGAGTCCCCAGCTCTCTTTTTCTTTAATTTTATGTTCTCTTACCTAGTAGACATTGAAATGGTTAAGACTGCCTGAACAAGATGGGAGAAAGAGGCAGAGAAAAAGTGCCTTAAATGTTTGGGCCAAGTACTTTGGGTAAAGATAGTGTTTATTTAATATACAAATAGATTATAAACTGACAAGGCCAAGGAGCTCTCCAACACCAAGGTATTCAGCATCATTATCTTGAGCTCATGAACCACCATCTCATCTAAAATATACTGGGTTTATTTAGTCCAATTCCTTTGTTCTACAATGGAGGTCCCTGAGACCTAGAGGGAAAGTGACTCAGCTAGACTCCTAAGCCAGCTGCTTCTGTATAAACCAGATAATCTATCTGACATACTTTGTGTAGTTCAATATAAAGAATGGAGTTACTTGAATCTCTCATTCTTAAGGACATTTATTTCTTTTAATATATAGAAGCTCAAAGGCATTATAGAGATTATCTAGATCCAAGACCTTACTTTTCAGAGGAAGAAATGAATGCATAGAGAGGAGAAATGGATTGTCCCAAGGTCAGCTAATGGTACAGCTGAGATTGGAATCTATGTCTCCTGATTTTCAAACCATTTCTCTATCCACTAAAACAGAATAGCTGGAGGATGCTAAGACTCCAAAGGACACGTAACTGGATTATGAGATGCTGTCAAATATTAAGAATGAATAGTTGCAAGTTCTTCATTTAACAACAGCCAAGGCATCTTGCTTTTCGGCTGAGAATTATCAAGCTAGAGACTGGTTTTGTCAACTTTTCTTCTAAGACACAAACTCCGTGGGCATGCAATCTTTTCTTTCTCCTCAATGAGTTGACCTAACACATAGAGCTTCCATTAGGTTTCCAGCAAGTATTTTCTGTTAATTTGATAAAGAGTAGTGTCTATTTTATCCTGAAATATCTTTATCTTCTAGGATAGTTTGCTTATTCTTACCAATGCTGAAGGATACAATTGGTTATGTGCATGGGATTCACTGAGACTTAGGTTATTAAGTGTTTATTTCTTCTGGTAAGAAAAAATTTTCCCCTCTCTTTTTTTTTTTTTTTTTTTGCGGTACGCGGGCCTCTCACTGTTGTGGCCTCTCCTGTTGCGGAGCACAGGCTCCAGACTCGCAGGCTCAGTGGCCATGGCTCACGGGCCCAGCCGCTCCGCGGCATGTGGGATCTTCCCGGATCGGGGCACGAACCCATGTGCCCTGCATCGGCAGGCGGACTCTCAACCACTGCGCCACTGGGGAAGCCCTCCCCTCTTTTCAATGTGTGTGTTTGCCATTATCTAAGAAGCTTTGGAAGTTAAGTTTTCTAGGAATATGAGAGAAGACAAATAACACTGTGTATGTTTAGTCCTCAGTTCTTGGGCTCATGGCTCATTCTCTACATTTTCCCCAAATTTTGGTCAGCTTTGGGCAAAAAATACTGTACAATTTTGGAGTAATAAGTTTATCTTGTGTTAAATGTTATATGTGACACTACTTATTCTTTCTCTTAAAAGTGTTATGGATTTTATTACTTTTTGGATGTGTCTATTGTTTTGTGAATTGGTTATAAATTCACGTGGTATATCTATATCTATTTATAAAAATATACAGTAAAATGTTTCCTCCCTACATTCCATTCTCCATCCACTCAGTATCTACTCTCCCATTCTTCAATAGATAGTCAATATTATTATTGTCTTGTGTATTTCCAGCTATTTGCTACAAAAGTAAGCAAAAGATTATATTTCCTAGAATCCCCAACTTTTTCAAATGTCAACATCTTTACACCCTTTACCTACACATTGATCTTTTCATTTTACAATATATCTTGGCTATCTTTCCATGCTGCTTGACAAAGAAATCCATAATTAGTTAAGTTAGTGCTCCATTTTACACTACTATCCTATTCATGGACATTTGGATTATTGCTAATCTTTTGTTATTAGATATGATGTTTCAACAAATACTGTTGTAATATGTCCTTTTAATGTATATAAGTAGAATATAAGTTCCTAGAAGTGTAACTGATAAATTAAAGAAAAAAAAAAACATTTGTAACATTGACAGCTATAGACAAATCATTCTCCATGTGCCTTGCACCAGCAATTTATTTACATATATATTTCTTCACAACTTTGTCAACAGAATGAGTTATCAAAATGTAGATTTTCTTAACAATTTGATGAACCAAAATTGTGTCTCAGGCTTTTGCTTCCAGAAAATACAAAACAGTTTACAATATGTCAATGTTCTCATTTAAAAAATAGAAAAAATTACAAAAATATATTTTTAAGGTAGTAGAAAGCTGTAAAAGTAATAAATTCAAGATGAAATACAATTCTGTAGAATAAAGAGTGTTTATGTCCACACAAATTCTGCACAAGTTTGTTTGTAGAAGCTTTTCTCATAATTTCCAAAACTTAGAAATAAATAAGATGTCCTTCACTAGGTGAATGAATCAATAAGCTGTGGTCCATGCAGACAATGGAATATTATTCAGTACTAAAAATAAATGAGCTATTAAGCTATGAAAAGACACAGAGGAAACATAAATGCTACATACTGTGTAATTCTAACAATATGACATTCTGGAAAAGGGAAAACTGGTAAAATGATCAGTGGTTGTCAGGTGTTGGGTGTAGGGGGAAGGAATGAATAGGTGAAGCACAGAGAATTCTTAGGGCAGTGAAAATATTCTGTATGACACCGTAATGATGGATACTTGTCATTTTTCAAACACATATAATATACAACACAAGGGTGAATGGTAATGAACTTTGAGTGATTATGATGTGTCAATAGGTTCATCAATTATAACACAGGTACCAATTTGGTGGGAGATGTTGATAATTTGGGAGGCTATGTATGTGTAGGGGAGGACATATATGGGAAATCTCTCTACTTCCCACTCAATTTTGCTGTGAACCTAAAACTGATCTAAAAAATAAAGTATTAATTTGAAAATGGGTAGAAAAACTAGAATATATTTAAAAACTGAAATTATAATATTTAAGAAAATAGAAGCAAACGTAGACAAATAGATAACAAGATAGTGAATTTCAACAGGTGATTAAATCTTTATAAAACTCAAATAGATACCCTAGAACTGACCAAATACATATATAGCTTGCATTAAGAAATCACTGGATGATTTTGCAGCAGACAGGACACCAAGGAAGTTAGAACTGAGGACCTCAAAAACAACCAATAGGGGATGTACCCAGACTGAAGCACAAAAAGAAAAAGAAATGGAAAACAAAACAGAGTGCAAGAGACACATAGGACACAACCAGAATATTTTACATGTGTATAAAGGGAGTCCTAAATGGAGAGAAGAGAATGGGTTAGAACCAGTATTTAAAAGGACAATGACCTAGAATTTATATTAAAATACTTATTAATATATTAACACACAGTTTCCAGTAGCTCAGCAAACCCTAAACAGGATAAAGAAAATGAGTTCTGGGTACATTATAGTCAAACTTCTGAAAACCACAGATGAAGATAAAATTAAAAGAGAGAGAGAGGATCTGCATTTTGTCATCAAAGGAGCAAACATAACACACTGAGGAATGAAATTGCTAGGTCATAATGTTGGTATGTGTTTAACTCTCCTAAAAATTGAGGGGCTTCCCTGGTGGCGCAGTGGTTGAGAGTCCGCCTGCCGATGCAGGGGACATGGGTTTGTGCCCCGGTCCGGGGAGATCCCACATGCCGTGGAGCAGCTGGGCCCGTGAGACATGGCCGCTGAGCCTGCACGTCCAGAGCCTGTGCTCTGCAACCGGAGAGGCCACAACAGTGAGAGGCCCACGTACTGCAAAAAAAAAAAAAAAAAAAAAAAATTGAGGAAAAGTGCCTTAGTTTTCTATTACATAGGTGTAGCATAATTGGTACCTTACTAATAGACATTTCTATTATTTCTATTTTACTTTAAAACATAATACAAAAATTACCTTGTAATATCATCTTGAAACTGTGCATACATAAATTGCATACATTCTAGAAGTATAATTACATTTGTAATTGGATAGACATTTAAAAAGTGAACTTACCAATGTGTCCTCCAAACTATACTATCAAGACATATTGAACAAGCTAGAATATTGTGAAACTTAAAACACTGGTTTTAGGATGGGATACTAGTTTTCTGGCATTATCCAACATTAGATTTCTTAGCCTTTCCTAATATCTCAAAATATGTTTGGAAATCTCACAGCACGCTTTATCTGAATCAACAGAAACTCTCTCTAATTCTTACTTCAGTTTTAAATTTCTAAAAACAGAGATTATAAATGTGTATTTTAGCATCAATTTATACAGTGTTTACCTTAAATACAATTTTCCCCTTGGCCTATGAGTTCTTTAAAAAGGAAGCTATTCTTCGGAATTTCCATAGCACTGTCCATCTATATTTTATTAATACAATTCTCAAAATACTCTATCTTAAATCTATAAATATTTGGCTCTATGGTAATAGGTAACATAACTGAGCATCAACTATGTGTCAGATGTATGCTAGATATTACATTTTTACATATAATTCTATGTACATATGGTATATACATTTTTAAACATATACTTCTAACCCAGTGCAAAAATAGTTGTTATTTTCATATATTACATATGTGGAAAAGGAGGTTCATTCAGAAAAAAAAAACTATTGTGTAAACACCATATGATTTTTGAATAGTTGAAGTAGAGTTCAAGCTCAGATATTCCAAAAAGAGGTGATAAGCAGAATACATCACTGCTGATTCAAAAATCAAAGTCATGGAGTTTGAGAAGTATAGTAATTTCCAAAGAGTTATATAAATAATTCACTATAAACTTTTTGTGGTGTATATAACCATCAAAAAATCCACTAATTAAATATTCTCTGTCTATTACATCAAAGATGGAAGGCCAAAGTCAGTGCAAATACACAGCAGGTGGGCTTTAAAATGGCCCTTTGTTTGAACTTGCACCCATCCTTCTTCTATGACAAAGATGGCATTAACTCAAGTTTGATAAATGTGGATAATTCTGAGAAAAGTGTACATATTCTCTCCTTTCTTGCTAAGGTGACTGTGGAAGCACGTTTTCTAGATGGATAGATATAATATGGCAGAACCTCTGTAAACTTGGGTCCTTGAGGAACTGTGGTTCAGAGCCCCTGCCTATCTTCATTAAACACGCAGCATGAATGAGAAATAAAGCTTTGTGTCTTAATTCCCTGAGATTTTGAGTTAGTTACCATAGTTTAGCACAGCCTATCCTGATCAATGTTCGACAATATAAGATTTTTGTGAGAATTAAATGTTTATGCAATGGCTGTCGCATACCCCATGATCACCAAATGCTAGATATTATTATCAGAAATTCACACTTCCTTAGGTTCCTTTGTATGTTTTACTAAAACCTTTAGAGGATAACATTGAAAATTTAATTAGGACCAGAAATATAGTGACAAAATGTGCAAGGTCTCCTTTTAACACAGTGTCCTTACAAAAATGTAGATAAAATGAAAAAATAAATAATAATTTCATACCATTGAAACCCCTTCCCCCCCAAAAATAATCCCTGCATCCTGAAATTTAACCAAAATTGATAAAAGTATTGAAGAATTCCTTAAGACAAAAGATTTATTTTCTGTGAAAATACATTTATTTGTTCATTAATTAATTAATTTATATATTAACTGTTTATGTTTCAGTAACTTAGAAAATATATTTTGAGTTACAGTTGGCTATTTCTACCTGGTCCTGATCATGTGGGACATCAGATGATGGAAGATAGAGTGAGGCTCTCACACAAGTTTAAATGGGCTAGAAAGAGAGGACTGAGTGTCTTGATGGTCACCTCTGAGAAAGTAAGAAAAACATGGCAGAAAGTGTGGGTGACTATGACCTATGAGGCCAACACTAAAACACACTCAAGAGATACTTAGGAGGAAGGAGCCTATGCAGGAAATGTCTGTGAGTATGGAAAACCATAGTGACTCTAGCCAAAGGACAGGGAAAGCTGAGAAGTCAGAGAAAGATCTGGAGGTTGAGGGGTCAAATAAGGTGTAGAAGGGGCATCTGAAGATGATGAAGACCAGCACTGCTGGTACCAATGGAGTCCTTAGCACCTCTGATAGTGTGGCACATTAGGGAATGTGCCAGATCCAACAAAAGTGCTCCTAGCAGAGCCTGAATGTGACATACAACTGGGAATCAGTGACTCATACCATAAGGGTATTGGAGGGATGAAATGAAATTTGCTATTTCAATAAGAAAGTGCTTTATTACATACTCAACGTGTTTTACATTCATTTAGTTAGTTATTTATTTAAAAATATTTTTCACAACCTGCACTGTGTTAGGGACAGTTTTAGGTTTTGGAGATTCTATGATGAAGACAACAAACTAGTCCTCTGCCCTCTGGGAGCTAATATTTACTAGAATATAAACATAAGATATAGGAGTAAACAAATAAGCATATGATGTAATGTCAGGTGGTAATCAGTTCTATGAAAAGGAATAAAACATAGACAACGAAGGAGGAAGGATGAGATGTAGGGAGTATTTTATAAATGGAGGTTGTCCAAGATTTAATGAATGTTAGACAAATATAGTTTGATAAAAGCAGAATGTATTCAAGGTCAGATCTCTCATGACGAAGGACACATTTTGTCATGGAGAGAATCCTGAGGCAGAGAGACAATGAGTGTGAAGAGGGGTGGAATATTCTCAAGTGGCAAAAATGGGAAAAAAGAAGAACGCCTCTGGTCTAATCCCACAGAGGCCATGCACAGAATCAGAGCTTCTCCTGTCCTTCAAACTCTCCAAACACATCGTGAGACATCGCTTTATAACACCTCTTTCATTATTGTCTCTAAATGTTATTTAAAATGTGAATATTATTAAACTAGCTAGTTGACTCGTGGAGAGGAAGACCTATGTCTTATACGTTTTTGGGTTTTTTTAACATCCTTATTAGAGTATAATTGCTTTACAATGGTGTGTCAGTTTTGGTTTTATAAAAAAGGGAATCAGTTATACATATACATATGTCCCCATATCTCTTCCCTCTTGCATCTCCCTCCCTCCCACCCTCCATATCCCACCCTTCTAGGCGGTCACAAAGCACCGAGCTGATCTCCCTGTGCTGTGTGGCTGCTTCCCACTAGCTATCTATTTTATGTTTGGTAGTGTATATATGTTCATGCCACTCTCTCACTTTGTCACAGCTTACCCATCCCCCTCCCCATATCCTCAAGTCCATTCTCTAGTAGGTCTGCATCTTTATTCCTCTCTTGCCCCTAGGTTCTTCTGGCCATTTACATTTTTTTTTTCTTTTTAGATTCCATATATATGTTTTAGCATACGGTATTTGTTTATCTCTTTCTGACTTACTTCGCTCTGTAGGACATTCTCTAGGTCCATCCACCTCACTACAAAAAACTCAGTTTCATTCCTTTTTATGGCTGAGTAATATTCCATTGTGTATATGTGCCACATCTTCTTTATCCATTCATCTGTTCATGGACACTTAGGTTGCTTCCATGTCCTGGCTATTGTAAATAGAGCTGGAATGAACATTTTGGTACATGACTTTTTTTTTTTAAATCTTTATTGGAGTATAATTGCTTTACAATGGTGTGTTAGGTTCTGCTTTATAACAAAGTGAATCAGTTATACATATGCATATGTTCCCATATCTCTTCCCTCTTGTGTCTCCCTCCCTCCAACACTCCCTATCCCACCCTACTAGGTGGTCACAAACCACCGAGCTGACCTCCCTGTGCTATGCAGTTGCTTCCCATTAGCTCTCTATTTTACATTTAGTAGTGTATATATGTCCATGCCACTCTCTCACTTTGTCATAGCTTACCCTTCCCCCTCCCCATATCCTCAAGTCCATTCTCTAGTAGGTCTGTGTCTTTATTCCTGTCTTACACTTGGTTCTTCATGACCTTTTTTTTTTTTTCTCAGATTCCATATATATGTGTTAGCATACAGTATTTGTTTTTCTCTTTCTGACTTACTTCACTCTGTATGACAGACTCTAGGTCCATCCACCTCACTACAAATAACTCAGGGTATATGCCCAACAGTGGGATTGCTGGGGCCTATGGTAGTCCTATTTTTAGTTTTTTAAGGAACCTCAATACTCTTTTCCATAGTGGCAGTATCAATTTACATTCCCACCAACAGTGCAAGGGGATTCCCTTTTCTCCACACCCTCTCCAGCATTTATTGTTTGTAGATTTTTAGATGATGGCCATTCTGACCGGTGTGAGATGATATCTCATTGTAGTTTTGACTTGCATTTCTCTAATGATTAATGATGTTGAGCATTCTTTCATGTGTTTATTGGCAATCTGTATATCTTCTTTGGAGAAATGTCTATTTAGGTCTCCTGCCGAGTTTTGGATTGGGTTGTTTGTTTTTTGGATATTGAGCTGCATTAGTTGCTTGTATGTTGTGGATATTAATCCTTCAGTAGTTGCTTCATTTGCAAATATTTTCTCCCACTCTGAGGTTTGTCTTTTCATCCTGTTTATGGTTACTTTGTTGTGCAAATCTTTTAAGTTTCATTAGGTCCCATTTGTTTATTTTTGTTTTTATTTCCATTTCTCTAGGAGGTGGGTCAAAAAGGATCTTGCTGTGATTTATGTCATAGAGTGTTCTGCCTATGTTTCCTCTAAGAGTTTGATGGTGTATGGCCTTACATTTAGGTCTTTAATCGATTTTGAGTTTATTTTTGTGTATGGTGTTAGGGAGTTTTCTAATTTCATTCTTTTACATGTAGCCATCCAGTTTTCCCAGCACAGCTTATTGAAGAGGCTGTCTTTTCTCCACTGTATATTGTTGTCTCCTTTATCAAAGATAAGGTGACCATATGTGCATGGGTTTATCTCTGGACTTTCTATCCTGTTCCATTGATCTATATTTCTGTTTTTGTGCCAGTACCATACTCTCTTGATTACTGTAACTTTGTGGTATAGTCTGAAGTCAGGGAGCCTTATTAATCTAGCTCTGTTATTCTTTCTGAAGATTCCCTTGGCTATTCGGGGTCTTTTGTGTTTCCATACAAATTGTGGAATTTTTGTTCTAGTTCTGTGAAAAATGCCAGTGGTAGTTTGATAAGGATTGCATTGAATTTGTAGATTGCTTTGGGTAGTAGTGTCATTTTCACAATGTTGATTCTTCCAATCCAAGAACATGGTATATCTCTCCATCTATTTGTATCATCTTTAATTTATTTCATCAGTGTCTTACAATTTTCTGCATACAGGTCTTTTGTCTCCTTAGGTAGGTTTACTCCTAGATATTTATTCTTTTTGTTGCAATGGTAAATGGGAGTGTTTTCTTGATTTCACTTTCAGATTTTTCATCATTAGTGTGTAGGAATGCTAGAGATTTCTGTGAATTAATTTTGTATTCTGCTACCTTACCAAATTCATTGATTATCTCTAGTAGTTTTCTGGTAGCATCTTTAGGATACTCTATGTATAGTATCATGTCATCTGCAAACAGTGACAGCTTTACTTCTTCTTTTCCAATTTGCATTCCTTTTATTTCTTTTTCTTCTCTGATTGCTGTGGCTAAAACTTCCAAATCTATGTTGAATAATAGTGGTGAGAGTGAGCAACCTTGTCTTTTTCCTGACCTTAGTGGAAATGGTTTCAGTTGTTCACCATTGAGGATGATGTTGGTTGTGGGTTTGTCATATATGGCCTTTATTATGTTGAGGAAGGTTATCTCTATGCCTACTTTCTGGAGGCTTTTTTATCAAAAATTGTTGTTGAATTTCGTCAAAAGCTTTCTCTGCATCTATTGAGATGATCATATGGTTTTTCTCCTTCAATTTGTTAATATGGTGTATCACATTGATTGATTTGCATATATTGAAGAATCCTTGCTTTCCTGGGATAAACCATATTTGATCATAATGTATGATCCTTTTAATGTGCTGTTGGATTCTGTTTGCTAGTTTTTTGTTGAGGATTTTTGCATATTTGTTCATCAGTGATATTGGCCTGTAGTTTTCTTTCTTTGTGACATCTTTGTCTGGTTTTGGTATCAGAGTGATGGTGGCCTCGTAGAATGAGCTGGGGAGTGTTCCTGCCTCTGTTATATTTTGGAAGAGTTTGAGAAGATAGGTGTTAGCTCTTCTCTAAATGTTTGATAGAATTCGCCGGTGAAGCCATTGCGTCCTCGGCTTTTGTTTGTTGGAAGATTTTTTTTTTTTTGCAATACATGGGCCTCTCACTGCTGTGGTCTCTTCCATTGCAGAGCACAGGCTCCGGGTGCACAGGCTCAATGGCCATGGCTCACGGTCCCAGCTGCTCCGTGGCATGTGGGATCCTCCCGGACTGGGGAACGAACCCGTGTCCCCTGCACCGGCAGGCGGACTCCCAACCACTGTGCCACCAGGGAAGCCCTGTTTGTTGGAAGATTTTTAATCACAGTTTCAACTTCTTGTGATTGGTCTGTTCATACTTTCTATTTCTTCCTGGTTCATTTTCAGCAGGTTGTGCATTTCTAAGAATTTGTCCATTTCTTCCAGGTTGTCCATTTTATTGGCATATCGTTGCTTTTAGTAATCTCTCATGATCCTTGGTATTTCTGCAGTGTCGGTTGTTACGTCTCCATTTTTCATTTCTAATACTGTTGATTTGAGTCTTCTCCCTTTTTTTCTTGATAAGTCTGGCTAATAGTTTAACAATTTTGTTTATCTTCTCAAATAACTATCTTTTAGTTTTATTGATCTTTGCTATCTTTTCCTTCATTCTTTCCTTGTGCTAACTTTTGTTTGTTTTTTCTTCTTTCTCTAATTGCTTTAGGTGTCAGTTTATGTTGTTTATTTGAGATGTTTCTTGTTTCTTAAGGTAGGCTTTCCTATGTATAAACTCCCCTCTTAGAAATGCTTTTGCGGCATCTGATATGTTTTGGTCATTGTGTTTTCATTGTCATTTGTTTCTAGGTATTTTTTGATTACCCTTTGATTTCTTCAGTGACCTCTTGGTTATTAAGTACTGTGTTGTTTAGCCTCCATGTGTTTGTATTTCTTACAGATTTTTCCTGTAATTGATATCTAGTCTCATACCATTGTGGTCAGAAAAGATACTTGATATGATTTCAATTTTCTTAAATTTACCAAGTCTTGATTTGTGACTCAAGGTATGATGTATCCTGGAGAATGTTCCATGAGCACTTGAGAAGCATGTGTATTCTGTTGTTTTTGGATGGAATGTCCTAAAATATCAATTAAGTCCATCTTGTTTAATGTATCATTTAAAGCTTGTGTTTCCTTATTTATTTTCATTTTTGATGATCTCTCCATTGGTGAAAGTGGGGTGTTAATGTCCCCTACTATGACTGTGTTACTGTCGATTTCCCCTTTTATGGCTGTTAGTATTTGCCTTATGTATTAAGGTGCTTCTATACTGGGAGCATAAATATTTACAGTTGGTATATCTTCTTCTTGGATTGATCCCTTGATCATTATGTAGTGTCCTTCTTTGTCTCTTGTAATAGTCTTTGCTTTAAAGTCTATTTTTTTCTGATATGATAATTGGTACTCCAGCTTTCTTTTGATTTCCATTTGCATGGAATATCTTTTTCCATCCCCTCAGTTTCAGTCTGTATGTGTTCCTAGGTCTGAAGTGGGTCTCTTGTAGACAGCTTATATATGGG
Source organism: Delphinapterus leucas (assembly GCF_059928025.1). Lineage (NCBI taxonomy): Eukaryota > Metazoa > Chordata > Mammalia > Artiodactyla > Monodontidae > Delphinapterus > Delphinapterus leucas. The sequence goes on from NC_143133.1 coordinate 41,698,983, forward strand.
TCTTGTTTTTGTATCATTTCAGCCAGTCTATGTCTTTTGGTTGGAGCATTTAATCCATTTACATTTAAGGTAATTATCGATAGGTATGCTCCTATTACCATTTTCTTAATTGTTTTGGGTTTGTTATTGTAGGTATTTTCCTTCTCTTGTGTTTTTTGCCTAGAGAAGTTCCTTTAGCATTTGTTGTAAAGCTGGTTTGGTGGTGCTGAATTCTCTTAGTTTTGCTTGTCTGTAAAGGTTTTAATTTCTCCATCAAATATGAATGAGATCCTTGCTGGGTAGAGTAATCTTGGTTGTAGGATTTTCTCCTTCTTCACTTTAAATATGTCCTGCCACTCCCTTCTGGCTTGCAGTTTCTGCTGAAAGATCAGCTGTTAAGCTTATGGGGATTCCCTTATGTGTTACTTGTTGTTTTTCACTTGTTGCTTTTAATATTTGTTCTTTGTATTTAATTTTTGATAGTTTGATTAATATGTTTCTTGGCGTGTTTCTCTTTGGATTTTTCCTGTATGGGGCTCTCTGTGCTTCCTGGACCTGAATAACTATTTCTTTTCCCATATTAGGGAAGTTTTCAACTATAATCTCTTCAAATATTTTCTCAGTCCCTTTCTTTCTCTCTTCTTCTGGCACCCCTATAATTCAAATGTTGGTGCATTTAATGTTGTCCCAGAGGTCTCTGAAACTGTCCTCAATTCTTTTCATTCTTTTTTATTTATTCTGCTGTGCAATAGTTATTTCTACTATTTTATATTCCTGGTCACTTATCCATTCTTCTGCCTCAGTTATTCTGCTATTGATCCCTTCTAGGGAATTTTTAATTTCATTTATTGTGTTGATCATCTCTGTTTGTTTTCTCTTTAGTTCTTCTATGTCCTTGTTAAATGTTTCTTGTAATTTCTCCATTCTATTTCCAAGATTTTGGATCATTTTTACTATCATTCTTCTGAATTCTTTTTCAGGTAGACTGCCTATTTCCTCTTCATTTGTTAGGTCTGGTGGGTTTTTGCCTTGCTCCTTCAACTACTGTGTGTTTCTCTGTCTTCTCATTTTGCTTAACTTACTGTGTTTAGGGTCTTCTTTTCTCAGGCTGCAAGTTCATAGTTTCCGTTGATTTTGGTGCCTGTCCCCAGTGGCTAAGGTTGGTTCAGTGTGTTGTGTAGGCTTCCTGGTGGAGCGGACTAGTGCCTGTGTTCTGGTGGATAAGGCTCAATTTTTCTTTCCTTTTGGGAGGTCCGCATCTATTGGTGTGTTTTGGGTGTTTGTGGCATTATTGTGATTTTAGGCAGCCTCTGTGCTAGTGGATGGGGTTGTGTTTCTTTCTTGCTAATTGTTTGTCATAGGGTGTCCTGAACTGTAGCTTGCTGGATATTGAGTGGAGCTGGGTCTTGACGTTGAAATGGAGCTCTCTGGGAGGTTTTCACCATTTGATATTATATCGAGCTGGGAGGTCTCTTGTGGACCAGTGTCCTGAACTTGGCTCTCCCACCTCAGTGACACAGCCCTGAAGCTTGGCTGGAGCACCAAGAGCCTGTCCTCCACATGGCTCAGAATAAAAGGGAGAAAAGAAAGAAAGAAAGAAAAAAAAAAGAAAGAAAGAAAGAAAGAAAATGATAAAATAAAGTAAAATAATAAAGTAAAATAAAATAATTAAAATAAAAAAATAATTATTAAGAAAAGATATTTTTTAAGTAATAATAATAATTTAAAAAACCCAAACAGTCAGACAGAACCATAGGACAAATGGTAAAAACAAAGCCCTACAGATGAAATCACAGAAGCATACACATACACATTCACAAAAAGAGAAAAAGGGGAAAAAATATATTTATTGCTGCTCCCAAAGTCCACCTCCTCAATTTGGGATGAGTCATTGTCTATTCAAGTATTCCACAGATGCAGGGTACATCAAGTTGATTGTGGAGGTTTAATCTTATGCTCCTGAGCCTGCTGGGAGAAATTTCTCTTCTTTGTTCGCACAGCTCCCAGTGTTCAGCTTTGGATTTGGACCTGCCTCTGTGTGTAGGTCACCTGAGAGGGTCTGTTCTTTACTGAGACAAGACGGGGTTAAAGGAGCAGCTGATTCAGAGGCCCTGGCTCTCTCAGGCCGGGAGGATGGAGGGGTGCGGATGCAGAGCAATCCTGTGGCAGCAGAGGCCGGCAGGACATTGCAACATCCTGAGGTGCACCGTGTGTTCTCCCAGGGAAGTTGTCCCTGGATCATGGAACCCTGGCAGTGGCGAGCTGCACAGGCTCCTGGGAGGAGAGGTGTGGTTAGTGACTTGTGCTTGCAAAAAGCTTCTTGGAGGCTGCAGCAGCAGCTTTAGAGTCCCATGCTCATCTCTCATGTCCATGGCTCACAGCTGTGGATTTCTCCCATCTCTGGAGCTCCTTTAAGAGGTGCTCTTAATCCCCTGTCCTCACGCACCAGGAAACAAGAGGCAAGAAAATGTCTCTTGCCTCTTAGGCAGGTCCAGACTTTTTCTGGACTCCATCCCGGCTAGCTGTGGTGCACTAGCCCCTTCAGCTGTGTTCACACAGCCAAACCCAGTCCAGTCCCTGTGATCCGACCTCCAAAGCCTGAGCCTCAGCTCGCAGCCCCCACCCACCCCGGCAGGTGAGCAGACAAGCCTCTTGGGCTGGTGACTGCTGGTCAACACCGATCCTCTGTGTGGGAATCTCTCTGCTTTGCCCTCCGCACCCCTGTTGCTGTGCTCTCCTCTGCGGCCCTGACGCTCCCCCCTCCACCACCCACAGTCTCTGCCCACGAAGGGGCTTCCTCGTGTGTGGAAACCTTTCCTCCTTCACAGCTCCCTCCTACTGGTGCAGGTCCTATCCCTATTCTTTTGTCTCTGTTTTTTTCTTTTTTCTTTTGCCCTACCCAGGTACATGAGGAGTTTCTTGCCTTTTTGGAGGTCTGAGGTCTTCTGCCAGCATTCAGTAGGTTTTTTGTAGGAGTTGTTCCACATGCAGATGTATTTCTGATGTACTTGTGGGCAGGAAGGTGATCTCTGTGTCTTACTCTTCCGCCATCTTGAAGCTCCTCCTGTCTTATACTTCTTTATACTTAAACATCTATGTACAAGGATATTCATGTCTGTGAAAATGCAGAAAATACCAAAGTACAAATATATTTGATTAAATATGTAATGACACACCCATATGAAGAAAGTATGCAATATTTAATATTGTACTTTAACAAAATATTTAATAATGGAAGAAATGCTCAAAAATTAATGTTAAGTGGGAAAAATGAGATCAAATTTTATTAATTTCTGGTTTCTGCTTCCACATGTAAGGAGCTTGGAAGTTTCCACTCCATTTTAACAAGTAAATAGATGAAGCCTGAAAAATCAGCTCTTTTTTTTGGATCCACAAGAGAGGTGAAGACATAGGGCAAGCCATGCCTCTAAGATTAGATAGACAGACTGGTGAATACAGACAGTCTTGGATTCCCAGAGCAGAGACTCACAAGTGGAAGCTGACATGGGAAACAGGGTAGGAAAACCTGAACTGTAATTGAAAAATAGCTGAAGACTCAGTGTGCACATGGCTGAGAGTAAAAACTCAGGGGGACCCAGACATGGGGTGGTCCCACAGTTTTGTGAGTTTTACCTCCAGGAACTCTACCAGGTTCTCATAATAAGTATCAGAGAAAAATTCTTTCATGCTTCTGGATAAAGGAATCATTTTGAAACGTACCAAAGCACTCTGTTCTTCTTAAGAAAAGCTGCCCTCAGGAGAAACTAGTCAATCAGAGCCTAATCTGCTGGGGTGTTATAAGAGCCTAACTGAACAGAGGGAATGGAAATACTCAACTCTGCTCTAGCCATCCTGTCCCACATAAGTTGGGAGAAAAAACTGAGAAACACTTGTGAAGTTCACTATCCAGAGGCAAAGTTTCACTGAAAGATTGAAACCTAATCGTAAGACTATAGAACGCTTCTCCAACTCCTACCTTATCATCACATTAGTAAAGGCCTATTTTACAGCAGTTTGAAATGCAAAACAAAACAAAACCCCAAAACCAAAAATATGAAGAGATAGAGCAAGCATTAGTACCAGACATGGCAGGGATGTTGAAATGATCAGATGGGAAATTTAAAACGACTCTGATTAATATGTAAAGGATTCTAACAGATAAAGTAGACAGCATGCAAGAACAGGTGGGCAATATAAGCAAAGGGATGAAAATCCTAAGAAAGAATCAAACAGGAATACTAGAAATCAAAAACACTATAACAGAAATGAAGAATGGCTTTGATGGGCTTATTAGTCAATGGGAGATGGCTGAGGAAAGAATCTCTGACCTTGAGGATGTATCAGTGGAAACCTCTAAAGCTGAAAAGCCAAGAGAATAAAGACTGAAAAAAACAGAGCAGATCCTCCACGTACTGAGGGAAAATTGTGAAAGGTGTAGCATACTTGTAATGGGATATGACAAGAATTAGAGAAAGGAACAGAAGAAATATTTGAAACAATTATGACTAAGAAAGAAGGTTCTCCAAATTAATGGCAAACACCAAACCACAGATCCAGGAAGTTCAGAGAATACCATACAAGGTAAATGCTTAGGAAAAAAAAAAAAGTACATCACCTTCAAATTACAGAAAATCAAAGATAAAGAAAAAATCCTGAAAGAGGATAGAAGGAAAATCACCATATCTATAGAGGAAAAAAGATAGGAGTTACATCCGACTTCTCAGAAACCATTCAAGCAAGAAGAGAATGGATTGAAATATTAATGTTGAGAGAAAACAAAAACAAAAATACTCCTATCTAGAATTCTATGACTTGTGAAATTATCCTTCAAAAGTGAAGGAGAAAAATGGCTTTCTTAGACAAACAAAAATTGAGGAATTTGTTGTCTGTAGATTGTCTTGCAAGAAATGTTAAAAGAAGTTCTTTAGAGAGAAGGAAAATGATATGTCAGAAAATTGGATCTATACAAGAAAAGGAAGAACATCAAAGAAGGAGTAAGTGAAGGTAAAATAAAAACTGTTATTTCTCTTATTCTTCATTTATCTGACAGATAACAGTTTGTTAAAATAATAACAACACTGTAGTTGATTATGTATGCTTATGTATGTATATATGTATGTATGTATACACACATATGTATACACATGCATGCAGATGTACATATGCATGTGCATACATGTGCTTATAAATATATGTACATGTGTGTATGCTTATCCAGTATATAAGTAAAATGAATGACAACAATGACACAAGGGACAGGGAGGAAGAATTTATATTATTTTGTTATTATAAGCTATAATAGTGAGTATTAGTATCACCATTATTATAAGATATAATAGTGAGTATTAGTATTAGATATAGTTAGTGAGTGTTAGTGTATAAGTGAGTAAATACTACACATGAAGTAGCATAGTGTTGTTTGAAAGTGGACTTGCATTAATTGTACATGATAAAACAAAAATTAATATTCTAAGGCAAGTCAGGGAAATTTAAACATAAAAAGTTCTCCCTTCTCTTTGGCCCCCTGTGTCCCTTTTACTATGCATGGTGTATGTGCATTATGCATTGATCAAAACTCCCCACTGGCAGAAATACTTGCTCAACCATAAAGAGCAACACTTTTCTAGCATCAACGAGATAACTCCTTAAGAGATAACTTCCTTCTTAATCTTGTAAGGGGCCATGATGACCCATGACCCACTACTCGATTTGTATGTGTAGATACGGATTGTGTAAACTGTCAACAGTATGTCGTTTAATATACAGCCCTCTGTCTCAACAACTTATATAACTGTGCTTTGACCTGTAATTGGGGGAATAGTTCTCAGAGCTTTCTGAGAGGTTGTTTCTGGGTTATAATCCTCAATTTGGTTTGAATAAAAATTTCTATTTCTTTCTTAGATCAACTGATTACATTTTCATTGACATACATGTATATTGCAAGCTCTAGGGCAACCACTTAAAAAGTATAACTGATAAGCACTAGAAGAGAGAAAATGGAATTAAAATGGTCATTTAAAACCACAAAAAGCAGGAAAAGAATGAAAGACAAAAATAAGAACAAGGTCAATGAAAAGAAAATAGCAACAAGTATGACAGATATTAATCCAACCATATAAATAATCACTTCAAACATCAATGGTCTAAATGCACCAATTAAAAGACAGAGATTGTCAGAGTGGATCAAACAATAGAACCCAACAATATGTTGTCTATAAGAAACCCACTATAAAGACACACAGAGATCAAAAGTAAATGGATGGAGACAGATTTTTATGTATGGCATGATTTTAACTTTCTCAAGAGTTTCCTGTGAGTCAGTGTCTTTATGGCCTATGGAAAAATATGAACCAACATAAAAATAGCTGTCATTGTCATGTGGTGAATTTATCTATAAAAGTTTTATTGCTGATTTATTTTTATATTTTAAAAAATTATTTAATTATTCAATTATTATTGGATACATTATTTACAGTGCCTTTATAATCATACATTGTAAAATTATATTAAAAATTCTAACACCCAGTTGATAAATGGATAAAGTATATAAATAAAAAGTTTGTAGCAGAAGAGACACAAATGTCCAATAGACATAGGAAAAAAAAATCTTCAATATTACCAGAAATCAAATAGATGTGACTTTAATAATGAGAAAATGTCATATTTTTAGTCAAAGTGAGAGTTTGAAGAAAGCTAACAGTCACACTGAAGGTGTGTATTGAGACAGTCCTCATTCATGACTGGTGAGAATGTAAAATTGTGTAATATTAAAAAAAATATATTTTGGCAGTACGTATCAGTATCTCTACTAATGGTTATTTTTTTGAGTCTGTAAGGACTCTTGGATTCCATCGTGGATTAGTTTGGAATTCAGACAAAGATGTACCTAAGTTATATTCACCAGAATATTTTTTATAATGATAAATGATGGTAACAAACCTATGCATTTCACAATAGAGGAATGATTCAACAAATGATATTGTATAGATATGACAAATATTATTCATGCTTTTTTCAAAAGAGAATAAAGACAGAATAATCTTTAAAAGACGGAAATAAGACAGCATTTATATTATTGCAGTTTTGTATATTTAGTTATACTTAAACACATCAACATTCAGAATGTAGTTCTCTCTGCATTGTAGAATTATTGGAAACATTACTACTCGTTCACAAAGTTTTTTGTGTGTTTGTTTTTGGATTTCTGAAATATGTAAAATAATGTTGTGAAATTCAGATCAAAGATGTTAAGTGACGTGCACTTAAAGCCCAGGGGTTTTTATGCCAAAGTCCAAGCTTTCTCTCACATCATGCTGTGCCCACTATACAATGTTCTTTCCCAAGGCTGGATGCTACCTACATGAAACCATGTCATTTGCAGGGACCTTTTGACTCAACATAAAACACCTGGCTATTAAACTTTCCATTTCTATAAAGATGGCAGCTGTACTCATCCTCTGCCAGAACCTCATCTAATTTCTGAATGTAACCTATTTCTAACTCCCAGCACTGGGAACTGTTGGGGATGAAGCATGTTGGTATAAAGTTTAGGGATGGTTAAGGGTTGTGGAAAATAATATAGCTGGGACTAGGTTAAGCATCATCTGGGAAACAGCTCCTAGACCATCAGGGTTCATGGCCATCACAAACAGGAGTATGAATCTTTCAAAGTGAAGGATATAGCATTCTCCAAGCATTTACTTTGACGCCTAAAGTCTATATCACATTGACTTGGGATTTTTATTTGAAATACAATATTATTCTCACCTGTATTTAATTAATACATAGATTTGGCAGTTTAAAAACATTTAAAGCAAGCAAAAAAACCTCTGTTTTATATTTGAAAATCCTCCCAATTGCACCATTGCTATTTGTAATCTTGTTGATTAGCTCAATTAAACCCAAAAGATCCTATGAGGTAATAAAATAAACCTTTAATTTAGTTCCAAACTATGCAGGCAATTCTCAATAAATTCTCAGGATCATTTCAAGACTCTCAGAAAGATACAAACATCATTGTTAATATTCTAACAGCCCTTTATAACAATATTGGGGGACAAGATGAATGACTTCTTAGATGACTAATGACTAATACAGCTCTGAGCTTATTTTTTTTTCTATTTTTTAAAATGAAAATAGTATATTATGTTACAAAACCCTACATTGTTTTATAGAATCATATAAAGAATATAGATCTTTAAACATAATTTACATATGGCATGATTCCAGTTTTATGAAGAACTTTGTAAATGAGCATGTTTATGACATAAAACTAGAAAAAGTTGAATGAACATATTAAGAGATATTATTTTTATGTTGATTTTATATACAAGTTTTTATTTATTGCTCATTTTGTGTTTTCTAAAAGTAGTTAATAATTATATATTCTGTGATAAAAAGCTAGATTTTTTATAAAATCATATAAACCATATGGTTACTTAATATAATATATGCTTTTTATAAAAATCAGAAAATTTTATACTGCTTATATGTTCTATAAACAATATAGAATTTAATAAAATAAAAATTATGCCTCATAAATTGCTTTAGAGATTAAAGAACGCGGTAAGCATTAGAAATATCCACTGTGCATATTTCTTCATTATAAACAATAGCAAGTTTACATTTTAACCTTGCCCTTTTAGTTTCTCTGCACTCTGTTTTCAAAATGGCAGTATTAAAACAAACAAACTCAGTATCCATTATCTCCTTTGTCTCCAATGCAATATTCTATAAAACTGATTTCCTGTTGAAGGGTGCACTGACATGGATGTTACTGAGAAGCGGAAGAAAGATTATGATCATCACCAGGTAAGCATGAGCACCATCTGGATGGGACCAGGGTTTCTCTGTAGGCCAAAGTCCGTTCAGTCACCTCTTCATCAAAGATCCAGACCTGAAGGATTTCTAATACACACGGCCAACTGGAAGCATAACTCTGCCCAAACACAGCTGAGCTTTTATTCTGTGGTTTTTATTCTCTTGTATTTTGATGTCCAGTGCTCCTCTCTCTGATGTCAACTTCTGAATTCCCTGACTTATGATCAGCATTAGAGAGAACTGCAATAATGGCTCAAATGATTTCCAAAACCTGAAGCATTGGGTGTATTCAGGTCTTTCCTGAGTCCCACACTGTTCATCACTTTTCCATTTCTTTTTCCCAAACAGCATTTATTTCCAAGCACTTTCCCCCATTCATTCTTAAATTTTAGAATTTAAACTCTCAAATGTATTTACATTTAAATGGAGTGCTGAGGCCTTTTGGTGTTTGAAAAAGCTTTTGAGATTTTTAATGAACTTCTAAAAGGTTCTTGGATTGAAGCTTTGCCAAGAGTAGGTCTATACCAAACAATGGGAAACCTGGGTTCAATTTAGAACTACCCAGTCATCAATCTAGGACAAATTGGAGCCTTCAGAACTCTGTAATTGTTCCCCTCTCCTGAGCCTCATATTCAAGGCCTTTTCTGATGGGTTCCTGCCCACTTTGTCAAGCTCACCTCTCACCACACTGGAGCCACACTGGCCTGCCTACTCCTCCCAGATGCCCCTGCTTTCCCATTATCTTTTTTTTTTTTTAGAAGATGTTGGGGGTAGGATTTAATTAATTAATTTATTTATTTTTGCTGTGTTGGGTCTTCGTTTCTGTGCGAGGGCTTTCTCTAGTTTTAGCAAGCGGGGGCCACTCTTCATTGCGGTGTGCGGACCTCTCACTATCGCGGCCTCTCTTGTTGCGGAGCATAGGCTCCAGATGCACAGGTTCAGTAGTTGTGGCTCACGGGCCTAGTTGCTCAGCGGCATGTGGGATCCTCCCAGACCAGGGCTCAAACCCGTGTCCCCTGCATTTGTAGGCAGATTCTCAACCACAGCGCCACCAGGGAAGCCTCCTCCCATTATCTTTGAATTGCCACTAACTTTCCCCCTGGCCTGGAACATCCTCCTTCCACTCTTTATTAACTGCCTTTTCAAAATTCATGGGCTAAATTCAATATCAGCTCCATCATGAGATTTCTCTTTGTTGTGTGTGGATGGTTTAGGGAAAAGTACATACATTAGTCCCCAGATATTTCTGATTTGATGGTTTACATGAGCCCTCAGAAGCCAAATAACTAAGGCACACGTAGTATAGCTGTATTTTAAGTACGATAAAACTTATGATTTCTTTTGCATGACTTCTGTGTAAACAGAGTCATGTTTGTTTATTTTTTAAAATTTTTATTGGACTATAGTTGATTTACAATGTTGTGTTACTTTCTGCTGTACAGCAAAGTGAGTCAGTTATACATATATCCACTCCTTTTTGGATTATTTTCCCATATACGTCATTACAGAGTATCAAGTAAATTCAAAGTCATGTTTATGAAGCTCTTGGAATGTAATCAGTATCTTCATAGCCCTGGAAACTGGGGAAATTTACTTACCCTTTCTCTGCCCCAGAATTCTCACTCCTGAAAAGCAATCTTGAAAAGATTGTAATGAGGATTAAATGAAGAAATCTATGTAAAAATTTAGAACAATATCTGGCAAATATCAACAGCTCAGATAAAAGCTTATTCTTATTAACCAGTTTTCTCTTCCTGGCTCTATGCTTATTTAAACAAGCTCTGTATGACATAGTACTGCATGCTCCTGTGTGCAGGTTCTTTGCCTCCCCCAAACACTATATGCTACTTGATAACAAGGACCATATTCTCAGAAAGCCAAAGACTGTGCGTGGTTATAAGTTTTTAACACATCATATCTGTGATATAATCCAATTAAACCTAGAAAAATATAAGTTCTGCCTTATTTTAATGGCTCCATACTTGCTGTTATCTGACAATGTGAACAAATAAATGCACTAGAGAATGTGAATGATGAAGTAAGTTTTGACTTTCAAATAAACATCGCTACTACTTACTTCCCACTCTACTGCTTCTTTTGGAAAATAGAAAAAGAGCAACAATATTCACCCCAAATAACATGCTGGTTCCTTTAACTTTTAGCTGATTTGTTTTTCTTTGGAAGACAGACCACAATAGGGTGCATGTTATAGACAGATGAAATTTCTTTTTCTAATTTAGATGAAAGAACTATGAAATATTGGTATTTGGTCGAGCATACTGGGCTGTTCCAAATGAAGACTTTTGATCCTGAGTGTAGACCTGCCAGGACTCTATATTTCAGATTGATGGATGATCTTTCCAGCATTATATTTTCATTATTTTTTGCTTTTCTGTTCTATGTGCCAAACCACCATTAAATCACAGATACCAAATGTTGAATAAAGTAAAACATCTATGAATTAGAAATGAGTCCTTTCATTTTCTTGATTCACTTTTCTCATCCCATGCTACATTTTCCATCATTCATCTGATTTTCCCAGTCTCCCAGTATATCAATCTTTTTGACCTTTCTTTAGGTTCCTCACATTTTAAAGGAGTCAATGTGGGAGACCAAAATGGCTTTGAGCTGAGAGTCAAAAGACCTGGCCTTGGTTTCAGATTTGCTTTCAACTTGCTTTGAGACCTTGAGAACTTCTTTTCTCACCTTTCAGTAAGCAAAATGTACAACATGGTCTCTAAATTGTTTGCAATTTTATGATTTATGATTTTTATCTAGAGCTTTACCCCCTTGAATTCTGAAAAATAAATAATTTCTCCAACTTTTAAAAAAATTTCATGTTAACCAGTATTTTAATTGCATCTTTTTTTCTCTATTTTTCTACCCAGGGTTGTTTTAAGAATTAATAACATGATCGATCTTCATTAAATATTCTAACATAATTTCCCTTCTTTTCTAACCCTTTTAAAAGTCTGCCTTCTCTGCTTCCTCTATATCATCCTTGTTTCTATTCTTCTTTTATACCAAAGCCCTCTTTGATTCTTCCATTATTTCATAACCTCAAATTTAATTCATTAGCAAATTCTTTTATAAATTTATTTAAGTATATACCTACAATAGGCCAGGCACTGGGTTATTTTGCTGTTTTGGAGGATTCAATGAATAAAGTTCTCTTTCTCTGCCTGAACTTGAAATTAGTTGAGAGATAGACTAAAGAAAATGAGAGCTGAAGATAAGAATATTCTGATACAGCTGTTGGAAGATGCTGTTCCCAAAGGGGGAGAGTGACATTTCCCCCAATCCTCCTCCCAAATTTGTCAATCAGCAGAGTTCTTTCTCTGCCCCTGGGAAAGGGTAAGTGTGGGAGTAAGATGGGGAGGGGGCAAGAGAGAGGCCAGAATGTTACTGATGCAGGTCCTGCCTCAGAGGAATATGAGGAGTGTGGGGGTTCCAGTATCCACTAACACAAGGGACTGGGGACTTGGCAGTGAATCACCTATGAGCACCACTTTTGTGGAGTTTATAATTTGGTAAAGAAGATAGAGCTTGAAACATAGTTAGAAATGTGTAAGTGTGTAATGCAGAAATAGGACATGCTAAGGAATGTAAAGCAGAGAAGTTTCCTCTGGGGAGTCAAAGAAAGCTTCTCTTAAGAAGTGATGCTCTGTGGTGACCTAAATGGGAAGGAAATCCAAAAAGAAAGACAGAATGTATGCATACCTATAGCTGATTTACTTTGCTGTATAGTGGAAACTAACACAACAATGTAAAGCAACTATACTCCAATAAAAATTAATTTAAATAATAAACTAAAAAAATAATTTTCTGGATAAATTCCAGTTGCTATTAAAAGAAAAAAACACAAAGAAATGATGCATGAAGAGAAGCCTACACATGAGAAGGAACAAGACAAATTGTTGGCTGATGAGATGAGAAGAGTGTTGCAGGCAATGGGAAATGCATAAGAAAGCTTGTGGCACCTTTGCGGAGCTGGAATGTGGCCAGGGACTGGACAATAAATGTGAATGGTACTAGATGAGAAGGAATGGCAGGGCAGAGCCCAGATCATGTAAGCTAAAACTTAGACAATATACTAATGACAATAAGAAGACTCTGAGGGAATTTGAGCATCTGTAGAAATCCAAGTGAAGATGTCTAGTCAACAACTCGGTCTGGACATCTGAAGAGAGGATCACATAGGGTATATATGTTTGAGAATCACTGGCAAATAGATTATTACTTAATCTCAGAAAATAAATATAATTGCCTACTGAATAAGTGTTGTGAGACCAGAGGATTCTTCGAGTGATCCCTGGGAATCTCCAACATTTAATGGCTGAGAAGAGGAAGCTAGAGAGCCAGGAACAAAATGAGAAGCCAGAAATAAACAGTGTTTGGAGATGGAAGACACCACCACTTTCTAATGTTGCTAAAAAGTCAAGTAGGTTGTGGATTGAAACAAGACCACAAACCCACCTTAATCTCCACCCATTCTTCTTCCTGCCTGTAAGAGGGAAGAGAGAAACACAGTTACTTTTTCTACTTATTTTCTACATTACATGTCCTCGTTGTTCATTTGTTGATTCATCCTAAAATATTTTGAGTGAAAAAGTTGTTCTAGAAACACTCCTAAACTCATTTCAACTTTGGCTCTTTCATGTCAACTGCTCTACTGAAATTGTTCCTGCTAATGTTGCCAGAAATATTTATTAAGGGGGGTTGTGAATTAATAATGGAAATGTCAAATATTTTCAGTTTTGTGGTTTCTAATGTAAAGTAGAAGAAAGTGATATCTACTAAGAGTGAGGGGAGAAAAAGAGGGGTCTGACTTTACAACAATGAAAGATCAGAATGACTAGAAATTCATATTAAGATATTTGGGGGCAGGTTTTAAATTATAATTGAGATTAGGCTCAATGAATTTCTAGTAGTAAAAATCTTCTGGTTGGAGACTTCATAGATCACATAAAAGTGAAGAACTGGACTCCATCCAACTTTAGAATATTTCAGAAAGATATATAATGAATGGACAAAATGGCAAAAACATACACATAAAATTTAGTGTGGACATGAGTATAAAGAGATGGTCTTTAAAGTATCATCTAGAGAGAAAGCATGGTAGACACAAAAGGTTCCTGTGGGTTTCAAGGCACTAGATAGTCTAATGAGGTAATATATATATATATATATATATACATATATATATATAAAATATAATATAGATATATACATATAGATGATATAGATATAGATATATAGGTATAGATAGATAGATAGATATAGATATATAGATATAGATACAGATATAGATTAGTAGGCATACTGTGAGGTTAGTAGATTATAAAGTGTGGGGTCTGCATTAGTGAGCTCAGAGGCATAACAGTTTCTGAGTTGACATGCTGCAGGATGCTCCTGGGGGGCGATATCTGAGATGAGATACAAGGGAAGGCAAGACAGGGGTGTATGAAGGAGATTCATGTAGATATTCTTCAATGTCCTTTAGTTTTATGTCAAAGGATGGGGGGAGATGAAATATTATGAACTGTTTGCCAAAGTCTTCAATGAACAGGAAGTTACACCCTCTTCCGTGGTCCTCTCTCTCCATCATATGTTAGTAAGTCCTCTGTCTCTCTCCATAGAGACAGCATTGATGTGAGTGAGACAAAGAAGGGAGTTTTGATCTCATTAGATGTATGTAGATATATGTCAGGAAGCAGGAAATAGGTTTGAGCATTGTCATCAGGATGGTGGTACCTCTCTCATCACCTCTGCAGCAAATTCAATATCCCCTGTCCCCGAATTCTAGTCCTTTACCTTAGCAAAAGAAACTTCAGGGAGGTTATCAAGAGAGTGAATTAGGGTGAATGAAGCTGATGGCAACAAGTATGGGGGGGTGGGTGAGATCTCAGGGGCAGGACAGAGGTGCCATGAATTCTGTCAGACAGTTCTGCAGAGCACAAATGCAATACAGGAGGTAAGATTTACCTTGTATTCTCCCTTACAATAGAGAATGATAGTTCCTGAAAATGTGGCAAAGGAAACCCAATGAAGTCCGAAATATGTCTGTTTACTTACACAGGCATACCTAATTTCATTGCACTTTACTTAACTGTACTTTGCAGATACTGTGTTATTTTTTTTTACAAATTAAATGTTTGTGACAACCCTGCATGGAGAGTCCAACAGCATTTGCTAACTTGTCTCTGTGTCACATTTTGATAATTCCTGAAATATTTCAAGTATTTCACCATTATTATATTTGTTACAGTGATCTGTGATCAGTGATCTCTGATGTTACTATTGTAATTTTTCAGGGGTGCCATGACCTGCACCCATATAAAACAGCAAATTTAATGGATACATGTGTGTGTGTTCTGACTGATCACCAACTGGCCATTCCCTGTCTCTCTCCCTCTTGTTGGGTCTCCATATTCCCTGAGAAACACAATATTGAAAGTAGGCCAGTAAATAACCCTACAATGTCCTCTAAGTGGTTAAGTGAAGAGTCACATGTCTCTCACTTTAAGTCAAAACCTAGAAATGATTAAGCTTAATGAGGAAAGCATTTTGAAAAACAAGATTGGCCAAAAGCTAGGCCTCTTATGCCAAACAGTTAGCCAAGTTGTGAATGCAAAGGAAATTAAAAGTGCTACTCCATTGACCCTACAAATGATTAGAAAGTGAAACAACCTTACTGATAATATGGAGAAAGTATTAGTGGTCTGGATAGAAGATCAAACAAGCCACAACATTCCCTTAGCCGAAGCTTAATCCAGAGCAAGTCTGTAACTCTTTCAATTCTGTGAAGGCTGAGAGAGGTGAGGAAGCTGTAGAAGGAAAGTTTGAAGCTAGCAGAGGTTGGATCATGAGGTTTAAGGAAAGAAGCCATCTCCACAACATAAAAGTGCAAGATGAAGGAGCAAGTACTCACAGAGAAGCTGCAGCAAGTTATCCAGATCTACCTAAGATAATTAATGAAAGTGGCTACACTAAACAACAGATTTTCAATGTGAACAAAACAGCTTCACATTAGAAGATGTCATCTAGGACTTTCATAGCTAAAGAGGAGAAGTCAATGTCTGGATGTAAATCTTCAAAGGACAGGCTGGCTCTCTTGTTAGGGGCTAATGGAGCTGGTGACTTCAAGTTGAAGCCAATGCTCATTTACCATTCAGAAAATTCTAGGACCCTTAAGAATTATGCTAAATCTACCCTGCCTGGGCTCTGTAAGTGGAACAACAAAGCCTGCATGACAGCACTTCTGTTTACAACATGGTTTACTGAATATTTTAAGCTCAATGTTGAGACCTACTGCTCAGAAAAAAATACATCTTTCTTTCAAAATATGGCTGCTCACTGAAAATGCATCTGGTCAACCAAGAACTCTGATGGAGATGTAGACTAAGATTAATGTTGTTTTTATTCCTGCTAACACAACATTTATTGGGCATCCCATGGATCAATGAGTCACTTCAAATTTCAAGTCTTATTATTTAAGAAATATATAATTATAAGGCAATAGCTGCCATAGATAGTGATTATTCTGTTGATTCTAGGCAAAATAAATCGTAAATCTCCTGGAAAGGATTCACCACTCTAGATGTCATGAAGAACATTCATGATTCACGGTAAGGGGTCAAAATATCAATACTAAGAGGGTTTGGAAAAACTTGATTCCAACCCCCCATGATGGATTTGATCAGTTCAAGACTTCAGTAGAAGAAGTGTCTGTAGATGTGGTGGAAACAGCAAGAGAACCAAATCAGAAGTGGGGCCTGAAGATGTAAAAGAATTGCTACAATCTCATGATAAAGCCTTAACAGATGAGGAGTTTCATCTTATGGATGAGCCAAGAAAGTGGTTTCTGGAGATGGAATCTACTCCTGGTTAAAATGATGTGCAGATTATTGAAATGACAACAAAGGATTAGAATATTACATAAACTTAGTTGATAAAACAGCAGCAGGTTTTGAGAGAATTGACTCCAATTTTGAAAGAAGTTCTGCTGTGGATAAAATGCTATCAAACAGCGTTGCATGCTACAGAGAAATTTTTTGTGAAAGAAAGAATTGTTGTCTTATTTTAAGAAATCACCACAGCCACCCCAACCTTCAGCAACTACCACCCTAATCAATTAGCAGCCATCAACTTGAGGCAAGACCTTCCACCAGCAAAAATATTATGACTTGTTGAAAGCTCAAATAATGGTTGGCATTTTTTTAGTAATAACGTATTTTTAAATTAAGGTATGTACATTATTATTATTATTTTATTTTTATTTGTTTATTTATTTTTTATTTTTTGCAGTACACGGGCCTCTCACTGTTGTGGCCTCTCCCGTTGCGGAGCACAGGCTCCGGATGCGCAGGCTCAGCGGCCATGGCTCACAGGTCCAGCCGCTCCGCGGCATGTGGGATCTTCCTGGACCGGGGCACGAACCCGTGTCCTCTGCATCAGCAGACCGGACTCTCAACCACTGCGCCACCAGGGAAGCCCTGTACATTATTTTTTAGACAAAATTCTATTGCACACTTAACAGATTGCAGTATAGTGTAAACATAACCTCTTTATGCACTGGGAGCTAAAAAATTTGTTTGACTCACTTTATTGTGATATTTACTTTATTTCAGTGGTCTGGAACCAAACCTGAAATATCTCCGAGGTACGACTATATGTACTTCCAGTTAATGTTTTCATTTTGGTGTTGTGTGGTGAGGGTCATGCATGTATTACACTAATTAATTAATTAACTGGTAAAACAAATAAAATATTGTCAAGGAGAGCCATACATGGCCCAATAATATTAGTGCATTATGAACTAAAAATTATCACTCAGCTATGTGAACCTGATATCTAAAAATATAAACTAAACATAGAGACTGTTCTTCACCTGCAGGACAGGCAAAGAGCTAAGAGTTGGGTAGCATACTGTTTTGATGTGTCTATAGAAAAAGAGGCACACACATCATAGCAATCATGGAAATGTAAAATGGTGGTACTTCATCCATGGTGGTGATTTGGCCTATTCACCAAAATCACAAAGCCCATATATATTTGAGACAGCAATTCTATTACTCAACAAATATACCACCAGATGTTAAAAATTGTGTGTGTATTTATACACACAAACACACTGTTAGATTTCAGAAGATTGAAATTACCTAAGTGTCCATCAGTGAGATACTAGTTAAATAACTTAGTATAAAAATGTTCAATAGAATTCAAGGTAGCCATTTAAATTAAGAAGGCTGTTTATGCAGTGATAATAAACTTGAAAATGTATTTAAGTGAAAAGAGTGCAAAGCAGAAAACTATGCATAATGTGTATGTATAATCTACTAACATTTATATAAAAATAATAAAGAAAATACAGACATGTTTATATATTTATAAAATATCTCAGAAAGGATAAAGATACATAAGAAATTCGGTATCATTGATTGCCTCAATATAGCCATCTTTTTTGAATATTGGAATATGTGAATACTATCAATTAAATAAAAATAAAACCTGTTCAAGCAGAGAAATCTTCATCAAAGTCAGATTTATGTATTGATGAGGCTTTCTTCCTCCATCTTTTCTTTTTTTCTTCATTTCTTCCTTCTTCCTTTTCTTGTTCTTTCTTCTGCCTTCTTTGGTTCTGCCTTCCCTTCTCCCACACTCCTTCTTCCTCCAACTCTCCTCATTTTTTTCTACCTTCATAGCTGGTAGATTATGAGGCATTATTGGGGATTGAGGCTGCAGCTCAATAGACCTGATATTAAGGAGTTGTTTATTAGCTGCTCTGCTGGGGCTCAGAACACTTGCCCTTCAAGGGTGCACCTACTGAAACTTTTGCAGCTGTCATTTTCTCCAGGTCATTGCTATCTCCCTGGCATTCCCTCTCTCTATTATCTTCTTTGATACAGTTAATTTGGGGAGCTGGGCTCAGTCCTATCATTATATCATTTCGCATTTGATCCTCTTTCCGCTCTTCCAGGTTTCCCTTTAAATAGCCCTTTGGTGCTTTACAATGCTATCTTTCTCCCCCTACGATCTCCCCCATCCTCATACACAGAATCATTCTAACTCTTGACTTTTAAAAAAGGGTGGTCCATATATATTTTATACTTTCACCCTACTATCCCCCAGACAATGTATTATACAATGAAGTGACAGAGACCAACAGGAAAGGAACCTTGACCTCAGTGAGGACACTGTATGAGTGTGTGTGCATGGGAGGAGAGTAGGCGGATGTGAGCATGCAGAATCCTATAAATGCAGAAATAGGGAAACTCACTAAACAATGGGATAGTACAAAGGAAACAGCTATTGGAACTGTTTTTAAACATCAAAGAAGGCTTCATAGAGGAGAAAGTCCTGTATTTAAATGAGTAAATGTAGAAATGGAAGGAAGGAATCGCAGAAAGGTCTAGCATGTGCAAAGGCACAGACACATAATTTCATGGTATGTTTGAGTGGAAATGTAAGTTTCTAAGTGTGGACTAAGCAGAAGGATGATGACGTGGGGAAGGGACTGGTGTTGCTGGGGAGGGTAATATGAAGTTAGTAAATTGGACCCTAACAGTGTTATGTGTGATGTTATGACATTTGAATGGTTTGGGAAAACTCCACAATTTCACATTTTTAAAAGAAGATGTTGGAACAAAGTAATGGAAGATAAATAAGTGGAAATGCTAGTCATTCAGTCTCATAATCTCACTGGATGATCCTAGATGAACAGATAATTGTGGTACAGAGAACAGAAGAGGAAACTTGTTCTGAAACAACATGTATGCCTTTAAATGGTCTGCCTTTCCACATTAAAGACCCATAACATAACTATCTGTACATGCAACCCGTGATCATGCATAGACTTTACACTTTCTAATCGGAGGGGGAATGGGGCTGCATATAATAAACAGCTTTTAAATGGCATGTCACAATCGTACAGTAACTGTGTTTATAATAAGACCTAAATAACTAAGAGATAAGAATTGTGGTTCCTGGATTCTTCACAGAAGTTTAGTTAACTCATTGAATTTAATGAATCATTCACACAGAGGATAGATCATTTGCACCTCTTTCTTTTTCCTCCCTCAGCAACTGAAAATACCAGCTTTGAGTAGAATGAGGAATTGAGCAGAGAAAACTCCCAAGTCTGTCTCTCTCCAGCTTTTCTGTGTCATGTTAAGAAATCCTGTATCTTTATTTCAGCTTGCCTCAGGAGAAATCATAAGCCTTCCAAACAGAGACAAATTCCATTTCTCTGTACATATCTGATAAAAGAAGGCTGGAAATTTCCTAGGCCTTGAACTGTTTTAAATTTCAACTTGAGTGACATACTGAGAATTAATGCCTTACCTCGTTTGACCATCTTGTTCTTGTTTTTCTTACTTGATTTTAGATCTAAGACTTGAGAAACAAAGATACTGTCAAGTTTATAGACACATCATCTAGTTTAAAAAGTACAACTTTTAATTGGCCTTTGATTCCTCAAAAATAGCTTTGGCTTGTCAATCCCTCTATGAGATATTAGAGGCCTTATTTCTACTCATTGAGTTTGCGAAAAAGGAAACAGAAAACATCGCGAGTTCTGAGAATGAGCACTGGATCATGGGATGGGAGAAGTGGGTTCTACTCTTAAACTTTCAGTTTATTATCTGCATGAGATTTGATAAGTTGCTTTCCCTTTCTGGACCTCAGTTGCCTTATAAGTAAAACCGATATATTGCTTTAGATATTCTTAATGTCCTTTATTATGCTGCCATTCTGTGACTCTAAGGACATATACTGTATACTTCTCTATGCCTAGGCCTGGCCTAGGCTCCCACAGTTTAAGCCCTGGCAGTTGACTTTTCCTTTTGTAAAACAAGTGCCTGACTTAGGCTTTAATTGCCAAGGCATATTCTTCAAAGAGGGCCATCTCAAATAAACACACTGCCAGTCACACTATGCATCTGCAGTCTCCTTTATTTTAGAGATTTTTGTTGGTTTCAATAACTGATCACTTGGGCTCCAATTATTTTTTTTTCTCTCACTCAGCTTTAAATTCCAATTCTTATGTTTTAAATTTGCCAATAAAGAGTGAGCCTGAAAAACCCTACATCCCCACCCTAGACCCCAATAAAAGCAGAATCCCAGACCCGTGTGTGTACTCTCTCTCTGTCTCTCTCTACCTGTGATTTCACTTTGTGGACTCAGGTGTGCTATATAATTTCAAGGTTCTGTAAGTAATAAACCTTTATTTTTCCAAATTTCCTGATGGTTATTGCCGAAGGGTGTCTGTCCTGCAATCATAATAAAAACCACAAGGGCTGGTCCATCCACAACATTGGTTATTGATAGGCTGAGACCAACACACAACAGCTCCATAGGTAGTGTTACAGGTATTCCTTGCCTTTCAAAAGTTTGCTTTATGCCACTTCACTTTTACAAAAGGCACACATTAGTATGCACCTGTTTCAATAACAGAAAGAAATCCAAAGAGGATTTTCACTTTTATAAAAAATACAAAAAGTGAAAATAGCTTTCAGTGTATATTTTGCAGGAACCCTTTTATAGGCAGCAAACACCCTGATTATTGAGTGGCACCACCAAGCTCCTACCTGGGAAATATACTTAGCATCTCAGCACCAAACTCCACAGCTTTGAACTGTGTCTGTGAGCATCTGTGCTTTATCTTGATTTATTTTGTACATCCATTAGTAAGATGTGTCCTATGGTAATTGCTTCTTCAATTTATGCAATATTGGTTTAGGAAAGTTTTCATATGAACACTCTACTTTTAGATATGGGGGAAACCTGTATACTCTCTAATCCCTGCCTTCAAAAGTTTACCAACTATTCATGAAATATTTATCTAAGATCCAAGCATCCTCTAAAGTTTCATGCAAAATTACATGAGTGTATGCAATTATCTGTAGCAAGAATATGTTACTTATGACAGATTCCCAAAGAAGACTGTGATCCCCCCAAATTGAGAGCTAATAGTTTAATTAGATATTGAAAACTAATATATTGATTATTTGAACCAAATAGCTACAGTCATTTCTCTAATCTATGCTACATTTTAGGAGGGAAATAGAAAAAAAATAGCAAACAAATACATGAACAAGTCACTATCAAGTGGGGATAAGTGATCTAAAGAAAATAGAATAGGTATGTTATAGAGTTATGGGAGGAGAAACTTTCTAGACTGAATGATCAAGAATGGACCTAGGAAGAGGAGGTATGTGAGTTCAGAATCTGAGTTCAGGATGTCACAAACAAGCCAGCTCTGAGAACTTGTGGAAGGAAAGCCTTCCAGAAAGAGGGAACAGAAGGTGCAAAGGCTCTAAGGCAGGATCAAGCTGCACTGGTTCCAGGGGAAAAATAAAGAAGGAAAAGGAGGAAGAGAAGGACAAAGAGACAGCAGAGAAGGATATGGAGGAGAGAAGCAAAAAGCCAGGGTGTCTAGAACAGCGTGAGAAAGGGTGAGTGAGATTAGGTAAGTGACCAGATTCAGTAGAGCCTGATAGGTCATAGCAGGGAGTTTAAATTTTATTCTAACAATGATAGAAACCCATTGGTAGGTCTTAGACAGGAGAGGACATGGTTTGATTTACATGGTTGCCATGTGGAGAAGTGAATATAATTAGGAGAAAATGTCATAACCTAGGTGAGCGATGACAGTGACTTCAGACTGGAAGGGCCAGGTAGAATGAAGTAAACTTCATTTGGATAAAGCTTTCAGCTAGATTCTGATAGTATGATAGCAGATGGGATGAAGAAAGAGAAAGGAATTCAAGGATGGTTCTTAGAGTATCAGGACTAACTTCTATATGTGTTTAACATATCTGGGGAAGTGTATTCAAAGAGTAGTAAGATCATAGATAACCCAGAGGTCAATGAGAACAGAGTAATAATAATAATCACCATTTTTGCATAAATATTATTACATATTATTATGTATATTTTACAAGTGAGAAAAAAATGAGGCTTAATGATGTTAAGTAGTTGTCCAAGGTCACACATTTAATAAGTGGTTATACTCAGTCTGTTTACAGGAGGTTTTAATGAAACAGGTGGCTATTTTTGCCCTAATAACCACCACTGACTTACCACAAAATCACCAAAATCTCTTGTCAAGCAGATGTCAGCTGGCTCCTTGTCCTTTAAGAGAAAACAGGCTTAGCTCAAATGTCATTCTTTTTTCTCTGGAAGTCTAATGCCATTCCCAAGATTTTGGCAAGTCCCAGGGCCATTTGCCCATGGCTCATTGTCACCTCTCAAGTGATTCTCTATTATTTTTAACTTTTTAGAAAGTACTTTTGACATACAAAAAGCTTCATGTATTTAATGTACATAACTTGATGAGTTTGAAGATAAATACACACCCATGATATCATCACCACAATGTATGCCATAAACATACATAACACCTTCAAATATTTTTTCCCATCCTCTTTGTTAATGTTTATGATAAGAACACTGCAAAAATTTACACTCTCTGCAAAATTTTAAGTATAACGTATTATATTTTAAGTATAGTTTAAGTATTGTTAACTATAGCCACTGTGCCGTACAGTAGATCTCTGGATCTTATTTATCTTGCTTAACCAAATTTTCATACCATTTGATCAACATCTCCCTTTTTCCTTCTGCTGCCAGCCCCTGGAAACCACCCTTATACTCTCTGTTTCTATGAGTCTGATTCCCTGGGTTTTTTGTTGTTGTTGTTGTTGTTGTTTTCTTTTTTCTTTTTTGTGGTAGCGGGCCTCTCACTGTTGTGGCCTCTCCCGTTGTGGAGCAAAGGCTCCGGACCCTCAGGCTCAGCGGCCATGGCTCATGGGCCCAGCTGCTCTGTGGCATGTGGGATCATCCTGGACCAGGGAACGAACCCATGTCCCCTGCATCGGCAGGCAGACACTCAACCACTGCGCCACCAGGGAAGCCCTGATTCCCTGTTTTTATATGTGTATCTTCTCTCATGGCTATTTTCTTTGTTCCAGTTGTCCTCAGTCATGAAACACTGCTACTTTGCTTAGATTTTCCCAAAGCTCCATTTATAGAAGGAATTTATGTGGAGGAGAATTTTACAGGAGACTTGGGTGCAACAGTAGACATTAGGAACAGAGGAGAGCAGAACCCATAACTGAATGTTAAATATTAAATAGTACTGATGTTTAAAAGCTTTCTCATTCACACTTGCCACAGGTAGTTCTCAATTCTTCCCTCCTTCCTCCCTCCTTCCCTCTCCCTCTCTCTTTCTTTCCTTCTTTCTTTTCTTTCTCTCTTTCTTTCTTTCTTTCTTCTTTCTTTCTTTCTTTCTTTCTTTCTTTCTTTCTTTCTTTCTTTCTTTCTTTCTTTCTTTCTTTCTTTCTTTCTTTCTTTCTTTCTTTCTCTCTTTCTCTCTTTCTTCTTTTTCTTTCTTTCTCCTGGCTTTAAAGTTTCATCTTTATTTCTCTCTCCACAACTGCATCTTCCTTCTCTTAAACTCAAGAATTCCTCTGTAACTCTGGCACAAGGTGGTTTATTGATCTCTTTATGTTACTCTAGCATATTTTGATGTGACCCCAAACATTCTAATTAAAGTGAACTCTTATATAGGAGAGTATTTTTCCCCCTGAGAGGAATCCAATCAAACCTTGACTACAGTGGGTTTGTTTCTTCTTACCTCTCTTCTCACTGTCTTCACATTCTTCCTTCTTCATTTGCCATGATGTTTAAATTAGATATAAATGCATGAATACATTGCTTGGGGAAAAATTAATACTTCCCTTTGATAACTGCCTTGAGATTGTGTTTCTTTTTTTCCTACTGTTCTATCCACAAAGCTGAGCTTCAATTCCTGTGATTGAACCTCAGGCCTCATCGTTTATCAAGCCAGTATAAAAATAGGCTTATAAAAGTCACACAACTGCCTTGTGAACTGCAGTGCTGTCAAGCCAGTGTGACTCACCTACCAGGTTTAACATATCAGTCTGGGACAGGTCTGTCCTTTGGTTTCATGCTACCCCAGGTAAGGATGGCAGTAATACTGTATTTGTAAAATTGTGTGTATATTATAAGGAAATGTCAACCTTCACACGATTCACCTACCTGTCTGTGACTTTGGCCTTCTTGCCTTCTAGTCCTTCCTACCCTCTGACACCAAATAAGTCCTCCTGGGACACAACTATGATTTTCCCACTTCTGAACTCAAGAATTTTCCATAACTCACCCACTGAACATGGAGCCTGAGGACTGGGCATTGTATCTTGGCTTCTCATCCAGGATCCATGTGACCTTGGGTATGTCACTTGTATCACTGAATTTAGTGTGCATATCTGTAAAATGGGCACATTCTCTGACTATCCTACAGGTTTATTCTGAAGATCCACTTTGGAAATATGTTAAAGGGCTTGTAAACTCAAACAAACTATTCAACATAAGTTGTAGTCTTCTCATAGAATGAAAGTCAACCTCCCAATGTGTTGTTTGAAGCTTCAGTTAGGTTCCTATCCCTATCTTCAACTTTCTGCCTTCTCACATTCAAAGGAAAAAGCTTTGAGCAGGGGACAGAAAACTGGAAAGTATCCTTTACAGTATTATTTACAATGATCTATTACAAGTGGATCCTGTGTTTCATAAGCTCTATGACCTTGGAAGAGGTGACCAATGTTACTGAGTATCAATCTCAACACCAATAAAATGTTTACTATTATAAACATACCTACCTTCCACTGTTATTTCTTAAATTATAAAAAAATAATGGTAAATAATAAAAAATCTATCAAAAGACAAAAATAAACTTTATATTACTTTAGAGGGTCCCACTGTGCCTAGCAAAGTCTTGGATATATAGTAACTTCTCAAACTCCATAAATCCAATGCAAGAATTCACTTTTCTTGCCATGCCACTATTCTTAGCTTCAGTAAATGGTCTCAATCTCCTAGCACTAGAAACATTTATGACATTTTCCACTCTTCCTTCTCCTTCCCCATATACTGTCAGTCACCAAATCCTTTTGATTCTACTGACTTAGTATCTTTGAAAACCTCCTACTCTTTGCTGTTACCTCTTTTTATTAGATCTTCATAACTTCTTTTCTGGATGACTGCATCAGACTCTTTTATTGTCTTGCCCATTTGAATTTCTTTTCATTGTGTTGTTCCATCCATCATCTGGTTATCAGAGTGGCTACTGCATCCTCAAATCAAAACTTAATATAAATTTTTCCTACTTTAGGTGTACTATGCTATAAGCATGACTTTGGAATCAAACTGCCTGAGATAGAGTCTGCCACTTTATCTCTGTGACCTCAGTGGAATTATCTCAGTTCCTTAGTTTCGTCATGGGGTGGTCATGAGTATGTGCCTCCAACTGCATGGAGCATCAGATGGACTGACAGCCCCAGATGTTGCACTCTCAAATATACAAGCACATTTATGCTGAGGCAATGCTTCCCACAGGCTCTACCAAGAAGTGACTGAAAACAGAAGGGCTAATGAAGCAGACATCTTTCTGGAGTACATAGGACTCCTCTAATAATGGTCTTTGGTCTGACGACTTCCCATTGGCTTTGTGGAACTTCCTCAGATTCAATACAGTTTTAAACTCTTTCATTCAACATTTCTTCCTTCCTTTTATTCTTCACAAAGGTTAAACCTGCACTGTGGTCTGCACAGCTCCCCTGACCTCTGCTGATCCATTTCCATTGTTCCTCACAGATATTTCCCGAAATGAATGTCTTGCATATTTAATTTTGTCTTGATATCTGCTTCTTAGAGAATCAAGACTAATCCACTTCATCTGTAAAATAGATGTAAAAAGAGTGCCTAGTCTTTTTTAGAAATACTATGAGTATCAAATATATGGATATAAAGCACTTATAACAGTTTTTACCATCTATTTGACACTATAAAATAGTTTGCTGCCATTACGATCATTATTTTCTACTTATAGACGTAGCATATTCTATAAGGAATCAATTATATATACACATATATACCCCTCTGTCAAAAAATAAAATCTCTTTTATTCTAATCATGCAGAGTAGCACTTATCCATCAGGGTGCAGCTCTTAAATCATCATCTATGCAATGCCTTCTTTAACTCATCTTTTAATTTGTTCTCCTATAGCCCCAGGTATACCACCCTCCTACCACTTATATTAGCACTAATCTCACTAATCTGAGTTCTTTAATGGTTTGTATTTTGTCACATCTGTTTGTGGTGTTGATAGTACTGTGTACATTTTAAAGACTAACATAGTAGGTTTGAAAAAAATTTATTGAGTAAATGGATCCCTGTACATCTGCATCATGTTGATTTGGTAGCAATACAAGGAATAAAATAAGCCACAATATCACTCATGCTGGGATATCTGACTTCCTTCACTTGACTAAAATCTGTAACACTTGGAACTTCTTAAATTTTTCAGTATCAAACCCAGTTAAATAGCTGTCCTTTCTTTTAGTGGAAAGGCACCTTAATAAAAAAATAGATGTTATTCTTCCATAAATCATTTTGTCCTTCTACAAGTTTTCTCAGGCTTTAAGAAGCTATAATTCTAAGCCAAAGTCAGGCAAAAGCTACTGAAAACTCAACATTAGTCTTAGTTTCATAGTTTTGTCTTGATCCTTAAACAAGGAATTTAATAAAGAAAGTCTTGAGAAGATAAGGCCAAAGCAGTTTACTTCCTTCACATCTGTCCCAATCTTGTGCCCCATATTCCTGTCCAGCTGATTCTTTTTGTAGTGTGTATTTACACTCCAAATTATATTTTCTTATACCCAAACTAACAAATGGGTAATGATAGTGACACTTTTCATTTTTGTGTATTAATTAAACAAATATTTCCTGTGCACCTACTATGTACCACATCCTGTTCAAAGCACTGAGGAAACAGTATTAACCAAAACACGATAAAACAAAACAAAACTAACATCTAAACAAAAACCCACCTGCCTTCATGGAGTTTGCATACTGGTGGGGGGAGACAGACAATAAATAAATAAATGCATAGGATGTCAGAGGGTGATCAGTACTATGAAAAAGGTATGAAAGTAAAGCAGGAAAGAAATATGAATCCTGCAGGCCCAGGGAATGTAAGAACTTTTAAATAGTGTGACCAAGGAAAGCCTCACTGGGAAGATGACATTGGAGCAAATACTTGAAATAGTTGAAGAAATGAACTAGAAGGTAGCATGGAAATGGTATTCCAGACAGAACAAGTAGCAAGTGCTAAGTCTCTGAGATGGGAACACATCTGAAATATTCCAGTAACATCAGAAAACCAGTGTAGTTGAAACAGGAATATCTAAAAGGAAGAAGGAGAAGGAGGTGAGGTCAGAAAG
The DNA here is from genome assembly GCF_059928025.1 of Delphinapterus leucas. NCBI lineage: Eukaryota > Metazoa > Chordata > Mammalia > Artiodactyla > Monodontidae > Delphinapterus > Delphinapterus leucas. The sequence goes on from NC_143133.1 coordinate 41,727,084, forward strand.
AGAAGAAAGAGCTAAACTGAGAACATTGTAAAGATTCTGGAGTGTATCCTGAGTGAAATGAAGAGACAGTGAAGGTCTTTTAAATATGTTTTGAAGGTTTCCAGGTACACATTTAGAATCAGCAAATCTTTATATTCCTCAGTAAAATTAAGACATGGATCTAGGAATCAAGGAGTGGAAGCAGGTATGTCACTTTAACTATCACTCTCAGTGATCCACTTGGAGAATTTGAGTTTCCTTTTCCTGCAACTCTAGACTCTGCAGTGTTATGGATCTTAATTCCCAAAGGGGAGATATTTCCACAAGGGGACAAAACAAGAGTTGTGTATTGAGTTAAAGTTTGTGCCTGGGCACTTTACGTTTCTTGTATCCAGGGACAGCAGACAAGAGAAGTGACTGTCTTCACAGAGGTGATTAACCCTGGTTATGAGGAGGAGGTTTAAGTAGAATGGAGTTTAAGTAGAAATAGGTTTGATGTCCAGGTGATCCATTACCCAATGGTAAAAGTAAATTGACAATAGCAGAAACTCTAGCCCAGGAAGAGCATAGTAACCATGGCACACACCCAACAGAAAAGGGTCTGTGACTTACTCTAAGGTAAGCCTCCAAAACCAGCAGAGATGGTAACTGAAGGCAAAGGGGATGTAGATGGGAGAATGGAGGATGGAGATAAGTATCAGTTGTGGCCCCAAGACTAACTGCCTAAGCAAGAGTTGTAGGTTTTCCTCACTAACATCCCTCTTTTAAGTTCCCTCTCAGGAATCCATGAAGAGTTACCTCCCCACACACACAGCAGTGAATATGAATGTACTTTAGGAGGCACTGATGCACTATCCAGATCCCTCTTCAAAGGACTTACTGCCTTAGCTTCTGGACATGCTGTAAGTAGATAGCTTTCAGTGTCTGAAACTTCAGGTCTTGCTTTACCAGATCCATTTTGCTCAAAGGCATGCTTTTCCCAGGAAAGCCTATTTTAATGGATGATTGAGATGGAGGTATAAAGGTTCAGCTATTTCAGTCCAACTTGGGACAGTTCTAACAGGACACTGTATACCCAGAGCTCCCTGTGGGCTGAGTTGAGTTTATCAAGACTGTATCTCAGCTCTACTTCTCCCTCTACCTGATCCTGATTCCTTTTCCCCATTTCTACAGGTGTTGGTCACAAGGGCTTCTGTAATAAATATTCTGCTTGATAAACTCTGAGTCTGTTTCTCAAGAAACCCAACCTGTGACAGGTAGATAAATGATTTCTGTTTCATGAATGATTCTTTTTATCTGATGACCACTCATATTGTTTTCAAAATTCAAATATTAGAGGTAAATGGATGAATTGGGGCTGGAGATAGCTCTACTGGCCCAGTCTAAAGTACCTAGAAAAGGTGGGACTTCCCTGGGACTAATTTTGGGAAGGGTGGAAGGAAAGGAAAATAGGAGACCAAAAGAGAGATGAGTCAGAAAATAGTATAAGGCTGGGACTACATGGGTGGAGAAATTTACTGAAAAAAACTTAGGTGACTTTGTTTCCTGGTTCTGGTGTATTCACTTGTCAGGATCCTGTAGTGCACCTGACTACCCAGCAACTTGTTCCTGCAGCAGTGCAATTTTCCCAGTGTTTGTCTCCTACAGTACGTACAATTTCTCAAGTACCCAGCTCCTGCAGTGCATGGTGGTCAACACCACCCAGTGGCCAGCAGCTTCCCCCAGCATCTGCTCTTCATCATACACCATGATCAAGTGGGATTTATCCCAGGGATGCAATGATTCTTCAATCATGTAAATCAATCAATGTGATAAGCTACATTAACAAATTGAAGAATAAAAACTATATGACCATCTCAATAGATGCAGAAAAACCTTTTGACAAAATTCAGCACCAATTTATGATAAAAACTTTCTGGAAAGTGGGCATAGAAGGAATATACCACAACATAATAAAGACCATATACAAGAAATCTACAGCAAACATCATTCTCAACAGTGAGAAACTGAAAGCATTTCCTCTAAGATCAGTGACAGGACAAGGATGTCCACTCTCTCCACTTTTATTCAACATAGTTTTGGAAGTTCTTGCCACAGCAATCAGAGAAGAAAAATAAATAAAAGTAATCTTGTGCATTTCTATATTAGAGTGCCTCTAATGAGATACCTACCTGTGAACCATTTTTTCAGGACCTTAAATGGAGAATTTCTAGCAAGTTTTAGAAGAGGGATTTTCAGAAATTTCCTCTAGCATGGTAGTACACAGATGTCTCTGTCATCCAGTGAGTCATTAGTGTGCCCTCTCTGAGAAGGTCTGAGTATTAGCCCTGAGGGTCCTCTTCTTTGGGTCCTTTGTCTCAGCCCTAGGGATGATCATTGGTCTTTATATCTGCAATTCCTGTATTTGTTAGCATTCTCTCTACTTATTACCAATCCATTATTATTCCAACCCCCTTTAATAATGAAATTCTTTATACCAAACTTTACCCTGTTTGAGTCACTGTGAGTTTTGTATCTCCTGATTGGATCCTGACTATATAGTAGCAAACTCAAGACAACTGAGTTGAAAATTCACCTTTCCACATTTTTATTCTATAAATTATAGATATTTTCTGCAGAGTCCATAGAGCTTAACAAACTTAAAAACTAGAGGAAATTCAGACTAATTCACTGTTCTCTAAAGTAGTAATGGTATTCATAGTTCAATCATTAGAACGTACAGGCATGTATGTCAAATACAATAAAAAAATGTGAATACTAGTTAAAAAGAAGTCAAATAGTTTTTGGCTTTGGTTTTAATTGTGAGGCTTTCTCGGAACCTATATAATAAAAGTGTGAAATATGAACTTCTGAGAGGTGGATGCAATATCAACAGCTTTCAAAATCTATTTAACCATGTTCTCTGACCTGTATAACATCTTACCAAACATGTGGTTTTTAGATGTGTACTGAAGAGCTGCCTTTAGGATTGTATGGCTAAGTTGTTCATACATCAGCCTCAGGATCACCTGGGAAATAGTTAGAAATGCAAATTCTAGGGCCCAGCTCATTTTTCTGAATAAGAAGCTCTGAGTGTGGGGTCTAACAATCTGTACTTTAACAATGTCTCTAGGTAATTCTGATTCACCCAGAGACATACAATTGCTTTTGATGCATTAATTTAACTTACCACTACCCTTTCATAGGTGAGGAAACTAAATCTTAAAGAAACAAAAAAGAATCAGAGACTGCCAGGTTCAACTTTCAAAAAACAAAAAAAAATGTCCTATGGCATTCCTGGTTATTTCTTCTATGTCCACCTTTAATTGTGATTGCCTCTGAAGCCTTTCCTTAATCAATACCTTCCATTTCTTGCGTGTGTGACAGGAAAAGAAAAATGTATTTGCATATATTAAAAAGAACAAGCAAGCTATATAAATATAAAACAACATCTCAGATATGGGAAGCACTTTGTCCCTAAGGTGCTCAAACACTAAAGCAATAACCATTTGGCAGTATATGGTGTAGAGGATTCAAACATTGAATTAATTTTGGACCAGAGAAGATGGTCTTTAAAGGCCATTAATTCATGTGAATTTTCAGTTTTATGATTCCATAGTATGATGTTTTTTATCTTACCAAATAAGTCAAAATGTTCCTGTGGGAAGATAAGTGTTTTGATTTGAGATAAAATCCTACTGAACTCTGCCTCCTCCCTCTTTCTCTCTCCACAAAAACTTGAACTTGGCCAGATGCTCTCCTTCTCATTTTCCATTTAGGTGGCATTTTCAAATATAGAAAACAATTTTGTAAACTCCCTGCCGTTTCTGTTTTGCTTGGGCTCCACTGAGGCCCAAATAATTTATGGAAAACAGCACCTGCGTTTTCCCCAGGAATGGCTTTCACAACATTGATGAATTTCAAATGAAGGACATTTACCGCATTCAAGTTAAATGGAAAGAAAGTTCTCTCTCCATTTCCAGAAACTGATTGCAGAATATGCTCCCAAACTATTTTCTTGTCCCATATAAACATTAAACTCGATGTACACATTTCATCCCAGGTTCTACCCTTCAAGGGAAAGGAAGTGGCAGATTCAAACAATTTTATCAGAGGAAGAAATTCTAGGGTTTATGTTTTCTGAGGATTTATCCAACTAGACTGATTCATTATTTCATTCATGCAACAAAATTTTGTGATGTACTCATTCATTCATTGAAGAGATATTAATTCATTCAACCCTGCTGTACCTGGAATCATAACAATAAATGAATATATTTTAGTGAGGGCACAGTGGACTTTCAGTTCAACAAGGAAGACTGAACATATAAGTTTATCTCTGCTTTCATCTAAAGTGGGGGTGATGGTCTGTGATCTATGGCCTATGGACAGACCATCTGTTTTTATAAAGTTTTATTGAAATACAGCCACAACCTTTCATTTACATATTGCTTTATGATGCTGTTTATTTTCCTGTTTGATCCTCTGTTTTTCTCTGTTTCATTTTGGATACTTTCTACTTCTATGCTTTCCTGTTTTCTAATCTTTTCTTCTGAAAAGTTTAATCTGCCACTGATCCCATTCCTTGATTTTATTTTTTTTAATTTCACAGATAATTACTTTTCAACTCTAGAAACTAGATTTTGATTTTTTTTTTTATATTTTCCATGTCTCTACTTAACTAATTTAGTTTCCTTCTCTTTAGTGTATTTTTTTTTTTTCTTTCTTTTAACATCTGTAACACTTCTGGGTCAGTTTAGACTCATTGGTCTTTTTTCTTCATTATGGGTCATAACTTCTTGCTTCTTTGAATTCCTAGTAATTTTCAACTGGGTACCAGACATTGTAAATTTTTTCTTATTGGGTAATGCGTATTTTTGAATTCTTATAAATATTATTGGGCTTTGTTCTGGGATGCAATTTAACTATCTGAGGTCAGGGAGAGAAGATTACAGGGAGGAGGATTAAAAGGATTAGTGCCACACCCCCTACACAGAGCCAGGATTTACCTACTTGACTGAAACAAACAAACAAACAAACAAACAAAAAAAACAAAGGACAAAGTAGATGAAATAATGGTTTTAAAGACACTGGACATGAGGTAAGAGAAGACAGTGATCCCTGAAAAATGCAAAACAAACAAGGTGAAGCAGAAGCAGAATTGGAGGTCTTAGAATAACAGTGTGGTTATTGGAAAAGAGCTTGGATGCCACACTCAAGGACTGGTGCACTCTCGAGTCCAATATTTCCTACCTGGTGTACCAAAATGTTAACACTCTCCTCAGACCACAAGCAAATTTGTCCATTTATCCCTGAATGTCAAACTGATAGTATCATTTTCTATGTACTGTAGAGTGGAAAAGTTAGGGAAGATCTTTCTCAGAATTTAAGGTCTAAAGGATGGTTTTTAAGACAAGTGAGAGAAACAATCCTGGTTGTATAGAGTATACTTTATACAAATATTTGAAAGTTTCTAAAAGAGTAGATCTTAAAAGTCCTCATCCTAAGAAAAAACATTTGTGACTGTGTGTAATGATGGACATTAACTAGACTTATTGTGATCATTTTTCTATATACACATATATCAAATCATTGAGTTCTATACCTGAAACTCATATAATGCTATTTGCCAATTATATCTCAATAAAAATAAATAATTAAAAAAGAGTGTCTTGTATTGGGGTTGAAAAAAAGATTTGACAGGGAAAGAGAAATGGAGTTAGGAATAAAAGGTAAAAGGCTTATAAAATGCCCAAGAGATAATTTTCAGACTCCTCGAGAGATAATCAGAAAAGTAAAAACCTTAGAAATTTAATTTTTTAAAATCTTTTAAAGAAGAATTCAATCTGCATAAGGTTTTATTTTTAGGTGTATAGACAATGTACTCAAAGGAATAGCTGAGTTTATTTTGCACATGAAAGTAAATAGCCAAGAAATCTTCATCAGGATAGATAAGGCCCTGGAAAGGATTATCCCTAAGAAATAACCTACTAGCCCTTGGAGAACCAGATTCCCTTCCTTGTAAAATCCTTAGCAGTTGTGCAGAGAAACAGCAAATTCAATATCACTTCTAATAGCTTCTAATTAAACTATAAACTAGAAAAGCTGTGGAATTAAAAAAAAATTACCAATGCACAATAACGCCTGTTAAATATTTTCATATGCTATGCACAGATACAGAAACTATACACACCTGGTCTATAACACCCTGTCCTACTTCAAATGCAGGCACCGGACAATTTCTTCTGGAAGGGATCTCTGAGACAAGGCATTATTTGGGATGTGGGGAGTGTCCTGTGTCTGGCATTCAGAGAGGTGTTGGATGACTCTGTCAATGTGTCTACAAAAGAGAAACCCTCGGCTTGCCTGGTGGCGCAGTGGTTGAGAGTCCGCCTGCCAATGCAGGGGACACGGGTTCGTGCCCCGGTTCAGGAATATCCCACATGCCCCGGAGCGGCTGGGCCCGTGAGCCATGGCTGCTGAGCCTGCGCGTCCGGAGCCTGTGCTCCGCAATGGGAGAGGCCACAACAGTGAGAAGCCCACGTACCGCCAAAAAAAAAACAAAACAAAAAAACCCTCTAATACACCTTCTCACTAACACTCTTGGTGTTTCTGATAATCTGATCAGATATTAGAGACATCATAAAAAACATAATACCATGTTATGTTTGCCCATTGTCTTATGACTCAAAACATAAGTCCATGCGATTCATTTAATCAATCATCAATAAATTATTCCATTCTTATTATGCACCTGACACCATGCCCTACCCTGGGACACAAAGGTCAGGTGATTGGCTTCATGAAGTTCAGACTCCAGTGGAGAAGAAAGAGCTACCTGTAATACAATGAGCTAAACATGGTCGTTGCATCATATCCCCCCAGCAGCCTTTTCAGGAGGGCACAGCATGTTTTCACCAGTTTTAACTGCAGAGCTGTCCACAGTGTCACTGCCTATCCAATGTCATAAAGTCTATAAGTAGCCCAATCTGGGCTACAACAGGGTTACTTGGGATCCTCCTCTGCTTCTCTTTCCTCAACAACTGGCTGCTTTCATCACCCTGTGTTCATCAGGATTTTGTCCTGCCTCTCAGCAGATGGTTCAAGAACACAATCTCTAGGCCTGGATTCATGAGGAAGATAGCAGCTGGCATTCTCCATTGAGGAAACTTGAAAAAATGACTAACAATCCCCATGCCTCTTCCATCCACATTAAAACTATTGTAATCCAGACCGAAGAGCTGCCACAATTTTCTATCCTTCATGAAACCAGTAATTCATTAGGATTAGGTGATATGGTTACATCTTAACTGCTAGCTCCTTGGAATACACAAAGGGAATGGAAACATAGGCACAGTGGGAATTCTTGGGGAGGGTCTTTCGAGAGCCTTCATGGCACAAGGAAAGAGGACCATTATTTAGGGAAATGCCCGGCTTCCAAAGAAATGAAAGAAAAACAAGTGGAAAGGATGCTATTTTTGTGAAATGGATGAGCCCTCAGGTATGACTAAGTTTTACTGCTTTTCCTGGCTGTGTATTCTGGTTTTTTTTTTTTCCTGGATGAAATTCAGAGGAAAAAGAATCAGATATTCTTGGCCTTCAGTAAACTGGACTCAGAATGAATCCTATCTCAACCTTAAGCTGGCTCAAAATAACATTTATTGAACACTTTCATTTCTCATTATGTGCCTAGTGCTTTGTTGTGTCAATATCTATATCTATATCTGTACAATACATATCTTGTGTGTGTGTGCACATACACCTATACACACACTTATGTGGAAAGAAAAAGAGGAAGAATTAGGGTTATATGAGGTGCACACATATTTATATTTACTATGTGACATAGTAGTATAAGAAAAAGTATTACTCACAATAGATTGAAAAGCTTGTCATTTGTTCTGCTTTATAATAGAGGGAAATGCAATAGTTGTATAACTAACAAAAATAGCTAACTATTGCATAGGGGGTTATGTATAATAGATGTTGTTCTAAGCAATTTTTCATATATTAATTCATTTTATCCTAAAATCAATAACAGAAACAAACAAATCTATGAGATAGATGCTATTAAAATCAGACCCAGTTTAAAAAAGGAGAAATTCAGACATAGAGATGTTAAACCTGCTCAAAGCTCTTATGATTGATAAGTGGAAGGGCAAGAATTTAAACTCAGAAAATATAGCTTCAGAATCCATACTTCACACTGCTTTGAGATCAGAAGGCTTTGCCCAGCATATTAGTTGCCCATTACAAATGTAACAAATTATCATCAACTCAGTGGCTTTAAAACAACACAAATTATTACCTTACAATTCTGGACGTCAGAACTCTGAGATGGGTCTCACTGAGCTAAAATCAAGGTGTCAGCAGGGTTTAATTCTTTTCTGGAAACTCTAGTGGAGAATCTATTTTCTTGCTGTTTCCAGCTTCTCCAGTCTGCCCTCAACCCTTAAGTGATGTCTCCTTTCCACATTCAAAGCCAGCAATGGCCAGTAGAGTCTTTGTCATATGCATCACTCTGACACTAACTCTCCTGCATTTTTCTTTCACGTAGTGGTTATATTAGGCCCACGCAGATAACCCAGGATACCTTCTCCATCTCAAGGTTTTTAACATCTGAAAAGTCCCATTTGCTATGTAAGGTAGCATATTGACAGATTCTGGGGATTGGGACATGGATATCTTTGTGTTACCATTTTCTTTTTCTTTTTTTGCCTATTACATCAAGTATCTGATTTCAGCAGTTTTGAAAGAATATCTCAATTTGTCAATATTTCTCAAAATGTAAAATGTGTATATTTTAATCCAGCAATTCCATTTCTGGGATTTAGCTTACAGAAACATTTGACTTGTGCCCATAAGTATGTTTAACAAGAAATTAACTGCAGCATTAATTGTATATTCACTTGTTTACACATTTATTATTACCTCCACTAAAATGCACGTTCCTTGACAGAGAATTTTGCTACATAGATTATTGTTTCATCTGAAGCTCCTGGGATAGTGCTTGCTAGGAACATGACAAATAAAATATCTGTGGAATAAGTGAATGAATGAATACAGTCAATAAGAAGAATGAGGAGAATCTAAATTTACTGAGATGAAAAGATGTTCACAACGGATTGTAAAATGAACAAGAGGCCAAGGTGAATGTGTAATTACATCACTACATCCTTTCTTGGATAACAATTCATTATGTAATATATTATATATATGTCTCTTTCTCCATATATATATATATATATATTTACATATGCATGTCTATAAATACTACTGCAACTATAAAGAAAAACACCTAGAAAAATACATACAATGATGTTAGCTGTGGTTTATTTGTGACTTTTTCTATTATTTTTGAAGTAAACAATAACTGTGTATTTTTTCTGCAGTTGCAAAATTAAAATGATGTATATATCATCAAAATAAAAAGATGTATAGAAAAAATATCTTAATCCAGATTTCTAATCCAAGTCAAATGTTTTTGCACGCTGGATTAACTGCTTTGGATAGACTTTCTCATTTCAACCTTTTCTACCTCCCAGATGACTGAGCAAAAGAGAAATTCTAAAGAAGAGATTTGTCTCTGTCAGAGTCCAGTCAAAATACAGAAACTGCTCTTGGTATTTCATATTGAAAGAATCTAATGCAAAGAATTGATTATACGGGTGATGGAAGAGCAGAATATACCAACTGAGACCTGTGAAGCAACTTGGTGGTTAGCACCACATGAAACTGTTACTCCGCCTGGACAAAGGGATGACCTATTCTTACTAGAGCCCAGAATTTGGGACCATTTAGCAGAAATTGGAATCATAATGAGTATATGATGGGGAAGACCTGGCCAAGCAGGCCTGGAGCCACCAAAATGAGGCAGCTGCTGCTATAAATGCTACCCAAAGTGGAGAATGATAGGAAGAGACCACCTCCTCCCCATCCTCCATGCTCTGTCCAGATGGTGATGTTATTGTCTATTGGACAGAATTACCTGGAAGCCAGAGGCCAGGGATCCTGGAAAATGAAGCTCCATGCACTATAGGACACTATGAGGTAAGGGGTTGAATCTGAGAATCAGCTGATAAATTACCAGTGTGATGTTTGGAAGGAACTATTGCTGGTCATCTGAAGCCATGAGAGTTTAACATAACTTGCTGTTTTCAGGATGTTGCTAAAGAAAATATGTTAATGAAATAGCTATGTTTGTTAGGGTCCACGTCTATGTGCAATTTGCTTTACTAATAGAAGTACATTCAATATTTTTGTAGTTACCAAAAAAAAAAAATTTCTCCTGGAACATCCACGATATCCTTAATTACAGAAATATTAGGCAAGGTCTTATATCCTTAAAAAAACATCCCATTATAAATGCTCAGTCTGTTCATTGAGATGAAAATCTACCACCGGAAGAAACAGAGTTATACACACCTGTACTATATATCTATATATAGATAGATAGATAGATAGAGAGAGAGAGAGACCTACACACACATATAAACACACTCATATTTATAGGAAAAATCTTAAGAGAATTTCAAAACTATTTTTTTGACATTTTGAAGCACGTGTGTCTATCCTTATTGTGTGTACTGGAGTGTAAAAGACTGATATATATAGACATGAAGACTACAACACAAAGAGAATACAGATAGAAAAAGGTATCACAATAGAGCTATAGGAAGACAGACATCGAGAATTAGTCTACCACAAAACTATAAAAAGTGAAATTAGAGGTATGATATATTGCCACAGACTAGCGGATATTATATTCTATAGGTTCTTATCATTTGGATTAATCAACAACAGGGCACCATATCCCTGAGACTGTTGACATCTACCCTCATACATTCATAGTCCATAAAATAAATTAAATATCTTGGGATCCTAAATGTCCAGGACCAGGAATGTCTTTGATAGGCCAAGAGAAACTGGCTCTGTCAGGAGACCCGACATTCATGCAGAAATCTAATCTAATTTAAGAATGAACTTAAAACAACCTTGAAAAGGAGGTAGCCTCTAGTTTGTATTTGATCCCCACTTCCTTCCAACAAAAACCTTTCTAGATTGTTGAGACTTTAGACCTTCTCTGTATTCTCCTTCTGGGACTCCCATTCTATAACTCACGTTCTGTGGGAGGAGGAGAAGTCATATGTGTAGCACTGGCTTTGACTTCCCTTTTCCCTTCCCTTCCTTCTTGCTGGGCAAGGCCTTGTAATCCTACTAGATACTCCAACTCAGTTTATTCAAAACAGATCTAGAAGCCATTCTTCTTCCTCTGGTCTGTATTTTTGCTGTGGGTATTATGGTTAAAGATTTCAACATCTTCCCAGTGATCCAGTCTCTAGTATTTGGAGGTCCCCAGCTACCTCCACTGCTGTGTTGCCTACACTATTTCACCATGCTTGCAAGTTCCACCTCCCTTTCCCCACTACCACCTACCAACACCTTCATTCTCACCTGCACTGTTGCAATAACCATCCAAATGCTCCTGAACTTCCAGGCTTGTTCTAAAGTCCATTCTTCATGCTGTTGTCAGATTAAGCTCTCTACAGCATGATTAGTCTGTTATTTTGCTTAAAAATATTCAATCCTTCCTCACTGTGTATAGTTGTACATTTAGAATTAAAGTTGCAAAAGAGTTAGAAAATACAGAATATGAGAAAATAAAAGGAAAATCTCATTTAACCCTTTCCCTTTAGGGCAGAAGCCATATTCATTGCCAAGTCACTTGTGATTCTTCATCTGCTTCGTATGTTTCCATGTGGGATGGCTCATAACTGACTAAGAACCGTTTACCCTACTTATACATGCCTTTTGTATATGCAAGCATTTATTGGATGTGCTCATTTTGCCAGAAGCGCTTCTCCTTGCTCTCTTGTTTTTACTCTGGTCTTTCTATATATATATATATTTAAAACTCATTTCAAATGCCATATTTTCAAAAAGATTTCCCCTGATCCACTCTCTCCCTACCCTAGCTGGTTTAATTTCTTCCTTTGCTGACCTCCCAGAGCACTGGACCTCTCACTTTATTTTATGCATTCACTCTTAACTAAATTCTATCGTGTAATACTGTCCATCTTAAGTGAGACACCTAACCATTGCTGACCACATCTTCAGTTCCTGGAATGTCATGTAATGTCATCTATGTGCTTTGTATCCCTTACTGGGTCTTGCACAATTCGGGTTATAGTAGTTTAGTTTCTTTTTCACTTTTCTGCTCTCTTCATAAGTAACCTTCTTACATTGACTTCACAGCAGTCATTTTGCCACCTGTTGAAGGAGGAGAGAAACATGGTGTCTTCAAGGCTGATAAGGTTTAGGCCTTGCTGTTTACCTTTGAGTCAGAATAGATTCAGCCTAAAGGGGCATTAACTTTCATTAAAAACAACAACAATGTCCCTCTCCGCTCTAGTAACCACTAGTTTGTCCTTCATATCTGTGAGTCTGTTTCTATTTTGTTATATTTGTTTGTTTGATTTTTTTTTTTAGTTCCACATATAAGTGATAATATTCAGTATTTGTCTTTCTCTTTCTGACTTATTTCACTAAGCATAATACCCTTTAGGTTCACCCATGTTGTCATGAACAGCAAACTTTCATTCTTTTTTATGGCTAAGTAATATTCCATTATGTATATATACCACATCTCTTTTTTTTTAACATCTTTATTGGAATATAATTGCTTTACAATGGTGTGTTAGTTTCTGCTTTATAACAAAGTGAATCAGCTATACATATATATATATGTATATATATATATATATATATATATATATATATATATACACATATATATATCCCCATATCCCCTCCCTCTTGTGTCTCCCTCCCACCCTCCATATCCTACCCCTCTAGGTGGTCACAAAGCACCAAGCTGATCTCCCTGTGCTATGTGGCTGCTTCCCACTAGCTATCTATTTTGCATTTGGTAGTATATATAAGTCCACGCCACTCTCTTACTTCATCCCAGCTTACCCTTCCCCATCCCTGTGTCCTCAAGTCCATTCTCTATGTCTATGTCTTTATTCCTGTCCTGCCCCTGGGTTCTTCAGAACCATTTTTTTTTCAGATTCCATATATATGTGTTAGCATACGGTGTTTATTTTTCTCTTTCTGACTTACTTCATTCTGTATGACAGTCTCTAGGTCCATCCACCTCACTACAAATAACTCAATTTCATTTTTTTTTATGGCTGAGTAATATTCCATTGTATATGTGTGCCACATCTTCTTTATCCATTCATCTGTCGATGGACATTTAGGTTGCTTCCATGTCCTGACTATTGTAAATAGAGCTGCAGTGAACACTGTATATACCACATCTCTTTATCCATTCATCTGTTGATGGACACTTAGGTTGCTTCTATATCTTCGATAGAGTAAATAATGTTGCTGTGAACATTGGAATTCACATATCTTATTGAATTAGTATTTTTGTTTTCTTTGTATAAACACCCAGGAGTGGAATTGCTACATTGTATGGTGGTTCTATTTTTAATTCTTTGAAGAACCTCCATACTGTCTTCCATAGTGGTTGTACCCATTCACATTCCTACTAACAGTGCATGAAGATTCCCTTTTCTCCACATCTTCACCAACATTTGTTATTTCTTGTTTTTTTGATGATAGCCATTCTGACAGATGTGGGAGAAGGACAAAATAGGCGAAGGGAATTAAGAGGTTCAAACCACTAGGTATAAAGTAACTGTTACTAGGTTGTAATGTACAGCACAGGAATATAGCCAATATTTTACAACTTTGTTTGGAGTATAATCTAAAAAATACCAAATTACTATGTCATACACCTGCAACCAATATAATATTGTAAGTCAACTATACTTCCATAAAAAGTGAACAAGAAAAACAATAATGATACAACTATTTAATCATTTGAAGGCTCTGAAATAGAATTAATGGTCTATTGCTGTAGAGTTGAGAACTAAAATAGTAAAAAATGAATCTGAAGATGTTCTATCTTAGAGTGTAGGTTCTGAACAATTTATAATTTCTTGATCAAAGAGGTAAAGTTTCAGGATTGTAACTTTAGGAGCATTGTTTTAAACAGCACTGATGATTTATCTGAAAGTATAAAATGTCCACAATTGTCTGGAAATGTAAGAGAATCAGGCCAATCCAGGGATATCTCCAACAAAAAAGGCACCAGAAACAAAACAAAACAAAACCCAAACTTCTGTTTCTAGCATGTTCTTTGTCTTACCAGGTCTGTTTCCTTCCTTGTTCCTACACAACAACCTTATCAAGATCAGTCGTAGTATAGCTACCACTTTATATGATAGCCTTTTCTGACATATCTATTTCATTAGACTTGAAGCTCCTTCAGAGTACAATCTATGTGATAATCTTCTCTATAAATTCAGATATTAGCACAAACTCAGGCACACAGCCAGAACTCAACAATTTTCTATTAAACAAGTGAGACTTTGTCTCCATTAATGAATAGTCTAGATATAAGCATCTCTATAGGAATTACTGAGATGCAGTTCAAGGTCCCCAGGTTACACATAAAAAATGTAGTCTCAGAAAATTTAAGTTTCTTATCTGAGAGCAAACATTTAATAAAGTGTGATTGTTTATGTGATATCCAGTTTATTTTTCCAAAAGACCACTGCTTTTATTATTACCTAATTTTCAGAATTTATCAGAGTGTATTTCCATTAATATTAATTAGATCTATATTAAGACAAATATCCTGGGGTCAAAATAATTTGAAGAACACTCAATGATATGCTGCAGCTGTCCTACACTGGCGTATAAGATTTAATTGTTAAACTTCCGCTGCAAATTGTGCAGTCACTAATAAAAATAAAACCATATATACTTACAAATACATAAATTATATTAAAATGTAATAAATACTCAGAATTTATTACTTCCTAATAATTTCATAGCATTTTACTATTACGTTTGCTGTTGAGGGTATATATGTCTATTGTACCTTTATGATAGAAATACTACTGCTCATTTCTTACCAATCATGTTCACTCACATCATGTTGGTATCTTAAAATTGGCATTTATTGGGGATATTTACACCATAATAATCAGTAAATAGTGCAAATCTGGGCTTGACTTAAGTGCTGGGGTCAAAGTTTCAGTTTATTGAATATGATTTGTATAAGGGTGAGAAATAATTTAACAGAAGGTCACATATCAGACAATAAATTTATTGGCAAAACATTTAATGGATTTATCTGCAACTACATTTATCAAACATGTTTGAACTGTAACCATAAGCTGTTCATGGATAAAAGAGTTTGGCAAAAATTGATGAATAAATTTTGCGAGAATCAATTGCTAAAATGGTTAATGTGTATTAGTATTAAAAGTCATCATTCAGGCTTCCTTGGTGGCTCAGTGGTTGAGAGTCCACCTGCCAATGCAGGAAACACGGGTTCGTGCCCCAGTCCGGGAAGATCCCACATGCCGCAGAGCGGCTAGGCCCGTGAGCCATGGCCGCTGAGCCTGTGCATCCGGAGCCTGTGTTCTGCAATGGGAGAGGCCACAACAGTGAGAGGCCCGCGTACCACAAAAAATGAAAAAAAAGTCATCATTCATCTCTTCTTCTTCTCTTTCCTTCCTTTGCTGAAGAATTAAGTCCTACAGATACTAGGTGGGGTCAAGCAAAGTTGGTGTCCATGGTAGGTGACTGTGAGGTCTTGGTGGCCTAGATTAGGCATTGAAGCCTAAGCTGGATAAAGAAGGTGTCCCTTTGGAGGGGATGGCCTGGCATGTAGTGTCAGGGCCCAAGCAGGGTGCTGAGATTGCCCATTCCAAGAGATGGAAAAGTGTACAGTGTCAGAGCCTGAATAGATTAAAGAGGTGGTCCATCCCCAGGTATCAGAAGCCAGTTAGGGTAAGGAAGCTCCTATATGGGAGGTAGCCAGCTTAAGTGGTTGGGGTTTGGTGTGGTGAAGAGGGTATCCAAACATAGGACAGCAGTGACAGCCCAGTGTGGGTTGTTGGAGCCTGAGTGGAGTCAAGTGAACATCTATATAGTGGAGGTAGTGGTGACCATGAAATATTGGTTACATACAGAAGAATTGATTAAATAACTAAATATTAAGGGTAATGGAAGCCAGATTTATTACTGTCAGAGAAAGAGTTTACAAATACTGAAATAGAGAGAACTAGAATTGAGCTTGTGTTGTTGGATTGGCATCAGAGGTATTGAAAACACATGAAAAAACATCTATAAGAAACAAAATATAGGGGGCTTCCCTGGTGGTACAGTGGTTGAGAGTCCGCCTGCCGATGCAGGGGACATGGGTTCATGCCCCAGTTCAGGAAGATCCCACATGCTGCGGAGTGGCTGGGCCCGTGAGCCATGGCCACTGAGCCTGCGTGTCCAGAGCCTGTGCTCCACAACGGGAGAGGCCAGAACAGTGAGAGTCCCACGTACCACACACACACACACACACACACACACAAAATATATATATGTAAATGTGTGTGCATATGTATAGGTGTGAACATTCATATGCATTTGTCCATCCCAGTGAGCAGGTGTCCATCCTAGTGAGCAGGTCTTGGAGTAGAAAAGCACACCCAGGAAGCAGATCTTAGCTTCTGAATATTGTGATCTACCAAAAAGTACCTAGGAACCATGGAAAATTGGTTGATTCCAGCCTGGGCAGGGATAGTACAAGATGAGACTGGAACATCTTGTATTTGAAAATAAGAAAGTGCTCAAAGAATGAGAGGGCTTACCAAAAGGATGTAGAAGCCAGCTGGAAGCACTTACACTGTCCAAATTTAGGATAATTTCAGCATCAAAACAATGAATGAATTGAATTATAATCCATTAAATAATAGGAACACATGATGCCATTTTTTATAAATATGTAAATAATAAATTAAAAGTTGAATGAGAAATAATATATTTATGTATATTCAAAATACGTCCCCATAAAATCCTTGTTAAATAGAAAAGGGAATAGAGTAATGTTATGGTGGGAAGCCTGGCAGACACCACCTTAATCTGATGATCAAAGTGAGCATCATCTCATACGGGACAAGTCAAAAACACATGGACTGGATAGGAAGCATTACATCAGTGATATTCCTGCCAAAGCTGCATAGCCTGAATCTAATCAAATCTAAATTGAGGGATGTTCTACAAAATAACTGGCTTGTAATGTAAAGGTATAAAGATCATGAAAGTCAAAGAAAGACTTATGAAAGGCCCCAGATAAAAGTTAAAATAAAGATACATATAAACGAAATACAACTCATGACTCTGGATGTGACTGTTCTTCTGTAAAATACATTATTGGGATAACTGAAAAATCTTGAATACAATCTGAACTTTGGGTGATAGTAAAATATTGATTTTATTTTCATTATTTAATGATTATTTAAGAGAATATTCTCGTACATGGAAACACCACTGAAGTATTTGAGAGTGGTGGATATCAAGTAAGTGATGGGCTAGGGGAAAATTCACTTGTACTATACCTGAAACTTTAATTTTGAGATAAAAATGAGATGATGCCACCATGTCATATGACTCAGCAAATCCATCCCTGACCATATAGCCAAGAGAAATAAATTAATATATTCACAAAAAGGATTGTATCAAATTATTCAAGGTATGCTAGTCATAACAGCTGAAAACTGGAAACAACCCAAATACCCTTCAATAGGGGGGTGGATAAATGCACTTGTAGAATATCATGCAATGGAACACCAATAAAAAAAGAACAAACCACTAATACATCCAACAACATGGATGATTTTCAAAAACATGAATGAAAGAAGATAGATATATTTATATCAATATAAAGGTTAAGAACAAGCAAAGCTAATCAATGATCTGGAAATCAGAATAATGATTGCTTTTTAGGGAAGTTAAATGAAAAGGGCAGACAAGAACTTTTTCAAGTAGAACGTTCCATACATTAACCAGGTGATGGGTACACTGATGTATGCATTTGGTAAAATGCATTAAGATATACAATTATGATTATGCATTTTATTGCAAGTAAATTGTGTTTCAGTAAATCACTGTGAGCATTTAAAAAATGCTGTGGCAGAAAAATTCAGCCTTCTCAATTTTCTCATTTCAGTATTTATAAGTAAAATAGTCAACAATTTCAACTTCTCCTTTTGTCTTACATTTATCCTACAACATTTCAGTACTAGTCCCTTTACACTCCTCATGAAGAAAAAAAACAAGTTGTAATGACTTGTAAGCAAATTCCTTCACATAGGTAAAACTTGCAGGAAGTCTCTGGAATTATAAAAGTTTGAACAAGAAATATTTTGGTCTAACATATACAATGCCTTATGTCTAAGGAATATATTGGCAAAGATTACTTTTTATTACCAAGTACTAGGCCTTCAAGAAATTCTTTATGATTCACTAAAATGGTAGCAAAGTGTGGAATATTTTGTTGTTGCAGCATTTTCCAGAAACCACACACCTTGTATAGATTGAATCTATAATTGTTGGGCAATTTCTTTTTTGAGTTGAACTGCACTTTTGAGACTATGTTTTTCTGAGAGATTGTGAAAATAAAATTGGAAATATCACATATCTGCTGACATGACATAGAAGGGTCCTTTCATTTTGCATTTTCTTTTTACCTCTGAATGAAGGCAAAAGGCTCTTTAAAGACAAAAATTCTTCCTTTGGTTTCTCTCTCCTGAATGAAAACCATTTATCCCATTATTTGAGGCTACATGTCTTACAAATAAAGACTGGGGTCAGAGGTAGTTGTTCTGTTATTTTGTAAACATGGGAAGTCCATTGATGCTTATATAAATCAAATCTGGGTCTTGAAAACACTAAATATTCCTACTTTTACATTCTCTTAATATACTATCATTTTCAAAGAGAAATATCTGAAGGAAATTGATCCCTCCATGTTTCCTCTTTCATCTTAAAATAGGGGCATTTATTCTGAACATTTTCATTGAGTTGATTTTTTTTTTGTCTACAGGTTATTGATGTGTATGATCCTTCTTCAAGCCCATATGAGGTCTCTCTCCACCTCAAGCAGAACTGCATCACATTGTCACCATATTTGTGGGTTTAGTGTTAGAGTTATTGTCAAAATGGCAAAGCTGCTTTTATGACCTTGCAACGAACAGGCATTACTTCTTATTCTGTTTGAGAGCCTGGGTTTTATTGGATCCAGTGAGAAAAGTGAAAGTTTAACATAAGCCAGGGTGTGGAAACAGCAACAATCCTTCATTTTTAATTAGTTCCCAAGATGACTTCTCTATTTCAGGAACAGTTCAATTCTCTTTAACACAAGTGGTGATTCCATAATGAACTAACTGGGAAATCTCTTTGTGGAAATACTGATTAGCTCATATAGTTTTGGGAATCTTGCTCATTCTCTTTCCCCTTTCAACCCTTAAGCTGCATCACTCATGACCGGCTTCTTTGTGTATTTCTGGTCTCACTGATCCTTTTTTTCTCAAAATAACAGTATGTAAAATCTATTATGAGGTTTATCTGTATCAGTTTCTTACAATTCTATAATTATTTTGTGAATAGATGACTTGGTTTATAATATATTCTAATAAACTCTTGAGAAAGAATTAAAGATTTTTTTTTTAAGAAATTAGGGAAAACTTAGAAAGTACTCCAGAGGAAGTTAATAGACATAAAAAATAATAATAAAGCATATATACATCAATGACAAATAAGGATAAGTAAAATTGAGAAAAAAATTTAAAATTTGGCTATCAGAAATGAGATAGTATGTATGAATGCAGAAGTGCAATTGCATGGGAATGGATTTAAATATGTAGAATAAGTAATATGTATTTTGCTGTTTTCTAGCAAAATATAGACTAATATTGATTCAAAAAGATTGAAAATATGAACAGTTCATAAAGGCAGATAAAATTATTCCAGTTAAAAGAGAAACATGTTCTAATCCCTTGCTAAATTTCTAAATAACCTCTAAATTGAAGATACTTCCAAGATTTGTTCAAAGGTCTAAATGGTATAGGGTAGCTTCCCAGCTTGTTTTAGGAATAAAGCTTAAGCTTGATATCAAAACTTTACGATGATAATACTAAAAAATTGAAACATGGAAATTTTACCTATAAATATAGATGTTAAAATTTGAAAAGATAGCTAAGAAAATCCAAAATCCCCCCAAATATGAAAAGAACCATACACCCATTACCAAGATTACAGAATGGTTCAGTATCAGGAAATCTATGATAATAATTCTTCATGACAAAAAATGTCAAAGGAGAAAAATTATGTGACTTTATCAGAAAGGCAACTACCATTGGTTTAAAAAAAAATCTTCACATAAAATAGAAACAGAAGAAAAACATTTAATACAAGGAAAACTATTTTCTAATAGCAAACATCAATTTAAATGAAGATATGCTCAAAATTACTTTCATTAAAGTTAATCATAAAGCAGAGATGTCAGCTACTATTTTGGAGGTGTTAGATAACATGACAAGAGTAGATAAAGAATATCAATATACATCTTAGAAAATAAAATAACATTTATTTGAATATAGTATGATTAAAGGCTTTAGAAAGGAATTAAAAGAGCAAAGAAGGAAGGAAGGAAAGCAGGGAGAAAAACAAGAAAAGTCCTAGGAAAAAAAATCAAGTACTAGAATTATTAAAATAAGTTGATAAGGTGCCTGAATTCAATATAAATATACAAAATTAATGTTTTCCCTTATACTAGTAATAACCAGTTATAAAAAAAATGAAAAAAATACAATTTACAATAGACATAATCTAGAAACACAAAAGAATACATTTAAAGAGAAGACCACAAAATCTATATGAAAACAATCAAAATATTTTTGTTAGACATAAAATAAGATCTGAAATAATGAAAAGAAACTATTTGTTTCTGAATAGGAATAACTAATCTCATATAAATATCAATCATTCCAAATATTAATGACTATGCAATTTTCATTATAAGGCTGTTTTAACTTGACTATAACTTTAAAAAATTAATATAACAATTAAGCAAAAAAAAAAAAAACCAAAGAAAGAAAGATAAAATAGATTAATGAAGGGGTATGCTTTTACTTTTCCCAGATATTAGAACTTGGTATAAAGCCATGTAATTAAAACCATATAGATTTCACCCCAAAATAACCAAATCAAAGAAAAGAAATATATAAAGTCTAGAAATTAAAGAAACCCCATATTTAGCATATAGTAAATCTAGTATTTCAATTCCAACAAAAGAAAATACTTTATTGATTAATAGTGCAAGAATAATTGCTTATTCATTTGGAAGGAAACACAATTAAGAATGTATAAAACATTCCAAATGGGCTTCCCTGGTGGCACAGTGGTTGACAGTCCGCCTGCAGATGCAGGGGACACAGGTTCCTGCCCCGGTCTGGGAAGATCCCACATGCCATGGAGCGGCTAGGCCCGTGAGCCATGGCCACTGAGCCTGCGCATCCAGAGCCTGTGCTCCACAATGGGAGAGGCCACAACAGTGAGAGGCCCGTGTACCACACACACACACAAAAATTCCAAATGAGTTAATGTTTAAATATGCAAAAAATCTAAAGTATTAGAAGAAAAATTTAGACAATATTTATAAATCTGTCAGTGAAAGAAAGGTCCTAAGCAATTTTAAAAATTCAGGATACATCAAAAACAAATTTGACTGTATTGAATTTATGATTTTTAAGAAGCTAAAGGTATCATAACAGGCTAGAAAGCATATTTAAAAATAAAGGACAAATAGTTGTTATTCTTTTTTTTTACAGGGTAATTTTATTTTATTTTGTTTTAAATTTTTATTGGAGTAGAGTTGATTTATAAAGTTAGTTTCAGGTATACAGCAAAGTGAATCATTTATACATATACACATACACTTTTTTTTTTTAAGAGATGTTACTCTTAATCTGAAAATAGTACTTCAAGACCAATAAGAAGTACACAAATCATCTATTAAAAACATGGATAATATGTCTAAAAAAGCAGTTCTCAGAAGATGAAAAGCAAATCATAAATAAACATATAAAAAGGTAGTTGACCTCTTTTACACACACAATAAGAAACTGGTTAGCCCATGGGCTTTCAAATGCTAAAAGATATAACCCAGAATTTGAGAGGATGAGAAGAAACAGCCTTGTTTTACTGGCTAGACTGTGAATTGGTTACATTAGAAGAGTAGAAGCTTCCCATGATCCTGAAAAGAGTCTTTAAAAAATTAATCCTTCCCCACCAGATGAGGTAGGGAATCCTTCCCTATTGTACTGAATAATATATAAGACTTAGTTTGTTGTCCAAACATTTGTTTGTTCCTTAGTTTGTCAAAAATGCAATAAAATAAATATGAGTTTCAAACAAGCCTGGAGAAATGGCTTCAAAACACATCCAAAGCCTTACAAGAATCACAGCAACATTTAAAATCAGTTGTTGGGGACACTGAAACAAAAGCTGAGGCAAGACTCATCCTCAGAGGGCTGGGATCCAAGTCAGGCTTGTCACCTGTGACTTCCACCTTGGCCTGAGTGAAGATGTAGACACGATAAGAATAAACAGAGTACTTTCAGTCAGAAAGACCTGAATTGAGGACCCATTTGCCTCTCAATGGGAAATAATAATAGTTTATATTTTTAATTTTTTTTAAATTTGAATTTATTTATTTTTATAAGGTTTTCCATACATTTGTGAAGCACTCACTTCTTATCTTCTGAATTGTACATCTCAATTACCATGTAAAATGGGATTTCAGTACATTATTATACAAGTCATTGACACAAACATTAAGATAATTAATTGTTGTGTTGTTCCATCCACACACATGCTTATTCCACAGTTCCCGCACAATATTTTTTTTTCCCTAAGACATGGAGAACGTTGTAGTATAATAGAGGAAATAAACAGAGCATGCTTAAGTGACCAGTTTATTCATTTTAGAAGAAAGTATGTATAACGAAATGCATTTTTGCTCAGAGATGAAAAGGGTAATCTGTGCTGTTGTCAAAACTGTTTTTATTAACTCCTATTTTTCTTCTTTTAACATCTTCATTGGAGTATGATTGCTTGACAATGTTGTGTTAGAATCTGCTTTATAACAAAGCGAATCAGTTATACATATGCATATATCCCCATATCTCTTCCCTCTTGCATCTCCCTCCCTCCCTCCCTACCTATCCCACCCCTCTAGTTGGTCACAAAGCACTGAGCTGATCTCCCTGTGTTATGCAGCTGCTTCCCTCTAGCTATCTATTTTACATTTGGTAGTGTATATATGTCCATGCCACTTTTCACTTTGTCCCAGCTTACCATTTCCCAACCCTGTGTCCTCAAGTCCATTCTCTAGTACGTCTGCATCTTTATTCCCGTCTTGCCCCTAGGTTCTTCACGACCGTTTGTTTTGTTTTGTTGTAGATTCCATACATAGGTGTTACAATAAGGTATTTGTTTCTCTCTTTCTGTCTTACTTCACTCTGTATAACAGACTCTAGGTCCATCCACCTCACTACAAATAAATCAAATTCATTTTTTATGGCTGAGTAATATTCCATTGTATATATGTGCCACATCTTCTTTAACCATTCATCTGTCGATGGACACTTAGGCTGCTTCCATGTCCTGGCTATTGTAAATAGAACTGCAGTGAACATTGTGGTACATGACTATTTTTCAATTATGCTTTTCTCAGGGTATATGCCCAGTAGTGGGATTGCTGGGTCGTATGGTAGTTCTATTTGTAGTACTTTTAAGGAATGTCCATACAGTTCTCCAGAGTGGCTGTATCAATTTACATTCCCACTAACAGTGCAAGAGGGTTCTGTTTTCTCCACACCCTCTCCAAAATTTACTGTTTGTAGATTTTTTGATGATGACCATTCTGACTGGTGTGAGATAATATCGCATTGTAGTTTTGATTTGCATTTCTCTAATGATAAATGATGTTGAGCATTCTTTCATATGTTTGCTGGCAATCTGTATATCTTCTTTGGAGAAATGTCTATTTAGGTCTTCTGCCCATTTTAGGATTGGGTTGTTTGTTTTTTTGTTATTGAGCTGCATGAGCTGCTTGTAAATTTTGGAGATTAATCCTTTGTCAGTTGCTTCATTTGCAAATACTTTCTCCCATAATGAGGGTTGTCTTTTAGCCTTGTTTATGGTTTCTTTTGCTTTGCAAAAGCTTTTAAGTTTCATTAGGTCCCATTTGTTTATTTTTGTTTTTATTTCCATTTCTCTAGGAAGTGGGTGAAAAGGATCTTGCTGTGATTTATGTCATAGAGTGTTCTGCCTATGTTTTCCTCCAAGAGTTTGATAGTGTCTGGTCTTACATTTAGGTCTTTAATCGATTTTGAGTTTATTTTTGTGTATGGTGTTAGGGAGTGTTCTAATTTCATAATTTTACATGTACCTGTCCTGTTTTCCTAGCACCACTTATTGAAGAGGCTGCCTTTTCTCCACTGTATATCCCTGCCTCCTTTATCAAAGATAAGGTGACCATATGTGTGTGGGGTTATCTCTGTGCTTTCTATCCTGTTCCACTGGTCTATATTTCAGTTTTTGTGCCAGTACCATACTGCCTTGATCACTGTAGCTTTGTAGTATAATCTGAAGTCAGAGAGCCTATTTCCTCCAGCTCCATTTTTTATTCTCAAGATTGCTTTGGCTCTACGGGGTCTTTTGTGTTTCCATAGAAATTGTGAAATATTTTGTTCTAGTTCTGTGAAAAATGCCAGTGGTAGTTTGATAGGGATTGCATTAAATCTGTAGGTTGCTTTGGGTAGTAGAGTCATTTTCACAATGTTGATTCTTCCAATCCTAGAACATGGTATATCTTTACATCTCTTTGTATCATCTTTAATTTCTTTCATCAGTGTCTTATAATTTTCTGCATACAGGTACTTTGTCTCCTTAGGTAGGTTTATTCTTAGATATTTTATTCTTTTTGTTGTAATGGTAAATGGGAGTGTTTCCTTTGTTTCTCTTTCAGAGTTTTCATCATTAGAATATAAGAATGCAAGAGATATCTGTGCATTAAATTTGTATCCTGCTACTTTACCAAATTCATTGATTAGCTCTAGTAGTTTTCTGGTAGCATCTTTAGGATTGTCTATGTATAGTACCATGTCATCTGCAAAGAGTGACAGCTTTACTTCTTCTTTTCCAATTTGGATTCCTTTTATTTCTTTTTCTTTTCTGATTGCTGTGGCTAAAACTTCCAAAATTATGTTGAATAATAGTGGTGAGATTGGCAACCTTTTGTTTTTCCTGATCTTAGTGAAAATGGTTTCAGTTTTTCACCATTGAGGACGATGTTGCCTGTGGCTTTGTCATATATGTCCTTTATTATGTTGAGGTAAGTTCCCTCTATGCCTACTTTCTGGAGGGTTTTTATCATAAATGGGTGTTGAATTTTGTCAAAAGCTTTCTCTGCATCTATTGAGATGATCATATGTTTTTTCTCCTTTAATTTATTAATATGGTTTATCACATTGATTGATTTACATATATTCAAGAATCCTTGCATTCCTGGGATAAACCCCACTTGATCATGGTGTATGATCCTTTTAATGTGCTGTTGGATTCTGTTTGCTAGAATTTTTTGAGGAGTTTTGCATCTATGTTCATCAGTGATATTGGCCTGTAGTTTTATTTCTTTGTGACATCTTTGTCTGGTTTTGGTATCAGGGTGAGGGTGTCCTCATAGAATGAATTTGGGAGTGTCCCTTCCTCTGCTATAGTTTGGAAGAGTTTGAGAAGAAAGGTGTTAACTCTCCTCTAAATGTTTGATAGAATTCGATCGTGAAGCCATCTGGTCCTGGGCTTTTGTATGTTGGAAGATTTTAAATCACAGTCTCAATTTCAGTGCTTGTGATTGGACTGTTCATATTTT
Source organism: Delphinapterus leucas (assembly GCF_059928025.1). NCBI lineage: Eukaryota > Metazoa > Chordata > Mammalia > Artiodactyla > Monodontidae > Delphinapterus > Delphinapterus leucas. The sequence goes on from NC_143133.1 coordinate 41,752,894, forward strand.
CTATTTCTTCCTGGTTCAGTCTCAGAACATTGTGCATTTCTAAGAATTTGTCCATTTTTTCCAGGTTGTCTGTTTTATTGGCATATAGTTGCTTGTAGTAATCTCTCATCTTTTGTATTTCTGCAGTGTCATTTGTTACTACTCCTTTTTCATTTCTAATTCTGTTAATTTGAGTCTTCTCCCTTTTTTTCTTGGTGGGTCTGGCTAATGGTTTAGCAATTTTGTTTATCTTCTCAAAGAGCCAGCTTTTAGATTTTTTAATCTTTGCTATGGTTTCCTTCATTTCTTTTTCATTTATTTCTGACCTGATCTTTATGATTTCTTTCCTTCTGCTAACTTTTGGGTTGTTTTGTTCTCCTTTCTCTAATTGCTTTAGGTGTAAGGTTAGGTTGTTTATTTGAGATGTTTCTTGTTTCTTAAGGTAGGATCGTATTGCTATAAAGTTCCCTTTTAAAATTTAAATAAATTAATTAATTAAATAATTAATTTGTTTTCACTGGGTCTTAGTTGCAGCAGGCATGCTCCTTTGTTGTGGTTCCATGGCTCCTTATTTGCAGCTTGCTGGCTCTTTTTGTTGCAAGGTGTGGGCTCCTTAGTTGCGTCATGTGTAATAGTTCCTATTTCATAGCAATATTTGATGTTTATGAGATGACAATGTACCGAAATAAGATATGCATATGACATATGTTTAGATATCATCTCATGAATAATACTGTTTACCACAAAATATTTGGAGACACAGTTCTAAGGGTTTATGATGTATATTAACGTGTTTACTTCCTCATGGAAATACCCTCTAAGGTAGTTATTTTCTTATCTTTATTGCACAAATGAGGAAACTGATGCACAGGGAGATTATATTATTTCCCAAATCCTCAGAGATACTAAGGACCAAATCTGGAATTTGGTGCCAGACCTGGATTTGGTATACTTAAACAGTATGCTATATTACTTCACTTGCCAGGCTTACAATAGTAGCTGCATAACCAGCTTAGCAAACTGCAGTTATGTCCTAAAATAATCTGTGTTTGCTGTATTTTGCAGAAAGTATAATCTGGAAATGTTTTGTCTTCTTTCTACTTAGGGAAACATTTTATCATCTCCTCTCTGTATACTAATTGATATCTTATTCTTTCTATAATATATTCCAACTTTCATACTTAGAACATGTTCCCCCATTTTAAGGAAGCCACATATTTTTAATCTGTCCTTCCCCAAACATATAGGTTGCAAACTGAACCCTCAAAGGTAAAAACATCAAATTTTGATGAATTCTGAAATGAGTTCTGCCTCCATCTGTTTACCATCCCTCTACTATCAATGTGTTTCCATTTGATGGAAAAGGAAAATGACGTCCATGTGACTTTGTAAAACAACAGAAAGATTGGAGGGAAGCAGAGATTTTTGTTTGTTTTTTGTTTTATTTTGTTTTAATTTACCTCATTGACTCACCACTGCATGGAACATGTCATTTTGTTTTCAGAAAATTGGTTTGCGAAGTGTCCTTCAGGAACACACCTTTTCAAAGCATGAAGAAAAATTGGAGACACTTTCAGTAGCTCAAGAAAGAACCAACTTACAAATCACCGATGGCTTTGTTTTCATGTCTCCTCCAGTTTGGCAATTTTTCTTCTTATTAGTCCTTTCCTCCTGAGGATAAATAAGATCAGAAGGAAGATCAAGCACAAATCAGTCAATTACATCTAATTGTCATCACTTGAAATAAAAGGATGAATGCATGGTGGTCAAGGTTTCAGAGAAAACTTGAGGGATTATCTGTGAAGTTCAATTATCCTAGTATTTCCTCTTTCTATTAGCATCAGTCACTGAGACTCCAGAGCCTGGAAAACTGGACAACTTATAAATTGCTGGAAGGGGATGGGATCTGAAGGATAATTTTACCCAAACTTCTCTATTTATAGATGAGGAAACTTAGGAGCCATGAGGATTATTTGTCTGCCCAATGACATTCAGCTTAATAAAGATTCAACTGGTGAACCCCAAATATTCATCCTCTTCTAACTGTAGTTACATGGAAAAAAATTCTAATCCCATTTCAGTAACAGCAAAATTTCATTTAAAATAACCCATGGGGGATGGAGCTTCAAGATGGCGAAGAGTAAGATGCAGAGATCAACTTCCTGCCCACATATACATCAAAATATATCTACATATGGAACAATTCCTACAGAACACCTACTGAACACTGGCAGAAGACCTCAGACACCCCAAAAGGCAAGAAACTCCCCAGGTACCTGGGTAGAGCAAAAAAAAAAAAAAGAGACAAAAGAATAGGAACAGGACCTGCACCAGTGGAAGGGAGCTGTGAAGGAGGAAAGGTTTCCACACGCTAGGAATCCAATTGGTGGGTGGAGACCACGGGTGGCGGAGGGGGAAAGTTTCGGAGCCACTGAGGAGAGTGCAGCAACAGGGGTGCAGAGGGCAAAGTGGAGAGATTCCTGCACAGATGATAGGTGCCGACCAGCACTCACCAGCCCGAGAGGCTTGCCTGCTCACTGGCTGGGACGGGCGGGGGCTGGGAGCTGAGAATCCAGCTTCGGAGGTCGGATCCCAGGGAGAGGACTGGGGTTGGCTGCGTGAACACAGCCTGAAAAGGGCTAGTGCACCACAGCTACCTGGGAGGGAGTCCAGGAAATGTCTGGAGCTGCCAAAGAGACAAGAAACTTTTTCTTGACTCTTTGTTTCCTGGTGGGTGAGGAGAGGGGATTAAGAGCCTTGCTTAAAGAAGCTCCAGAGACAGGCCTGAGCCGCGGCTATCAGCACGGATCCCAGAGATGGGCATGAGATGCTAAGGCTGCTGCTGCTGCCACCAAGAAACCTATGTGCAAGCACAGGCCACTCTCCACAGCTCCCCTCCCGAGAGCCTGTGCAGCACACCACTGACAAGGGCCCGTGATCCAGAGACAACTTTCCCAGGAGAATACACAGTGCACCTCAGGCTGTTGCAACGTCATGCCAGCCTCTGCCACCACAGGCTCACCCTGCATCTGTACCCCTCTCTCCCCTGGCCTGAGTGAGCCAGAGCCCCCAAAAAAGCTGCTCCTTTAACCCCGTCCTCTCTGAGCAAAGAACAAACGCCCTCAGGCAACCTACATGCAGAGGCGAGTCCAAATCTAAAGTTGAACCCCAGGAGCTGTGCGAACAAAGAAGAGAAAGGGAAATTTCTCCCAGCAGAATCAGGAGCAGTGGATTAAATCCCCACAATCAACTTGATGTACCCTGCATCTGTGGAATACCTGAATAGACAATGAATCATCCTAAATTGAGAAGGTGACTTTAGGAGCAACGATATATATATATTTTTCCCTTTTGCTATTTTTGTGAGTGTGTATGTGTATGCTTCTGTGTGTGATTGTGTCTGTATAGCTTTGCTTTTACCATTTGTCCCAGAGATCTCTCTGTCCGATTTTTTTTTAACTTCAAAAAATTATTTTTTCTTAATAATTATTTTTCATCTTTTATTTTAATAACTTTATTTTATTGTACTTTATTTTATTTGATCTTCTTCTTTCTTATTTTCTTTCTTTTCTCATTTTTCTTCTGAGCCATGTGGAGGACAGGCTCTTGGTGCTCCAGGCAGGTGTCAGGGCTGTGCCACTGAGGTAGGAGAGCCAAGTTCAGGACACTGGTCCACAAGAGAACTCCCAGCTCCACATAATATCAAACAGCGGAAATCTCCCAGAAATCTCCATCTCAATGCCAAGACCCAGCTCCACTCAATGACCAACAATCTACAGTGCAGGACACTTATACCAAACAACTAGCAAGACAGGAACACAACCCCATCCATTAGCAGAGAGGCTGCCTACAATCATAATAAGGCCACAGACACCCCAAAACACACCACCAGACTTGGACCTGCCCACCAGAAAGACAAGATCCAACCTCATCCACCAGGACACAGGCACTAATCCCCTCCACCAGAAAGCCTACACAACTCACTGAACCAAGATTAGCCACTGGGGAGAGACACCAAAAACAACAGAAACTATGAACCTGCAGCCTGCGGAAAGGAGATCCCAAACACAATAAGTTAACCAAAATGAGAAGACAGAGAAACACACAGCAGATGAAAGAGCAAGGCAAAAACCCACCAGACCTAACAAATGAGTAGGAAATAGGCAATCTACCTGAAAAATAATTCAGAATAATGATAGTAAAGATGATCCAAAATCCTGGAAATAGAATGTAGAAAATAACAGATAAGTGACCAGGAAGATAAAATAGTGGAAATAACTACTGCAGAGCAGAAAAAAGAAAAAGAATGAAAAAAATTGAGGACAGTCTCAGAAACCTCTGGGACAACATTAAATGCACCAACATTTGAATTATAGGGGTCCCAGAAGAAGAAGAGAAAAAGGAAGGGACTGAGAAAATATTTGAAGAGATTATACTTGAAAACTTCCCTAATATGGGAAAAGAAATAGTTAATCAAGTCCAGGAAACACAGCGAGTCCCATACAGGGTAAATCCAAGGAGAAACATGCCAAGAAACATATTAATCAAACTATCAAAAATTAAATACAAAGAACAAATATTAAAAGCAACAAGTGAAAAACAACAAGTAACACATAAGGGAATCCCCATAAGCTTAACAGCTGATCTTTCAGCAGAAACTCTGCAAGCCAGAAAAGAGTGGCAGGACGTATTTAAAGTGATGAAGGAGAAAAACCTACAACCAAGATTACTCTACCCAGCAAGGATCTTATTCCGATTTGATGGAGAAATTAAGACCTTTACAGACATGCAAAAGCTAAGAGAATTCAGCACCACAAAACCAGCTTTAAAACAAATGCTAAAGGAACTTCTCTAGGCAGGAAACACAAGATAAGGAAAAGACCTACAATAATAAACCCACAACAATTAAGAAAATGGGAATAGGAACATACATATCGATAATTACCTTAAATGTAAATGGATTAAATTTTCCAATGAAAGGACATAGACTGGCTGAATGGATACAAAAACAAGACCTGTATATATGCTGTCTGCAAGGGGCTCACTTCAGACCTAGGGACACATACAGACTGAAGGTGAGGTGATGGACAAATATATTACATGCAAATGGAAATCAAAAGAAAGCTGGAGTAGCAATTCTAATATCAGAAAAAATATAGAATTTAAAACAAAGACTATTATAAGAGACAAAGAAGATCACTACATAATGATCAAGGGATCAATCCAAGAAGAAGATATAACAACTGTAAATATTTATGCACCCAACATAGGAGAACCTCAATACATAGGAAAATACTAACAGCCATAAAAGGGGAAATCAACAGTAACACAATCATAGTAGGGGACCTTAAGACCCCACTTTCAATGCTGGACAGATTATCCAAAATGAAAATAAATAAGGAATCACAAGCTTTAAATGATACATTAAACAAGATGGACTTAATTGATATTTATAAGACATTCCATCCAAAAACAACAGAATACACTTTCTTCTCAAGTGCTCATGGAACATTCTCCAGGATAGATCATATCTTAGGTCACAAATCAAGCCTTGGTAAATTTAAGAAAATTGAAATTGTATCAAGTACCTTTTCTGACCACACCGCTGTGAGACTAGGTATCAATTACAGGAAAAAAATCTGTAATAAATACAAACACATGGAGGCTAAACAACACATGACTGAATAACCAAGAGATCACTGAAGAAATCAAAGAGGAAATAAAAAAAAAATACCAGAAACAAATGGCAAAGAAAAGACAATGATGCAAAAGCTATGGGATGCAGCAAAAGAAGTTCTAAGAGGGAAGTTTATAGCAACACAATCCTACCTTAAGAAACAAGAAACATCTGAAATACACAACTTAACCTTACACCTTAAGCAATTAGAGAAAGAAGAACAAAAAGAAAACCCAAAGTTAGCAGAAGGAAAGAAATCATAAAGATCAGATCAGAAATAAATGAAAAAGAAATGAAGGAAATGATAGCAAAGATCAATAAAACTAAAAGCTGTTTTTTTGAGGAGATAAACAAAACTGATAAACCATTAGCCAGACTTATGAAGAAAAAAAGGGAGAAGACTCAAATCAATAGAAATAAAAGTGAAAAAGGAGAAGTAACAACTGACACAGCAGAAATACAAAGGATCATGAGAAATTACCACAGGCAACTATATGCCAATAAAATGGAGAAACTGGAAGAAATGGACAAATTCTTAGAAATGCACAACTTTCCGAGACTAAACCAGGAAGAAAGAGAAAATATGAACAGACCAATCACAAGCACTGAAATTGAAACTGTGATTAAAAATCTTCCAACAAACAAAAGCCCAGACAAGATGGCTTCAGAGGTGAATTCTATGAAACATTTACAGAAGAGTTAACACCTCTCCTTCTCAAACTCTTCCAAAATATAGCAGAGAGAGGAACACTCCCAAACTCATTCTACAAGGCCAACATCACTCTGATGCCAAAGCCGGAGAAAGTTGTCACAAAGGAAGAAAACTACAGGCCAGTATCACTGATGAACATAGATGCAAAAATCCTCAGCAAAATACTAGCAAAGAGAATCCAACAGCTCATTTAAAGGATCATATACTATGTTCAAGAGGTGTTTATCCCAGGAATGCAAGGATTCTTCAATATATGCAAATCAATAAACATGATACACCATATTAACAAATTGAAGGAGAAAAACCATATGATCATTTCAACAGATGCAGACAAAACTTTTGACAAAATTCAACACCGATTTATGATAAAAACTCCAGAAAGTAGGAATAGAGGGAACTTTCCTTAACATAGAAAAAGCCATATATGACAAACCCACAGCCAACATCATCGTCAGTGGTGAAAAATTGAAACCATTTCCACTAAGATCAGGAAAAACAAAAGGTTGCCAAATCTCACCACTGTTATTCAACATAGTTTTGGAAGTTTTAGCCACAGCAATCAGAGAAGACATAGAAATAAAAGGAAACCAAATTGGAAAAGAAGAAGTAAAGCTGTCACTGTTTGCAGATGACATGATACTATACATAGAGAATCCTAAATATGCTACCAGAAACTACTAGAGCTAATCAATGAATTTGGTAAAGTAGCAGGATACAAAATTAAGGCACAGAAATCTTTTGCATTCCTATATACTAATGATGAAAAATCTGAAATTGAAATTAAGAAAACACTCCCATTTACCATTGCAGCAAAAAGAATAAAATATCTAGGAATAAACTTACCTAAGGAGACAAAAGTGCTGGATGCAGAAAATTATAAGACATTGATGGAAGAAATTAAAGATTATAGAAATAGATGGAGAGACATACAATGTTCGTGGATTGGAAGAACCAACACTGAGAAAATGAGTGTACTACCCAAAGCAATCTACAGATTCAATGCAATCCCTATCAAACTACCACTGGCATTTTTCACAGAACTAGACCAAAAAATCTCACAATTTCTATGGAAACACAGAAGACCCTGAAGAGCCAAAGCAATCTTGAGAAATAAAAATGGAGCTGGGAGAATCAGGCTCCCTGACTTCGGACTATACTACAAAGCTACAGTAATCAAGACAGTATGGTACTGGCACAAAAACAGAAATATAGATCAATGGAACAGGATAGAAAGCCCAGCGATAAACCCACGCACATATGGTCACCTTATCTTTGATAAAGGAGGCAGGAATATACAGTGGAAAAAAGACAGCCATTTCAATAAGTGGTGCTGGGACAACTGGATAGCTACATGTAAAAGAATGAAATTAGAAATCTCCCTAACACCATACACAAAAATAATCTCAAAATGGATTAAATACCTCAATGTAAGTCCAGGCACCATCAAACTCTTAGAGGAAAACATAGGCAGAACACTCTATGACATAAATCACAGCAAGATCCTTTTTGACCCATTTACTAAGGAAATAGAAATAAAAACATAAGTAAACAAATGGGACCTAATGAAACTTAAAAGCTTTTACACAGCAAAGGAAACCATAAGCAAGAAGAAAAGACAACCATCAGAATGGGAGAAAATATTTGCCAATGAAGAACTGACAAAGGATTAATCTCCAAAACTTACAAACAACTCATGCAGCTCAATATCAAAACAATAAACAACCCAATCCAAAAATGAGCAGAAGCCCTAAATAGACATTTCTCCAAAAAAGATATACAGATTGACAACAAACACATGAAAGAATGCTCAATATCATTAATCATTAGAGATATGCAACTCAAAACTACAATGAGATATCATCTCACACTGATCAGAATGGTCATTATCAAAAAATCTACAAACAATAAATGCTGGAGAGGGTGTGGATAAAAAGGAACCCTCTTGCACTGTTGGTGGGAATGTAAATTGATAAAGCCACCATGGAGAACAGTATGGAGGTTCCTTAAAAAATCTGTAAGTAGAACTACCATATGACCCATCAATCCCACTACTGGGCATACACCCTGAGAAAACCATAATTCAAAAAGTGTCATGTACCAAAACATTCATTGCAGGTGTATTTACAAGAGCCAGGATATGGAAGCAACCTAAGTGTCCATAAACAGATGAATGGATAAAGAAGATGTGGCACATATATACAATGGAATATTACTCAGCCATAAAAAAAGAAATTGAGTTATTTGTAGTGAGATGGATGGACCTAGAGACTGTCATACAGAGTGAAGTAAGTCAGAAAGAGAGAAACAAATACTGCATGCTAAGACATATTTATGGAATCTAAAAAAAGAAAAAAGTATCTGAAAAACGTAGGGGCAGGACAGGGGCAGGACACAGACTTAGAGAATGGACTTGAGGACACAGGGAGGGGGATGGGTAAGCTGGAATGAAGTGAGAGAGTGGCATGGACTTATATACACTACCAAATGTAAAATAGGTAACTAGTGGGAAGCAGCTGCATTGCACAGGGAGATCAGCTTTGTGCTTTTTGACCACCTAGAGGGGTGGGATAGGGAGGGTGGGAGGGAGACGTAAGAGGAAGGAGATATATGCATATGTATCGCTGATTCACTTTGTTGTAAATCAGAAACTAACACACCATTGTAAAGCAGTTATACTACAATAAAGATGTTAAAAACATATAAATAACCCATGGGTTAATTTACCATAATATTTCTCAAACATGTAAAGTTTCAAAAGGTGCAATATATGTTGGGAAAATCCCTAGGAATCAGAATGTGTACGACTAATTATTGCTCAATACTATAGTAGTTCTGTGATCTTGGGCAAATGACCTAACTTATCTGGGCTTTTGTTTTCTCACCTACAAAAAAGAATTAATTATCCCTGACTTGACTATCTCACAGGGTTTTAGAGATGGTCAGAGGATATAAAAGTCATAATACATTAGTGGTAACAGTTGGGGAACTGTCTACATGCCAGATAGCATCCTAAATGCTCGACATGGATCACCTCTTAATGCTCATGACAGCTTGATGACTCAATAATGTTGAGAATTTAGAATCTAGTTCAGTGAGGTTAAATAATGTATGCAAGATTACATAGATAATTATATAGGAAATATATTAACTCTTAGGTAGATTACAATTGGTGTGTGTGTGTGTGTGTGTGTGTGTGTGTGTGTGAGAGAGAGAGAGAGAGAGAGAGAGAAAGGGATTGGGAGAAAGAGAAAGAGAGATCTCCCTACATCAGTGTTAACCCTCTGCTGTGAACCTAAACCTCACCCAGGATTCTAGATTGTGGCTGACCTGAAGCACTTTGAGAAACTCTTGAGGCTATGTCTTCCCAAAATACAATAAACAAGTCATGAAAGAATGTGGAAGATCTGAGAGGCTAAGTTGATGCCTTTAATCTTAAGCCTGATGTAACGAATGTGGAAGAATCTGGGGAAGAGGGATCTTATTCAAAGTACAATTTATGTAAGATCAATAAGCTCTCTGTATCTAAGATCCATGGGTGTGTGTGTGGGGGTGTGTGTGTGTATGTAAATAAGGCAATGTTTTTGAAAGCGTTGAACAATATTAGGACATTTTGCATGATTCTTTGGCTGCCTTCAGCATATTTCTGCGTGAGTCATTACGGAATGGAGGAAAGGAAACTGGGATGGAATTCTTTCCTTTGTCTAAACAAATATTTGTCAATAGCATTTTCCTAGGAGATGATTCATATGTCATAGGATGTCAGAACTAGGAAAGAAAATGAACAGGTTCCATCATCAATCATAATTGTGAGATGACATTTTTAAATGGCCCTTCTCCTCTTTACCTAGACTACTACATAAACTCAGAGCCCCAAATCACTTTCTGATAAGAGCCCAGGCTTGTAACAGGATTTAAGCATTGCTCACTCCCCTTCATCATATTCATTCACTCAGGTACTCCCCCAACAAGTATTCAATGAGGATCAGTTGATGTCAGGCACTGTGAGACTAAGGACTCACCTTAGTAGGTGAGTAATACAGAGTCTTTGCCTTCAAAGAGGTTACTACCTAGCATGGAGATATACTTGAATATAGACAATTACAATCTACTGTGAGAAACTTCTGCCTGAAAGCTAGAATGCTGCCTGTATTTGAAAATAAAATGTCATTGGTATACACCATGTCTGTTTGTTTACATGTTGTCTATGGCTGTTCTCAAGCTACAAAGTCACAGCTGAGTAGCTGTGATAGGGTATAACTTGCATAGCCCTTTACAGAAGTTTACAAAACCCTGCTCCAGAGGACAGAATACCTATTGCAGAATTGGGAAGAGGGGCAGTAAAGCTGTCTGTACTAGTATCTCTTAAACCCTGCTATACAGTAGAATCATCTAAAAATATTTTAAAACACATTGATGCCCAGTCTCTCCAGAAAGTTTTGAATTCAACAGTAAGATGGAGTATGCATTTATTAACACTCTTAAGGCGATGTGACCTTTGGATGCCAATGGACAACCAGGGTGGAGAAAGACTCTTCCAGAGAAAGTGACATTTTGACCGAAGCCTGACATAAGAAGAATATACAGCAGGCCAGAGAAAGGGAGGGAGTGTTTTCTGGAGGGAGGGAAGAGTATGTGCAAAATCTGGAGCAGAAAGTGTGTATGGCTCATCTGGGAAATTTCAACTAGTTCTATAGAGGGAGAGCTGGCAGGGACGACGTAAGGTAGAAGACAAAGCAGGGATCAAATCAGGAAAGTACTTATATAGCCTGTCAGAAATGTTTGTGGTTTATCTTGAAGAGAAAAGCATGGAAGATGTGTAGCTAAAAGGTTTTACACAGGGAGAGTAACATGGTAGATTTTGCATTAGGATAATGGTAACAGCTGTATGGGGTATAGATTATATGTGTTGGGGGAAAGGCAGGCATCAAACAGTGACGCTGCAAGGAATTGGAGGCAAGGGGAGAAGTTAGGAGGTCAATCTCAGACCCCATTAAGACCCTTTACCATGTGCCTGAGTCAGGATTTAGAAGATGGTGCCCTGACACTAATTGCACTGTGTGTAACAGTGATGGGGATTGGCCACCACTCCAGCTTCCTACCTCAGCTCTCCTTTGCCACTTCATCCTATTGGAGCAAGTCTCCCTCCCACACTCTGTACTAAGCTGTTGGAGGGTGAGTCCACATTCTGGCCATCTTGTCCCTTCCTTTCTCTCTTTGCGTGCCAAGCAGAGCACTTTTGCAAATAGGACGTGCTAAAGACTGTTAAACAACAAACTTCTCCCTTTCAAATGAGTAAAGTAACTGGCACAAGACTGCTCCTCCCCTCTCCAAGCCACCAGCAGAAGAGTTTAGAGCAGCACCCATGTGACCTGACTTAGGTATCAGGGATATTTCCCAGGTGTCCTGGGAAGCTGTCTACCTTAGTTGACATGTAGGTCAGAATGCTGGAACTCCGAATCCAGCTTCGGTTGCCTCTGTGCTGTATGATCACTACTGCCACTGACCTAGTGAGAAGAGCTCCTGCAAGGTCGTGCAGTTTACCCAGGACAGTGCTAATGTCAGCATAGTGTCAAAACAACTGGTGCTTGTTGATGATCACCTTTCACTGGGGACAATTTATGAATAATTCCCAGCAAATACCTTTCATTTCTTTGTTTTTTCTTCTTTCTCTGCTAGCTTTTATTTTTGCATATTATCATTTACTTTTGTGTCTAAACACAAGAGCCCAGCTGAACTCCTTTTTGTCCTATAGAGAATTTCACATCTCTCCTTCTATTGGCAACACATCTAACAGGGTAGTGTTGAAACAAATAATTTTACTTATTTCTTATGAGCTCTAATCTCCTGGTACTAAAGCTTGTGTGAAGAAAACAGAATTATTTATGCTATTTTTAAAGAAGAGAGCTAGATTTCTTCTTTTCTTTCTTTCTTTCTTTTTTTTTTTTTTTTGTTGGGAATATCTTTAAACACCATAAACTTCGGGCTAGCTCGACAGTGCGGGAGCAGTCTTTCCTCCTGCTGATGCACACAGACACACTGCTTAATTTAGAGCGATTCAGAAGACGGGATGATAACACAGAGTTCCTGCTGTTAGGAACCATCGCTCTGCTTGGAGACATATGTAGCCACAGAAGGCAGAACAGATCACAGTAGTTTAAGGAACTGGAAGATAAAAGGGACAGAGTCGCTGATCAGGACCCCAGAGATGGCAGGCCGCCTGCACTCATCCAGCAGTTTCCATTGCTGCTGCCATTATTTTCCTTTTTTCTTTTCCTTCCTTCCTTCCTTCCTTCCTTTAAAATGTCCTCAGTAAAACTCAGGTGAATTTGGGGCAGGAGAAGGAAATGGCGGATGGCAAAATGTGTTGATTCAAACCTTACAGATGTAGTTATCCTTTCAAATGCATGCAGCGGGAAGCTAAGAGATACTATTTTCTCCTTTATTTTAACATGGAGAATCAGAGAAGCAAAATGCTCATATGAAAGAAAGGTGATATGTAGTTTGGTGGAAAGAATCAACTCCCTGAATCTACAGACAGACTTGGATGCAAAGCCTGATTAGGACACTTGCCTAGCTGTGGATGTTGGTCTGTGCTTTCTGCACCCTAGTGGATAACAATCCCTAAATTTTGGGATCCTTGAAAGATTAAATAGCATCATAAAGATTAAATGCCAAATGAAGCTATTGGTAAAAAGTAGTGCTCAAACAACCTATTTCATTTCTAATTTTAATTTATTGTTGCACAACTTCAGGAAGGTCACTTAAACAGGTTGAGTCTTACCTTTAAAGCAGGACTGAAAATGTGTATGTGTCAAGACATGTAAAAGGATTAAATCAAGTAACATGTTAACTTGTTTGTAACTTGTAAGGTACTGTATACACACAGTTATTACACACATAATTTACATCAACAAGCAATAGAAAAGCACCCTTGTGGACAGAGTATCTATTATATGGCAAACACTGTGCTAGGAACTTTACAATTATATGCTCTCTAATAATTGCAGCCACTTTGTGCAGGATGTAAGATCACTTTCTTTTTTTTTTTTTTGGCTGCTCCACGTGGCAGGCGGGATCTTAGTTCCCCAACCAGGGATCATAGAACCTGTGCCCCCTGCGTTGGATGCACAGAGTCTTAACCACTGAACCACAAGGGAAGTCCCTGTAAGATCATTTTTATTGGATGGATTGCAGAACTGGGTCCAGTTCTGGGTTAGATGGCAGCTAACATTTATTCCACACTTACTGTATCCTGGTCCCTGTTCTAAATGCTTGAGATGTATTATTTCATTTAATGCTTTTATCAAACATACAACATAAATATTGTTATCCTCATTTTACAGATGAGGAAATTGAGATACAGAGACACTCATTCACTTGTCCAAGGTTATATAAATAGTAAGTGATAAAATAATATTAGAAGGCAGGCAGTCTGACACCAAAACCTGCAGTCTTAACCATATTATATGGCAAAGTATTGACTTGGTCACAAGAATTTATTTCTCCAGCTTATTGATGCTGTCTTACTTGACATCGACTCATGAGAATATTCCATGAGATACAATATAATTTTTATTTACTGCATTGTTTCTAAAGACAATGAATATATTATTTATTCAAATAAATTCTGTTGAAGAAACTAGTACCATTAGACAGAGATTACTAACTTGCCAGCATTAGTAGGTATCACTCTTAAATTAGGTCTATAACCTGGGTATGCTTATGCATCTATTTATTAATATATGTGTACTCCCATAAAGATGGGTGGCTGCCTAATGATCCTCTCTGCAGGGTGCAGCAATCAGAAGACATTCCAAATTCCAGAAATAATTAAATAGTGATGTTAGTCATTGCTACCGTGGGCTTGCATTCAGTTTCCAAAAGACGCTAAAACCTTAAGAACATAGATAGCTAGAGCTTTCCTCTTTCTAACCCTCTCTTCATACTTTCCAAGAAATATTCTGCTTTTTCAGCTAGTATTCCCTAGCCCTTAATAGTATGAATTTATCTTATCCCTTTGTTTTCTCTACCCAGTATCTTCATCAACACAGCAGGTGCTGAAGAATCAGCAAAGTAGAAATAAATCAAGAGCAAGAGATGGTAGAGTTGTGAAAATGCAAGGAAATATTTAGCTCTGATATATATATATATATATATGCATGTGTGTGTACACACACATATACATATATATATATACATTATATATATATGTGTGTGATTTATATATAGGTAAATGCAAATGCATATACACATACAATTTAGAATTAGTGTCACTTGTAAGAAGTTAAAAAGATAGATTATTTGTCACAAATGTTTAAAAAAAGCCAAGGTTTTATGATATTTAGTATTATATAACCAGAGTGAACTCCCAATTTGTTGAAACTACATGTAGCTTTATCAACTTTCTCCGTCATATCTGGGTTGTTCATGGGTTGGAAAGCCCTGAGGGTCATTTCTGTGTGTTTGCTGACAGAGAGCCAACAAAATGAATGAACCTGTCCCTCAGTTTGACAGAGGCCTCCATCCTTCACCAGCGGTAAATAGGGAGGCTAGGGCTAATAGAGAAATCCTGTGTCAGCAAAGGATTACATAAAGCCAGTGGGACACATTATATTCTGCTTTTCACTTTTAGCTACCTCTCTCCCTTTTCCTAGAACAGATGTTCTGGTTTTGAAAGATGCTAATGGAGCGTTATTAGTACAGGAAGAAAATTGCCCTGGAGAATCATAATGACTTCACTGTGGTAGTGACATCAAACCAGACCGTTTAAGAAAAATGGGGTTTTAGTTCTTGTAGAGAGAGTCAGATTTGAGAGATAAATAGCAAGTGAAAGTCCCGTGACATGTAAGACAGAAAAGGAGGACAAGGTTTGGGACTTCTTAGGTTGCTGAACTCATGCATGGGGCCACCCCAAAGGTCTCCTGACATCTGAGATTTGAAGATGGAATTAAATAGTTAAGGCTGGATTCAGCTCTTTCCTGAGGCTACTCTTCTGCCACCTTTTGGAGGTAAAAGACTCCACAGAAAAATAAAAAACAAAACAAAACCAAACAAAAACTCCAAAACCACTCCTCCGTAAATCTAATACTATTATCCACATGCTTATAACCATGTTTTTCAAGAAGTCTTTAAGAACTGATATATAACTATCTGGGTTTTATACTTAACATAACAAAAGCAAAAGAAAAGAACATTGGAGAAGTGTTGTTTGATGTCCAAAATGTGATTTTTTGCACACCATTAGGAAAATCTCTTTTGGGATTCTTAGGACTTTCTGAATTTGGCTTATCAAACATCCAGTAAGCCAGTGTGTACAGCTTTCAGGGCATAATAAAAGAGAGTGAACATTGGTGCACATTATAGAAACTTTTACTTCAATATAAATTCTAAGATGGAAAGGTGATGAGACAATGATAAAGACTTCAGATCAACAGTCCAGGTCCTACAGTAAAAGAGAGAGCCATACTGAGAGAGCAAGAGAAAAAGAGATAGAAAGAGAAAAAGGAGTGAGACAGACATGGGTTTGTACCCAAGACAATATGTCTTTTCCATGTTTGGTTGTGGGTGGTAGAGTGGTTATTGGCATCGTGAGCTTTGGCATTGTGAGTTTTTGGAACAAACCAAAAAACGCTTTGGAATCACGAGCTTTTCCACAAACCACCGTACTTGGAATCCCTGGTTAGTGATGCATTAGCTGTGTGATCTTGGTCAAGTTACAAGACATCTCTGAGGTACCACTTTTTAAATCTGTCAATCTCAGAGAATCTATGTGAGGATTAAAAAAATGTTTAATACAGCCTTTGGCACATAGTAATAAATAGTTAAATCTTGCATAAACACTTTTCTTTAGCATCTTTATTGGAGTATAATTGGTTTAGAATGCTGTGTTAGTTTCTGCTGTGTAACAAAGTGAATCAGCTATATGTATACATATATCCCCATATCCCCTCCCTCTTGCATCTCCCTCCCACCCTCCATATCCCACCCTGTTAGGTGGTCACAAAGCACCGAGCTGATCTCCCTGTGTTATGCGGCTGCTTCCCACTAGCTATCGGTTTTACATTTGGTAGTGTATATATGTCCATGCCACTCTCTCATTTTGTCCCAGCTTACCCTTTCCCCTCCCCGTGTCCTCAAGTCCATTCTCTATTAGGTCTGCATCTTTATTCCCATCCTGCCCCTAGGTTCTTCAGAACAATTTACTTTTTTTTTTTTTTTTTTTAGATTCCATCTATATGTGTTACCATACGGTGTTTGTTTTTCTCTTTCTGAATTACTTCACTCTGTATGACAGTCTCTAGATCCATCCACCTCACTACAAATAACTCAATTTTGTTTCTTTTTATGGCTGAGTAATATTCCATTGTATATATGTAACACATCTTCTTTATCCATTCATTGGTCGATGGACACTTAGGTTGCTTCCATGTCCTGGCTATTGTAAATAGAGCTGCAGTAAACATTGTGGTACATGACTATTTTTCAATTATGCTTTTCTCAGGGTATATGCCCAGTAGTGGGACTGCTGGGTCATATGGTAGTTCTAGTTTTAGATTTTTAAGGAACCTCCACATTGTTCTCCATAGTGGCAGTATCAATTTACATTTCCACCAACAGTGCAAGAAGGTTTCCTTTTCTCCACACCCTTTCCAGCATTTATTTATTGTTTGTAAATTTCTTGTTGATGGCCATTCTGACTGACGTGAGATGATATCTCATTGTAGATTTGATTTTCATTTCTCTAATGATTAATGATGTTGAGGATTCTTTCATGTGTTTGTTGGCAATCTGTATATCTTCTTTGGAGAAATGTCTATTTAGGTCTTCTGCCCATTTTTGGATTGGGTTGTTTGTTTTTTTGATATTGAGCTGCATGAGCTGCTTGTAAATTTTGTAGATTAATCCTTTGTCAGATGCTTCATTTGAAAATATTTTCTCCCATTCTGACAGTTGTCTTTTCGTTTTGTTTATGGTTTCCTTTGCTGTGCAAAATATTTTAAGTTTCATTAGGTCCCATTTGTTTATTTTTGTGTTTTTTTTCTATTTCTCTAGGAGGTAAGTCAAAAAGGATCTTGCTGTGATTTATGTCATAGTGTGTTCTGCCTTTGTTTTCCTCTTAGGGTTTTATAGTGTCTGGCCTTACATTCAGGTCTTTAATTCATTCTGAGTTTATTTTTGCATATGGTGTTAGGGAGTGTTCTAATTTCATTCTTTTACATGTAGCTGTCCAGTTTTCCCAGCACCACTTATTGAAGAGACTGTCTTTTCTCCGTTGTATATTCTTGCCTCCTTTATCAAAGGTAAGGTGACCATATGTGTTTGCATTTATCTCTGTCTATCCTGTTCCACTGTTCTGTATTTCTGTTTTTGTGCCAGTACCATACTGTCTTGATTATTGTAGCTTTGCAGTATAATCTGAAGTCAGGGAGCCTGATTCCTCTAGCTCCATTTCTTTCTTAATATTGCTTTGGCTATTTGGGGTCTTTTGTGTTTCCATAAAAATTGTAAATTTTTTTGTTCCAGTTCTGTGAAAAATGGCATTGGTAGTTTGATAGGGATTGCATTGAATCTGTAGATTGCTTTGGGTAGTATATTCATTTTCACAATGTTGATTTTTCCAATCCAAGTACATGATATATCTCTCCATCTGTTGGTATCATCTTTAATTTCTTTCATCAGTGTCTTATAGTTTTCTGCCTACAGATCTTTTTTCTCTTTAGGTAAGTTTATCCCTAGGTATTTTATTCTTTTTTTGCAATGGTAAAAGGGAGTGTTTCCTTAATTTCTCTTTCAGATTTTTCATCATTACTGTATAGGAGTGCATGATATTTCTGTTCATTGATTTTTTTTATCCTGCTACTTTACCAGATTCATTGACTCAACAAGTAGTTTTCTGGTAGCGTCTTTAGGATTCTCTATGTATAGTATCATGTCATCTGCAAACAGTGACAGTTTTACTTCTTTTCCTATTTGGATTCCTTTTATTTCTTTTTCTTCTCTGCTGTGACTAAAACTTCCAAAACTATGTTGAATAATATTGGAGGCACTTATTTTTCAATTGCATTAATATTAAATCCTTTGATGTCCTTCAACCTCTCTTTCTGACACAAATGAAAATACTTGAGGTCATAATTCAACCTTATGTCCATTTGGCTCCAAAGTTTAAGTTTTTACCACCTACAGATGCTGAGTTTGAGTTCCAGAACGAATTTTCACTGTTTGACTTTTACAAGTATCACAATCATGTTGAGTCACGTTTATTAAACGTAAATAGAGTTAGTAGGGGGAAAATGTCTATCTTCATTGTGGAATGACTGATAAATCTGTCAAATTTTATCTTCTAATATTCCTCCATTTTGCTAAGCCTCCATGTTGACCATCTCCTTTATGCTAATGGATTTCATTTTAAAACAACCACAGCAACAGAGCATACAGAAAAGGAAAAGAAAATACAACAAACCCCTATATTCTCAGCATCCAGATTTATCATATTAATTGACTCAACAAGTATCAATTGTGAACAAGTTGGCAACTGGGGATATGGCTGGAAACCAAAGAGACAAATATTCCTGCTCTTGTGAGGGTTGTGTTTCACTGACAAATATTAATGTGGTCATATTTGCTTCAGGTATTTTTTAAAGAAGTGATCTTTTACAGATCATATAACTGGAGTCACCTGTTCATTGTATGTTTTGCCCTCTGAGTCTTTTAAGTGGGGTGTGCATCCCCTTCTGATTGATTTTGAGTGATAGTGTGTGACCAAATTCAATCCCCCTCATTGGACTTGATAGACATCCTTTCTTTTCACTGACCTTTGAAGACATGTAAACAACCAGGAGTGTTTCAAATGGAGCTCTAGGAGTTCAGGAAATGCCTCAGAGGCATCCCGGGGTGCTCCTCTGGGATTACTCCATGGAAATTCCTA
The DNA here is from genome assembly GCF_059928025.1 of Delphinapterus leucas. Lineage (NCBI taxonomy): Eukaryota > Metazoa > Chordata > Mammalia > Artiodactyla > Monodontidae > Delphinapterus > Delphinapterus leucas. The sequence continues at coordinate 41,772,187 of NC_143133.1, forward strand.
AGGATCAAAGGAGAGAACACATATGAGAGATTTTATCCACTGTAAAATATTTCACAAATGCTGTGTATCTTTCTAGCATTGGTCATCTCTTGAGTGCCACCCACGTTATCTGGACCATACCTGTCTGCAGAGTCTTATCACTTTCTCTACTGGCATCTTGACCAACTCTGGGAGGGCTCATAGTGCTCCCACTGGAGACCATGGCCAGTGGTTCCTCACACTGCATCTTGCCTCAAACAGAGCATGTCTCAGGACAGGGCAGAGAATCTGAAGCTGCCCAAAGGTGTCAGAAGATGCAACACATAAGTACTAAAGGGAGTTAGGGCTGAATTCTCTGAGAGGCAGAATTTACCAGTTGGAGGCAGGAAACAGAAGCTAGCTGGCACATTAATTCCTGTTTGATTCCTGGCTCTCATGCATGTGAGAGGCACAGGGCTCCTGCATGCCTGTGTGGAAGTGTTCCTCGTGCTGAGAACTGGCTGTGCTTTTTCTTGGAGTGGGGCAAGCTGGTATTTGTTTCCTGCCTCACTTTCCTTTCCCTACACCCTGGATATATCTCTCGCATGTGCATGCCATGTATATATACATGAGGTGTATGTATTGTGTGGATGTATCACTATTACTAAGGGAATTAATATATATTGAGAGATGTGTTTAAGAAAGCTCACCAAAACAAACAGAAAACTCAGCTAAAAAAAGTTAACAATTGCTATGTTTGGATGTTGGGATTTGGGATGATTTTTACTTCTTCTTTTTTCCCATTTTATTTACAATTTACTATATTGTTTTGAGTTTTCTACAACACTTAGAACAAAAACAATAAAGCTGTTTTCATTAAAACTTAAAAATTAAGGACTCTCTGAAGCTTACTGGCCATGAGTCATTCCTGTTTCAAGCTGCAGGCAGCTGAGGAATCATCAATAATTACAGCAATAGCTACACTGCCATGGTGTCATTTTCTTTTCATTTAGAATAAAAGTTGAGTGTGTAGATTAATACCTACATCACACACACTTTTCTTCATAAGATCATGAAGATTTTTCATTCCTTTGCTGTTTGTTTCATAGCACATATCACTGAATTGTATTATATTCTGATTTAGTTAGTGTCTGTCTCTCAACTGGAAAGTAAGTGTCATGAGAGTAAGGAGATGCTCAGTAAATATTTTTGAATGAATGAATGAAATAAAGGAAAAAAGAAACTTACTATGCAACTAATAAAAGCTAATGTATATTAGGTGATCTGAATATATCATAAATGTAAACCTTTCAGTTATCCTATGAGAGAGGTATGATTATCCACACTTTATAGCCGAGGAAATGGAGGATCAGAAAGAATAATTGTCATGGCAGGGGCACATTGTGGCAGCTCTTCTGGGCTATGAGGTCATAATATTTCTCCTGGACCACCCTCCTCTGTACTTGTACAGACCCTTATTTATTCTCTGTCCCTAAGCCTCACTGCTAATTCACCATCCCATCTCCCCAGATCCTTAGAACTAAGCATGACTTTCTCTAGCCAATCTAACATGGACTGAAGTCATAGCCCAAAACCTGCTTGAGACTTTGACCTTGTTTCTTGGTGACAACTGTTCCCATTACAGTCTGTTCACATGGTTCTCATCTCCTTCCACACTCCTATCCCATCTTATCCCTTTTTGGTCCCTCCAACAGTTGTCTAATTGCTGCAAGAGATTATTGTTCCATGACTATTAGATATCAAGTTTTACAAAGGGAATCAAGACCTGGGTTTAAAGTTTCTACTGCACTGGGTTTTGTTCACCTGGATGTCCTCCTAAGCCCTGTTGCTGGGCACCCTCCCTGGTTTTTCATGTGCCTCTTCTCTATTAATATGCCCACTGCCTTGACCTACTCCTCTGGGGAGCCCTAACTCCTTGCCGATAAACCAAGACATCCTTCACCACAGTCATTCTAGATTCCAGGCTGATTCTGACTTTCCACAGAGCTCAGAGCAGTATTTTTTCTTTTTACAGAACCCCATCTGAAATGCATAAAGGGTGCCACTCACTGATTCTCAGCAACTGTAGTTGGACATGCTGAACCAGAGGGGAGAAAACACATTTAATTCAGATAAAGGCACAGCTCCTTCTCCCGCCCCCATCCAATCAGGCAATTATAGCACTGGGCCAGAATTTTCTCCCACAGTTTCTGCATAAAACATAATTCTGCCACCAGCTGCTCACCAACATTTTGTTGTCACCTCAACAGACAACAAAATGACAAAACAGTTCAGCAGAGGGTTATCTGCCAGCAAAACCGATGAGATGCACCCCCGCTCCAACCAGCCTGTCATTAGGAAGCCGTTTTCTGTTTCTAAAATAAACCCTCTGAAATCATTGCCTTCCCACATCTGTGTTTCTGCCTAGGAATGAGAGATGGTCTCCTGACTCACAGGTCCTGGGGTGGAAGGGGACCCAGGAAGGGTTATGTATCCACAGAGAAGGCCACAGGGGGAAGTTACCCAGACTTAGAGAGTAAAGGTTTTTATGCTTTTCATACTCACAGTATTAAGAGTACTTTTGCATTAGGTATTAGGAGTGTTTAGAAGTATGATCACTTGGCCTGGGAACCTATCTTTTGTAACATCACTTCTATGCTTTTTCTTCAATGTCATTCTTTTTCCTTCTGACGTGATCACACTCTCCATCCACATCAGCCCATCTTCAATCTCATCCCCCACCTCCAATCCTCATTAAGAACCTACGAAGTTTAAGATGCTTTACATGAGAGAAAGGAGGTCTAGGAAGGAAGCGATATTTCAAAACAAAACTAGAAGTAGCAACTTCTGCCCTGCAGGGAGGTGGCAAAATAACGGGAAGACAAATCTTACCAACTCGTCCCTTGGCAGAGACAGGAGGAACAGAAAAAAGGGAGGGAAAATTGGAATTCTTGCCAGATAGACTGTGCCTCAGAAAGGTAAGCCCAGGGCAAGGTGACCTATCACATCCTAAGCACAATAAGGAGAGGAAGAATTAACCTTCCTGGAGGCCACAGGCAGTGGAGGAGAGAGACATTGAAAATGGGAGGCCAAGTGTGTTTAACAGACAGCAAACAGACCACCAAGGTTCTGAGTAATCCCTCCTATGCTTCTCAGAAAGCTCAATAAAGTCATCCATGTACCCACAAACCTTGTTAAGATTTATCAGGGGTTAGGTATAAGAAAAAGAACTGGGCTTTACAGGGTGGAATGTGTTAGGATGAAAGGGACAATGAGATCATGGGTGAGCAGAACTCATCTAATGGAAGAATAAACGTGACCAGGGAAGCCTTTCCTTACTCACCCTCACTGCATCCCATGAAAGTCCCAGAGTGGTTGAATCTTGCACAGATGGGTGTCTCATAGTGCATGACATGGATTTCAACTGAATAGTTAAGGATTGGACACTTCACCTGATGTCTTTGCATATTCATGAATATGATTCGTCTTATTCCCACTTGAAGGGTGAGAAAACTGAGACTTAAGAGAAGTTATGAAATTTGCTCAAGGTCACATAATTCAAAGCAAGGCTATAAGGAAGCCAGGTATTTCTTCTTCTAAAATGCTGATTTATTAAGAGTATCTAAATATCATAAGTTCTTTAATTTATATGATCATTATTAAACCATTTGACTAGCTTCATTTTATGGATGAGAAAAAAGGGTAGTTGTGGTTAAGCATTCTGATAAATACCGTAACTTTTACTATGAGTTTAATCCATTTCCTTTTCACTGCAAAATGCTGCACACTCTGAGATGAGGGATACTTATTATTCTGTCTGGTTGTCTGGGGTTCAGTTTGAAGGAACTTTTAAGGGAGATTGTAAGGTTTAAAAATAAAGGAGACAGGTGAAAGGAACTCTACTCTGAGAGACAGAGAAGGAAAATAGGAATCCAAAAGGGTGTCACTGATCATCTTCAAAGAAAGTCAGGGCCATCAGAGAGAAAACACCACAGAGAGGAAATTGTAACTTTCTGAACATTTTTGTAAATCATTCTTTTATGATTATAAAGTTTATATGCCTACCTGCATAATTAGAAATATTTGTATGAAAATGAAAATGGTCCACATTACTGTTTTAACACATGCAAGATGGTGAGAAGACACACAAATGAAAGCTGTCAGGAAGCATATAACACCAGAGAAGTTCAGTGCCATACAAATCCACAGACATTAGTGGTGGAGGGAGGGAAAATGGACTTTCCACATGTCATGAAATGGTGTTTCTGAGGCCAGTCATTCTTTTAAGATTCCATAGGTTGGGTCACTCCAGCAGAGACTAAGTGAGTTTCAACTGTACAATTTATGTGACAGTAAAAAAAATAAATAAATAAATAAATTATGACATATTTATAAGATGGAGTGCCTTTGAATATATAGGAAGAGCATTATTGTGGTCTTCCTCCAAGCTTCTTTTGTTCATGGCCAAGCAGGAGCTATGGCCAGCAGTGTCAGTAGATCATGCTCAGTCCTGGTTGACTGTCCCATGTGGACTTCTTAGCCCACTGCACCAGAACATCTGTCAACTCAGCAGAAGCCTTATGCCTGGTGTGGTGAGCAAGCTCCCACGATCATCCTTGACCATGTGGGCCAGGTGCGGAGGGCCCTGAATTGAGCAAACTTGTGGATACAGAGCTAGAACAGTTTATGCATTATACATAGATACACAAATTATTGATCAAGTTCTTTAAAATAATTCCTTTTGGCAGTGGGCTTTGAAAAGATTTTATTTTAATTTTCTTTTCTTTTAGTTACTCTATGTTACATAGTCTTTCTATAATAATGATTTACTTCTGAATTTTGGGAAGTATCAAGGTATGTTATTTTCAGTGTAGTTTTGGGGGCAGTGATGTACTGGGTGACCATTGGATTCTGGTGGAAAATGGACACATGATGGGGTGCCTTTGAATATATAGGAAGAGCATTATTGTGGAGAAATGGAGTAATGGCAGTATAGGTGTCCCTATTGCCTGCTTGTCACAATTGACATTTGTCACACAGGGTCGAATATTCAAACACTTCACGAGCACTGCTATTCCAACACAGACAGATCTGCTGCCAAAAAATCACAGTTGCATTTCCATTTCTGCAAAGAGAAAAGAAATTTTATGCTGAAATGTTCAGGCTAAGCATAACAAAGGAAGCCCAGCAAATGAATTATGAACAATTCTTCATGATACAATACAACACAACATGAATCTCCTGGAATATACAGACTTCAGCATTACTTGTGAGTTTTATGGTCGCTTGCAACTCACAGAAATAAATAGTTTCATTTCAATATCTATATTGTCACACTCTCTCCTTCATATATCTGGCCAGTGTAGCTATAAATTTGACAGTCAATACATTTCTAAAGATTATATGGGCTTCCAAGGTTTGTTTTGGACACACTTTTACTGTTCTTTTATCCCCTCCTCAGTAGGGTCAAAGACACTGAAGGGTCATGCACACTGAAGGACCCAAATAAAGCAAATAACCAAAAACTCATTAACACTCAACCATCCATCCAACTATCTATTTATCCACTAAAAAATACTTCTGAATATGAATAGTACCTCTTCTTTTATTTAATTAATTTATTTATTGGTCACATCACATAGGATGCTGTATCTCAGTTCCCCCACCAGGGATCAAACTTCTCGCCTGCTACAGTTGAAGCACGGGACCTTAACCAGTGGGCTACCAGGGAAGTCCCCCACTACCTCTTCATTTTACTTGTAATATGACCTAAGGAACTTTAGGTAGACCATCTAAAACTGTGGCTTATATATTCATATAACTTGGGAGTGATAACTCCTATGTCACATAATGTTGGAATGATTAGATGAAGTTGTATTTACCAAGTGCTTCTGATCATTCTTTTTTCCTATCTCGTTGGGGGAGAGATTATAAAAACTATAATTTAATTGCCCAAATATTGAAATTTCTGCAGGGTTTCAACAGAGTGTTTGTATTACAAGTAGGACACCTGAAGGGAATTTTAATTTTCTAGGCAAGTCCAGAGTAGGATGCCCCAAAGCTTCTGACAAATCTGAGGTTTCAGGTTCCTGTAGCTCACTTGGTTATATTGAGAATACTCTTTTCACATGTACTGCCCTGAATTTATGAAGTCATACTCAATTTTTCCAACTCTCTGCAGCCTTTCCTACCTCACAGAGGTGAGTCAATTTTCCCCCAAAGACAGATGCATCCAATACTTCATCATCTTCTACAGTGTATTTGAAAATAGTAACCTTACAAAGTACATGGGAATTTCTTCATACTTTACACATCCCAAAATGTATCAGATTATAGAAGATTAAAAAGATATACTTATATTGTTAAAGTGCTCTTAGGAGAAGTCCTGTCTCCTGTTACCCAAAAATAATTTGTTTTAAGTACCTCATGATCTCCCTTTTCATACCTTCTGGGTTCTGCTGTTCATGCTATTGATTGGATGACTCCCAGGCAAACTACCAAAGTAAATAACCACCAAGTCTACTCATGAATATTATAGCCCAAGAAGACCTATTTTGAAGCTTGGTGACCAGTATTGGATTTCCATAGAAACCATCAGGAAACTCATGAGTATGATTTTGCTAGGCTTTGAACTTTCCAAAGGTTCAGTGATTCCTAGCCTTGGCTGAAAATCCTGGAGACTGCATTCTACATGCCTAGATCCTCCTGTGGTGTCAAGTGCATGTAGGTCCTCTCCCTGTCTGAGATGATGGGTCCAGACACTTCTCTGTTGTACTGAGGGACTCTGAATTCACAACAATAAGAGAGACCCCCCCCTGCTGGTACTCTTCCACACCTGCTACCACCTTTTTGTTAACAAAAGTCACCAAATCAGTTAAAGTTATAAATGGTTTTACATTTGCACCAAGGAATGATTTCCTTTGGTGTTATTCACTTCTGCTGTATGTGTTCTTTTATTCTTTCCAGCATTTAATACAGTGACAGAGAAAATCAATTAGAAAATATATTCACCATCCATTTCTACATTTTCCTCTAAAATAACGTTTTTTCCTATTCATAATTTGTGATTGATGTTTACTATTAGTTTCTATCTTGATAGTGGGTGTGATGGTTAGTTTTATGGGTCAACTTGGCTGAGTCATGGTGCTCAGATGTGTGGTCAAAAAATACGGATTTTCTGTGAGGATGTTTTTGAGTGAGATTAATATATAAATCCGTGCACTTTGAGCAAAGCAGATTGCTCTCCATAATTTGGGTGGGCCTCATCTAATTAGTCGAAGGGAGCAGAACAAAAAGACTTACCTCCCCAGAACAAGAGGGAATTCTGCCAGCAGATACCTTCAGACTTAAACTGCAACAGTAGCTCTTTCTGAGTCTCTACAGTGTTGGTCCACCCTACATATTTTGGAATTGTCAGCCACTATAATCATGTGAGTCAAGTCTTAAGATAAATCTCTTATATATATATATACACACAGCCTATTGTTTCTGTTTCTCTAGAGAACCCTGACTAATACAGGGAGTTGGTCCAATCAAAGGCAGAATGTTATGTAGATTCATAGAATCAGCATGCTGATTTGTTTGACCAAGATTTATCATTATTATCATAACTATTGTTGTTGTTAAATACAAATTTTTATATAAGAAAAATTTTACCAAGTTTTAAAAATAAAATTACATGATTTTGGGGGTATATCAACCAAGGGAAGTATAAAATTCAGCAAACATAGGTAGGTTTAATATAATATGTGCAATGGGCTTTGTTGTAATGAAAATCTAGAACACAATTAGAAAATAATAAAGTCAATTGTGCTTGGTGTAAATCAGAAAACATTCAATTATCAGCTCTGCAAGGACTCTGGCCTGGGTAGAAAAAGGGATGCGGACATAACTAAGAAAAGTCCTTCACCTTAAGGAACTGTTTGTAAACCAACTGAACCTTTGAGCAAGAGAAGACCTCTAATTTCATTGGTTCAGTAAACTGTTCCCTGCAGTACTCAGGACTAAACTCCTGTGGTAGTTTTAAACATGTCATTGATATGCCTCCTATAAAAGGGAGGACTGTGTGTTCTTCCCTTTTCATCTGGGCCAACTTCAGTGACTGACTTGCTGCCAATAGAATGCAGCAGAAATGACATTGTGTAATGTCCAAGGTTAGACCATAAAATGTAATACAGCTCTGTCTGTATTACACAGACATTGGTTTTGACTCCCAAAGCCACAAGGTAAGAAATGTCATTACTCTGAGGTCATCATGCTGTGAGAAAGCCCAGGCCATATGGAGAGGCTATGTCATGTTTCTGTCTTTAGCCCCACCTGGGGTCTCAGCCAACACAAGACACATGAATAAAGACACCTTCAGATGATTCCAACCCCAGCCACTGAGTCACCTCCAGAGGCTATATCTTCCATCTGGGGCCTAAGTTATTACTGAGAAGAGGTCAGTCACTCCTTCTATGCCCCTTCCATATTCCTGACCCATGGAATCAGAGAACATATTAAAATGATCCTATAAGCAGCTAAGTTTTGGAGTAATTTGTTACACAGAAGGAAGTAACAGTAACACCACCCTTCTCATCATGTGGTCTACAAGACCTCTTTGGAGAAGTTGGATGGAAAAGTGGAAGACTGATGTGGGCCAAAGCAATCAAAGGTCATTGGTTGATCTCTGGATTTGACACTAAATTTCTGTGTTACTTTGAGCATTTCAAAGGCATTTTCAAATAAATGTCTCAATTTGAACAGTTTTAAAGTATTCCTTTTTTAAGATTTTGGTTTATGTTTTTCATAATTCCAAACCTACTTTCATAATATTTCATGAGTTTCACTGCATAAATATTAACATGTACCAGGCACTGCAGTAGGCTCTCACACATATGGGCTTTATCCTTACAAAAAGCTCATGAGATTGGTATGATTATTCAGATTAAAAGATAGGGAAATGACCATCAGCAGTCAATGGCTATTATTATTTGAGAGCTTGTGATTTGTCAAATACTTTCTAAGCACTTTATGTGTAATATCTCATTTCATCTTCATAATAACTGAGATAGTTGCTATTATGATTTCCATTTTATAGCTGAGGATAACAAAGCACAGGAAATCTATGTAACTTAGCCAAGTTTACCCAACGAAAAGGTTGGTAGTCTGTGTCTTAGCTCAGGATACCATAACAAAATACCACAGACTGAATGGCTTAAACAACAAAAATTTATTTCTCACAGTTCCAGAGGCTAGAAAGCCCAAGATCAAGGTGCCAGACAATTGGTTCCTGGTGAGAGCCCTCTTCTTGGCTTGCAGACCGCTGTTTTCTCACTGTGTCCTCATAGGGCAGAAAGAGAGAAATAGCTCTGGCCTCTCTTCCTCTTCTTGTAAGGACATTAATATCTTTATGGGGCCCTACCCTCACCACCTCAGCCAGTTACCTCCCAAAGGCCCCAACTCCAAATACAGGTCACACGGGGGGTTAGGGTTTCAAAATATGCATTTGCAGGAGGACACAAACACTCAGAGCATAGCAGTCTGTCTTCAGAGTTCACACTCTTAACAACTGTGCTCATTCATTAAAAATACACCACAGCACACATGGAAAATGTTTTTTAAAAAAGTGTAAAAAGTCACAGAATTATATATCCTCCCTGATTAAAGAATTGGTTAAAAGCATGCATAGGAAAAAGTAGAAAGAATACATCAAAAAGAAACAGGAGTGGGAATAGTAGTGTATTCATGCTTCTTTTTTTGGCCTATACTCAAGATTTTCTGTAATATTATATTACATCCATAATATAAAAATAAAGTTCAGTATAATAATTTTATACGCCCCTGCAGAGAAATTTCCATGCAGAAGAAGAACATTTATTAATGAGTAAATAAGTGGAGAACATGTCATATTTCAATGGAAGCTTTTATGTTTTGATCTCATGCTTTGAGACGTGCTGTCTCCTTGAAAGGGAAGGAGGGCCCATAACACTCACACCTGGTAAACCAGATGACTGCTGCATCCAGTGGGTTTTTGAGATCACATTCTGGACAATGGTGGGAACAATAGACAGACCCTAGGTTCCTGATGGATCAATAGGTCAATGCTTCTGATTCTTTCCACTTCCAGGAGCTAGGACAAGAGAGAGAAGAGGAAATTGTGTAACCATTAAAGGGCTTACTCAGATTATTGCAGCAGAATTTGGCCCTCAGTCATTTGCAAAGTTGGAGAATTCACAGAGAAAGGAGGCACGGCAGCACCGAGAGAGAGGTGAGGTACGAGCAAGTGAAAACACCCAAAAGAGTCCCCCAGAGGACCCTGCAATACCACCATCTCCAAGTCTGAGATTGTGCATCTTGAGATGTGGGAGCTGGTGTGAAGACTGGGTTTGGTCATTCCAGGTTGTCAAGAAGGGAAAGAGAACCCAGGTCTATGTGACTCTGACTTTCTTCTCTGGCCTTTGCTGTGCAGAAATGCTCTCCAGAATAGGAGTTACAGCCTCTGGATTCTAGGCCTAATCCTAACACAAATTAGAGATAAGAAGGGTTGGGCAAAAGACTTTACCTTCTGATGCCAAAAGAACATCAGGTCTTCATTAGAAATCAGTTACTTTCCACCAGAGAGTGTTTTTGAGAATTAAACAGGATGATATCTTGGAGCGAAAATAAAAACTTTGGAAAAAAATTGTACTTTTCTTAACTTATTAAGTAGCACCTCTGACCTGACCTGAACCTAAAGGGTGTTAGTTTACAGCTTCTATGTCTGATATGTGATTTTTCATGAGTTTCACTGCATAAATATTAACATGTTTGTTCATGTGGTGTTGCCCCTGGGTCCCCTAGGAGAGCCGCCTAATATTAGGGCATCATAAAATCTGGAAAACCTTTATGCATATTTGGCTGTTCTAGTTTCACATAAGGGATTGTGGGCACCTATTGCCTTCATAGATACACCATCTCTTTCTTGCTCCTGTCTATGAGGCACATGTGGTCAGGTTTTAATCTTTTTTTATTAAATCTGTTTGTGACTGTGACATTAAACAGGGGCTTATTCAGTGAATGCTATGTGCTCAGTAGCCAAAGACTATTCTTCTTCCCTAAGGGAAGAGATGGGAGAGAAGGATGCTTGACTATCTTTTCAAATGTGTTGTTTGAAAGATGATTTTTAGTAGCTCTATGTGACTACAACTATCTTCAGGGCAGTTGGGCAAGAGCACGCATGAAATAGATTCTAGAGCTAAGAAAAAAAACAAACACGAAACAGGGGTTTAAAGAAGGACACATAACAGCAATTGAAGAGCCCAGACTTTGACATCAGATTTGGTTTCAAAATCTCGTTCTGTCTGCTCTTTGTTCCTGGGCAAAGAAAACTTCAGCATCTCTAAATTTTTTTCCTTAGCTTTCAAATGGCGGCAGCAATATATCTCTCATAAGGATTAAATAGAATAAATGAGCCTTAGCACAGTGTCTGGCATTTTAACTACTTGCAAAAATAGACATTGTTTTAATTAAATGCCCATGTTGATATAATGTTTACTGTGAAGTTTTGCTGTCACAAGCTGTTTGTGGCAATCTTGACCCTCCCCAATGAAGTCTATTTTCATCTCTTGCTCATTAAGTTACTCACAGTGGCTGGAAATTTGACGGCCATGATTTTCGAACTTCTCAGCTCTTCTAAGAGCAGCTGGTTTATTTTTCAATGTTTTGCCAAACATCAAGCATCACTGAAGAATCTTCCCCAAAGACCTATGAGTGGGCTGCTCCTGGTATAATGATTCATAGTTGCAGGTTCTGGGCCAGAAAACATAGGAAGGTGAGATTTCCACGGCTCTTTAAGGAAATATCATCGGTTTCGTGACTCCTGAGTCAAGAAACCATTTAATACCCCAGAGCTCACAGCACCTGAGCTCAAACATCAGGCTGTGTTTAGAACGACTTCTCTCTTCCTTTTTTTTAATGGGTCCTTATTACAGAGTCAGAAGACCTATTAACCCAGCACCCAGAGCCTACCACCATAAATTCACCATAAAATCCTGTTGACATTGGTTGACTGTCAGGAACATAAAACTGTCAGTGACCACATTTTCAATTATAAAGGACAATTACTCTGTGCATGTTAGTACATGCACACCACAGCTCATGTGTGGGAATCATCCTGATCTCAGACATGTATGGGAATAGTGCTGACCTGTCTGCCCACAGTGAGCTGGGGGTTTCAAGCAGTCCAAACAATGTTCCCAACACCCCTTGGATGTTAACACTGGGAAAAGAGAAGATATACTGTGATTTGTTCCCATAATGTTCTGGGCTGTGTCAGAGTGCACTGAAATTGTCATTTTATTATCAGTCTCCCCCACTAGCCATTTAATGACCAAAGCTGTGTCTATTACTTGTTTTAATCTTCAGAATCTGGAATAGCACCTTCTATGTAGATGGTGTTCTGTAAATATCTCAACATAAGTCCATGACCTCAGTACTTCAGACAATTAAGCTGAGTGTGCTTCTATGCCTACATCACCTTCAGTCTCTGGGAAACTTACCTGCCAAGCAGCTATTTTAGAATGGATGCACTGAGACACATTCTCCCTGTGCCCAATGCCAAATGATCCAACACTGGCTGAAGCAGACATCAACATTCAAGGTGAGTTCCTACTGACTTGCAGAAGACTGCTCTCTGCCAATCTGAATCTCTTCCACTGCAGGCTGTCAAAACTATCTCCAGCAAATTACCCTATCCTATCCACACAGATGGGTGCACCCCGCTAAGAACCCTACACAAAATGTTGATTTCCCAAATATCAGGTGAAAGTCCTTTATCCTAGTTTGAGACCCATTATCTCAGCCCTTCTATCCAATTCTGAAGTGTTTTCTGGAACAGATGCACTCAGTGAGATAAGTTTGTAGCTTCCCCAGGGCCGTGTTACCTACCAGATTTGAGCAGTTAGACAGGTCATGGTTTGACTATGCTCTGCTACGTCCTAACCATGTAAACTTGGAGAGGTTAGGAAGTCTCAGTAAGCCTCACTGTCTTCATCGATAAAATAGGAATTAAGAGTGGTACCTGTGGAGTTGAGGTGGTGTTTACATGAGATACTGAATGCAAAGTGTCCTATGGATTGTGGTGTAAAAAAAACACTGGGTCTCTTACTATAAGCAAATGTTCTCACATATTAGTTCTTCAGTTCCACCTGAAATAACTTCCCATAATAGCTCACTATCCAAGTCCTATCATCCTTCTATAAAAGTCCAGGCACACAGGCATTTGTAGTTCGCAAAGTGGTTTTCGTATATGTGGTGCTATTTTATCTGTACCCACACAGTGAGGTAGATGACAGAGACATTGCCTCCTCCTCCTCACAGAAGATAAATGGGGGTGTTGAGCCCAGAGAAGATAAGGGACCTTGCAGAGTGATAAAACACAAAGGTTCAGCTCTAAACACAGAGCCAAGTCTTTATGAATCAAAGTTCCTTATTTCTCAAGCCTCAGCTCCTTAGAGCAAGGGATGCATTTGGACACACTCACTTGTCCTCTTTGCTATCTTTACAGATCTCTTTGCAAGGACCCCTCTTCTTATGGCTCCATCTCTTCACCTGCATCCCCCTTTATATGGATATGGGCTTTCTCAGACTTGTTCAATATTTTCTGTTGTGAGGTTCAGTGGTATTAACTGTTCATCTTCACCGATTTGGATTTGCATAGGAGACATCGGAAGACCTATAATGTCAATCCCTAAAATGTCAGACTGTAATCTTATGTGTCGTCCTGGAAATAGAGGAATTTAGAGATGGAGTGAGGATGTAAAAAAAAGCACCCACTTTGCTCCCTGGTCAAGGTTTCCTTTCTTTTATAGTTTTGTTAAATGCATTTATCAGTTCCTGCAATATTTTGAGAATTAAACATCCTGAGTAAATGTTTTGAGCATACATCCCCAATATATACATGCTTATTTATTTGGAAATTGTGCATATATTCTAATATACTACTGTATTTTGTATGTGGACATTGAAAGGAGGTGATATAGATGACCTAATATGTTAAATGCCTTTCTAATTGTGGTGACATTGTAGCAACCATATAAAACTCAGACATCTTATATAACATTTTTGCTTCTCATTACTAAAGTGGGATTATAATATGTAGTAACTGTATATATTTATTTTATAGGATATGTAAGTAACTTATGGGGTATCTATAACCCATGCACATAGAATTTTATAACACAATATATAAAATGATATGTGTATGATAAGGTGTACACCCCACTATTATTAACCTTGCATTTTACCTGCAAGATATTAGCTGATGCTGATGACAGTGGCTAAGAACCTGTTTATAGTGATTTTCCAGAGTTTATTTTGTTTTGTTTGTCTCCTTGTTTTTTGTCTTTCTGTGTGTCCGAATTGTCTAGGTTGGCATTATTTTTATTCATTTATATGACCAGTAAAGACCTTGGAGAAGAATAAACTTCAGCCCTGCCATTTTCTTGTTTACATGTGCTTTGCTTGTGTTACTGACATTTTCTTCAACCAGTCATTTCTTGTAGAAAGCCTGCCAAACCACTTGCTTACTCTCTGAGTGTTAGCAAAGTTGACATGAGATCACACAACCTGTAAATATAATTAACGAGGAGTACATAAACCCCAGTGCATTATAATACATGCTGTAGAGACTGTTGGTTTCCCACCCCTCTTGGTAACTGTGCTCTATAAAAAATAGACGTATTAGCTGGATGGGAAGATTATGTATCCTGGTGTCCTTTGCAGCTAATTTGACCATTTGACTATGCTCTGTTTAATGGGATGCAAACAAATAGATGAGTACAACTTAAACAAAAAAGGGATATGCTCTCTCCTTCTCTTTGCATCCTACTTTCTGCAAAAGCTGAAGCAGCCATCCTGGTTCACCTTAGGGAAACCTTGTGCTCAGAATGGCAGAGCAACACTATTGTAAGGTCATGGGTGTTCCACACCATGGGGCTGCTACTTCAGCACTGGAAAGCTCAGGCCCACGCTGTTAGGGCAGTTAGAAATGAACTTTTTAAAAGTCATTGATATTTTGGTCTTGGTTAGTGCAAGAAAACCAGTATCCCAACTAATAAAATGTACTAAAAGTGAATAAAACGTGAATAGTATGGGTGACTATCAGCCCCCTTGTGTTGTGTACGTCTCAGTTTTCCCCCCACCCCAAAGGATACTTTGTTAAACACGTCAATAATATTCACACAGCTTACTTTTCTACTTTTTAATTAAAAAAATATAACAGAAATTCTATTTTTTTTATTCCTGTGCCCCAGTTTACTACTCCATTAGGGTGCTGGCATTCTAAGTAGACCTCTGATTGCTTGTCTTGAAAACCAGACAATTGTGTAGAGCTTTTTGTTTGTTTGTTTCTACTTTTTCAGATTATATGTATTGGTCTTAATCAACCTAGAGTAACTGCAACCCTCTTGAAAGCAAGGCTATTCTGTACACGTAACTGTTTCTATATTTCAGTTGATCTCAAAATATGCTCCTGGAATTAGCATCACCTGGGAATTTGTTAGAAATCCAATTTCTTGGCCTCCACCCAAGATTTGCTGAATTAGAAACTCTAGGGTAGGCCCCCCCAAATTGGTGTTTTAATAAGCCCTTCAGGGGATTCTGAGGCCATTTGATGTATGAGAATCATGACGACTGTGCCAATCACTCTTAAACTTCTAAAGCTTAAGAAGGAGCAACTTTCTGAGCTATAGTTGGAAATAGGGAGTGTAAAGATGACTAAAGCTGTGTTAGACAGGAAGTTCTATAGGGGTCCACAAAATAAGGGGGTTTGAGATGTCCCCCCCAGTGAAGGACAGAATGTTTCCACCAAAGGATTTACAGCACACACATGTCATAGAGGTGTTATTGTGTCAGGTAATAGGGCAAAGAACT